>NC_091997.1:2487134-3087134 GCF_044704955.1 Pristiophorus japonicus
CTCTTCTTCGAAATAGTGGCCGTGGGATCTTTTACGCCCGCCCGAGAGAGAGCAGGCGGCGCCTCGGTTTAACATCGAAAGACGGCACCCCCGACTGCGCAGCACTCCTTCAGCACTGCGCGTCACAGCCTGGATTTTTGTGCTCCAGTCTCTGGAGTGGGATTTGAACCCACAACCGTCTGACTCGGAACGCGAGTGCGCTCCCCCACTGAGCCACGGCTGACACTGCAGAGGAAGATTTTACCAGAATGATTTGTGGGGGTGGGGAGAAGGGGGGGGGGGCTTCAGTGATCTGGAGAGACTGGGATTGTTCTCCTTAGAGCAGCGAAGGTTGAGGGGAGATTTAATGGGTGTTCAAAATGATTGAGGGTTTCCCAATGTTGGGGAAGTCCAGAACCAGAGGTCACAGTCTAAGGATAAGGGGGAAGCCATTTAGGACCGAGATGCGGAGGAACTTCTTCACCCAGAGAGTGGTGAACCTGTGGAATTCCCTGCCGCAGAGAGTTGTTGAGGCCAATTCACTAAATATATTCAAAAAGGAGTTAGATGAGGTCCTTACTACTAGGGGGATCAAGGGGTATGGCGAGAAAGCAGGAATGGGGTACTGAAGTTGAATGTTCAGCCATGAACTCATTGAATGGCGGTGCAGGCTAGAAGGGCCGAATGGCCTACTCCTGCACCTATTTTCTATGTTTCGATAGAGTAGATAGGGAGAAACTTTCCACTGGCAGGAGGGTCGGTCACAAGAGGACACACACAGTTAAGATAATTTGTGAAATAATCGGGCAGGTGAGGAATTCTTTTACGCAGCGAGTGATTATGATCTGGAATGCACTCCCTGAAGGGGCGGTGGAAGCAGATTCAATAGTAACATTCAAAAGGGAACGGAAATATTTATGGAGAAAGAGTGAAGGAGTGGGATTGGTTTGGATAGCTGTTAAAAAGAACCAGCACAGGCACAATGAACCAAATGGTCTCTTTCTGTGCTCTGATTTTAAGATTCAAATGAGAAGGATCTGGTTATTTGTATCCCGAATAATACATTTCATCCTCTGGTCCTCAAATTCTCTCTTTCTACTTCAAATGCCAAATGGAAGGGGTTCATGGACCATCCACGCAATTGCCTCTGACACTCACAACAGCATGAATTTATATAGATTACATAGAAAATAGGTGCAGGAGTAGGCCATTCGGCCCTTCGAGCCTGCACCGCCATTCAATGAGTTCATGGCTAAACATGCAACTTCAGTACCCCATTCCTGCTTTCTCGCCATACCCCTTGATCCCCCTAGTAGTAAGGACTACATCTAACTCCTTTTTGAATATATTTAGTGAATTGGCCTCAACAGCTTTCTGTGGTAGAGAATTCCACAGGTTCACCACTCTCTGGGTCAAGTAGTTTCTCCTCATCTCGGTCCTAAATGGCTTACCCCTTATCCTTAGACTGTGACCTCTGGTTCTGGACTTCCCCAACATTGGGAACATAGAGCCTTTAACATAGTAAAGTGTCCCAAGACACTTCACAGGTACGTTATCCAACAAAATCTGACACCAAGCCACATGCGAAATTAGGGGCAAGTGATCAAAAGATTGATTAAAGAGGTAGGTTTTACAGAGCATATAAGAGGTTTAGGGAGGGAATTCCAGAACTTTGGGCCCTATTTTCGCCACCATTATGTGCCATCGTAAACTACTTATGATCGATTTTTTGATATCACTGGAGATGTCGGCAGTGCCATTTAAGTGAGTTTGGCCAATTAGGATTTTTTCAAAAATGGCGCAGTGCACTATTCTGAAAAACCTTACGGTGACTTCAGAAGGTCAAGTTCCATGGCCCAGGATAGTGGGGGTGGGGGCATTCGGCCCGGGGTGGGAACGGTAGCAGGGGCCTTACGGCCCGGGATAGGAGGGGGATGCTTATCGCCTGGGATAGGATCGGGGGCACTACAATTGCTCATGTCTTGCTGCGTGTATGTTTCACTTTGCAGCGTCAGCCCCTTCAGTGTGTCCCTTGTTACCCTGGCAACCTCAGTTTTTCGGCGCAGACCTTAAGCTCCACCCACAGACCTTAAGGACAATCTGCGTTGCTCCAAAATGCATGTTTATTCTGGCGAAACTTGCAACTATTTTTTTGGCGCAGTCAGCCACTAAATCGAACGTACCTCTACAACTGTGCCAAAAATTGGCCCCTAATTAGGACCTAGACAGCTAAAGGCACCGTCAAGAATGGTGGAGCGATGAAAATTGGGCATATAGGAGAGATCAGAATTGGAGGACCGCAGAGATCTCGAAGTTGTAGGGCTGGAGGAGGTTACAGATATAGGGAGGGTGAGGCCATGGAGGGATTTGAAATAGACGTGTTGCTGGACTAAGAGTCAATGCAGTTAAGTCAGCAAAGAAATTCGCCTGCAGAATCTCTTCCTACCCCTCATCTCTTTACAGCTTTTTTGCGTACTTTCTCCTCTAAGCTTATCTTACTCATGAGACTCGCTCACTCCCTTCCCTACTCAATATTCTTTGCTGGCCTCCATTCTAGCTAGATATTTGGGTGCCAATTCCTTCTCTATCAAGCACCCAATCCTTCTTTCAAAAAGCACACACTGCCCCTTCAATCTTCTCCAACTCCCTCCCTATGGTGTTTAACTGTACATTTTATTCCCTTTAAAAAATCCACACTACATGACATTTGTTTCTTCTTGCCCAATAACAATGTCTGGAAATATGCATGTATCTCAGCTGTAATGTCAACATGAAATGTACAGTTCATAATGTACTGAAATCAGGATGCGATGCTCATGCATCTCTGGACCTGATTCTTCATAACAAAACAATGGAACATTTTGGCGGGGTTCTCATTGGGGGGGGGGGGGTGTCAATTCACCAGAAAAAATCTGGGTATTTATCTGTGGGCCACTGTAGCTGATTGATGGCGTGCCATCCGGGATTGGGAGGGCGCACAAAAGGCCGTGTGCGATGGGGCGGTGTGCGCTTTTTGAAAGGAGGATTGGGTGCTTGATAGAGAAGGAATTGGCACCCGAATATCACGCTAGAATGGAGGCCAGCAAAGAATATTGAGTAGGGAAGGGAGTGAGCGAGTCTCATGAGTAAGATAAGCTTAGAGGAGAAAGTACCCAAAAAGTATTTGAAGGAGCGGACAAAACTGTATGGAGGAGCTCAGCATTGCTTGGATTTCAGTGAAGTATACTGGTGGGTCTGTGGACTTTTGTACTATGCCCTCTTGAACTGTAGCAAAACTGCCAATAGGATAATAAATATAGATCTATTCTTCAGTTTGATTTGTATTTGGAGAGAGCATTGGAGCTGTATAGCACTAAAAAATATAGTGGCGGTTATAGATCCTGTCACTTTGTGGCTGCATTTTGAGATGAAAAACTATTTGCATGGCATTAAAACATTTTGGTTTAACTATAATTTCTCTCCCATCCCAAAGTTTGCTACTAATTGCCCTAAGTAAATCAGTCAATAACATTGAAGTATTTTAGATACGTGGCACATAAAATAGCATTTTGATAATTGGCTTATAACTTTCCCTTACAATGCCTGGTGTGTGTTCCATATACCATTGGTACATATTTTGTTGTATGTTTTGCTGCAGGGTGTAATATCAACATTCCTAATTTTATTTTCCTCTTCTAACAGCCATTGTTTCCCAATCAAGTAAGTAAGGTGAAGAAGGGTGATGATCGAAGACTGTCTGTTGAAAGAATCTACCAGAAAAAGACCCAGTTGGAGCATATTTTGCTCCGTCCTGATAGTTACATCGGTTCTGTGGAACCAGTTGTACAGGTGAATATTGATCCTTTTTGTATGGTGAATATAACACACAAATCTAAATTTATTACGAACGTGGGGGCTGAAATCTCATCTTGAACGCCGCTTTTTCCCCCACAAAATTGTCAGTGGGCGGAATAATGTACCACATAAGATGGTGACCACCCATTTCTATGAAAGATAATTTCTATGTAATATGGTCTGGAACTGTTTTGAGTGTCTTATTTCAAATTTGTCATTTGTCCCTGTTGTGTTTTTTTTAATTTCCCAAATCATATCAACATTAAAAATATATTTCATGTAATAGCATAACCTTGTGAAAACTTTGTTTAGTGGGGAAATTGAGCTGTTCACTGCCTACTGCATTGTGATGAACGAAGAGAATATTTGGTTTTCTTTTGGGGTTAAATTGTTAACTAGCTGTTTAAATTATAAAAACATTCAAAGGAAGTGCTGTTTATTGCCCCAATTTTTCTCCTTGTTTAAAGGCTCTGGAATTTGTTTCCATGGGTTCTGGTATCTTGTCCAGGTGCCCTGTGGTCAAGCCAATGAGTGACCAATGAAGGGAATATCACCGCTGAGCCCACTTGTCCTTGTGTGACATCTGTGCATGGTTTTTGCAGCATTGCACTCAGGTGCAGGAACCTGCCTGATTTCTTTTTCCGTTCTACCCACTCTCTAATATCTACTGTTGGGGGTGCTCTTACTGATATTTAGAATGAGACATTGGGGAGTTTTAATTTGCCTGGAGTTTACTGAATACCTTTGATAGTTCTACGGCTGTATAAAAAAAATACTACGTGTGATTTCCAATTGTACAAAAATGAGATCTATCTTTTTTTATAGCAAATGTGGGTATATGATGAAGAAGCTGGCCTAAATTGCAGAGAAGTGACTTTTGTTCCTGGTTTGTACAAGATATTTGATGAAATTCTAGGTATGTGGAAAAAATACTGAATAGTCTTCCTGTATTTTGAAATGCAAGGATAAATTCAATTGCTAAATTAAGTCACTTTTTTTTAATAGTGAATGCGGCCGATAACAAGCAGAGGGATAAAAACATGTCGTGCATCAAAATCAGTATTGACTCGTAAGTATTTTTGAGATCTATTTAGAAATGCTTTGTGGGTGTCTGAACATTTGAGGGGAAAACCTTTTTAAAGCTGAATATTAGTAACATCTTATTCAGAGTTTAAAACTAATTACATGTACAAGCTGACATTTAAGATGATCCTGTTTGTGTAAGTAAACCATGTCACATGACGTGAAAAATTATATGCTGTATCCAATCGTATCCATAAGTTGCATTGTACTGAGACTGCTGTGTGAGCCTAGTTGCCTTCGGCGAGATGTTGGTCGCGACCGTGGCACTGAGTAGCGCCCTTGATGGTAGGTGGTCCGAGGTTTGGTTGGGGGCGGGCATTGAGAGTGTCAGCGGTCCACTGGAGTTCAGTGTGGAAGGTCAGGGTGGTCACAGCCATGGTGCTCACCACGTGCTGGAGAAGAGGCCAGGTCACGAGTGGGGAACGAGAGGCCCAGTTGTCGCTGAAGGGGAGGAGGCCCGATCACCATTGAGGAGGTGAGGCCCAGCCGGCATTGGAGGAGGAGGAGAGCCAACTGCTGTCGCTGAAGAGGAAGAGGCCCGATTGCCGCCGAGGAGGAGAGGCCCAGCCGTCGCTGTTGGAGGGGGCCCGATCGCCTGGTCGGAGGCTTGCCGGGCGTCATCGGGGATTTGGTAGTCTTGAGCAACCTTGCCAAGGAGGAGAGGCCCAGCCGTCGCTGTTGGAGGGGGCCCGATCGCCTGGTCGGAGGCTTGCCGGGCGTCATCGGGGATTTGGTAGTCTTGAGCAACCTTGCCACTGGACCAAGACCTTGCTCAGCTAAGCCCATGTGGTAGCCGGTGTGCAACGGCCACCCCACGTTAAAATAACTCATGCACGGACATCTACCAGTTCTTTAACATGAAGTTCGGGACCTGGTATGTAAGGACCCTCATGGACAACTCCAATAGCGACAGGCCAGAACACTGCACCGCCGTAGTTGCCCGGGAACTTGGATGCTTTGATGACTACACCGGCGCTCTAAGCAAGACATGGCGGGCAGGGGAAGGCCAGCTCAAGAAACAAAATGGAGGTTACACTTCCTTCTGGAAAGGGAAACCAGAGGAAGAACGCCGCCTTCGCGGAGTCTGTTTTGCCATCAAAAACGAGCTGGTCGACCGCCTCAAAGATTCCCCCTGCGGGGTTAACGAATGTCTCGTGATTCTCCGACTCACCCTATCCCGGAATCAATGCGCCACAGTCATCAGTGCGTACGCCCCAACACTCGATGTAACAGATGAGACCAAAGAGGGTTTTTGCTCCAACCTCCAAATCCCTGTCCTGCGTCTCTGGGGACAGCAAACTGATCCTCCTCGGTGACTTCAATGCCAGGGTCGGCAAGGACACAGCCCTCTGGGGAGGTGTGATCGGCAGAGAGGGGGTAGGGAAAACCAACTTCAGCAGTACACTACTCCCGACAAAATTTCTAGAACAACACCTTGTCATCGCCAACACCTTGTTCTGCCAGAGGGACAAGTACAAGGCATCGTGGCAACGCCCTCGCTCCAAACACTGGCACCTGCTCGACTATGTCATCGTCCGAGCCAGGGAACGCAAGGATGTGCTCATCACCTGCGCCATGACAGGAGCTGACGACTGCTGGACGGACCACCGCCTAATCCGATCCATCATTGACATCAACAAAGCCCCAAAGCGGCAAGGGCAGCAGAAGCAGTGCCGCAAAAAAGCCAATGCCGGGGCACTCAAAGACCCAACTAAGAGAGCCCTTTACAGTCAGCGCGTCACAGCTAACCTGGCGTGCCTTGCTGACCCCGAGACACAGAATGCCCACAGTGCTTGGTCTGCCCTCCAGGCCTCCATAGCCAGTGCCTGTGAAGAGATGCTGGGTTACTCAACCAGGAAACACCAGGACTGGTTTGATGAGAGTGACCAGGAGATCCAAGAGCTAATAGATCACAAGCGCAGGGCATTTCTGAGCCTTGAACAACAACCCAACTCAGGAGCAGCAAGGCAGCATTACAGATGGCTTACGGCCAAGGTCCAACAAAAAACTCGGGACTTAAAGAACAGATGGTGGATGGAGAAAGCACAGGAGATGCAGCAGTTGGTCGACAGCCACGATATGCGAGGATTCTTCACCGCAGTCAAGGCCACCTACGGCCCAAACACCCAAGGCCTCACCCCACTGCTGGCCAAGAACGGGGAACACTCATCAAGGACACCAAGGCAGTCAGGGCCTGCTGGAAGGAGCACTTTGAAGATCTCCTCAATTGAGACTCTGCCTTTGACTCGAGTGTCCTCGACTCCATCCCGCAGCATGCTAAGCGCCAGCACCTCAGTAAAACCCCAGCACTGCACGAGGTAGAAAAAGCCATAAGACAGCTTAAGAACAACAAGGCTACGGGAGCAAATGGAATCACCGCTGAGGCACTGAAGTATGGCAGAGAGGCACTGTTGGCGTGAATGCATGACCTCATCTCTCTCAACTGGAGGGAGGAGAGCATGCCGGGAGATCTCAGAGATGCAGTGATCGTGACCATCTTTTAAAAAGGGGACAAGTCCGACTGCGGCAACTACAGAGGAATCTTCCTGTTATCAGCCACTGGGAAAGTCGTTGCTAGAGTCCTCCTCAACCGTCTTCTCCCAGTGGCTGAGGAGCTCCTCCAGGAGTCACGGTGCGGATTTCGTCCCCTACGGGGCACAACGGACATGATTTTTACAGTGCGACAGCTGCAAGAAAAATGCAGGGAACAGCACCAGCCCTTGTATATGCCCTTCATCGACCTTACAAAGGCCTTTGACACTGTCAACCGCGAAGGTCTATGGAGTGTCCTCCTCTGTTTCGGATGTCCCCAAAAGTTCTTCGCCATCCTCTGCCTGCTCCATGAAGACATGCAGGCTGTGATCCTAACCAACGGACCCATTACAGACCCAATCCACATCCGGACCAGGGTCAAGCAGGGCTGCGTCGTCGCCCCAATCCTCTTCTCAATCTTCCTCACTGCTGTGCTAAACTACAGAACCAGTGGGAACCTGTTCAACCTTCGTCGTCTCCAGGCCAGGTCCAAGACCACCCCAACCTCTGTCATCGAGCTACAGTATGCGAACGACGCGTGCGTCTGCGCACATGGAGGCTGAACTTCAAATCATAGTCAACGTATTCACTGAGGCGTACGAAAGCATGGGCCTTACGCTAATCATCCGTAAGACAAAGGTCCTCCAACAACGTGGACCATTTCCCATACCTCGGGAGCCTTTTATCAACAAGAGCAGACATTGACGACAAGATCAACACCACCTCTAGTGCCGCCTGAGGAAAAGAATGTTCGAAGACCAGTCCCTCAAATCTGCCATCAAGCTCATGGTCTACAGGGCTGTAGTAATACCCGCCCTCCTGTGTGGCTCAGAGACATGGACCATGTACAGTCGACACCTCAAGTCGCTGGAGAGATACCACCAACGATGTCTCAAGATTGTGAAAATCCCCTGGGAGGACAGACGCACCAATGTTAGCGTCCTCGACCAGGCCAACATTCACAGCATTGAAGCACTGACCACATTTGATCAGCTCCACTGGGCAGGCCACATTGTTTGCATGCCAGACACTAGACTCCCAAAGCAAGCGCTCTATTCGGAACTCCTTCACGGCAAACGAGCCAAAGGTGGGCAGAGGAAACTTTACAAGGACACGCTCAAAGCCTCCCTGATAAAGTGCAACATCTCCACTGACACCTGGGAGTCCCTGGCCAAAGACGGCCCTAAGTGGAGGAAGTGCATCCGGGAGGGCACTGAGCACCTCTAGTCTCATCGACAAGAGCATGCATTAATCAAGCGCAGGCAGCGGAAAGAGCATGTGGGAAACCTGTCCCACCCTCCCTTCCCTCAACAACTATCTGTTCCACCTGTGACAGGGACTGTGGTTCTTGTATTGGACTGTTCATCCACCCAAGGACACATTTTTAGAGTGAAAGCAAGTCTTCCTTGATTCCGAGGGACTACCTATGATGATGATGTACCGAGACCCAGGTGATATCATTTTTGTGCAGTAAAGATGTTTATAAAGGTGCAAATGGCCACCTCTCCGGTCATTGAGAATTGCTTGATGAACTCCTGATCTGTTGGCATTTTTCTGAGATTTGTAGCCCAACGGGACATCCTATCACAATTGTGGGATGAGTCTGAAAACCCAGGGATTGTTTGACCCAAACCATTCAATAATAAAAGTAGGAGTGTACAGTATTTACACATCTTTTAGCCTGAAATTTCCTTCATATTGTTTACTTAGTTTTATTACATTGACTGCCAGCCATCTGAAAACTCGGAGGATCAATCTTTGCAGCTATTAATACCATCAATCCAGAGCTTAGTGTAGCTCCACTATTACCATTAGCGTAGCTCCACTACTGCCATTAGCACCATCAGAAGTGAGGCTGGAACAGTCAGCACAAAGCAGTATGTATATTGCTGAGACGTGGCAGAACCGTGTCTGATGATGTAATGATAGACAAAATGATCTGTCTTGTGAACTAAAGTTACTGAAATAGAATGCAATTAATATGTTCTGGGTGACTCTTTTCTCAAACATTAGTAAATTTTCTTTAGCTACGATGAGAGATTCTCATATGCTCAGTAAGTAGTTAAACCATGCAAACCAAGAATGACCCAAGTTTTATTTTTTGCACTGTTAACCAATTTCAGTAAGGATTCCACTCTTGATCACCATACAGAGAACCTGTTGAAAATGGTGAGGTACGGTAAGAATATATAAATAAAGCAAGTGAAATAGTTATGTTTTTTATTCACAGTGAGAACAACACCATTACCGTGTGGAACAATGGAAAGGGAATTCCTATTGTGGAGCATAAAGTGGAAAAGGTTTTTGTTCCAAATCTCATTTTTGGCCAATTACTGACCTCCAGCAATTATAATGATGATCAGAAGAAAGTCACTGGTGCGTTTGTGTTATTCATTATTATTTGGAGTTCAGCTATTTGAAGTATGAGCTATAAATAGTTTGCTGATATTAGTCTCTGCGATAAGGCAGAGTATTTGTATGTGACTTTGAAGCTCAAGAAAAAATTGAAATGAAAGGAAGACTTGCATTTATATAGCGCCTTTCACGACCACCAGATGTCTCAGTGCTTTACCGCCAATGAAGTACATTCTACATTAAAATTAAAAAGTGACCAGCCATAGGCCACATTGGTACATGCCATGGAGGCTTGGGGGTTACAAGTAGAGTTTAAATTCATGTTCCCATTAATTTGCTTGTATCTCAGGGTCTGGATAATACAGTATTTTGATGTTCTGATTTATGAACTAGCGAGGCAACTATCAAGAACAGTTATTCCCGGACTCACAACATTTAATAAAGACAAATGAATTAAAAAAAAAAATTTTTTTTTTTAAGTGCAAATAGGATTACATTGCCTGGATTTCAAGGGCCAGGTAGCCTGGGTTTGGAAATAACTGATCTGAAGCAACTCCTCTTGCCCAGAATTGAAATCTCCTTTATAGCCCTCGTATGTAGTGGGGATGGGGGAGAGGTGGAAGTAAGGTGGCATCTTTCTATAATTGAGAACGTTTTTGTTTATGACTAACTGATTTCCTGTGGCATTTTACATGGAGAGTCGAGACCAAGTGAAGTGGGAGTAGAACTGCCCCAGGATGCTCACACAATCCCTTAATTTAAGTTCATATATTCTGTCCTATAATATTTTGCTTTTATGTTAAATAGTTAAATGGCAAAATCCGTGGGAGTTTGAAAAGTAGAGTTGGTTGGAGTATAGGAGTTTCTTTGCAGTACAGTTTGAGCTGGGAAAGGCAAAACTTGCAGGAGGGTGTAATTACAGCATGACAAGTCAACATAAGCAATTTCATTATAAATGTGTGATAAAGTATGACAATATGATAATTGGAAGCAAGGTTTTGTAGATAGCAATTAAGTGCAGATTTTAAGATTAGTAATGTAGATAGATAATGCTGTATCTGCTCATAATGATTTACTTCTCCATGATACCTGGATTTCAGGCTGTGTGTGGTGCTCCGGATACGATAAAAAAAATGTCAGTGTATAAGTTGCAAATCTGATGCCTTCAGCTTTTGCTTTTTAAACTATTACTGGATGAGAGACTGAACCTCGTTTGTTTCTTTCAGGTGGACGAAATGGTTATGGTGCAAAACTCTGCAACATCTTCAGTACAAAGTTTACAGTAGAAACTGCTTGCAAGGAGTACAAGAAAACTTTCAGACAGGTACATTCAACTCCTGACAACTCCAGGTGGAAATAAACCTTTTTGGTCCAGCTTTGGTTCAAAAGAACGTTAATTTGCAAAGTTTGCAGTGCGAGACAGCCCTTGGGTAGTGTTGACCGATAGTCCGGCACTTTTAGCAGAATGTAGATGTTGCGGCCTTGAAGAATTCCTAGAAAAATCATACTGAATGCTGCATCACTTTTCAGGTTTTTTTTAAATAGCAAGTATATTTTGAATCGTGTTCTGTTTCTTGCTTGCAATAGTCTTCAGAAAACACATAGCGTGAGGTGTGTTATGCAGGCAGTATATATGCTTAAGTTAATTTAATTCCTATTTAAAATATTTTTAGACAAATTCTAGGATGACGTAAATTTAATTAAGCGTTAGTTTTCTTTAATTTTATCTTGCTTTCCTCTGCAGACCTGGACGAACAATATGGGAGATGCACAAGATCCTAAAATCAAGTCCTTCGACGGCGATGACTACACTTGTATCACCTTTCAACCTGATCTCCCCAAGTTCAAAATGCAGATCCTTGATAAAGACATTGTGGCGATTATGTCACGAAGAGCATATGATATTGCTGGCACCTGCAAAGGAGTCAGAGTTTTCCTAAATGGCAAGAAATTACCTGTACGTTTTAAATAATACAGTTGGGGTCATTTGGGAGAGGTGTATTTGTGCACAACTCTATATCTTTATGCCACAGCGTTATATCACAAAAGAAGTGGCAAATTGAAAGTTTTTTAAGGAGCTTGGTTCATTTTCACAAATATTTTAAAATTAATACAACGATTTACTCTAATTTTAATGTTAGATATTAAGTAATGACTGACCCAACAACATGCATTTATATCCTGATACTGTATCAATGTTGCTGCAGTTTATTTTCAAGGTACAAAAGAAACATCCAGTTGTACATTCAGAACTGCTGGTCACAAGAGTTATTTTGCACTTCATATCCATAAAAAATTTGTACCTACCATTTCTCAGACAAGAAGACAGGCGGACAGCGTGCTTCTTGGCCCATGTTTTTTTTTCCCAAGCCGGCCCACTGTTTAGATTAGGAATTCTGTTAATTCCCCTCCCATCTCCTGTTCTCAGGTTACAGTGGGAAAGTAAAGAAGGCTTTGTGTAACAATTCCTGTGAACATTAAATTAAATGCACTTTAACAGAGTTGATCAGTAAATTAGATAATGTCCGCAACTGTGGTACTTTACCATGTCTTTCTGCTTATAGGTTTCTGGATTCCGTAGCTATGTGGATCTTTACATAAAAGACAAAGTGGATGAAACAGGCAGCCCACTTAAAATAGTCCATGAAGTTGTAAATAACCGGTGGGAAATTTGTCTGACTATGAGTGAGAAAGGCTTCCAGCAGATAAGCTTTGCAAATAGCATTGCTACCACGAAGGTAAGCTAATGCTTCATTATACTAGTTACACGTGTCTGGCCAAATGTATTTGGCTTGGATAATGTGGCCGTTTTTTTTTTAAATGGTTTTCCTGAAGACTTGCCGAGTTTGTTCAGGGAGTAGCTGAGCCAAACATACCACAGAGCTGGTTTAATCTTCTACTTGGAGTTGGCTGATCTCGGAGGGGAAAATGTACAGCTATAATGGCAATTTGTGTGATGTGTACTGCAGGGCAATTACCTGTGAAGCATTATCTCAGCATGGAGTCTCTGCTTTTTGGGATAAGAGAAAATTGTTCAGGGACCACAAAGTTAGGTTTGGGATTGCATGGAACATTGGATTAGCATATTTTTTATCTTTGGTGAATTTGAATCCAGACCCGAATTAATTTGAACAATATCAATTCAGTTCATAGTAAGTCGAAGTAGACAGCACAAATTCCCATTATTATGATTTTTTTTTTAATTGACACTGTATTGGCAATCTATAGGGATGGCTGTTGTGGAAAATTTGTTTGAACGCTGTAGAGGGTTATCTGGAGCTGTAAATTGTTGAGCAAATAAAGGAAACTTGACTCTGTCCGAACTGCACTCCACACATGATAACGGTGTGCTTGGTTATTAAATTAGGTAGCAAAAAATTGAGCATTCTGTCATCTAGTGCTGCCATCTTAACCTTGATGAGTAGAAAACAAAATGAACAAAAATGTAATTTTGCAAATTAAAAAGTTGATTGCCCTTTCAAAATAGTACTTGGGATAAACGGAAAGACTGGCTCATTGTACTTTTTAAAAATAACAACTTGCATTTATATAGTGTCTCTAATGTAGAAAAAACATCCTAAGGCACTTCACAAAGACTTAATTAGACATAAATCGACACTGAGCCAAGGAAGATATTAGGCATGGTGACTAAAAACTTGGTCAGAGGTAGGGCTTAAAGAGGGTTGCAAAGGAGGTGGCGAGGCAAAGTGTATTGGGAAATAAATTTCAGAGCTTGGGCCTGCACGGTTCAAGGCACCACTGCCAGGGGTGCACAGAAGGCCAGAGTTGGAGGGCTGATAGTCATCTGTTTTACTTGAAGCATTTTAATGACTTGTGTTAAAATTTCTTTTTCCAGGGTGGTAGACATGTTGACTATGTCACTGACCAATTAATTAACAAGTTAATTGAGGTCGTTAAGAAGAAAAATAAAGGAGGGGTGACAGTGAAGCCATTTCAGGTAAGGCGTGCATAAAAGTGCAGTCTGGCAGTGTATCTGATGTCTGAAAATGAAATGTATCTTTTTGACATAGCTGACTGGTATGCAGATATGAGATAGAAGGTGGATTTTAAGTGAGGGGGGATGTAGCCTCCAGTGGTTTAGACACTTTCTGTGTGGGTATCCACTTCAAATAATGACCACTGGAGGGATCCCCTGTCCCAACCCCAACACTTAATTAGGTGTACCGCCACTCAAAGGAAGCAGGGCACAATCTCTGGCGCTCCACTTCTTTTTGGGGCGGGTCCTGGGGTGGTAAGTCAGGTGCTGCCCGGATGCTCCGCATAGCACTGACGCGCTTCAACTCCCTTTCGATTAAAGGGAGGGTCGCTGCGCACTCTGCATGGCCTCTGGTGGCTGCCACTGGACCACCAGTGTGTGACCAGGCCAGCAGCCCGGCACCCAAGACGGAGTGCCGGGCTGCATGATGACGGCACACTCTGCCACCATCGTCGAGCCGAACAGAGAGTCGGCCAGCAAAAAAAAAATGGCATCCCCTTGAATCCCCGAGAGCGGATGCTTCACGACCCTCGAGGCTGGCGTTGACATCCGGCTCGTTGGTCTGTTAAGGGGCCACCACGCACAGCGATGACTCCTCACCGGTTGCCCGGGACACGGTTTTGCAACATCTCGGGCAATTTCCCAGGAGGCTGTAGCGCCCCCTTCCCCTGGACTAAGCCCCCTCCCAGGTGGTGCTAACCAGGCTATAAAAAGGGGCAAACTCGCCCCCCCTTCTGCATCTGTACTTTCTGAAATAGATAATGCTACCTTATAAAAAGCAATAATGGGACTTAGTTATGTTCTCAATCTGTCCCAATTTAATTTTTGTCTTCTACCTTATTTTTAAAAAAAACATGGGAGTTGCTGATCATTGTATGAATGTTTAAATCTCATTCTTTTGAGAGTTGACTATGATATTTTGTTTTGCTGTTTGGTTGTTCTGTGTTGCCTGTTTGTGTATTAATTTTTAAACGCTGTGAATTTGGATTTGTGACAGGTCAAGAATCACCTGTGGGTCTTTGTGAACAGTTTGATTGAAAACCCAACATTTGACTCCCAGACTAAAGAGAACATGACCCTTCAAGCAAAGAGCTTTGGCTCAAGTTGTGTGTTGTCAGAGAAGTTCATCAAAGCGGTATGTTTGGATTTTGACTTTTTCTGCTTTGAGTTGTACACTTAACTAGATTTTCAAAGTGTGCCCAAAGCTGTACACTATCCTCCGGCTGTGGCCTAACCAATTTAACATTCCT
The DNA here is from genome assembly GCF_044704955.1 of Pristiophorus japonicus. Lineage (NCBI taxonomy): Eukaryota > Metazoa > Chordata > Chondrichthyes > Pristiophoridae > Pristiophorus > Pristiophorus japonicus. Next base: position 2,502,165 of record NC_091997.1, read on the forward strand.
TCTTTGCTTTTGCATTGAATGCCACTATATATAAAGCTCAGAATCACGTTTACATTGTTAGGCTTTGTCTATCAGAATGCAGCCCCCACCTTAAAGAGTTATGCATCTACACTTCTACATCTCTGTTCCTCCCATCTTTTACAAATCTTATCTCTGCTAAAATGTCTGTGGTCATCTTGCATTCTTTTACCATGCCACTAATTTGGTTCTTTTGCCCTGTTCCTTGCTTCCTGACCACTAGCTATCTATGTCCTGGCAGGGTCGTTGGTGTAGTTTTCACATTTATATCTGATTTCAGTTATCGATGCTTTCCTACTCTTCAGAAGGCAGGTGTCTTTGCTTATGCAAAACATTTTAAGTATTATTTGATTGTGGGATGCACAGCGGAGTTTCAACATGCTGGCACTGACTAGTAGAAGACTAAATCACACTAATAATTTTCTGTATGACTAGTTCCTTTTTTCTGCTATGCCATTGTTGGGGAAGTGATAAACAGAGTACCAAAGACTTTCCAAGAGAAGGGAGTCAGCCAAAACTGTCTTCCTTGACCGTTACAACTTTAGACGCCTGTTTCATGATGCCTACTCATGCTATATCATTAGTTAAGTGGTAATTTTGAATATTTCTATGTTTATGGGTTTAAAAAATTATTCTGCCTTAATTGCTTGGACCAGAATTATAAAAACAGCGGTGAGATTGTGCTTCACACAATATTCTTCTGTTTCCATTGCAGGCAATAACCTGTGGTGTCATTGAAAGTATCATGAACTGGGTTCGGTTTAAGGCTCAGAATATGCTTAATAAGAAATGCTCAGGATTGAAACAAACCAAGATCAAGGGAATTCCCAAACTGGACGATGCCAACGATGCTGGTATGATGAGATTGCATTTTATTTTCTGGCATTTGGCGCTAAGGAATGTTTGGGGACGACCCATAGTATTGTTAGCAGTTAAGTTAAGGATCAGCATTAAAGTGATGAGCATTTTAATGCGAAGAAAAACTCATTTGTCAGCTGTAACTGGCAGATAGAGTAACTTAAAATTTGTCAATCATCAGTGACTTTATGAATTTAGGTTCTATAAGGATGATTAAGTGCATGTCTTTTTACTAAGACCTGTAATATAACCATAATTATGAATTCTGTTCTTGTGTTCACTATTCAATTGATTCATTTATTTTCTTTGGGAGGAAGGTTATCCATTTGATCTTTAAACATCCCATAGGCCATCTGAAATCATTGAGAAAACATTGATTAAAAACTCTTAACATTGAGTTATGCAGATCACAATTAAGCAGGATGGGTGTTCACAATTACAAGAAGCTTTTCAGCAAGATAGTCATGGATGCCTATTTTAAGACTCATTGTTAGATTCAGCTAGTTGCCCATGTGGCAGTTGAAGCTTGAAGTGATCATGGAGTACATTTTCAGTTGCTGTTTCCAGTAGTTTCAGGTGACAGCAGGATAAATCCAGCATGCCTGATTTGTGACAGGATTTCTTTCAGGAAATGGGGTTGAGTCAGGCATGCTGACTACTGCACTGGGTGGTCTGATTTGCCCTGCTGTCAAGCACTTGGAGTGGTAACTGTAAAATTTATCCAATGGGAATGGTCCTTTTGGTGGCTGTTAATACAGGTTTTGGTGCTTGGTGAATCTCAAAGTTTCTGGACAGAACTTCAACTGAACCTCAAGTTATTAAATTTACTGTTCTCAGGACCGTGATCATTTGGAGAGTATAAGGAACAAGTAGATGTGCTTGTGTTTGTACAGTTAGATATTTTGCTTCCTTAGATCCATAGCCACAGAATACATATAAATTCATTTTGAAATATGAATTATTATGTGACCATAAAGATGAAACTTTTTTTCCCCAGGAACTAAACATTCTCAGGGTTGTACTCTCATCCTGACTGAGGGAGATTCGGCCAAGACTTTGGCTGTGTCAGGTCTGGGAGTAGTTGGACGAGATAGATATGGCGTGTTTCCTCTTAGAGGTAAAGTTCTCAACGTACGAGAAGCCTCTCACAAACAGGTAGGTCGGTGTAAAGTGTAAAATGTCCATTAGTGATGCAACAACACTTGCATTTATATAGCATATTTAACGTTGAAACTGTCTCAAAGCACATCACAAAGGCATAATCAATAAAATGGACACTGAGCCAGAGGAGATAACGATGGTTGACCAGAGTTGTATTTTAAAGAAGGTCTGAAAGGAGTGGGGGAAGGCATATGGGCTTTAGGGAGGGAATCCCAGCAAGTGAGGCTGAGGCGGCCGAAGGCACGTCTGCCAGTAGTGGTGCAGAAGAGGCTAGAGTTGGAGAAATCAGGGAGGTTGCAGCACCAGAAGTGGTTACTCCTCACCTAAGAAGGGGTGAGGCCACGCAAGAATTTAAACAAGAATTTTAAATTTGAGGAATTGGGGGACCAGGAAGCAATGTAGGTCAATGTAAACACGGAATCTGGGAAAAGGGGATGGAATATGGCCAGCAAGAGTTTTCAGTGCCTATGGATGGTGGACGGCGGGAGGTCAGAAGAGGAGCCTTGGAATAAGCAAGTTTGGAGGTGATAAAGGTGGGATAGGGTTTTCAGAAGCATATGAGTTGATATCGGAATGGAGACAGAGACGATGTTAGAAGTGGAAGTAGGGGGCTTTTGTGATGGAGAGGATATGGATTTGTAAGCCCAACCAGCGGCCGACTCGGGCGCTGAGGTTGTGAACAATCTGGTCCAGTCTGAGGCGGTGCCCAGGGAGGGGGATGGAATCAGTGACATGGATGCAGTTTGTGGTGAAAGCTGAAGAAAATTGCTTTGGTGTTCCGATGTTTAGTGGAGGAAATTGTGGCTTATCAAAGATTGGATTTTGGACAAGATGTCTGACCGTGCATGCGCAGTGGAGGAATAGAGCTGGGTGTCATCAGTGTACACATGGAAGCTGACCCTATGTTTGTAGATGACATCATTAAAGGGCACTGAGTTAAAGAGGAACGGGCCAAAGATGGAACTCCAGAGGTAATTGTGTGAGGACAGAAAGAGAAGACATTGCTAGCAATGTCCAGGCAAGGCTCAGATAGGTAAGAGTGGAAGTGAGTGAGAGCAGTCCAACTGAGCTGGGCATTGGAGGAGAGGTGTAGGAAGAGGTTAATGTATTCGACTGTGTCAGAGGCTGCGGAGAGCGAGAGGAGGAACAGTGAACTATGGTAGTCACAGAATAACTGGTTACACTCGTTCCAGTGCTGTGGTGGAGGGGGGGGGGGGGCGGGTACAAACCTAATTGTATAGATTTAAATGGAGTTGCAGGAGAAATAACCACTGATTTGGGAGGTAATGGCACATTCAAGCACTTTGGAGAAAAAAATGGTGGTTTGAGATCGGGTGGTACTTTGCGAGGGGGAGAATCAAGTGCAAGTTTTTTGAAGAGGGGTTGATGACTATTTTGAAAGGGGGGAGGACAGTGTCAGGAAAAGGAATCGTTTAAAATGTCAGAATGGAGTCCATAAAGGAAGTTGGGTGAGCGGTTTAGTGGGAGTTAAGGGAGCAAGAGGGTGGATTTTATGGACTGTATGAGCTTGGATAGAGAAACTGGATAAGATGCAGGTTTGGGGCTAAGGAACGGGGCCTTGGAGGAGGTTTCACTTCGTGGGAAGGGAGGAAGCTGCTGATGAAATGGTCTATACCTTGGTGACTAGGTTCATGAACTCCTTGTACTTGTTGGCGGGGGTGGGAAAGAGGGGTTTAAGTAGTGGAGAAAAGAAGCCTGGTATTCGTTTTGCTTTCCAGAGTGATCCTGGATTAGTGGGCGGATTCAGCAAAGGAGATTGAGGCCTGATAGAGCTTGATGTGGTCAGTCAGATATGGATGTGCAACTTATTATAGAACTGTATTGCATTCATATATCACCAAATTCCCTCATCTTAGGACATTTCACTATTAAATGCACTATATAAATGTATGTTTTTGTTTTTGATGGATGATTAAATGACAAGTGAACCACTCCTTGCATTGCACCTTTGGTTCATTTTTATTAAATGCCACAGTCAACTCGTTTAGTCAGCAAATTTTTCAATCATTAGAAACCTATGTATAAATCTACCAGTGCAGATGTAGAGAATTATTCTCTGAACATTTGTAATTTAACCACCTGGAGAAAATTTATTTTCATAATCTTGCAATACCTGTGTTACATGGAAAGAATAATCAACTGGCGTTTATATAGTGCATTGCCACATTTTCAAGTTGTCCCAAGGTGCTTTTCAACCAATATATTATTCGGTGATTCCCCAAGGTAAATCTTATGGTTGCTGATTACTCTTTGGGCTGTCCTTACTATACATATAAAGCAATATTGCGCTCTTATACACTAACTTCCGTAGTCTTTTTCTAAAAAGATGGTATTCAGTGCTGTGTTCTCTGCTATGTGGGAGTGTGTTCCTTGCTGTCAGGCCACCAACAGTTCTGCTCCTAATCAACCACTATCGGTCAGATTAGGAATGGGTGCTGTCCAATCTGAGTTGGTGTTTCAGCAAATGAAGCATGCTATCATCTAATACATTTATTGTAAGTTCCAATGGATAATTAAATGAGTTGCTACTTTGGTAGACAGTCAGAAATATTTGGATTACATACATGTGGGATTTTTGTTTTTCAGATTATGGAAAATGCAGAGATCAACAACATGATAAAAATCATTGGTCTGCAGTACAAGAAGAGCTACGATGATCAGGAGTCTCTAAAGACACTCCGTTATGGAAAACTGATGATTATGACAGATCAGGTTGGCCGAATTAAGTTGTAGCGTTGAAATAATTACTCATCTTTTTTAGCTGTGCGCAAAAGTTCAGGCCGTGAATATTCAAATGACAGTTTATTATATGTTACTTTGCAGCAACACTACAAATAAACCTCTTCCCTGCCCCCTGCACCCACCCCTACACACACAAGGTTGTAATCTGTTGAAATTGCACTTTGTTGCACGTTAATGCCAGTAGGTAAACAAGGTAGAAATTGGTTTTGCTGTAAGGATTGAACATGCTAAAGCTAAACTTATAATTCAATAAATCACTATGTATAGTACTAAATGAATGGCAGGAAATATTACTTGCTATAATAATACCTTGACCAATTTTGATAGTGAAAGCAAGTGAGGTGAGAGTGATTGCCCTTGACATCATAGTGACATTTGATTGAGTGGCACCAAGGAGCCCTAGTAAAACTGAAGTCAATCGGAATCAGGGGGGAAACTCTCCACTGGCTGGAGTCATACCAAGCACAAAGGAAGGTGGTTGTTGGAGGTCAATCATCCCAACCCCAGGATATCGCTGCAGGGGTCCCTCAAGCAAAAGTTAAAGCACATGGGATTGGGGGTAGTGTGCTGACATGGATTGAGAACTGGTTGTCAGACGGGAAGCAAAGAGTAGGAGTAAATGGGGACTTTTCAGAATGGCAGGCAGTGACTAGTGGGGTACCGCAAGGTTCTGTGCTGGGGCCCCAGCTGTTTACACTGTACATTAATGATTTAGACGAGGGGATTAAATGTAGTATCTCCAAATTTGCGGATGACACTAAGTTGGGTGGCAGTGTGAGCTGCAAGGAGGATTCTATGAGGCTGCAGAGCGACTTGGATAGGTTAGGTGAGTGGGCAAATGCATGGCAGATGAAGTATAATGTGGATAAATGTGAGGTTATCCACTTTGGTGGTAAAAACAGAGAGACAGACTATTATCTGAATGGTGACAGATTAGGAAAAGGGCAGGTGCAAAGAGACCTGGGTGTCATGGTACATCAGTCATTGAAGGTTGGCATGCAGGTACAGCAGGCGGTTAAGAAAGCAAATGGCATGTTGGCCTTCATAGCGAGGGGATTTGAGTACAAGGGCAGGGAGGTGTTGCTACAATTGTACAGGGCCTTGGTGAGGCCACACCTGGAGTATTGTGTACAGTTTTGGTCTCCTAACCTGAGGAAGGACATTCTTGCTATTGAGGGAGTGCAGTGAAGGTTCACCAGACTGATTCCCGGGATGGCGGGACTGACCTATCAAGAAAGACTGGATCAACTGGGCTTGTATTCACTGGAGTTCAGAAGAATGAGAGGGGACCTCATAGAAACGTTTAAAATTCTGACGGGGTTAGACAGGTTAGATGCAGGAAGAATGTTCCCAATGTTGGGGAAGTCCAGAACCAGGGGTCACAGTCTAAGGATAAGGGGGAAGCCATTTAGGACCGAGATGAGGAGGAATTTCTTCACCCAGAGAGTGGTGAACCTGTGGAATTCTCTACCACAGAAAGTTGTTGAGGCCAATTCACTAAATATATTCAAAAAGGAGTTAGATGAAGTCCTTACTACTAGGGGAATCAAGGGGTATGGTGAGAAAGCAGGAATGGGGTACTGAAGTTGCATGTTCAGCCATGAACTCATTGAATGGCGGTGCAGGCTAGAAGGGCCGAATGGCCTACTCCTGCACCTATTTTCTATGTTTCAAGGCAGTGTCCTAGGCCCAACCATCTTCAGCTGCTGCATCAGTGGCTTTCCCTCCATCATAAGGTCAGAAGTGGGAATGTTTGCTGATGACTGCAGTGTTCAGTGTTATTCGCAACTCCTCAGATAATGAAGTAGTCCATACCATCATGCAGCAAGACCTGGATGACATTCAGGCTTGGGCTGATAAGTGGCAAGTAATTGGTGTGCCACACAAGTGCCAGGCAATGGCTATCTCCAACAAGCGAGAGTCTAAGCACCGCCCCTTCACATTCAACGGCCTTACCATAGCCGAATCCCCCGCCATCGACATTTTGGGGGTCACCATTGACCAGAAACTTAACTGGACCAGCTACATAAATACTGTGGCAACAAGAGCAGGTCAGAGGCTGGGTATTCTGCAGCGAATATCTCACCTCCAGATTCCCCAAAGCCTTTCCACCATCTACAAGGTACAAGTCAGGAGTGTGATGGAATACTCTCCACTTGCCTGGATAAGTGCAGCTCCAACAACACTCAAGAAATTCGACACCATCTAGAACAAAGCAGCCTGCTTGATTGGCATCCTATCCACTACCTTAAACATTCTCTCCCTCCCTCCTGGCTGCAGTGTGTACCATCTACAAGATGCACTACAGCAACTCGCTAAGGCTTCTCAGACAGCACCTCCCAAACCCATGACCTCTACAGCCTAGAAGGACACGGGCAGCAGGTGCATGAGAGTACCATCACCTCCAAGTTCTCCTCCATGTTGCACACCATCCTGACTTGAAAGTATATTGCTGTCACTGGGTCAAATTCCTAGAACTCCCCCTGTAACAGCACTGTGGGAGTACCTTCACCACACAGACTGTAGCCGTTCAAGAAGGTGGCTCACCACCATCTCGAGGGCAATTCGGAATTGGCAATAAATGCTGGTCGTGCTAGCAACGCCCACACCCCAGGAACAAATAAAAATATATTATGGTGTATTACATCTATGGATGATCCAACAATTTTAGTGAGGCTACCCTCTCGGTGCAGAGCTTGGTGTACCCTATTAATTGCGCTCCTGACTTTCTGGTGATGAACATAGAAAATAGGTGTAGGAGTAGGCCATTCGGCCCTTCAAGCTTGCACCACCATTCAATAAGATCATGGTTGATCATTCACCTCACTACCCTTTTCCTGCTTTCTCTCCATACCCCTTGATCCCTTTAGCTGTAAGGGGCATATCTAACTCCCTCTTGAATATATCCAATGAACTGGCATCAACAACTCTCTGCGGTACAGAATTCCACAGGTTAACAACTCTCAGTGAAGAAGTTTCTCCTCTTCTAAAATTTGGGAGTACTGTAAATCAGCAGTGCAACCTCTGCACCCGATTGGGAGCGTGATGCCTCATTGAATTTACCCTTATAAATGTCCAAGCTGAGATACATTGATTATATGGAGATATGTTATCCAGTTATGGTCAGCTTATTTACAAAAAGTGAAACATTAGAAAATATTCCAAGACTTGTAAAGATTCAACGGACATCAACTTGGAAGTGAGACATTATATAAGGTTTTCTTGACTTTCATTCTCACATGTAATATACTATACTCGGCCAAGAGGACGGATTTGAGATCTTGTTTATAAAATTTGTCTGTCCTAATGCTTTCATTATGCAGGTTTGTGGAGAAATTTCCACACACCCTAATATGGATCCTAATTTTACTGAATTGTTCTTTTGCAGGATCAAGATGGTTCACACATCAAGGGCTTGTTGATCAATTTCATTCATCACAACTGGCCTTCACTGCTTAGGCATAGCTTTCTTGAGGAGTTCATTACTCCAATTGTCAAGGTTTGACCATAATTTCTTTGAACAGCATTAAATGAAATATTAGTTATGGAACAAAGCTCCAGTAAAGTCCATAATGTAAAAGGTGAACAATGTGGCAATTTTGTGAAAATGACTTGTGTTCCCCTTGAACTAATGTAGCAGAGACAGACTATAAATTAAGATTGTGTTTTTTCCAGGTGTCAAAAAAGAAGCAGGAAATCGCATTTTACAGTATCCCTGAATTTGATGAATGGAAACAGACCACAGACAACAGCAAGACTTGGAAAACAAAGTACTACAAAGGTTTGTTATAAAACCCTGTGTGGTGGTGCTCTCAACCAAGTAAGAACCTAATTTGTTTTATGATGAAGTGATAGTTGAAAATCCACTTTTAGCATCATTTCATTTTTACTTAGAAATGGATCAGAATAGAATCTGTTCTTCATTCTTGTAGGACTAGTTTCCAACTAAATTAAAATCAAATTGGCAGTTAATGTTTTCCCTTTTCCTGTGCCCTATAACATTTTTGATTGACAGATGTTCTTATTTCTATTCGTGTCTGGAATCGCTTTCCTTGTGATATTCTAGTTCTGTGATTGTAGATGTTTGAACTCTCAAAGCTTACTCAGAGTTCATGTAACTGCTATTTCGGGTCAGAATGATGAATGCTTCACTATTCGAAGCTCAACTGAACGTTTAGGCTTCACAGTGCTAGCATCAGTTTCTCTACTGCTTTGGTATAATACTAATTATATATAGATATTGAATGAAGAAGAATGTTAGCGATCCAGATATGATCTTCCAGGTTCTTGAAAAGAAATTGACTAGATGCCTTGCTTCTTCATGTGTGTTGTATCCAACAAACAAGACAAGGTGAGCAACTCCCAAGTATGTAGTACAGATCACCGGACTACAAAAATGTTTTAGTTCTTGTGTTTTCTTTTTCTTAATAGGGAAGATTTCATTGAACCAAAATAAATAATACAACTTTAAATTGCTTTTTGATGAGTTGTGCATCATTGACAAGTAATCTAAAATAAATGTACTTCTGCAGCTGGTTAACATCTAACTATCGAATCTAAATCATCTAGGTCTGGGTACGAGCACAGCTAAAGAGGCAAAGGAATATTTTGCTAATATGCAGAAGCATCGTATCCCCTTTAAATATAGTGGACCAGAAGATGATGCCGCGATCACCCTGGTAAGAACTAAATGCTCCAATATATTGTCGGAATCAGAGTTTAGATACGATAATGCTTCAATTAATAATCCTTTAATTCTTCAGGCATTTAGCCGGAAAAAAATCGACGAACGCAAAGAATGGCTGACTAACTTCATGGATGACAGAAGACAACGGAAATTACATGGATTGCCAGAGGTATTGTACCAAAATTCATTCAGCTACAAACCACAACAAATTTCCCTGAATACTGCTATAAACTAGTAGCCTGAATATGCCACATGGAAGCTAAATATGTACAGAGAAAATGGTCAAATATGTAGATCCTTGGCTGTGTTATTAACACGGACAAAATTTCCAATTGGCATGGTCACATTGTGTGTCGAGGAGGCAGGTATGGCCGGCTCTGCTGTAGAATATTATTGGATATAATTTCAGAGGCTGATTTGTATTTTTTTTTTTACAGCAATTCTTGTATGGGGAAAATACAAAATATTTGACTTACAATGACTTCATCAATAAGGAACTGATTCTCTTCTCAAACTCCGACAATGAGAGGTCAATTCCATCACTTGTGGATGGTGAGTCTTTAGGTGTAATAACAGCACTGCTTTGGTTTTTTTTAAGTCAGTTTATAGCATAGCCTTAGTTTTCCAACTGGATTGTTTAACATGCCGAAGAATTGATAAACTATCACTATTCTTTCTGTAAATGTGTGGTCTTCGGGATAGATAGCAAAGGGCTAAAAGTTAGCTGCTTCTTCGCTTCATTTTTTTGTACATTTTGTTGGATATGTAGATTTATTGGAAAACAATTTAGGGAAAGTATGAAATGGAATAATACAACAGAAGGAGGCCATTTTGTCCATCATGCCTGTGCTGGCTCTTTGAAAGAGCTATCCAATTAGTTCCACTCCCTTGCTCTTTCCCCATAGCCTTGCAAATTTTTCCTTTTCAAATATATGTACAATTCCCTTTTGAAATATACTATTGAATCTTTCAGCCAGTACATTCCAGACTATTAACAACTTGCTGCGTTTATTTAAAAAAATCTCATCTCCCCTGATTTGTTTTGCCAATTATCTTTGATTAGAGCGTCTAAAACGAGGACAATGTTCCTATTTGCTCATCAAATTCCTTCATGATTTTGAACACCTCTACTAAATCTCCCCAGCACCTCTACTCCAAGAAGAAAAATCCCAGCTTTACTAGTCTCCACATAACTGAAGTCTTTCATCCCTGGTGCCATTCTAGTAAATCTCTGGCGACCGCTCCAAAGGTCTAGGCAGCATTTCTGTAATTTGGTGCCCAAAATTAGACACAATATTCCAGCTGAGGCTTAACCCGTGATTTATAAAGATTAAGCATATGATCGAAATAATGAAACAAAATCCAAAGTTTCTAAATGTAAAGTCCTATCCCCTCAGTACAGATTCACACGAGGCATGTAGTGAAGTCAAGGTCACTCTGGACCTGCACCTTTATTTCACAGCTCTGGAATGCTGCACTTGTCTGAGACCTGTCCTTATATACCTGTCTCTTGCAATTGCACCCTTGGTGGTAAGGTATGCTGGTGGTTACATGTCATATCTTATTACAGTCATGTATAGCATGTTAGGATACAGTTATATATAATAATGTAAGATACATGACACTAAATTTCCGAAAAATTGTTATGGGACATATCCAATATGTTCTTCACTAAAATAGGTAACCTGAATATAAACTGAAGGGAATAGAAAGAATTGTACAAGTTGTGCCAATGTCTGCATGTGAACCTAAATGAGAAGTGTGTCCAGCTATAGGTTGTATTTCTTTGGTCCAGCATCATTCCCGGCGGCGGGCGGTCGCGACCCGTGCTGTGTCCTGGGGCTGGCTGCTCCTCATCTCCCCGCTGTCTCCGGTGTTCCCTCCGAAGTCGAGTTGGCGCGAAAAGGGAGCGAGGAGCATGGAGGCTGATTGAGGCGCCGAAGCTGGGCCTGAGAAATGCTGCGCAGTAGGGTTCTGCGCAGCGCATGTGCAGAACGCAGCTGGGTGGCTGCCAGTAGTACCCGGTAAGTCTAGGTCGGCGTGACCTCCCGTGGTCTGGGAAATTCTCTGGTCTGGCACCGGTCAGTTCCCAAGGGTGCCGGGCTGGAGAGGTACAACTATATTTAAGATCACATTTTCTGATATGGCATCCCCGGTACCTGTGGTTAAATGCACCACGTGTTGTTCTACTGAGCCATATAGCGCTGGAAATACTCCAATTCAGTCTCTAGTCTGTGCGGTGTTTGCTGAACTCAGCCAGGATAGTTCTAGATGTCAAAGTGCATGGTAGTTTTAAAGTATTTCATTAGCATTTCTTGCTCTCATCTCTGTCTTCATTTATCAAGGCATGAAACCTGGCCAGCGCAAGGTTTTATTCACTTGCTTCAAGCGAAATGACAAACATGAAGTTAAAGTTGCCCAGTTGGCCGGTTCTGTTTCTGAGATGTCAGCCTATCATCATGGTGAGGTAAGACTCTATTGATTAACTGGTAGTATGAACTTTTAAAGAAATGATTTGTTTAGCTTGGAAATTATTCATGACAATTGCAGAATTCTTGGCCATGTGAATTTTGTGGAATACATCAAAGTCCTACTTGTGGAAGGGTCAAAGCTTTTGGTTATAAATGTGGATTTATTGTACCTGTGTGGCGATTTATAAGCGATTGAATATATTGAGTAGCAGTTTAATGTTGTCCTCCAAAGTTCCCAGAAGAAGAATGTTTTCATTTTTTTCAGTTGTATCGTGAGCAGTAGCTCTGCCTCCTGGAGCTGAAATCCCTTTTTTTTACTGATACTAGGAGATGTGTCCTGTTGCTCTCAAAAAGTTGGGGGTGGGGGTGGCGGTGGTTATAAAAACACCTGTGCTATTGCAAGTCGTCTAGGGAGTGGAGTCTAGAATCTGTCAGTATTGGGAGCCGGGGTCAGCAGCTTTATAGCAGAGGCGCCCAAGAAAATGGGACTCAAGTTATCCATGGCCTTTTTCAAACCATCAGACCCCAGTGCATTCCTGCCCAGCAGCCTCCTCCCTGACCTATCAGCAGGTACCTCGACCACAAATTTACATTTTAGTGCACTATTTAGGGATGTTTTATTACGTTAAAGGCGCTATATAAATATAAGTTGTTCCTGAGAATTCGGTGGTGTAGTAATTTATCATACTTAGACATCATGAGTGCAGATCCCACCTTGGAAAGTCATGAAATTGAAGTGCAGAAAAAATTACTAATTGTAAAAAAAACACTGGAAGTGGGGGTGGGGGGGAGGGCTTCCCTGCACATGCCTCCAGTCCCACACTAGACTCCTCCATCACCATTCCTGGGTATGTGGGAGCACCATGTACTCTAAAACTGCAACAGTTCAAGAAGAAAGCCTTCTCATGGCAACTAGACCCACATGCTGAGAGTAAATAAAGAGTTTGCTGACTTTCACAGTCATTAATTTACATAAACATAAATAATTCAGAAGATCTTTTATAATTGAATTTCCAACAGCAATAAAGAGGTAAATGACAAATTAATTCTCAGTAAAGAGTCTTTTTTCCAAAGGTCAGAGGTGACTCGAGGAATCACAAGTGATGTCTATCTGAGCGGTTCATAACAAAATACAACATTTGTTAATGCCAAGTTTAGCCGAAATTATGGGGGTGGGACTTTTAGCACCCAGCACAAAAGTTCCGCCCCAGAGACGGAATTGCCTTTGCCACCCCGAAAGGTAGCAGAGCACAATCTCTCGCACTCCACTTCCTTTGGGGGTGGTAACTGGGGCGGGGAGCTATGCGCGTCAGTGCCCTTCCCCTTCGCTTAAAGGGGAAGTGCATGGCCTCCACAGGGCTATCAGGGCAGTGTGCAACCAGGCCAGCAGACCGGGACCCAAGATGGAGTGCCGGGCTGCATGATGCCGGCCCAGGCCAGGCTGGGGCTTAATTTTAAGTTAATTTTAAGGCTGACAAAATAAGATGGCGGCTCGGGGCGCTAGCGCCCTCCCTTTTAGCATCGCCCCAAGATCGGATGGCGGGCAGCTTCACGGCCCGCAAAGCTGCCGTTGACATCCGCTCGCACCAGCTTCGCGGGTCTCTGAGCAATTTCCCCCCACGGGGCAGTGAGTGGTCACCGCACATGGCAATGACGGCGGCCCGAGGCGCTAACTGGGGCACGGCGCTGCCTTGGCAGTGCCTCCGCAAACACCCGGGCAATTTCCCGGGAGGCAATAGCGCCCCCCTGCCCCGGGCGAAAACTGTCTTGCGTCCCGTTAGCGTCCCCTAAATCTCTACTTCAACGTATTTTGGAAAAAGCAAATGGACTCAAATCCATGATTTCCACAAATAAAATACGTGATTTTCTAATTTAATTTTGTTTTAAGTTTTCAGTCACCGATGGAAAAAATGAGATGATTCCAAAAAGCATTTTGAATTCATTTGATTGGTTTATCAACAAACAGTAAAATATTTGTATTTCCCTGTCAGGTTTCTATTATAAATGTTGACAAAAGCTTGCAAAAAACTTCCTAACAGGAAATGTGCTTTACACAAGAATTCTGATATATAGATATTGTAATATTTTAGTCAAATCGTGAAGTTGGAAATGTAGCTCCATTGGTAAAACATATTTACTGGGGCTTTATCTCATTTGTAGATTTGTTTTTTGGAGAGAAGTGAAATCCTTGTCGCCTAAAAATAGGGGATTTAGTAAATTATTACACAATTATTTATAATGGAACTACAGTTGCCTGATAAAATGTTAATCAAGTATCATATCTTATACCATTGTGGTATAAATTGAACACTCAGTGGCAGTATAAACAAATTCTTGATTTTACTTTGGTGAATGAAATGCAATAAAATAATTTGTTGCGTTCAAGTACTTTATTAACTGCTGATTTAATTGATGCTTTCAGATATCCCTTATGATGACAATTGTTGGATTAGCTCAGAACTTCATGGGCAGCAATAACATCAATCTTCTGCAGCCAATTGGTCAGTTTGGTACAAGGCTTAATGGTGGCAAAGATGCTGCAAGTCCTCGATACATTTTCACTATGCTCAGGTGGGCACCATTACAACATTTAAGTTCTAATTGGTGGCCGCTAGATATTGCTTTGGAGGGGTTTATTTAGTGCATTTTGAAGGCTACTTTTAATTTTTTTTTAAATGTCTTAGTGCTCAATTTATATTTTGTCAAATGCAAAGAAAAGATACTGGCCAGAATTTTCCTTAACTTGGCGGGTACGGTGCAGATATCGCCCCCACTGCTGGTTCCTTCTCACTGTACAAAATTAACTTGCCTTAATGGGGCCTATTAAGCCCGATCCGTGTGTTACCCAGCCCAATGAGATGGAACGGATCTGGTGAAATCATTAATGACGCGTTTTAAGCCAGAATCCTTAAAGGGACCCTGGCCAATTTAAATTTTAAGTTTAATCTAACAAAGTGGGTGTTTAATCTTTACAGTACAATAATATAATAGTTAAATATGAGTGGCATATATTTAAATAATATCATCAAGCAATATGACTCCATCTACAAAAACGATCAGGAACATACATTTTAAAAGTACATTAATTGGCAAGTTATTGGCACTTTAGCCACAAATTATAGCCTTTTGTATCAGTAACTGGTACAGATAAAAGATGTGTGTGTATAGGTAATACATAAAATTAAGCAGATTTTAAAGGAATTGTAATGGCGTGGATTTACAATCTTAATACAAGTTCAGCAGAAGAGCTGCGGAAATCCTGACAAACAGTGTAAGTGGTGCTTCGTGTGTTTCTGGGATTTCTTCAGCTCTTCCATTGAAGTTAACGATTGACAAGTGAGAGAACCTCTGCAGAAATTCACCCTAAAGTCTCAGACTGAAAAATTAAATTGGTCATATTCAGGGACTGAATTGAACCACTGGAATGAGTGATGAGAATGAAATTGTAATGGTTGATGACTTGATTTAATGTGTAATTGGACAATCACAGTACACTGAGAGGAAAAACCTGACCAGAAACAACACAACATTTATTTAAATGGTTCATGTCATTTCTTATAGTGCTGATCAATTCACTGTAATTAATGTTGAGCCGAGAATGGCCAATGTAAAATTAATATTTACCATTTGCTTTTCAAGTAAACATAGAAAATAGGTGCAGGAGTAGGCCATTCGGCCCTTTTAGCCTGCACCGCCATTCAATGAGTTCATGGCTGAACATGCAACTTCAGTACCCCATTCCTGCTTTCTCACCATACCCCTTGATTCCCCTAGTAGTAAGGACTTCAT
This sequence comes from Pristiophorus japonicus, assembly GCF_044704955.1. Lineage (NCBI taxonomy): Eukaryota > Metazoa > Chordata > Chondrichthyes > Pristiophoridae > Pristiophorus > Pristiophorus japonicus. The sequence goes on from NC_091997.1 coordinate 2,517,912, forward strand.
CTAACTCCTTTTTGAATATATTTAGTGAATTGGCCTCAACAACTTTCTGTGGTAGAGAATTCCACAGGTTCACCACTCTCTGGGTGAAGAAATTCCTCCTCATCTCGGTCCTAAATGGCTTACCCCTTATCCTTAGACTGTGTCCCCTGGTTCTGGACTTCCCCAACATTGGGAACATTCTTCCTGCATCTAACCTGTCAAACCCCGTCAGAATTTTAAACGTTTCTATGAGGTCCCCTCTCATTCTTCTGAACTCCAGTGAATACAAGCCCAGTTGATCCAGTCTTTCTTAATAGGTCAGTCCTGCCATCCCGGGAATCAGCCTGGTGAACCTTTGCTGCACTCCCTCAATAGCAAGAATGTCCTTCCTCAGGTTAGGAGACCAAAACTATACACAATACTCCAGGTGTGGCCTCACCAAGGCCCTGTACAACTGTAGCAACACCTCCCTGCCCCTGTACTCAAATCCCCTCGCTATGAAGGCCAACTTGCCATTTGCTTTATTAACCGCCTGCTGTACCTGCATGCCAACCTTCAATGACTGATGTACCATGACACCCAGGTCTCGTTGCACCTCCCCTTTTCCTAATCTGTCACCATTCAGATAATAGTCTGTCTCTCTGTTTTTACCACCAAAGTGGACAACCTCACATTTATCCACATTATACTTCATCTGCCATGCATTTGCCCACTCACCTAACCTATCCAAGTCGCTCTGCAGCCTCATAGCATCCTCCTCGCAGCTCACACTGCCACCCAACTTAGTGTCATCCGCAAATTTGGAGATACTACATTTAATCCCCTCGTCTAAATCATTAATGTACAGTGTAAACAGCTGGGGCCCCAGGACAGAACCTTGCGGTACCCCACTAGTCACTGCCTGCCATTCTGAAAAGTCCCCATTTACTCCCACTCTTTGCTTCCTGTCTGACAACCAGTTCTCAATCCATGTCAGCACACTACCCCCAATCCCATGTGCTTTAACTTTGCACATTAATCTCTTGTGTGGAACCTTGTCGAAAGCCTTCTGAAAATCCAAATATACCACATCAACTGGTTCTCCCTTGTCCACTCTACTGGAAACATCCTCAAAAAAATTCCAGAAGATTTGTCAAGCATGATTTCCCTTTCACAAATCCATGCTGACTTGGACCTATCATATCACCTCTTTCCAAATGCACTGCTATGACATCCTTAATAATTGATTCCATCATTTTACCCACTACCGATGTCAGACTGACCGGTCTATAATTCCCTGTTATCTCTCTCCCTCCTTTTTTAAAAAGTGGGGTTACATTGGCTACCCTCCACTCCATAGGAACTGATCCAGAGTCAATGGAATGTTGGAAAATGACTGTCAATGCATCCGCTATTTCCAAGGCCACCTCCTGAAGTACTCTGGGATGCAGTCCATCAGGCCCTGGGGATTTATCGGCCTTCAATCCCATCAATTTCCCCAACACAATTTCCCGACTAATAAGGATTTCCCTCAGTTCCTCCTCCTTACTAGACCCTCCGACCCCTTTTATATCCGGAAGGTTGTTTGTGTCCTCCTCAGTGAATACCGAACCAAAGTACTTGTTCAATTGGTCCGCCATTTCTTTGTTCCCCGTTATGACTTCCCCTGATTCTGACTGTAGGGGACCTACGTTTGTCTTTACTAACCTTTTTCTCTTTACATATCTATGGAAACTTTTGCAATCCGTCTTAATGTTCCCTGCAAGCTTCTTCTCGTACTCCATTATCCCTGCCCTGATCAAACCCTTTGTCCTCCTGCTGAGTTCTAAATTTCTCCCAGTCCCCGGGTTCGCTGCTATTTCTGGCCAATTTGTATGCCACTTCCTTGGCTTTAATACTATCCCTGATTTCCCTTGATAGCCACGGTTGAGCCACCTTCCCTTTTTTATTTTTACGCCAGACAGGAATGTACAATTGTTGTAGTTCATCCATGCGGTCTCTAAATGTCTGCCATTGCCCATCCACAGTCAACCCCTTCAGTATCATTTGCCAATCTATCCTAGCCAATTCACGCCTCATACCTTCAAAGTTACCCTTCTTTAAGTTCTGGACCATGGTCTCTGAATTAACTGTTTCATTCTCCATCCGAATGCAGAATTCCACCATATTATGATCACTCTTCCCCAAGGGGCCTCGCACAACGAGATTGCTAATTAATCCTCTCTCATTACACAACACCCAGTCTAAGATGGCCTCCCCCCTAGTTGGTTCCTCGACATATTGGTCTAAAAAACCATCCCTTATGCACTCCAGGAAATCCTCCTCCACCGTATTGCTTCCAGTTTGGTTAACCCAATCTATGTGCATATTAAAGTCACCCATTATAACTGCTGCACCTTTATTGCACGCACCCCTAATTTCATGTTTGATGCCCTCCCCAACATCACTACTACTGTTTGGAGGTCTGTACACAACTCCCACTAATGTTTTTTGCCCTTTGGTATTCTGCAGCTCTACCCATATAGATTCCACATCATTCAAGCTAATATCCTTCTGAACTATTGCTTTAATTTCCTCCTTAACCAGCAATGCTACCCCACCTCCTTTTCCTTTTATTCTATCTTTCCTGAATGTTGAATACCCCTGGATGTTGAGTTCCCAGCCCTGATCACCCTGGAGCCACGTCTCCGTAATCCCAATCACATCATATTTGTTAACATCTATTTGCACAGTTAATTCATCCACCTTATTGCGCATACTCCTTGCATTAAGACACAAAGCCTTCAGGCTTGTATTTTTAACACCCTTTGTCCTTTTAGAATTTTGCTGTACAGTGGCCCTTTTTGTTCTTTACCTTGGGTTTCTCTGCCCTCCACTTTTCCTCATCTCCTTTCTGTCTCTTGCTTTTGCCTCCTTTTTGTTTCCCTCTGTCTCCCTGCATTGGTTCCCATCCCCCTGCCATATTAGTTTAAATCCTCCCCAACAGCACTAGCAAACACTTCCCCCTAGGACATTGGTTCCGGTCCTGCCCAGGTGCAGACCGTTCGGTTTGTACTGGTCCCACCTCCCCCAGAACCGGTTCCAATGCCCCAGGAATTTGAATCCCTCCCTGCTGCACCACTGCTCAAGCCACGTATTCATCTGCGCTATCCTGCGATTCCGACTCTGACTATCACGTGGCACTAGTAGCAATCCCGAGATTACTACTTTTGAGGTCCTACTTTTTAATTTAGCTCCTAGCTCCTTAAATTCGTTTCGTAGGACCTCATCCCTTTTTTTACCTATGTCGTTGGTACCAATGTGCACCACGACAACTGGCTGTTCTCCCTCCCATTTCAGAATGTCCTGCACCCGCTTCGAGACATCCTTGACCCTTGCACCAGGGAGGCAACATACCATCCTGGAGTCTCGGTTGCGGCCGCAGAAACGCCTATCTATTCCCCTTACAATAGAATCCCCTATCACTATCACGCTCCCACTCTTTTTCCTGCCCTCCTGTGCAACAGAGCCAGCCACGGTGCCATGAACTTGGCTGCTGCTGCCCTCCCCTGATGAGTCATCCCCCTCAACAGTACCCAAAGCAGTGTATCTGTTTTGCAGGGGGATGACCGCAGGGGACCCCTGCACTACCTTCCTTGCACTGCTCTTCCTGCTGGTCTTCCATTCCCTATCTGGCTGTGGACCCTTTCCCTGCGGTGCGACCAACTCGCTACACGTGATACTCACGTCATTCTCAGCATCGTGGATGCTCCAGAGTGAATCCACCCTCAGCTCCAACTTCGCAACGCGGACCGTCAGGCGCTCGAGATGGATACACTTCCTGCACACATATAGTCATCAGGGACACTGGAGTAGATCAGAATCTCCATCAATCTATTAGCTGATATAATCATTATGTTTTTATTTTGTTTTTTTTCCATGCGGTCAAGTAAACAGCTGGAGCAATGGCCACAGAACTCGCGTCACAGGTTGAAAGATGTGTGAATCCTGTGGCCATGCAGGGAAATTTAAAAAGTAGGGGGGGTGGAGACTCTTAAGTGCCTGTAAAGTACTTCATAATAATTTCAATTGGGTCCCCCGCCGCTACAGGTCAGGTCGGCTCCAGGCTTTGCGTTGCACCTGTAGGAATGGCACGTGAAAGCGAGATGACAATGGGTTCCCGACCCCCTGTCAAATAAAAACAGCTTTCCCACCCCGGAAAATTCAGCCCACTAATTTAAAATGATGTTCCTAGATGTCATTGTTCTTCCAGCTTCCCAAAGTAAGCTGTACTAGAAATGAGATTATTGATGAAAGTCCTGTATATTTTGTTGAGTAGTTTACTTTTAATGGACTCAATTGTCAACAGTGATTTGCGCTGTTTTTTTGGGGGCAGGCTTTTTTATCTGGCCTAACTTAAAAAATCCCCAGTTTCCCCAATCAATTTGCACTAGTGTAACTCATTTAGTTACGTTTTTTTTCCTCAAAAGGGGACATAACCAGCCACTAACGCCAGTTCTGGCCATTTAAGGAACTTTGGCCAGCTGATTGTTGCTCCATTTCTGCTTAGGCCAGCGTATGTGGCCTCTCGAGAAAACCCTTGCGGAGAGTTATAGAAATCGGCGCAGTTAAGTAAATCGGAGGCCATTCAGCCTGGGCTAGGGACGGGAAGCGGACATGGAATGGAGAGGCTCGGCGGGGGAGGGAGCAAACTGACCGGCACGCACTCTGGGGGGGCCACAGTGGACCGGCGCGCACTCGGGGGCCACAGTGGAACGGCGCGCACTCGGGGGCCATAGCGATCCAGGAAGGTACTCACTCGGGGACCGGAGAGGGTCGCAGACAGCCGATCTCCTTACACAACTTGCTCTTTAAAAATGGCCGGTTGCCAACTCGGAGCTCTACTGCGCATGTGCGGTCATTTCAGTGACGTCAAGAACGTCAGTTTTTTTTCCCTGTGCATGTGCAGAAGGCCCGGCTGCGTTTTCCGGCGCAGACCGCAGGCTCCAGCCCCTGTGGCGATGCCACGCTGCATGGCTCCAGATTACAGTACAAACATCGGGGAAAGTTCGGACATGTTTTTCTGTTGCATTTCTGGACCTAAATAAGCAGTACAACTCTGGCAATACACCAAAAAACGGGCTTGGGAAAATTGACCCCAATGAAACCAGATCTCGTCGTCTTATTCTCATGGTCAACTTTTGTTTTTGAGATCTCGGAGTCACACGCTAATGGCTAGAACAACGAAGTTTTTAAACGACCAAATTTTTGCCTGTTCTAGTCGTAAACATTCAAAGTGAGGAGTTGAATAATCAAACTTAAACGATATCAGTAAATGTTATTATTTGGCACTTGGAGCACATCTGGGCATCGTATTGGAAGGTGTTTTACCCAGAAATGTTTGATCTGATTTGGTTGAAAGTTTTTAATTGGAGAATAAATACTAATGGCACAGTGACTCAGAATGGGCCTGACATTCATAGGTTTGAAGGGAGCAGTGAGCGAGTTTGGAGTCATGAGTCAAGTTCCCTCTGGAACAATGAGTGTGAAGAGGGAGTAGGTAGGCATCTCTGGCAATGTTCCCGTTAATTTTTGTTTATGGTGTGCGGCCCGTTCAGCTATCCGAGCGTGCACAGTTATTTCTGTTGAAAAGCCGGTAAGCTGGCTTTTTTTTAATGCATTCATTCATGGGATGTGGGCATCACTGGAAAGGCCAGCGTTTATTGCCCATCCCTAATTGCCCTCGAGAAGGTGGTGGTGAACCGCCTTATATAACTGAATTACCTGCTGGGCCATTTCAGAGGGCAGTTAAGAGTCAACCACATTGCTATGGATCTAGAGTCACATATATGCCAGACTGGGTATGGGTGGCAGATTTCATTTCCTAAAGAACATTAGTGAACCAGATGGATTTTTACAACAATCCGGTAGTTTCATGGTCACCATTCCTGATGCTAGCTTTCTGTTCCAGATTTTTTTTTAAATGTAATTTCTCAGCTGCCATAGTGGGATTTGAACTCGTGTCTCCAGATCATTAGTCCAAGCCTCTGAATTACTAGTCCAGTAACATAACCACTATGCTGCCTGCGTGGGACCTCCAGAGCACTACGCAGCTCAATGGGAACGTGAATCTTGGGACCATGGGCTGAGCAACTGAATGATGCCATGAGTCAAGTTCCCTCTGGATCAGAACAGGTTCGACACTGGCAGGAGTTTGAAGAGGGAGTAGGGAGGCATCTCTGGCAATGTTCCCGTTAATTTTTGTTTTGGAAGGGTTTGGAGAGAAGATTTTCGCTGGGAATTGTTGGTCAAATAAAATACAGTTAGTAGTTTGAAAACTAAAGCTGAAGAACTTTCCCGTAGAAGTGGACATCACAAAACTAAAATGGAGGATATGCTTCAGCAACACAAAATTTAAAACTTGCTCCTGAAAATGATAAAGGAATACTGATTTTTTTTTTTTTGAATTTGAAGGCCCCAGTTTTTATAGAAGTTAATATGCCCTCACCACAATCAAACTTAAAGGTCCTGCTTTTAGATCTAGGAGGAAGTCCCATTATTTATGAACATTTACAAGCCACAAATTTCAAATATATTTACTGTCTTCGATATTCTTCACCTTTTTTGACTGACTACGCATTTTTTCGAATATCTGCTCCTCAGAGTACTTCTCAGTAAAGTAACTTTGCAGTGTCATTTACTGGTGCACTTTCCATAGATGGGCCACAGCTACAGATTTTGATATATAATAAATTGTATTTGGACTGGCTTCCATGAATCGCAGTAGTGATCACAATTTGTTTTCTTTAGTACTTTGACTCGTCTGCTGTACCCCTCAGTGGATGATAACATCCTGAAATACCTGTATGATGATAACCAGCGAGTGGAGCCAGAATGGTATATCCCCATTATTCCTATGGTGCTAGTGAATGGTGCAGACGGTATTGGCACAGGATGGGCTTGCAAAATCCCCAATTATGATGTAAGAGAAATTGTTAATAATATCAGACGTATGCTGGATGGAGATGATCCAGTGCCCATGGTAGGTGAACTATTTCCATTTTCATTAACTTTCATTCCTTAAGATCCACTACCTTTTATTCGTACACCATTAAGAAATTTGTTGGAAACAAACTTGTAACCTGGGTGAATTTATTTTAATCGATAACAACTAAAATTGATTGGCTGACTGATGGCACAAGCTGTTTACATTAAATAATGATGTTCATTTTTACAGAACTTTTGAATGTAAATTCTTCTGATATGTATGTTGGATTGTTTTTCAATAGCGTCCTAATTACAAGAACTTCAAGGGTACAATTTTTGAGTTGAATGTCAATCAGTACATGATTAATGGTGAAATCTCAGTGCTGAATTCCACCACAGTAGAAATTTCCGAGCTCCCAGTCAAGACATGGACTCAGGTAACTAGAATTTTCAGACCTTATTGTTAAACTGCAGTTGTATAAATATAGCAGGTGTTGTGGTCTAATGTAGTGGTTCTCAAACTAGGGTCCGCAAGAATGTTTCAGAGGATCTGTCAAAAATGTGTAGAAGAAAAGAGATTGACTTGATAATAGACCAATCAGAATCCAAGTTAGGACAAGTGGTGGCCAAGATACCTTGTCGATCAAGGGATGCCGTCCAATGAGAGTAAATCAGAGCCATGGTGTCTGTATTCACACAGGTTTTGGTTGAAGTGTAGAGAGAGGAAACAAGCTGGTCCGTGCATGAGGCAGTGTTGGCAGTTGGTGTTTGGAGGGGTAGGGCAAGGAGATGAGACGTGGCATTTGTAATCGTGATGTTGTTCGTGGAGAACCTGATCCAGAAGCTAGAGGAATCTCTGGGAAAACTGGGTAAGTCAGGACATTGTTAGCGTTTGTGGGATAAAATCTCATTCTCCACCCAGAGCTTTGTAGTAATATAGGGCCCAAGTTTCCACATGATTTGCGCCTGATTTTTAGGAGCAACTGGTGGAGAACGGACTATCTTAGAAATCGCAATTCTCCACATTTTTTTTTCTGCAGTTCTAGTCAGGTAGAACAGTTCTACTTTGGAACAGAATTTTTTCTTCAAAAGGAGGCGTGTCCGGCCACTGACGCCTGATTTCAAAGTTTCCACAGTGAAGACGTACTCCAAACTAAGTTAGAATGGAGCAAGTGAAGATTTTTGTAGAACTGAAAAAACCTGTTCTACACATTAAAAAATCAGGCGCAGGTTACAAATTTGGCGTCCAGAACGAGGTGGGGGGGGGGGGGAGGGGAGGGAAGTCACTAAATTCTACAAAAAATCCTTATTTATACTTCTACAAATATTATACAAATAAATCCAACCTGAATAAACATTTATAAGCAAAGAAAAGATTAAATAAACCATCTTCCTACCTGTGTGAAGGCACGGAGAATGCTGCAGTCAGCCTGAGGTGCCCGTTCTTCGGGTGGGGGGAAGAGAGGCGCCCGTTCTTTCCCGGGGGGTGGGGGCAGTGAGAAGGCTGCATGTGCTGATGGCAATGTGCTTTTATTTAAAAAATGTTCAAAAATTAAACCGCTACAAAGAACTACAAAAATGGCCGAGTGCCAATGTTTTTTTCACACTGCGCAAACGCTCCAACGTGCACGCGCAGCGTTGCCGGCAGGGAAAAAACTAATTTAAATAGTACCCGCCCCCTCCCACTTACAAAATCGGTGCGAGTGTAGGCTCCGCCCCCCTGGGCGCCGCGCCAAACACAAGGAGCTGCAGGGCTCTCCAGAATTGCGAGGTTTTTTTTTAGGCGCCGTTTTAGGCGTGAAAAACGGGCGCCCAGCTCGGAGGGGCGCCCGTTTTTTATCGTGTGGAAACTTGGGCCCATAGACTGGTAATTTAATTTTATATGTATCATGTATTTAAAAACTAATTTCCTAATCCCAAACCATCCCTTTGGTGGTGCAATATCAATAAAGCAGCTGCACTTAACAAATATCGTCCTTGTTTGTAAACATTTTTATTCTTATGTTCGTAAAGCAGAGCTGGCAAGGCATTTACTGGATGGTTACAGCCATTGCACAAAAGCCCAACATTTGAAAAAGTGTTTATCTGACTTTGGAGTCAGTGTATGCATGTTCCAGTGGGAAGCTGTTTAACCTACGCCGCTTCCAGGCCAGATCCAAGATCACCCTAACCTCTGTCATTGAGCTGCAGTACGCGGGCGATGCCTGCGTCTGCGCACATTCTGAGGCTGAACTCCAGGATATAGTCAATGTATTCACTGAGGCATATGAAAGCATGAGCCTTACGCTTAACATCCGTAAGACAAAGGTCCTCCATCAGCCTGTCCCCGCCGCACAGCACTACCCTCCAATCATCAAGATTCATGGCGTGGCCCTCGACAGCGTGGACCATTTCTCATATCTCGGGCGCCTCTTCTCAACAAAAGCAGACGTTGATGCGGAGATTCAACATCACCTCCAGTGCAGCCTTCGGCCGTCTGAGGAAAAGAGTGTTTGAAGACCTGGCCCTCAAATCAACCATCAAAGCTCATGGTCTACAGGGCTGTAGTAATACCCACCCTCCTGTATGGATCTGAAGCATGGACGATGTGTAGAAAGCACCTCAAGTCGCTGGAGATATATGACCAACGATGTCTCCACAAGATCCTGCAAATCCCCTGGGAGGACAGGCGCACCACCATCAGTGTCCTCATCCAGGCTAACATCCTCAGTATTGAAGCACTGACCACATGCGATCAGCTTTGCTGGGCAGGTCACATAGTTCGCATGCCAGATAAGAGACTCCCTAAGCAAATGCTTTATAAGGAGCTCCTTCATGGTAAACAAGCCAAAGGTGGGCAGCAGAAGCATTACAAGGACACCATCAAAACCTCCCTGGTAAAGTGCAACATCACCACTGACACCTGGGAGACCCTGGCCGAAGACTGCCCAAGGTGGAGGAAGTGCATCCAGGAGGGCGTTGAGTTCTTCGAGTCTCAACGCAAAGAGCGTGAAGTGGTCAAGCGCAGACAGTGGAAGGAGCATGCGGCAAACCAGCCCCACCCACCCCTTCCCCCGACTAATGTCTGTCCCACCTGTGACAGGGTCTGTGGCTCTCGTATTGGACTGTGCAGCCACCAGAAAACTCAGTTTGGGAGTGGAAGCAAGTCTTCCTCGATTCCGAGGGACTGCCTATGATGTTTCATTTGAGTGGATAAACACTGGTTAAGATAGAGCTTGTTACAATTGTGTAAATTGAATTGTATTAAACTAAATCATTAATGCTGATACTGTACATGTATCTTATGATTTTGTAATTCCATGAATAAATTTACTACAAGAGTGGGAACTTTGCAATTACTATAATATGTAGTATTATAATTTTAGATGGGGGTTGTCCATGATTACTAATCTATTTGAAAAAGGGTCTTTCAACCCAAAAAGTTTGAGAACCACTAATGCTCCTGCTTGGGTGTTTACTGTTGCCCTCCATGTCAGTGAAGATTTTCTGCAGTTCTGGTTACATTGGTGTTACATGGGTTTTATAGACGAGTTAGGCTTGTGGTCAACTGGGGAATAGTGGTAGTGTTACGTTCTACTTCTATACTTACCCACGCTTAATGGGCCTAAAATTGAGGTTGGGGGCTTCCTTCGTACGAACGCCTCCAACCCGAAAAACATCTATGAAAGTACCTGATGGTCTCGGAGGAACGCAAGATTTGCTGCGCAGTGCATGGGGACCGTCTTCGAAGTACTCCAGTCCAAGCTGGAGTCATGTGGGCCTGGACAACCAATCACGATGCAGTATTCTCATTGATAAAAATGGGAACTCCGTTTATACGCGTTCCCATTACTATCAATGAGAAAAACACCCAAACACAGCATAATAAATAAATAAAACACTTCACATATTTAAAATTGATTGTAATTAAATGTTTTAGAAAATAAGTATTTTTTTTAATGTGTTTTAAGTGTTAAAAAATAAACTTACCTTAATGGACAGGGTTTTTACTGTAAAAATGTATTTTTAAATTTAATTTTTATATGTTTTAAAACTCTTACGCTAGTAAAAGTAGGCTAAAAGTTTGAAGGACATGAGTTGGGCAAATAACCCAATCTCTGCCACACGGATGTCCTTCTCCCGGGGGTGCGGAGGATCTGTCAAGAGAAATCTTTGACTGATCTGAAAAGCCCGTTTTCGGCGCATGCATATCGTGCCCTGAAAACCAGCTTTTGCGAGGTCTCGCCGGGTCCATGCACACTTTGTATGGACCCAGCAAGGCTGGAATTTCAGCCCCATTATTGCTAGTGTTGGCTATGGTCAACATTGTTTTGAGTTATTATATTCAGATGGAATGAGGTGTACATCTCAGGAGCTGAGATTGATAAAGTATTGTGACATTTTTTGATCAAGCAGACTTAATGGACCATTTCTCATTGCCATGATTTCTTATATAGTTGTTTGTTTTGTTGTGTCTGCAGCCTTACAAGGAACAGGTTCTAGAGCCAATGTTGAATGGAACAGAGAAGACTCCAGCTTTGATCACTGATTATAAGGAGTACCACACTGATACCACTGTACGTTTCATAGTAACGATGACCGAGCAGAAACTGGCTGAGGCAGAAGCAGCAGGACTGCACAAAGTCTTCAGACTAAATGTCCCTCTTACATGCAACTCAATGGTACAGTAATTTATAATTATTAAATTTGTTCTGTATATTGCACAGTTTTGTTTGGGTATCACCACTGATAAACCAGTCGCTCCAGCACCTACATACTTGTCCCACATTACAACAGTGACTACACTTCAAAAGTACTTCATTGGCTGTAAAGTGCTTTGAGAGGTCTGGTGGTCATGGTACATCAGTTATTGAAAGTTGGCATGCAGGTACAGCAGGCGGTGAAGAAGGCAAATGGTATGTTAGCCTTCATAGCTAGGGGATTTGAGTATATGAGCAAGGAAGTCTTACTGCAGTTGTACAGGGCCTTGGTGAGGAATATTGTGTTCCGTTTTGGTCTCTTAATCTGAGGAAGGACGTTCTTGCTATTGAGGGAGTATAGCGAAGGTTCACCAGACTGATTCCCGGGATGGCAGGACTGACATATGAGGAGAGACTGGATCAACTGGGCCTTTATTCACTGGAGTTTAGAAGGATGAGAGGGGATCTCATAGAAACATATAAAATTCTGACGGGACTGGACAGCTTAGATACAGGAAGAATGTTCCCGATGTTGGGGCAGTCCAGAACCAGGGGACACAGTCTAAGGATAAGGGGTAGGCCATTTAGGACTAAGATGAGGAGAAACTTCTTCACTCAGAGAGTTGTTAACCTGTGGAATTCACTACCGCAGAGAGTTGTTGATGCCACTTCATTGGATATGTTCAAGAGGGAGTTAGATATGGCCCTTACTGGCTAAAGGGATCAAGGGGTATGGAGAGAAAGCAGGAAAGGGGTACTGAGGTGAATGATCAGCCATGATCTTATTGAATGGTGGTGCAGGCTCGAAGGTCCGAATGGCCTACTCCTGCACCTATTTTCTATGTTTCTATGAAAGGCGCTATATAAATGCAAGTCTTTCACCACTAGATGGAACCTCAAAAGCTCCAGAACCTGCAGAGCCTTGCACTTGTACCTACAGTAGCACTATTCACACGGCTCCAAACCAATGCAGACATTCCTAATTTTCCTGCTGGATAACAATTACGTTTGGATAAATTGCTCGCCATTTTTTTTCTTCCTTTGCTTCAGTTTCCCCGACTGTCATTGGCAGCCTGCCAGGTTTTTTTGCTCTCCGGTGATCACTTTGCAGACTGTTTTCACCTAAACTGAGTGGCGTGTGCCAGAAAAATTTGGCCTGAAATTTGCGGTCAGCAGTGAAGCAAAGGAGTTTGCCGCTGACCCCAAAGTAAGCTTCACACAAAGATCTCACAATCTCTGTCGAAGTTCGGGTTTTCCTACGTTCGGTTCAAATTAACGGAGTTTAGTGGGAATCCCCTAGTGTGAGCTGCTGTTTTCACTCTCCATCGCGTCCCCCTCACTCACAGCCGCTTTCACTCAGCACCTCCTCACACCTGCAGTTGCACACATCTGCCATTAGATGGAGCTTTAGAAGCTGAAGACCTATACATTTGAGTTCACTAATGCACTGAGGGAAATTTGCTTTGTTCTGAATTCATTTGGGCAACACCAGAAGAGATCCGTTAGCTTTAAATGAAAATTAAATAATTTTTCAGATCAGCCTCCCTAGGCTGGCCATTGTGTTAATTTTAAGCGTGTCCATTGATGCTGAAAGGAACGCTAACATTGATGATAAAGCTGCTCTAAACTACAGCCTTAAGCACTAGTTTTATTAGTAACTAAAAGTTAAACAGTTTAGTTCTACTTGCCTTGTCGCCCCAATGTCACTGTGATCGTCTTTTATATTTTAACTTTATTTTCTTTCTACCTGGCCTATATCTTGTTTCTTCTGTAAACATTAAAATAATTTTTTAAATCTTGTTTCTACTTTGACTATCCCAGTTGAAATTACTCCCTCTGATCCACTGCCTTCCCGGCTCGTCTCAATATTAACCTCTTGACTGGGGCATCTGACCCAAGCTGGTCTACTGTAAATATGCAGATGGGGCGCAGTGACACATTTGGGAGCTGATGTGCTGAGTGGGGGGGACCAACGCCGGCTTCCCCATCATGAAAATCTGTCGGGAAGGGGCTTGTGGAGCAGAAGATGCCCAGGCAGATAAGTCTTTAAAAAAAAATTTACGTGTCCTTGTGGGCCAAGAGATTCTCTGTAAGGAAGCCTCTGGCCTCCTTTGACATAAACTTATTCCCAGCCCCCACCACTGTGTGAATTCCCACATCTGCCAAGTAGTGGATCTGGCCAGGTTTGGGTGGATCACACAGAACTTATAGAAATGATGTCCCTAGACTCTCCGGCTGTGCTGCCTGCTTTGGGGTTCGCACACATCGTACCCACCCTCCCTTTAAAACCAGGCTAGAGCTTCAGACGCTGAGGACAAATATCTACAGCATCAATAGTGCTTTGAGGGGAAATATGCTTTCTCGTGGACTTACATGGGAGATGCACTGGAGGAGAGGAGTAACATAAATAGGAGGGTGGAAAATGTGTGATTCAAAATGGGTTTATATTTCCAACCACCAATAGATGATTGGTACCAGAGAGCACACTACTAGCTTTTCGCAGCTGTTTCGAACCCAACCCTGGCTGGTGGGTTAAAAGTCGTCTTGATTTGGTTTTCTAATTGCTTGTGTTTGTTTAGGTGTTGTTTGACCATGTTGGCAGTCTGAAGAAGTATGAAAGCGTACAAGAAATACTGAAAGAGTTCTTTGACTTGCGGTTCAAATATTACATTTTAAGAAAGGATTGGCTTGAGGGAATGCTGGGAGCAGAATATAAAAAACTAAGCAACCAGGCTCGTTTCATCTTGGAGAAGATTGAAGGCACACTGGTCATTGGTATGTCTTTAAAAACTACCTAAGGATTTAAATAGCATGCATTTTGTTCTTGTCTATTGTCAAAATATTTGAAGGCAATATCTGGTTTATTTTCTGTCATTGGGTATTGTGATGTATGTCTCTGTGATTTTAATACCCAGAGAAATTAAACTACAAAATTGTATTTGAAGTATGGACCATTTAATGTGCAAGGATACCTCTTCCTCTGGTAGTCTAATATTTAAATCTAATATCCAATTTATAATTTTCTTCCTTCTACAGAAAACAAACCAAAACGTGAATTGATCCAGTTACTGGTCGATCGAGGTTATGACTCAGATCCGGTGAAAAGCTGGAAAGAATCTCAGGAAAAGGTGATATGCCCGCGACATTAGTTGTGACTAGTGCAGTTACCAATGATGACAATTATAATTTTGACGTGATTGTTTTGATAGCACCTTTAACATAGTAAAGCATCCAAAACTCTTCAAGAGCATTATCAACCAGAATTGGACATGAGATATTAAGACGGGTGACCAGAAACTTGGTCAAAGAGGTAGGTTTTAAGGAGCATCTTAAAGGAGGGAGCGAAGCAGAGAAATTTCAGGAGGGAATTCCAGAGCTTGGGGCTCCAATGGTGGAGTGATGAAAATTGAGGATGTGCAATTGGAGCAACACAAAGATATCGAAGGATGATAGGGCTGCAGGAGTTTACAGAGATGGGGAGAGGCTAGGCCATGGAGGAATTTGAAAACGAGGATGAGAATTTTTAAATTGGCATTGCTGGATCGAGAGCCGATATAGGTCAGCAAGCAAGTAGTGATGGGGGAACCGAACTTGGTGCGAATTAGGATATGGGCAGCAGAGTTTTGGGTGAACTCAAGTTTACAGGAGGGTGCAAGGTGTGGGAGGCTGGCCAAGAGAGCATTGAAACATTCGAGTCGAGGTAACAAAGGCATGAGTGAGAGTTTCAGCAGCAGATGAGCTGAAGCAGGAGTGGAGACAGACAATGTTACGGAGGTGGAAGTTTGCGATCTTGGTGATGGTGACACCCAGATCCCTCTCTACTGCAGAAAAGCATAATATTTTGCTTTTCTATTCTTTCTACCAAAGTGGATAACCTCACATTTTCCCACATTATACTGCATCTGCCAAATTTTTGCCCACTCACCTTAACCTATCTATATCTCTTTGCAGACTGTGTCCTCCTCACAACTTACTTTCTGACCTATCTTTGTATCGCCAGCAAATTTAGCTACAATACACTTGGCCCCTTCATCCAAATCACTAATATAGATTGTGTCACCTCACTAGTTAGTTTGCCAACCTGAAAATGACCCATTTAACCCAACTCTCTGTTTTCTGTTAGTTCGCCAATCCTCTATCCATGCTAATATATTACCCCCAACCCCGTGAGCTCTTATCTTGTGCAGTAACCTTTTATGTGTTACCTTATCGCATGCCTTTTGGAACTCCAAATACACTACATTTATTGGTTCCCCTTCATCCACCCTGCTCGTTACATCCTCAAAGAATTTGTCAAACACAATTTCCCCTTTTATAAAACCATGTTAACTTTGACTGTATTATGATTTTCTAAATGTCCTGCTACTACTTCCTTCATAATAGATTGCAGCATTTTCCCAATGACAGATGTTAGGCTAACTGGCCTTCTGTCTCCCTCCTTTCTTGAATAGAGGCGTTACATTTGCGGTTTTCCAATCTGCTGGGACCTTGCCAGAATCTAGGGAATTTTGGAAGATTACAACCAATGCATCCACTATCTCTGCAGGCACTTATTTTAAGACCCTAGGATGCAGGCCCATCAAGTCCAGGAGATTTGTCAGCCTTTAGTCCCATTAATTTGCCTAGTACTTTCTCCAGTGATAATTGTTTTAATTTCTTCCCTCCCTTTTGCCCCTTGATTCTCTACTATTATTGGGATGGTTTTAGTGTCTTCTACCTTGAAGACAGCTACAAAATATTTGTTCAAAGTCTCTGCCATTTCCTTGTTTCCCATTATTAATTCCCCAGTCTCATCCTCTAAGGGACCAACATTTACTTTAGCTACACTCTTCCTTTTTATATACTTGTATAAGCTCTTACTGTCTGTTTTTATATTTCTTGCTAATTTACACTCATTTATTTTCTCCCTCATTATTTTTTTAGTCATCCTTTGCTGGTTTCTAAAATATTCACAATCTTCTGGCCTACCACTAATCTTTGCAACATTGTATGCCTTTTCTTTCAATTTGATACCATCCTTAACATCCTTAGATAGCCATGGATGGTTCATCGTTCTTGTAGTCTTTCTTTCTCAATGGAGTATATCTTTGTTGAGAATTATGAAATATCTCCTTAAATGTCTGCCGCTGCTTATTAACCCTCTTGCCTTTTAATCTATTTTCCCAGTCCACTTCAGCCGACTCTGTCTTCATACCTTTGTAATTGCCTTTATTTAGGTTTAAGACTCTAGTTTCAGACCCAAGTTTCTCACCCTCAAACTGAATGTGAAATTCTATCATGTTAAGATCGCTCTTCCCTTGAGGATCCTTTACTATGAGATCATTAATTAATCCTGTCTCATTACCAAATCTAAAATAGCCTGTTCCCTGGTTGGTTCTACAACGTATTGTTCTAAATAACTGTCCCAAATAAACTCTATGAACTCGTACTCAAGGCTACCTTTGCTGATTTGATTTGTCCAATCTATATGAAGATTAAAGTCGCCCACGATTATTGCAGTACCTCTCTTACAAGTCCCCATTATTTCTTGATTTATACTCTGTCCTACAGCGTAGCTACTGTTAGGGGGCCTATAGGCTATTCTCATCAGTGACTTCTTTCCCTTGCTATTTCTTATCTCCGCCTACATCTTGATCTTCCGAGCCAAGATCATTTCTCCTCATCTCAGTCCTAAATGGCCTACCCCTTATCCTAAGAGTATGTCCCCTGGTTCTGGACTTCCTCAACATCGGGAACATTCTTCCCGCATCTAACCTGTCCAGTCCCGTCAGAATCTTATATGTTTCTATGAGATCCCCATTCATCCTTCTAAACTCCAGTGAATAGAGGCCCAGTTGATCCTTTATTAACAGAGCTATCCGACCTCCTTTTCCTTTCTGCCTATCCTTCCGAAATGTCAATACCTCTGAATATTTAGTTCCCAGCCTTGGTCACCTTGCAACCTCGTCTCTGTAATGGCTAACAGATCATACCCATTTATTTCTATTTGTGCCAGCAGTTCATCTATCTTGTTACGAATGCTGCATGCATTCAGATAAAGAGCTTTTAATTTTGTCTTTTTACCCTTTTTCCCTACTCTGACCCTATTTGCTGATACACTCTTATGTTTGTATGTTCTTTCCCTTCCTGTCACGCTCTGGTTATCATTACCGATATCGCTTTCCTGCATTATTGCCTTGTCCTTTCTCTTTAGCTTTGTAAATTTCCCTCATTTGAAACCTCCCTCCACTATTTAGTTTAAAACCCTATCTACAGCCGTAGTTATTCGATTTGCCAGGACACTGGTCCCAGCGCGGTTCAAGTGAAGCCCGTCCCAACGGAACAGCTCTTTCCCCAGTACTTAGATGGACAAAAAAAATCATGTATGTGTATATATAAACTGGAAACATTGTAGCACTAATGGTGTGCATCATATTTGTCTGGAACTCACAAAATCATGTATATTTGAATAATCACTAACCAGTAAATTCAAATTCTTGCTATGATAGATATATATGTTTCAAAGCTATTCTGAAGGAATTGATGAAAGTAGTTTGATTACCTTATGGGGGTTTAATAGAATCTTTGCAGTAGCAAATGGTGATGCTGCATGTTTACACCATCCAACAGTTCCAGGTCTTAACAGAACCCATTACTACACAAACCTATTCGCTGGCTGGCAATTGCTATTGTTTGTTCCATTGGAAATCTTGCAAATTGGTGTCCATTCATGTCCTGGAGTGTCCAGGGTGAGGAACTTGAGCATCTATTGAGTAAACTCGCATCTCTGAGTATGGAGGTGTGAGTTTGTGGATGTCCAAAAAGTACGACCAAAACTTCATCTAGATTAAAGATACTTTCATATTTAAAGATATTGCCTAGATTTGTTTTGTTTCTTTCTTGAATAACCGTTTTTCATTGCTTCTCGGCAGGAGCAAGAACCTGATCTAGAGCTTACAGAGGAAGAGGAAACCACCACTTCACCTGGGGTAGATTTCAACTATCTTTTGAATATGCCTATGTGGTATCTGACCAAGGAAAAGAAAGAAGAACTGCTTAAACAGAGAGATGTCAAAGTAAGTTTATGTAGGTTAATGGAAACTGACGTTAAATGTGAAGATAAACTTTTTGTATTTGGGAATGATATTCTGTCTCCAAATGGTATCTGTAAAATTTTAGCTGCCATGAGACCTTTGCATTTGTTTCTAAATTAATTTGTTGGTATTTGTGTACTGGCATAGCAATGGTATGGTGGGCAGGAAGCATGAGCTCATTTTCAGCTACATTGGTAAGGACAAATGAGAAGCACCCTTTACCCACGCCTGAAGCAGGCATTGGTCCCTTTGCATATGCAAATAAGGGATTTATTGACTGTTTGAAGCCCCCTTCTGTAAGATTGGTTTCCCATGAGGCAACCTGCACCAACACTGGTTGCATGCAGGGAAACCAGCCCCAAAAATTGCCTGCAACAAAGGTAAGTAGCTTACCAGAATGTGGAGCCAGGTGGAGCAGGAGTGCATCTCCTGGCCCCACATTAAAGGACTCAATGGACACTCCCGACACGCACATCCACCCAATCACTGCTGCTCCCGGCCCTGATCTTCTCTCTCTTCCCAATCCCTGACAACACTAGCAGCAGTCCAAACTTGGAGGTCTCTTCATCAGTGGGCTCTTTACGCTTCACTTGCTCCATTGAAATGAGAACCAAGACCCAGTATCGGGAATGTCTCCGGCCTCACCATTCAGGCGTGGGATGTGTAAACTACACCCTCACAGCCCAATTTCTATGGCCATATCTCTGATACAGCCCCCAATTTGGGAAGTGAAAAATCTGCAGTAAATGACTTAGAAAATGGGAGTTAATACTATTGCTTGGTTTGTAATTCCAATCTTTCCCACATTAGGAAAAAGAATTGAAAGATGTGAAAATGAAAAGCCCAACAGACATATGGAAGGAAGACTTGGCAGCCTTCATTGAGGAGCTTGAGGTACTATAACTGTTTCTGCTTGATTGGAGATATGCTAGATTAATAAGGCTATATTTATCACTGTATACATTGGGATTACTCAGTAATTTTCTCTCTTGCCTGCCCCTCTTCTGGTATAGGCCTTTGTAATGGGTTGAATGTGCTGCAAGTTTTTTTTTAAGATTTACCATGAAGTAGCTTGTATGTTCATAGTAAAGAAAGAAACATATTACATCTCAGCAACATTCTTATAAACTGCAGTGAATGTATTTTTGGTTGACTTAGTTGAGGGATGAATGTTTGCAGGGCACAATGAGGACTCCGAGGCCTAGAAATTCGTATTCGCCACAAAAGTTGCTGATATTATCGGCAACTGTAGTTAACGGTCACTGAAAATGGCCGCAACACGAAGGAGAATAAATTCGTCTGGGGTAGCTGGAGATTGGTGGCGCAATGCTAACCTTCCGTGCAACGCCCACCTGGTGGCATGAACAGAGAACTCCGAGGTGAAGTTCCCGTCCTGAAAACGGGCACAACGAGAGCCACTTTCAACCCGTGTCTTTCATTGCTCTTAAGTGCTTTCGCCTTGCATCTGCTATTGAGTTTTGCTAGTTGTATTATGTCAAGTAAAAGGTTACAGAATTAACTGAGCAGGGTTGAAATATTATCACTGCATAGCAAAAAGCTTACTAAAGAAAAATGCTTGTTTTGTTAGGGTATAATAGATACTTTTGTTTTCTTCCATTCGTTGTATTCTAGGTTATCAAGTAGCCAGCAAAACTAGCACAGAAGTTTTGCAGGGAATACAGATCTTCACATAAGATCACTTCTGCATCTTCTCACTGAAGAGATCAGTATTTTCTCTTTATTTCAAAACAATTTTCTATTTTTATTCAGCGTGTGGAGATACAGGAAAAAGAAGATGATGTGACTCACCTTCGTATGATTGTTAAAGGCAAAGGTGGTAAGGGTAAAATCAAGCAGCTGCAGTTGCATGAAACCTTGGCATCTCCTCAAGGCAGGAGGGTTGTCCCCAGAGTTACTACTGCCATGAAGGCCGAGGCCATCAAGAAAAATACCAGGAAAAAAGGAAAGGTGAGCCTATCTGTTATTGCTGAGGGTAAACGTTACGCTTTTAAAACTACACTTAAGGGATGCAAACAAATGACAGCGTAGTCATCAACCCTAAAATAGCTGCTGCTATTGTGATTGGGCCTTGATGCTGACATTAACATACTATGCAGAAATGGCCTGGACCAAAGAAATGCTGCCACAACCATGAATGGTACTTGTTTTTCCCCATATTAATTACTGCATTGAGTACTTGTAAAGCTTAAGTTGCTGACTTAAATTCCACTGTTGATCTTAATCTTCCATGTGCTTTTTGTTATTGACAGCATACTGCATGCTAATTGATGGGAAAATATAGGCTTGATACTATGGTATTTACCCTTGATTTCCATTGGCCTCCATCACAAAACAAAAAATAATTCTTTCAGTGAAAGCTGGAAAGGGAAAGCTATGTACTAACACTGTGTTGTGCTCTGAATGGGATATGGTACTTTAAAAACTCTTATGTGGGGTTTGCTGGCTAAGTGTAATAGTTCAAAATGAAAATTCTGAGGAGGGAGTAAGCAGCAATACTGACTGTTATACAATTGAGTAATTTTATCAGGGGTTCGCCAATATCCGTGCTTTTCAGTTGAACCCCAAGACTGATTCACTGCTTGTAATTCACAAACTATCTTGTATTGTATAGATGTTGAAGAACTTGTTTTCAGCAGCAATGGTTTTGACAGAATTGGTTTTGTTTTCTTGTCATGATAGAAGACATTGCAGATTGTCAAGTGATGAATTAATCAAAATTCCACTTGTTGATCTTGTCTCTTTATGATCTTGTGTAATTGCAGTACCAGATGTTTTAATCACTGTTATTTTTGAGGCTATATTGTGAATTTTAGACTTTGATTGTTTAAAAGAATCTTGGATACTCTACAGGGTGAAACCGATTCTCTTGCTGTTAAGATGGAATTTGGTGATAAAGAGGAAAGTTCTCCTGAATTGAAAGAAAATGCGAGCCTTGCAGAGCGACTTTCCAAGAAAGTGAAAACTGAAGCAGGTAGGTGTCCAGTGGCATTTAACCCAAAATGCCTGAGCTTGCCTTAACAGGAATTGGCACATTGGAACACCAGTATGTACTAGGAACACAAGTTTAATTCCATCCACGCTACTGAGTGCCCAGCTGCAGTCACCTTATGCAAAGAGTCAAGTGTTCCCTTGCTGGGAGAAGGAGAAAGTAACTGCTGTGGATCTTCTGGGGATTGGGCACAATCCCTGGATTGCTGTATATTCCAGAGGAAGTGTATAGCCCTAGTGTATTGCAATGGCGATAAATTGAGGGAAAGAATAATGTGTCTCCTGTGTAAATACCATTTTATTTTTTTAAAGGGCATATTTAATGGAGCAAGTAAAATACATTCCATCCATCACAAACATAAAATGACTTGGAAATTACAACATGGAAACAGACTGTTTGGGAACCAATCCATGTTGGTGTTTATTTTCCACGTGAATAGTAGTCTTAATTGCATGTGCCTTTACTCCCCTTTCCTTCTTTTCAAACATATTCTTGAATGTTGACATGGTCTCTGCTTCAGTCACCAACTCCAGTAATGCATTCCATAGCCTCTTGACCCCTATGTGTGTGTGTATATATATATATTATATATATAAAGGTTTCTCCTCTCAGTCCTAAATCTCTTGCATTTAATCTTGTATTTAAATTACCCTATCTAGGGATTTAAAACCAAGCTACTCAACAGTGTAAATCATTTTGACTCTATTACACTTGATTGTTTGCATCTGTGTACTTTTACATTTTTCTTAACGTCATGCAACTGATCTTTGCCATGATCTAGCAATTGGAATGAATGCAATAAAGGCCTGTTTTTTTTTTAATTCCCATTGCCACATGAGCAAAATGCCTTGTCCCCTATTGACAGCCAGCTGTGTTGGCACTGGCATGTTCGAAACTTGCTGTGTGACTCTCGTGTGTGTGACTCTTCTCAATGCTCCATAATATCATACATCAGCCTCAACCCAATCGGGTAGGATGCTAGCATTTCAGAAGAGCGGGTTCAAATAGTATTTGTTATGGTGCACACCATCTAATAGCCTTACTGAGAAATCACTAACTTCGCTTGAGATAAAGAAAGTTGATTCAATAGATAAGTGGCTCTGGTCTGCTACTAACCAATTTTACATAAACATAATCCACTCGAATGAACTTGTTGCACCGTATTTCTGTTGTGATACTGAACAATCATTGTATCTTTTTTTTTTTAGGGATCAAGACTAAGCAAACAACACAGAAGCAGACTAAACTTCAATTTAAACCTGTTGAAAAAAAGAAAAGGAACCCCTGGTCAGATTCAGAATCTGAATCGGGCAGTGACGTGGAGGTTGTTGATGTTCCTCGCAGAGAGAAACCGCAACGGGCGGCAGGTAGTGCTTTTGTATTCATAATCATGCCGTATATTTCACAATGGTGGGGTGGTAGCATTTTAAGAATTTGCAAAGATGGTTGGCCTTGTGTGCATGCACAAGAGGAAGTACACTTTTTTAAATAGCTATCGTGTATAGAGTTGAATTAATAAATTGTCTATACATAGTATGTAAGAAGTTACGGTTAGTTTTAATACTATAGCTGGGGAAAACAGCATGAGCCATATAGATCAAAAGGTCTTGGGTCTGTAATGAGTTTGCTGATCTCAGGAGTGGCAGCGAGGCTAGCAATGGTGGAATTGAACGTGGTTCTTGCCACAGATCCTATTGAGTGATCCTGGTCTAAAGTGCATCTATTGGAGAAGGACAGAATAGAGGTTGACTGTGACATCAACAGCAATCAAATCAGCCTGCCAAAATAATTGCTGATTGAGGTACTTGGAAAAATGGTCACTTGGGCAAGATTCTGGAGAACAGCCGACACCCATGGAACGATAGCCCAGCCAGAGTCGGTGTCTTCAGTAGAGTTGAAAATTGATGGAAAGGTCGCGTTGTTGTTGCAAGTCTTTCATATGCTGATGGGCTTGTTGTAAATTTCCAGGTTATTAGCCATTTTACTTTTTTTGTCTATATAAGCTTGAAATGGCTAAAAGCATTTAATCTGTTCTAAAGCTATTTCATTCTTCAGTGGCCACATTAAAGTGAACTGCCAGTAAATTAAAATAATTCCTGTAAAAAGCTTTATTTAATTTTAAACAGAAAAAATTACTTCTCAGCAGAAGATTGTTCACCTTTCAAGCATTAGTGTACAGTTTAACATTTTGATGAATCTGGCACAGCTTTAGCTTGCGTATCTGCAAAATTCATTCTTGCATATTTGTAAGCAACCAAATTATATTTTTACAGACAATTGCGGGAAAGCTATCACTGATGCTAACTACTTGGTATCATTCAGGGCCTTTGATTCTTTTGATATTATGCATATCTTTTGGAGATTTCAGATAAAAGATGATAACTTACATTTGCTGACATTTCTAGATAATGATGAAAGCCATGTTTAATAATTATTAAGAGGCGCTGCATTCTTTCTTCCCTCGCTGAAATCAAGCCCCATCCAGTCTCCCCAGGCCTATTTGTAGTGTTTTTTTTCCCAAGCACTACTCAGCTAAGTGGGAGGGAAGATATTGATCATTTCTCTTTTCCCCATTTATAACAGTTTTGAAGGCCAAATACGTGATTGCGCCATCTGACGAGGATGAAGATACTAATGATGAAATAATGAGTGCCCAGGAAAGCGATGATGAATTTCATATTTCTGACAGTGGCTCTGAGTTTTCAGCTCCAAAGGCAAATTGTGTCCCCAAGTAAGTGTGAAAATAAAATTTTAGAAACTGATGAATTTGATCAAGTGGAACTATAAATCCTGCATTTGTTTTGTTTATTTCTTATGAAAAGTGTAATCTGTGTCTCGTACAGGAAAGCTCAGTCAAAAGCTTCAGTGAAAACTGTTTCCGATGCGAGTGAAATTCTGCAACCATCACAAACATCTTCCGAAACATGTAAGTGAATCTCGTTTTGTGGCAGACATTGAAATAAATATTCTAGAATTCTCAATAAATATAAATTGCATTTAAAAAGTAAAAACTCCACAGGAAACGTGATCCATCCATGGCTAACTAAAGATATTCAGGGTGGCATTAGATTAAAAGAGGCGTATAATGTTGCGAAGAATAGTCGTAAGCCGAGGATTGTGAGAGCTTTAGAAACCAGCAAAGGATGACCAAAAAATAAGGGAGAAAATGGAATATGCAAGAAATATAAAAACAGATTGTAACCGGTTCTACAAGTATGTAAAAAGGAAGCGAGTAACAAAAGTAAGCGTTCGTCCCTCTGAGGCTGAGACAGAAGAAATTACAATGGGGAATAAGGAAATGGCAGAGACTTTAAACAAATATTTTGTATCTGTCTTCACAGTCGAAGACATAAAAAGCATACAAAAATAATGGGGAACCACGGGGCTAATGAGAGTGAGGAACTTAAGTAATTAAGATCAGTAGAGAAAAAGTACTTGTGAAACTAATAGGACTAAAAGCCAACAAATCCTCTGGACCTGATGACCCACATCCTAGGGTTCTAAAAGAAGTGGCTGCAGAGATAGTGGATGCATTGGTTGTGATCTTTAAAAATTCCCTATATCCTAGAACAGTCCCAGCAGATTGGAAGGTAGCAAATGTAACCCGCTATTCAAGAAAGGAGGGAGAGAGAAAACCAGGAACTACAGGCTAGTTAGCCTGACACGTCAGTCGTCTAGAAAATACTGCAATCCATTATTAAGGAAGTGGTAACGGGTCACTTAGAAATCATAATATGATTAGGCAGAGTCAATGTTGTTTTATGAAAGAGAAATCGTATTTGACAAATGTAAGAGTTTTTGAGGATGTAACTAGCAAGGCAAAGGGGAACCAGTGAATGTAGTACATTTGGATTTCCAAGGGTATTCGACAAGGCGCCACATAAAGGGTTGTTACGCAAGATAAGGGTTCATAGGATTGGGGGTAATATATTGGCATGGATAGAGGATTGGTTAACGGACAGAAATCAGAGAGTAGGGATAAATGGGCCATTTTCGGGTTGGCAGGCTGTAACTAGTGGGGTGCCGCAAGGATCAGTGCTTGGGTCCCAGCTATTTACACTCTATATTAATGACTTTGATGAAGGGACTGAGTGTACGGTAGCTGACGATAACAAAGCTAGATGGGAAAGTAAGCTGAGAGGAGGAAACAAAGAGCCTGCAAAGGGTCAGGTGGCAGGTGGAGTATAATGTGGGGAAATGAGAGGTTATTTACTTTGGTAGGAAGAATAGAAAAACAACATTTTTCAAATGGTGAGAAACTAGAGAGAGATTTAGGTGTCGTCATACAGGAAACACAGAGTTAGCATGCAGGTATAGGAAGCAATTAGGAAAGCAAACGGCATGTTGGCCTTTTTTGCAAGGGGGTTTTGAAGTACAAGAGTAAGGAAGTCTTACTACAATTGTACAGGGTTCTGGTGAGACCACACCTGGAGTACTGTGCACAGTTTTGGTCTCCTTATCTAAGGAAGGATATACTTGCCTTAGAGGCAGTGCAACAAATGTTCACTAGATTGATTACTGGGATGAAAGGATTGTCCTATGAGAAGAGATTGAGTAGATTGGGCTTATACTCACTGGAGTTTAGAAGAATGAGAGGTGATCTCATTGAAACATGGGGATTGACTGGGTAGATGCTGAGAGGTTATTCCCCCTGGCTCAAAAGCCTAGAACTAGGAGGCATAATCTCAGGATAAGGGATTGGCCATTTAAGACTGAGATGAGGAACAATTTCTTCAGAGGGTTGAAAATCTGAAATTTTCTACCCCAGAGAGATTTTTGGACTTGGGGGAATCAAGGGATATGGGAAACTGGCAGGAAAGTGGATTTGAGATCGAAGATCAACCATGATATTAAATGGCAGAGCAGGCTCGAAGAACCGTATGGCCTGTTCCTAATTCTTATGTTAAGAAATTATCATTTTGTCTAATGGCTCAGTAATTTCAGCAAGTAAATAAATCATACAAACTAGTAGGTCTCTAGGTTGATCTCTAATCTGTGCTGTGCATCTCAGCCAGCTGGCATAGGTGAAAAATTGACCTCTGCACTTGGGTTAGAAAGTAGAAACTGGTTCGAGTTCTTTCCTGTTTGTCATCCAGTAACTCAAGTTATAAAGTGCATATGTGGACAAATTGGGCTCTATGATTCCCCTATGGTAACATACTGATGAAATGTGGCACATGACCAAGGTTAATCAGAGTTGGTGGAACCATACCCCAACAAGATAACAATACTTTCACAAGTGGGATGGGGTCGAACAAAATGTAACCTGTGCAGAGTTTATGGGCTTGATGTTGCAGTTTGTGCATTTGTAAAATATCTGCATACCAATAGAAACACATTCAAATATTTGAATGTGTCTCTTGTCAGCAGTTGGTATTGTCATTACATTGTGCCTGAAGTAAGCATTGCTGTCTGCCCATTAATAGTATGGTCGTAGAATTTTAATCGGAGTGATTATATGCACAAATAGTCTTGTGTCCTTCTGTGCATGTGTGCTGTGGACACCGCCCCTTTTTGCGAGTGCGCGCCTGATCCAGTCACGCTTGCGCAGTACAATATATGAGGAAGCCTGAAGTTGGGCCCAACCACGAACTGCGTGGAGCTGCTTCTGCTTCTATGGCTTTCAGGTTATCTCCGGGACATTTGCCTAGAATATTTCTGTGATTATCCACATAAACATTTTCGCAGCCTTCTGAGAGAGGAAATCAGAGGGGGGAAAGAGACTGGGACAGAGGGAGGGAGGGGTGGAAGAGAGACTGGGATAGTGAGCGCAAGGGGGGGTAGAGTGAGCGCGAGGGGGGCAGAGACACTGGGAGAATGGAGGGCAGAGGAGGGCAGGACCTCGGAGGGAGTTAAAGAGCACGGAGCGCACAGTGGGGATGGGGGAAGGACGTAATCCAGGTCTAAATGGGGATTGTGAGTGAGAACACGATCCAGATGGTAAGACGGATCACGTTCTTCCAACTGCACCCATTTACACCCGCAATACGTTCTCCCCCTACACCTGCTTGATTTCTCAGAAAGCTCGGCGCGTGTGTATGTAGCAAGTGACATAATTGGACTAGACAAAATCCGGAGGTTGTGACACTGTCATTATTCACTTCATACCCACTAAACCTGTTAACAATCTGTGACCCACAATACCCCATCCATGGCAGTGGGGTAAGTTCAGGAACTTTGTTGGGGGGGGGAAGAAGGGCGTGAATCCGTTGGGTGGGGGGAGGGGGAGAGACAGGAACTCAGGTGGGGGGTGGTGAAGGTCAGGCACTTGGGCGGTGAGGATGGGGGGCAGGGGGAGGAGTTTTAACCTGTGAGATTAAGCCCTTTCTGTTCTGTTCTGTCTAGAGTCAGCAGTCAGAATGACTCAAATTACACTTTGCTAAGTCACTGATTGTATAGGCTGGGCGGTTCTAATTACACATTCCAAAGAAACTGCTGGGTGGGTTTTATCTTCCAAGGGGACTAATCAGAAATCAAGTCTTGTTATCAAGGGGACCCCAGAGCTTTAGGTGTTACAAATAAACGTTTCCATTTTTAATATAATAGTCAATACCGTACATTTTTTATATTTCTTGCTGCTGACTGGTTACAACTGTTGAGGTTAAAGCAATGTACTGTGCTGCAGATTGATATAGTTAGGCCTGTGATTCCTTGCATGGGCAATCCTTGGTCAGAAGATGGCGCTAGCTATGAGCTATGTCACTTGATCTGCTCCTAAGCACCATATACTGGCTTGTTGTAGAGCACTCAGGGTTTTACTGCATATTGGAATGTTAAAGGAAGAGATGAGCAAAATGATTTAAAGAGTTCATCATCATCATAGGCAGTCCCTCGGAATCGAGGAAGACTTGGTTCCATTCCTGAAGTGAGTTCTTTGGTGGCTGAACAGTCCAATACGAGAGCCACAGACTCTGTCTCAGGTGGGACAGATAGTCATTGAGGGAAGGGGTGGGTGGGACTGGTTTGTCGCACGCTCTTTCCGCTTGATTTCTGCATGCTCTCGGCGTTGAGACTTACAATGAAACCAGGTTGCCTTCATACAGTGACTTGAACATAATGGTGTATTACGAAAGGCGGTTCCAAATTCGACATGAAGAGCTTTGACTAAAATTTTCTAAACCACAATGCTTTTGAGATTGGGTTGCATTGTGTTTGAAACATAGCCACATGTTGTGCATGTGCCTTGTTAAAAGTGACTACCTAAATCAATCCCATGCAGCTGCTAACTGTCAGCTGTGACTCAGTTGGTAGCACCCTCACCTCTTGAGTCAGAAGGTTGTGAGTTCAGGTCCCACTCCAGAGTCTTAAGCACATAAATCTAGTCTGACACTCCACTGCAGTACTGAGGGAGTGCAACACTGCCAGAGATGCTGTCTTTAGAACGAGATGTTAAACTGCTTTCTGAGGTGGACATCAAGGATCCCATGGCACTATTCCAAAGAAGAGCAGGGGAGTTATCCCTGGTGTCCTCGCCAATATTTATCCCTCAAATCAACATCACTAAAAACAGATTATCTGGCATTATCACATTGTTGTTTGTGGGAGCTTGTGCGCGAATTGGCTGTGAAGTGCTTTGGGACATCCAGTGGTCGTGAAAGGCGCTATATAAATGCAAGTCTTTTATAATTTGATATTTGAAGAACTTTTAATAATTTTGTAATCCTACAAAATGTTTCTAAAATTGGATCGCTGCACGATGTCGCACAGAATAAGGTTGTTTTAAAAAAAACAACACAAAGAATAAGGTACTATTTTTCTTGCATTGAGGAAAATAGTGCTACCTGTTTAGAAAATAAATACTACACACATTGGTGTTTTGCAAGATTTGGGACCTTTCTATTGGTGTAAAGTCGTTTTAAAAATTACTCGTTTTTTAAAAATTACTGTTTCCGAACTACAAAATCTATTCTTGTTTCTCACAGCTAGGGAGGTCATTCGGAAGAATATTTCTCAAGTAGTTGATGAGACTTTATCCTCTTCCGATTCTGTTAATGAATCTGATGTGGTAGATGAACCCGAAGCTCCCTCAATCCATTCCACCATTTCAAAACCAGCAGCCAAGAAACCAGCAGCCAAATCTGCCGGAGACAAAGCACCACCAAAAAAGCGTGCTGTTGGCAAGAAACCCACCACTGCTTCTAAGAAAGGCAAGTGATTCTGTTCTGGTAAAGATCTGGTATGGATTGCAATCTGTAGGGTTCGTTCATCTCTGGTAACAAATTACTGTCCATAATAGGGCAGATAAAGTATCAAATTGTCACAATTATATATTTCTCTTTGGTTAAAAGTTTAATTTCTAGTAGAGACATGGTTAATGCTTGGCAATCGTATAGTTATACATCTGAAATCTGTTCTGACCAGCAGTGAGATCAAGCCAAATCTAGCAATGCTATTGAAAGCAGTTACGGGATGGACCTTTTTTTGCTAAGTTAGTAATCGAGTTTGTAATCTAAGCTAACCAGCTGTTCTTTGGAAAAACTGATGCTTGATTGGTTGACAATAGAATGTAAATCTCTGAAACACTGTCCATGCAAAGATTTATGACAAAGCTGGTTTAATGTCTTTCCTAGGCATGGCAATTAAATCTAATTTAGGTAGAATTTTTATTTCAATAAAGCTTTTTTTTCCCCTCCACCCTAACAAGGGGAAGGGGAAAACTGAGGAAGTTTGGCTTTTGACCACTCCTAGGCACTGTCTGCTTGAACAGCTTTGAGGACCTGGAATTTGGTTGGCCTTCTCCTCAGCCAGAGGAGAGGGACATTTACTGTAATTTGTATTTTCATTTCAGTTGTGCTTCGGAGTGAAGTGCATCCACTGCAAAGCTACAGTACAGCAACCAAGAAAAACTTTGAAAAGCCCAATAATTTGGTCTAACCAAAAATATAATTATTTCTAGATGAAAAC
The DNA here is from genome assembly GCF_044704955.1 of Pristiophorus japonicus. Taxonomy (NCBI): domain Eukaryota; kingdom Metazoa; phylum Chordata; class Chondrichthyes; family Pristiophoridae; genus Pristiophorus; species Pristiophorus japonicus. The sequence continues at coordinate 2,548,502 of NC_091997.1, forward strand.
CAACCTTCCATCTTTGATGTCCTTACCAAACAAAGGGCTGCTCCAAGATCTTCGGCTGCTCCAAAATCTTCCAAGACCGCTACAAAATCGAAAATTGTAATGTTTTCTGATGAAGATGATGTTCCAAAGAAAGTTGCACCTGCTAAGGCTACAAAACCTAAAAGGAAGAAGGACTCTGACTCCGATTCGGAATTTGATTTTGGATCAAAGTCTGCAAAACCTACTGCAAACAAAGTGAGTGTTGATATGGCTGCAGACTCCTATAATACTGCCATTTAAAGTATCAGTTCTGGTGGGGGGGGGGGGGGGGAATTACATTTTGACTTGTGTAATAGCTTAGTAAATAGTAATAAAAATGAGCCACACTTTGTGGGTTGACAATGTGTCACCTGATTTTTTTTTTAACACTTCAGTTATTTGACTGTGACTTATGGGATTGTTTTGCTTCATTTGTTGTTGGATAGCATGCTTGTTTTGTTTGGCTAGGTTAGTATTGTCCAGTAGAAATGGCTGACTAACCACAGGCGTGGCTACAGCGATGCCATTTTAGCCACCTGCACTTATTTTAGCAGAAATTTGAGCCTTACACACAATACAGGTAAATTTACTTAACAAACATCTACCACCATTCATTGCAAAACTTCGCAACTTTTGGAATTCTGCAATTAATTTATCGGACACAACACATCTTAGTGCAGCTTGTAAGTTTCTGTCCACCGGCTTCAAGCAGTACTTGATCAATGATCGCTGAGAATGTTGATTCACACAGCACTCCATCCAGAACATGGTTTGACGTGTCGTACCCTATTGGAACTGCCCGTTATTGGTTGTGCTTGCTCTCTGCTACTGCTGGAGGTGGTATTTCAATTGGCTGAACTGACTATGATGATAGCTTCCCTCACCATACATTGTTGCTGGTATTTCCTTAGAACATTTTCACCTGTTACATGCCATTTAGCAGATAACCAATGAGCAGTAAACAAGGACATACACTGATTTTTATCTTACCATTTTGCCAACAACCTCACAAAAATGTTAAAAGTTCACTTGCATACACTGAATACAAGTATTGAGATCGTACACCAGGTGGACTGCCTAGTGCTCATATTTAATTACTAATCAAATTGTTTTGCCAGATATCTAACTCATAAAGGTGAGGATGGTTGGGGGTTCTTGCTTTGTTCTGTGATTGGTTAGCTGATCTCAGATGAAGTAGTAGAGTGATTAAAGAGAGTAAAACTAGCCAGGATTCCCATTCTTATTTGGCAACATCTGCTGAAAATATGTGAATATGGACATTGGTAAGGACCTGAGGAGCAGTGATGCTCCTGCAGTCATCAAACCTCCTACTACATGCTGGTGATGATCTTATATTAAAGATGGCCATTTGGGTTTGAACTAGAAGGTGATGAGTGCTTGTGGATATACATATAGATATACCACTTACATAATTAGTGCATTCACTGTTGACTTTGGAAATTCATGTTGGCCGCTACATTTTCCTTCTGATTTTAACGTTTGTTTTTCATTTTTGCTTTTTTTTACTTGCACAATCATTTGAACTTTGCTTCTGACCTCACTCAACCTCTTAATAAAATGCAGTGTCCTCAAATAGTCATGTTGATTTTTTTTTTTCCCCTCATGGTTCTCCTTCAGAAATCAAAGATGCTGGATGATAGTTTCCACGTTGATATCTCTGAAGACTCCAACTTAAGTGTTGATATAGATAAAGCACCTAGAGTGACAACAACCCGTGCAAAAAAGGCTGTCCAGTACCTGGAGGACTCTGATGATGACGACGATATATTTTAAGTTTTTAAATGTCTGTGTTCAATTAATATGTGCACTGCCAATTTTGTGCCAGACTCAGTGCTACTCTGTAATGTTAGCTGATAGATGGAGCAGGAGACTAGTTTTCCTGAGCCGGGAGGAAGGGTAGAAATCGAACAGGATTCTTGATCCTGATCACAGTTGTGAAAAAGTGCATGTGTTAGACTTTGATTGGGGACAGGATTGAATAGCATCCAAACACCTAATTTCTAGGCTTCTGTATGAAGAATGACTAAATAAGCTGCAAGTGCCCATGAAATAATATTCCAGCAGAAGTCACTGTCTTCAGAAGAATGAAAATTAGAAAAACCATTTTGGAAAGATATTGGTTAATTTTTAGTTTTAATCTTGTCTGTCTGTTGTAAATATTTGCTGGTAACTGTTCCTTATACTCTCAACTGTCCTCTTACCCTCAACTAATTTTTTACTTTTAAAAAAATTTCTGAAATAAAAGTTTTTTTTTAAAAAGTACAACATATTGTGATTACTATTCTTTCAGTAGAAATGTGCACTTTTACTTTACAACAACAACTTTTATTTGTATAGTGCCTTTAATATAGTATAACATCCTGCTTCACAGGAGTATTAAGACAACAAAAATGGACACCAAGCCGTATAAGGAGAAATTAGGGCAGATGACTAAAAGCTTGGTCAAAGAGGTAGGTTTTAAGGAGCACCTTAAAAGGAGGAAAGAGGCAGAGAGGTTAAGGCAAGGAATTCCAGAGCTTAGGGCCTAGGCAGTGGCAAGCACAGCCACCAATGGTTGAGCGATTATAATTAGGAATGCTCAAGAGGGCAGAATTAGAGAAGCGCAGCTACCTTGAGGGAGGGGGATGTTGTGAGGCTGGAGGAAATTATAGAGATGGAGAGGAGCGAGGCCATGGAGAGATTTGAAAACAAGGATGAAAATTTTGAAATCGAGGCATTGCTTAAGCAGGAGCCAATGTAGGTCAGCAGTGATGGGTTAATGGGACTTGCTGACTTACTACATGTTAGGACACGAGCAGCTAAGTTTTGGATGACCTCAAGTTTGTATAGGGTAGAATGTGGGCGGCCAGCCAGGAGTGCGCTGGAATAGTCATGTCCAGAGGTAAAAATGGCATGTTTGAGGATTTCAGCAGCAGATGAGCTGAGGCAAGGCGGAGACGGACGATGAAATATGGAGATGGAAATAAGCGGCCTTAGTTATGGTGCAGATATGTGGTCGGAACCTAACTTCAGGGTCAAATATGACACCGAGGTTGCGAACAGTGTGGCTCAGCCTCAAACAGATGTTAGGAAGAAGGATGGAGTCAGTGGGGAACGGAGTTTGTGGCAGGGTATGAAAACAATGGCTTCAATCTTCCCAGTATTTAATCGGAGAAAATTTCTGCTCATCCTGAACTGGATGTCGGACAGGCAGTCTGACAATTTAGAGACTGGAGCGGTCGCGAGAAGTGGTGAGGTAGAGTTGGGCATTGCCAACGCAGGTGGAAATTAGTTGAGAAATAGGAGGGGGCCAAGGATAGATCCTTGGTGGACACCACAGATAACTGCGGGGGGTGGGAAGAGAAACCATTGTGGGTAATTCTCTGGCTACGATTGGATAAGAATGGAACCAGGCAAATGCAGTCCTGCCCAGCTGGACGATGGAGGAGAGGTGAATGGATGGTCTCAATCTTGGGAGACAGAACTCCATGAGCTCCTCACACTTACAATCAGAGGGGAGAGGGGTTTAAGAATACGGTTAGCAGTGGAGAATAGAAGCCGGAGTTTATCTTTGCGTTCCAGAATTCTGGAAGAGAGCAATTTTGGCAGACGAGAGCAGGACCCGATTGTGATCCAGCCAGATCTGGCAGTGAATGGCTAAACTCGTCCACCATATCCGTTTAAGTCTGCATCCCTTGGACTTAAGGGAGCGAAGATGAAGGCCGTACCCAGAAGAACATAGTCTACGAATTTGAAGTTGCTTTATTCAATTTCTATTAATTTGAAATGTAATTGCACAAAAAAAGCTCCCATTGGAAAATTTATTGCATAATTTTCACCTCTTAATTCAAAACCCCACTCCAAATTAGTCATGATCAATGAAATCTGCTGCTTAATTTGAATTCAACATGACGATCAACATAAACGTGTGATGGTGGTGCAGTGGTAAGCCTGGTTGCCTTCCAAGCAGTTGACCTGGGTTCGATTCCCAGCCATCACATTTGTCATTTCCACTTGAGGATGAAATGATCCTCTGATGACTCTGGTTGCAAGCAGTTATGACGATCAACATAAAGTACCTAGGTATGGTGCTCATTCCCTTGAGTGTAGAAGATTAATGTAATTGAGGTGTTTAAGATAGGGTAGTTTGAGAGAAACCATTCTGGTGGTGATACTTGAAACAAGGGAGCATAAACTTAGAGCTATGGGGTGATGTGTGGAAGCACTTCTTCACAAAGGTAGTGGTAATCTGGAATTCATCCCCGCCCCCCCAAAAAAAAGTTGAGGCTGGGGGGTGGTCAATTGAAAATTTCAAAATTGATACATTTGTTAGGTATTAAAGGATATATTCATTCATAGGCGGTCTCTCGATCGAAGATGACTTGCTTCCACGAGAGTTCACAGATGTTTCAATGAAGGACCCGATTTTCCAGTCTTGAACTCCAGTTGAGGGGATGGAAGATGCCTGTGCGTCGATTTTTTTTTTAAACGTGTGGTGACTGTTGTACATCAGCCACCACACGGGTTTGACAGAGCTAGGCCTTTATCCAGTGGCAAGGATTAACCAGGACAACTGGAGACCTGCTTTGCTGCATGGACCTAGTGCACACACATATCGCAAGGTGGGCAGGTCCGTGCTGCTCCTGGGCCCCTCGGCTCTTCTGGGCTCCGTACCCTCATTCGCTGCACCTCCGCCCACAATGTTCCAGGGCCCAGCGCTCCAGCTCTATAGCCCCGACCTGCGGTGGTGTTCTCACACAGGCCGGGGCGGCCCACGATATATACATAAAGGATATATACATAATTAGCCATGATCTAATTGAATGGTGGAAAGGTTCAAGGGATGAATAGCAGAAGCATGCTCCTATGTTCTGTTTCCACCTTAGTGTCATGTATAGCATCATCATAAGCAGTCCCTCAAAATCAAGGAAGACTTGCTTCCACTCTAAAAGTGAGTCATGTATAGCATGAAAACAATAGCTGGTGGCTAGCCAGGGTACAAGATCCTTACCCCGAAGCTGCATTTCAACTTGCCAATTAGCTTTGCAGGGTTGGTTCAAGCAGGTCAAAATAGCAACACTCCTGGGCTATCTGACCTTGTCTTACTAGAAAAGCACAAATTTGGATTTAAATATGACTGCATCATGAATCAGCTACTTCAAAAACATTAACTCCAGATCCACATCGAGAGGCAATGATCTCCAAGAAAGATTCAACAGCTGGGCATGTGATCGATTTCCTGAAGTTTTAAACTGCTGACCACTCAGCTTTTCCTGGCCTCCATGCCAGCTGATACAGTGAAGTGTCCTCTCTCCTCAGGTACTACCCCCAATCCTAAAAAAAACATCTCTGACTTTGCAAACTATCACCCAATCTCCAAACTCCCTTGCCTCAAGTTCTTGAACGTTCCTGCAATGCCATGTTTCTGCCCTGCTATAGCACTGAAATGGCCCTAATCAAAGTCACAGGACATCCTCGGCCTCCATTTAAAAATTCTCTCACACAAGTTCAAATCCTTCCTATTTATCATATACATGCTGCTCCTCGGTGACATCCAAAGACATGACGCCAGATTCTCATCATCATAGGCAGTCCCTCGGAATCGAGGAAGACTTGCTTCCACTCTTAAAATGAGTCCTTAGGTGGCTGAACAGTCCAATATATGAGAACCACAGTCCCTGTCACAGGTGGGACAGATAGTTGTTGAGGATAAGGGAGGTTGGGACAGATTTGCCACATGCTCTTTCCGCTGCCTGCGCTTGATTTCTGCATGCTCTCGGCGAGGAGACACGAGGTGCTCAGCGCCCTCCCGGATGCACTTCCTCCACTTCGGGCGGTCTTTGGCCAGGGCCAGGGATGTTGCATTTTATCAAGGAGGCTTTGAGGGTGTCCTTGTAACGTTTCCTCTGCCCACCTTTGGCTCGTTTGCCGTAAAAAACACCAGATTCTGCACATATGCTGACCATGCCACTACCTTTCAACCCTTCCACTGCCTCTGTGTTGTCAGATTGTTTTTCAGTGATTCAGTCCTCGATGAGGCACAATTTCCTCCACTTGAACATTGGGAAAACCAAAGCCATTGACTACGGCCACGTCAAAAACTCTGTTCCCTCACCACGGATTGCAGCGCCCCTCCCTGGCCACTGTCTCAGGCTTATCTGCTGCTGAACCCTCAACTATGCTTTTGTTACCTCCAGATTGGCCGTGTCCAATCTTCCACACTCCATAAACTTGAGCTCATCCAAAATTGCTGCCTGTATTCTAACCCACACCAAGTCCTGTTCACCCAGCACTCCTGCCCTTCCTGACTAACATTATCTCCCGGTCCACCACGTTTTAAAATTCTCAATCTCCTCTGCCAAACCCTCCCTATCTCTGTGACCTTTTCCAGACCTTCAACCCCTCCAAGAACTCTGTGTTCTTTCAACTCGGGCCCCTTTGCCCCGCCATTGGTGGCTGTGCCTTCAACTATCCAGGCCCTAAGCTCTGGAATTCTCTCCCCAAACCCCTTGCTCCTCCTTTAATGCCCTCCTTAAATCTGACCTCGACCAAGCCTTTAGTCACACGCCCTAATACCTCCTGATTTGGCACGTCAATTTTTGTCATGTTCCTGTGAAGCGCCTTGGGGCGTTTTCCGACGTTAAAGAGCGATGTAAATACAAGTTACTGCTGTAAAGAGAGAGTTTCAACATCATCACTATGAAAAAATGAAACGATTCATCTGACCGACCTGGTTTTCAATTTATTTTTGAAATATTTTAGGAGGGACTGATTAGGAGGCCATTGGAAAGTGGCATCACATTAGGCCAGGGTGGCTCAGTGATATCGTCATTAAAACAGTGAACTTGAAATTTCTTAAAAGCCCAATGCTATCATCTGCACCTGCTGTTTGAAATAAGCGAAGATGTGGTTTAGCTATCTCGTTAAACACGCTGAGGGAAGAAAGGATATCACGCTGAGTGTTTATTCTTTCCTCAAACATCAGCCTGATGTTTCATTCCCCTTAAAACGACTTTACAAAAACATCTTGTTGAAGCGCACGGACATGTGTTGGTTTCAGTGACAAGAGAAGGAACGTGGATTTGGCGAGTTTCACACAGGGGCAGAGACAGCTCTCTGAAACATTCCGAAGCTTGCTGTTCTGGGGGGCTTCAGAATCGTCCATTACTCCCAACACCAGCCCAATTGAGAATATACAGGGAGGGGAGGGGAGGGGGAGGCATTGTAACCGTGATCCCGGTCACCGCTAGAGGGAGTGTCAAGACAAGATGGGTCCAGTTATGGAAAGTTTTGCCTGTCATTGAAAAGTTAAGTGAAACTTCTCATTCAATTGCTTTCCGCGTTCTTTTTTCCATATGATTATAAAGCATTTCAGGGTATTAGGAAACGCGTTTCATAGACACAGACTTTTATTGATAGAGGAGTTATCATTTAGTTCGTCTGCCCGAGTGTTATTTTTGGAGGGGTCATGCCCCTCCTACGAGGTTTAAGCTCAGAGCAGGTTGCATTTCACTGCTCGATCTAATGGGAGGTTTGCCTTCCAATGCTTGCCGTTGCTGGAGGAGCAAATAAAGAACCTTAAGTTGAATTTGACGAAGAGAACCTTAGACCAAGGTTAGAGTGAAAACGTTTCTTTTGCAGACCTCCTGACGGCGGAAAATATCGAAATAAGGTGCCTTTGAACATGGAATGTGCCATGTAGCTTTCGAAAATAGTAAGTTTTCTTCACTATCTCCTAACCATTTTAGTTGCTTTTCACAATAATGATGATGCTAATGGTTGGCGAAACCCCTTGGGAACCTCCACTTCCCCCTCCTTAAAGTGACCACTCGACCTGAAATGTTCCATAGCGACCTGAATTCAAGCCACTCGTGAAACATGTCTACAGCTCTATGATGCTACTATTGGGATGGAGGAGTTGGTTTTGGTAGTGTGAACATCGTGTGCTGGAGCACCAATGTCAGACTCCTGCGATCCGAACTAAACAATACTAAAATGGCTATTGGTTCCTTTCTGGGGTACCCTCTGGTATCTTGACAAAGTAGTCATTCTTTGTGGATGCCAACAGGTTGTTCCATTAAGGGGGGTGGGGGTGGAGGAGGACTGTGTGCTTGATCCTGTCCTCATCCAACCCAACAAAAGCTGTTTCCAGAAGCTGAAACTCTGGCTGATGATTCTCCTCCCTGGCCCTCTCGGGATAATTATTGTATTCTCACTGGTGTTGGCTAACTCAGCACAAACCAAGAATCTTGTATTTTGTGAGGCTCAACTAAGCTGGTCAGGAAAAGAAATTAGTCATGTTTCTTATTCATGCCGGATATCCAGTTGTCTTTGCTGGAAATAGTGCATGTGTGGATGTTGGGCAAGAACTGTATCAAGTTTAATTGTGTTGTACTCAATGGTAAACCTGCTGACAGCACAAATGAAGAATGGCCACTTGGACGAATTACTGAACGACTTCCAGACCAATGGAACTATACCCTAGCGAGCCTCAGCACCTTCAGCAGTGTATGAGTAGACAGGTCAGAAAATTGGTGATCAAAAAGGAACCCCTCCTCAATAAAACAAAACACAAAATACTGACAGTTTAGTTATTGGAAGGACTTTCACTGTACAAGTTTGGTCTGAAAAACAGTTGGGACCGTGATCTCAGAATATCTTCCACAGAATTTATGTGTTATTTAATAAAATTAATTTATCTAATAATGAAAAATGCAAGGTGCCTTGAGAGTGGATTTACTGTAAACTAATATGTACAAGTGAAGTTTAACACTCAAATTTCTCAAATTAACAATTAGCAACCGTTCCATTAATTAAAAAGAGGGGTTTGGATATCATCTGCACAGATTGCCCTTAGTACCAATGAATTACAGCATTGTCTAGAAATTAGCTTTCGAATGTACCAACCTACAAATTGTTTTATGGAGCTGAAAGTCCATTCATACAAAATGCTAGTTTATATAATCTTATTATGTCTCAACATGCTTCAAATAGAATTGACAGCAGACCTGATCTTGCCCTCACCTGAGCTCCACATAGAAACACTGGACTGCAGGATCACTGGACTGCAGGGTCACTGGACAGCAATCTGAAGTTGTTAGCCTGGCTTTTCTCCCTCCTCAATCCAATGATTTATGAGGCCAATTGTAGCAATAGCAATACTACCCGAGATGAGATTAACTATGTCCGCACAGATTGGGGATTAAACCTGGGACTGTCCTGCTTCTTAGTGCTGAGTACCAAGTAGTGCATTTACCTAGTGAACTATCAGCGATACAATCTGCAGTATTTTTAATTTTGTAATTCCTTGTAAGTTTATAACATGCTGTATTTAAGAATACTATTTTGGGGATGGCTATGTACGTCAGTCCTGTTTGTTTGTGATTGCAATTAAGTAATGAACGGGTGCCTGCACAGTACTGAGGAATATAAGGATGGGCAGATTTACTGAATGAAAAGACCATGGGGTGAAATTGGGTGCCTTTGCACCTCCCGTAGGCATCCCCGAGGGCGCTAATGGGGTGCAAATGGCTTTGCGCCGGGTGCAGCGCTGATTTTGTGGCCGCGCTATGGCGTTGTGCCCTGATTTCCTTCACCTGGAGATCCTGATATCATCGCCACGCACATTGTCCAGGTAGCACCCCGGACCCGAAATTGACTTCCGCCCCCTGCAGCAGTGCCGGGCGAAAACACCAACAGCTGCAGGAAGCGTGGCTCGAGGGTCCGGCCACTTCGGGGGCAATGATTAAAGGCAAGATGGCCATGGTAAGTGGGGGGAAAAAAAATTACCTTTCCTGTTCCAGTTTTTTTACACGGGATCCTGCAAACAATTGATATGCCCGGCACTCCACCTGGTGCTAACTTTTCAAACTTTTAAAAATTAGCGCCCCAAACGGGACGATAGTGAATTTCTCTCCCCATATATATGTGCTCAGTTCCCTGATACAGATAGTTATTACCATTCATCCTTAACCTACTGGGATGAGATAAGCATAATGGGATTGGGTTTGATGATCCTTTATGGTCTTTGATAGTGAATCCAGCAGATTGATTTCCCCGCGAGGTTAGTGAAGTGTCGCAACGCGAGTTAAGTGAAGACCACTTCTATTGTTTCTTGTCGGTTCCCTATGTTATGGTGTATTTGTTCTCTCTTAATTCTGTAATAGTGTATACTTGATTTGGGGGATGGGTAGGGGCAGGAAGGGAGCTGTTTATGTAGAATTTTCTCTCAACAGATTAAATGGATGGACTAGAGTCCACAGGAGGGTAGGTTATTACATTGTCTATGGAACATCCATGCTTTCTCCTGTTCTTAAAGTATTTTAGTGAATTAAGTGTTTCCTGAAGTAGTGTTACTTTCCTCGGCATTCCTGTCTCTGTGCAATGCTCCTGAGTGTGAATTAATATGGAAGATGCTTATGTGTGTGTCATGCCATGATAGGAAAGTTTAGGACTTTTATCCTAGGGCACCTTACTCCAAATTTCAGTTAATACCAGTTTAGCAGATTAATTGAGTTATTTGATTGTCAAGGGTCAGCCTTGACTTAAATGGGCAGCATTCTTGCCTCTGAGTCAGAGTTTGTTGGTTCACGTCCCACTCCAGAGACTTGAGCACATAATCTAGCATGGCGCTCCAGTGCAGTGCTGAGGGAGTGCTGCACTGTCTTTTGGATGAGATGTTTGGATGTGGGGAGGGGAGGGGAGATATTGGTGGAAAAGAAAGGGTAACGAACTATAGATTTTGTTTTATAAAGAAATACCTGCTGTTGTGGTTATCATTTAGTTGCAAGATTCTCGTAACATTCATAAACTGTGCCGACTTCATTTTTGTAGTTTACCATGTCATTAAATTCCAAAATTGCCTTGTAATTTCTACTATTGTTCAAGAAATAAAATATACAGGGGAATTACAGCCTAGCAAATTGGGCACCTAATTAGAATTCTGTTTTGCAATGTGAAGCAGCTCACAGCAGATTACATTTATCCATTAAGCCATCAGACAGGATGCCTTTCTTTAATAAATTTAATTCATGCCGGTTCCACAAGTGAATACCTCACTGCAGGTTACACTAAGAGCAAGAAGATAACTAAAGAAATAATAGGGCCTATTTGAAGACCATAAAGGTGTGTGTGCAGATGGAAGACGTGGGTATTGTTCTTAATGAATACTTTGTGTCTGTTTTCACAAAAGAGAAGGCTGCTGCAGATGTTGTAATCAGGGAGAAGTGTGAAATATTAGATGAAATAAACATTGTGAGAGAGGAAGTATTAAGGGGTTTAGCAGCTTTGAAAGTGGATAAATCCCCAGGCCCAGATGAAATGCATCCCAGGCTGTTAAGAGAATTAAAAGAGGAAATAGCAGAGGCTCTGACCATCATTTTCCAATCCTCTCTGGCTACAGGTGTGGTACCGGAGGACTGCTAATGTGGTACCTTTGTTTAAAAAGGGAGAAAGGGATAGACCGAGTAATTACTCAGTCTGTCAGCCTAACCTTGGTGGTGGGACAATTATTGGAAAAAATTCTGAGGGACATGATAAATTTTCATTTAGAAAGGCACGGATTAATCAAGGACAGTCAGCATGGATTTGTTAAGGGAAGGTTGTGCCTGACTAACTTGATTGAATTTTTTGTGGAGATAACAGGGAGGGTCGATGAGGGCAGTGTATTTGATTTAGTGTATATGGATTTTAGCAAGGCTTTTGATAAAGTCCCACATGGCAGACTGGTCATGAAAGTAAAAGACCATGGGATCCAGGTCAAAGTGGCAAATTGGATCCAAAACTGGCTCGGAGGCAGGACGCAAAGGGTAATGGTTGATGGGTGTTTCTGTGACTGGAAGGCTGTATCCAGTGGGGTTCCACAGGGCTCAGTACTAGGTCCCTTGCTTTTTGTGGTATTTATCAATGATTTAGATGAATGCAGGGGTTATGATTAAGAAGTTTGCAGATGATACTAAAATCGGCTGTGTGGTTGATAATGAAGAAGAAAGCTGTAGGACGATATCAGGTCAGCAGAACAGTGGCAAATGGATTTCAATCTGAAGAAGTGTGAGGTAATACATTTGGGGAGGGCTAACAAGGCAACGGAATACACATTAAATGGTAGGACACTGAGAAGTGTAGAGGAACAAAGGGACCTTGGAGTGCATGTCCACAGATCCTTGAAGGTAGCAGACCAGGTAGATAAGGTGGTTAATGTATTATATATAGCTCCACCCAGTGGACTACTGTGACATTGCAGCCATTGCTGTTTACAACAATAAAGAGGGAACAAGTCATGTGACTGGTTTCCTGCAGTTATCAGCCATCTTAAAGCCTGTGTGTGTTTGTGAGATTGTACCAAAAACATAACATTGGTGACGGCGAATAGGATAATCAGATAACCTAGCTGAAATTTTTGTTGGTGGATGATTCACTCAACTGACAGAGAGACTTTGAGAGCTTCTCTGTTTTAATTAACAGCTAAAAATACAAGGTAAATTACAAGCACACTTGGCTGAACTGCCAGAGTCCAGATGGCTGTGCCTATGGGAATAATAGGGCACTTGGGGGAGTTTCAACATGACCGCGAATGTTTCGGAGCATATGTGGAGCGGCTAGAAATGTTTTTCACCGCAAGTAGTGTCATCGAAGTCTCCGATGATGATAAACCATAACCGGGTGATGTTGGAAAGAAAACGGGCTATTTTCTTAACTGAAGCAGGGCCCGAGGTGAAACCCTGAAAAATTTGCTTGTACCTGTCAAACCAAAGTTCACATCACTTAAGGAGATTCTAGAATAGCACTACAGTCCTGAGCCCCTGGAAATTTCTGAAAGTTATTGTTTTGGAATACAAGATCAGTTAACCGACGAAAGTATCAGTGAGTGCATTGTAGCATTAAAAAAGCTAGCCACTGTAATTTCGGAAACTTTCAGGACCAAGCATTGCGTGACCGCTTTTGTTTGTGGGATGAAAAATGATGCGATCAGAAGAAAGTTATTGATAAATCCTAACCTGACTTTTGATTTAGCTTGTCAGACAGCTCTGTCAATGGACATGGCCGACCAATATTCCCCAGAATTTCGTGCGATTTCCAGTCATCAGACAACCGAGGTGAATCACCTGCAGGTTAAAAGTAAAAGACCGTTGGGCCCCAAGGTCTCCACAACTGGCAATGGTAACAGAGCATTGAAGTCGTGCTATCAGTGCCTGGGACAACACATTGCTCAAAGTTGTCCATATGTGAAGGCAGAATGTTTCTTTTGCAGGAAAACTGGGCATCTTGCGAAGGCATGCCCACTGAAGAGTCAAAGCTATAAGTAGAAATCCCCAGAGACTACGTAGCATGGAAGAAAAACAACAGGACGAGGAGGTTTTAGAGCTACAAATCATCAGGAGCACGAGGGTAACTAACAGCGATTCGAAACGTATCATCATCCACGTAGATGTTGCAGGAACCAAGATACCCGGGAAATCGACACGGGTGCATCTATGAGTGTAGTACTGGAGTCGAAATACCTCGACAAATTGTGCGATTTCCCATTTGGAGAAATCCAAGATAGAGCTGCGAGGCTACTCGGGAGAGAACATTCCTATGGTACGTCATATCGGTGAAATACAAGGATCAGTTTCAGAGCTTGCCTTTCTTAGTAGTGGCAGGAGACAAGCCTGCTCTACTAGGAAGAAATTGGTTGGGATCACTGAAGCTGGATTGGAGTGAGATTTTTCACGTTGAAACAAGATTTGCATCAATGGATGATGTCATCAAGAAGTATCCGAAGGTATTCTGCGAAACAGGCAGTCCGATCCAAGGCTTTAAGGCGAGTATCAGGGGACAGAAGGATGCTAGACCAGTTTACTGCAAGCTACATCCTGTACCATATGCACTCAAGGAGAAAGTTGAGCAAGAACTCAAAAGACTAGAGACTGAGAACATTATCTCTAAGATAAATCTATGTAATTGGGCTACACCGATTGTTGTTGTACCTAAGTCCGATGGTAAGGTTGCGTGGTGATTATAAAGTAACTGTAAACCAGGTTCTAGAGGGTAATCGCCCCAATACATTGCCAAACAACACTGATACGTGGTCAAATCTTCTTGATATGTCCTTACTATACAGTATAAATGCACACGAGGCCCATACTTGAGAGAAAGTCACTCTGTGACCAGTTACCTTTATTACCAAGAACTCAAGAGACAGACGGTGGGTGGAGCTTCCCCTTTTATACCAGAAAAGTCCAGGTTAGGAGTGTCTCCCACAAGTTCGCCCCCTGTGGTCAGTGTTCTCAAGGTGTACAACTTAGGTCAGCTTATACATGGGCTACAATGACAGTTGAATACATGACACTTCTCAAAGTTGGATCTTACGAATGCCTACTTACAACTTGAAGTAGATGAGGAGTCAAAGACATGCTTGACTATAAATACTCATCTAGGCCTATATCAATTTAATAGGCTACCATTTGGAGTGTCTTATACCCCCGCCATATTCCAAGGGGTGATGAACCAGATTTTGCAAGGTATTGAAGGGGTAATATGTCATTTAGATGTGCAGTACGGGCAGGGGGTAGGGGGGGGGTGCTTGACAGACAGCTGTCTGTCAAAAAAAAGTGCAGTACAAATAGTTAGTCTCATTTTATTTATTGAACAATAGTAGAAATTACAAGGCAATTTAGGAATTTAATTACATGCTAAACCACAAAAATGAAGCTGGTACAGTTTATGAATGTTACGAGAATCTTGCAACTAAATGATAACCTCAACAGTATTTCTTTATAAAACCTTTCTTTTCCACCACTATTTCCTCTCCTCTCCCCACACCCAAAGGTATTGAATCTTTGTTGGGTGGGGCTTCATTTTAGCAGGTCATTCCATCGTCCGATGAATTGCAACTGAGCCCAATCCTGTCCTCACTTGCACTTCCAAAAGGGATTGATGGATGGTGACCAAGAGAAGAAAGCCTGGCCATTTTTTTTAACCCTCCCCCCCCCACCTCTGCCACCCAGTATATTAAGGCCAATTATAGTTTCACCTTAACATCCCGTCAGCCTACTCTGCACAGACTGTGGACTAAATCTGGGACCTTGCTGCTCTCCATGGCTCCACCTCCCCAATGAGTTAATCACTGAGCCATCATCGTCATCTCGGTACTTGTACATAAGAGCCATCTTATTCGGGGTCTTCCTCTTGGCATCTTCCATGTTGGTAGTGGTTTGGTGGTCAGACTCAGGGTGGCACATGAGGTGCCCATAGTGGAAGAGTTGGTATCGATCAACCAATTGGGACAGCGGTGGTGGATTATTCATTTTACATACAGTCTCATTTAAGATTGTGTCCTGAGGCTTAACCTTTAGTATTACGGGAATCAATTATAGAATCAAATCCATTGATTCACCTATTCATCATAGGCGGTCCCCCATACCGAGGATGACTTGCTTCCACGCCAAAAAAGGATGCGTTCACAGGTGTTTCGATGAAGGACCTAATATTCCAGATCCCGAACTGCATGTTGAAGGTGGAAGATGCCTGTGCGTGCATTTTTTTAATGTGTGGTGGTCATTGCACACCAGCCACCACACGGGCTTGACAGAGCTAAGTCTTGGTCCAGTGGCAAGGATTAACCAAGATGACTGGAGACCAGCTCTGCTGCACGGACCTAGTGCACGGACCTAGTGCACACACAAATCGCAGAGTGGGCTATTCATTACCTTGGTGTCTACCCAAGTTTCTAAGCCTTGTATAAATATGGATACTGCTAATGCGTTGTAGAGCCGTACTTTGAGATTGCGACATATATTCAGTCTCCATATTCGGGACAGCGGGTTAATTGCAGAGCTCACAAATTATAACATGCCTACTGCAGTCAGAAAAGCAGACCCCTTGGAGGAAACCATGCTTACTACGTGAATTGATTCCACCATCTTGAATAGATTGTCATCTATTCTGAAGGTAGCTGTAATGATATTGTAGCCCAGCGATTGCACTTTGATCTTGTTCCAGCTGACCTGAAGACCAAGGCTAGATGCCTCTTGGTCAAAAATGTGTATGGCTTCGGTGAGTGTGTCCACAATTTCAACCAAAGCCGTTATGTTGTTGGCAAAAGTCCCGATCTGTCCATATCCATTACCCAGGCTGGTCCCACATCCTTTTGTTCTGTTTTTCACTTCATGATATAGTCAACACCTGGCAAGAATAATGGGATTAGAACACAGCCCTGGCTCAAAGCCTTCTGTCAATATGGACCCGGCTGCTTGTGTAGGCATAAAACGCTTATGATTAATATAATTTTGATCGGAATACCTAGGGATTGTAACAGGAGCCATAGGCACTCTCTATTCAATGAGTCAAAAGCTTTTTTCAAATCGATGGAAGCAACATATTGTATTTGTGTCATTTGACTGCTACCTGCCCAAGTGTAAATATCTGTTCAATGTTGGACCTATTCTCCTATACTCTTGTGGCATTTATGTCTGAGAGATTTCTTGATGTGAGTAAATATCATCCAGATAAATTCTTCAGCCAATATTGACAGTAGCATAATATCCCTATAGATATTGTAGTCAGTTTTGGCACTTTGCCTTTATTTTAAAAAATACATGACGATACCTTAGCACTGGTGGGCCTTAGTTTCATCAGTCCATACTTGTGTAAATAGCTGGAGCAAGCTTATAGTTCCTACATGACCATCTTTCAGGAGTGATGCGCCTTCTGGCAGGGGGAAGCATAAGAACAAGAGTAGGCCATTCAGCCCCTCGAGCCTATTCCATCCACTATTCAATTAGATCATGGGTGCTCTTCCATTCTTCAATTTGGCACAGATTCTTTAATCTCCGAAAGGGAGGGGGGAGAGGCTTAAACATAGAAACATCGAGCCTGCACCACCATTCAATAAGATCATGGCTGATCATTCCCTCAGTACCCCTTTCCTGCTTTCTCTCCATACCCCTTGATCCCCCTAGCCATAAGGGCCTTATCTAACTCCCTCTTGAATATATCCAATGAACTGGCATCAACAACTCTCTGCGCCAGGGAATTCCACAGATTAACAACTCTCTGAGTGAAGAAGTTTCTCCTCATCTCAGTCCTAAATGGCCTACTCCTTATCCTAAGACTGTGTCCCCTGGTTCTGGACTTCCCCAACATCGGGAACAATCTACCCGCATCTAACTTGTCCAGTCCCGTCAGAATCTTATATGTTTCTATGAGATCCACTCTCATCCTTCTAAACTCCAGTGTATAAAGGCCCAGTTCATATGTCAGTCCAGCCACCCCGGGAATCAGTCTAGTGAACCTTCGCTGCACTCCCTCAATAGCAAGAACGTCCTTCCTTAGATTAGGAGACCAAAACTGAACACAATATTCCAGGTGAGGCCTCACCAAGGCCCTGTACAACTGCAGTAAGACCTCCCTGCTCCTATACTCAAATCCCCTAGCTATGAAGGCCAACATACCATTTGCCTTTACCGCCTGCTGTACCTGCATGCCAACTTTCAATGACTGATGTACCATGACACCCAGGTCTCATTGCACCTCCCCTTTTCCTAATCTGCCGCCATTCAGATAATATTCTGCCTTTGTGTTTTTGCCCCCAAAGTGGATAACCTCACATTTATCCACATTACACTGCATCTGCCAGTCATTTGCCCACTCACCTAACCTGTTTAAGTCACCCTGCAGCCTCTTAGCGTTCTCCTCACAGCTCACACTGCCACCCAGTTTAGAGTCATCTACAAACTTGGAGATATTACACGCAATTCCTTCATCTAAATCATTGATGTATATTGTGAAGAGCTTGGGTCCCCGCACTGAACCCTGCGGCACTCCACTGGTCACTGCCTGCCATTCTGAAAAGGACCCGTTTATCCCGACACTTTGCTTCCTGTCTGCCAACCAGTTCTCTATCCACGTCAGTACATTACCCCCAATACCATGTGTTTTGATTTTGCACACAAATCTCTTTTGTGGGACCTTGTCAAAAGCCTTTTGAAAGTCCAAATCCATCACATCCACTGGTTTACCCTTGTCCATTCTACTAGTTACATCCTCAAAAAATTCCAGAAGATTTGTCAAGCAAGATTTCCTTTTCATAAATCCATGCTGACTTGGACCGATCCTGTCACTGCTTTCCAAATGTGCTTCTATTTCATCCTTAATAATTGATTCCAACATTTTCCCCACTACTGATGTCCGGCTAACCGGTCTATAATTACCTGTTTTCTCTCTCCCTCCCTTTTTAAAAAGTGGTGTTACTTTAGCTACCCTCCAGTCCATAGGAACTGATCCAGAGTCGATAGACTGTTGGAAAATGATCACCAATGCATCCACTATTTCAAGGGCCACTTCCTTAAGTACGCTGGGATGCAGACTATCAGGCCTGGGGATTTATCGGCCTTCAATCCCATCAATTTCCCTGACACAATTTCTTGCCTAATAAAGATATCCTTCAGTTCCTCCTTCTCACTAGACCCTCGATCCCCTGGTACTTCCAGTAGGTTATTTGTATCTTCCTTCATGAAGACAGAACCAAAGTATTTGTTCAATTGGTCTGCCATTTCTTTGTTCCCCATTATAAATTCACCTGAATCTGACTGCAAGGGACCTACGTTTGTCTTTACTAATCTTTTTCTCTTCACATATCTATAAAAGCTTTTGCAGTCAGTTTTTATGATCCCGGCAAGCTTCCTCTCATACTCTATTTTCCCCCTCCTAATTAAACCCTTTGTCCTCCTCTGCTGAATTCTAAATTTCTCCCAGTCCTCAGGTTTGCTGCTTTTTCTGGCCAATTTATATGCCTCTTCCTTGGATTTAACACTATCCTTAATTTCCCTTGTTAGCTATGGTTGAGCCACCTTCCCCGTTTTATTTTTACACCAGACCGGGATGTACAATTGTTGAAGTTCATCCATGTGATCTTTAAATGTTTGCTATTGCCTATCCACTGTCAACCTTTTAAGTATCATTTTCCAGTCAATTCTGGACAATTCACACCTCATACCATCGAAGTTACCTTTTCTTAAATTCAGGACCCTAGTTTTTGAATTAACTGTGTCACTCTCCATCTTAAAGAATTCTACCATATTATGGTCATTCTTCCCCAAGGGGCCTCGCACAACAAGATTGCTAATTAGTCCTTTCTCATTACACATCACCCAGTCTAGGATGGCCAGCTCTCCAGTTGGTTCCTCGACATATTGGTCCAGAAAATCGTCCCTTATACATTCCAGGAAATCCTCCTCCACCGCATTGCTACCAGTTTGGTTAGCCCAATCAGTACGTAGATTAAAGTCGCCCATGATAACTGCTGTACCTTTATTGCACGCATCCCTTATTTCTTGTTTGATGCTGCCCCCAACCTCACTACTGCTGTTTGGTGGTCTGTACACAACTCCCACTAGTGTTTTCTGCCCTTTGGTATTCCGCAGCTCCACCCATACAGATTCCACATCATCCCAGCTAATGTCCTTCCTTACTATTGCATTAATTTCCTCTTTAACCAGCAATGCCACCCCGTCTCCTTTTCCTTTCTGTCTATCCTTCCTAAATGTTGAATACCCCTGGGTGTTGAATTCCCAGCCTTGGTCACCCTGGAGCCATGTCTCCGTGATGCCAATTACATCATAACCGTTAACTGCTATCTGCGCAGTTAATTCGTCCACCTTATTCAGAATACTCCTCGCATTGAGGCACAGAGCCTTTAGGCTTGTCTTTCGAACACACTTTGCCCCTTCAGAATTTTGCTGTAATGTGGCCCTTTTGGCTTTTGCCTTGGGTTTCTCTGCCCTCCACTTTTACTATTCACTTTTCTATATTTTGCTTCTGACTCCATTTTATTTCCCTCTGTCTCCCTGCATAGGTTCCCATCCCCCTGCCATATTAGTTTAACTCCTCCCCAACAGCACTAGCAAACACTCCCCCTAGGACATTGGTTCCGGTCCTGCCCAGGTGCAGACCATCCGGTTTGTACTGGTCCCAACTCCCCCAGAACCGGTTCCAATGTCCCAGGAATTTGAATCCCTCCCTTCTGCACCACTCCTCAAGCCACATATTCATCTGAGCCATCCTGCGATTCCTACTCTGACTAGCACGTGGCACTGGTAGCAATCCTGAGATTACTACTTTTGAGATCCTACTTTTTAATTTAGCTCCTAGCTCCCTAAATTCGTCTTGTAGCACCTCATCCCATTTTTTACCTATGTCATTGGTACCTATATGCACCTCGACAACTGGCTGTTCACCATCCCTTTTCAAAATGTCCTGCACCCGCTCCGAGATATCCTTGACCCTTGCACTAGGGAGGCAACATACCATCCTGGAGTCTCGGTTGCGGCCTCAGAAGCGCCTATCTATTCCTCTTACAATAGAATCCTTTCCACTATCGCTCTCCCACTCTTTTTCCTGCCCTCCTGTGCAGCAGAGCCAGCCACGGTGCCATGAACTTGGCTGCTGCTGCTCTCCCCTGATGAGTCATCCTCCTCGACAGTACCCAAAGCGGTGAATCTGTTTGGTAGGGGGATGACCGCAAGGGACTCCTGCACTACCTTCCTTGCACTGCTCTTCCTGTTGGTCACCCATTCTCTATCTGGCTGTGTACCCTTTTCCTGCGGTAAGACCAACTCACTAAATGTGCTATTCACGTCATTCTCAGCATCGTGGATGCTCCAGAGTAAATCTACCCGCAGCTCCAGTGCCTCAATGTGGTCTGTCAGGAGCTGCAGGCGGATGCACTTCCCGCACATGTAGTCTGAGCTCTCCTGCCATGACTTAACCCTTAGATTAACTTAATTTATCAACAACAATGCTAAATGTTACTTACTGATAAAGAAAAGAAAAAGAAAAACTAAAGGTTTGCTAGATATCAACATACCAACTATTGCATTTTTGCCTCCAGTGATGAGGTCCTGAGGCTTTACATTGATAATCTACATGCTTTGCTTAAAATACATAACCAGCGAGTTCAAATAAATTGTAGAGGAACACAGAGACAGATTGGAGAAAAGGATTCAACCCACAGCTGCGTTTCTTTAAAAGACCAAACACAACCTTGTAGTACGAGCTTGAGTCCCTCTAGTAACCTAAATCCACCAATGATTAGTATATGATTGAGACAAGTTTGTTTTCAGCTAAATCTGTGTAGATTTAGAGACTGGACTGAGGCTTTTACTGGTTTTCATGCTTCAGTATTACACCAGAGCATTGTGCGAGCAGTTTATAGTTTGAATTATTCATTCCCTGATGTCTGCTTGCTTAAAGTTACATGAACATCTTTAATTCTACATTTTCATAAATACTGTATAATATCAAATCTATTCCCCTCCCCTTCTCAGTGGGACAAATATTTCCTCCCTGTCTGCAGAGCACAATTACCAAGTGATTCTGCTGAGGAGCTATATGGGTTGAGTGGATAGGTCTATTTCAATCTCTCCTTGTCCTCGTGTCTTTCTGGAACCAAGTATTTCTGGGCTGTCAGCCACACGCCAATAATAAGATCTAAAAATAAATCAAAAAGACTGTTAGACAAGCCTTTGCCGTGTTCTTCATCAACGCTGATTAATTTAAAGCGACATGGTCCAAAAGAGTGAGGCTTTGGCTTAGTGCTAAGTCAGAAGGTGAAGTTCGAGACTCACTCCAGACCGCCCCAGTGGTACGAGATCAGAATATGGTTTCCAAACATGGGATGACACCCAGCAGGATAATCGTATCAGAATGGGAGGGATCACTGGCTCAGTAGGCTATCCCTGCTACCAATCAGCAAGGGCAGACATCAATGACGAGGTCCAACACCGCCTCCGGTGTGCCAATGCAGCCTTCAGTCGCCTGAGGAAGAGTGTTTGAAGACCAGGACCACAAATCTGGCACCAAGCTTATGGTCTACAGGACAGTAGTGATATCCGCCCTCCTATATGGCTCAGAGATGTGGACTATATACAGTAGACACCTCAAAGCGCTGGAGAAGTACCACCAGATTCTGCAAATCCATTGGGAGGACGTCAGTGGTCTCAATCAGGCCAATGTCCCCAGCATCGAAACACTGACCACACTTGACCAGCTCCATTAGGTGGGCCACATTATCTGCATGCCCGACAAGGGACTCCCTAAGCAAGCGCTCTACTTGGAACTCCTACACGGCAAGCGAGCCCCAGGTGGGCAGAGGAAACGTTTCAAGGACACCCTCAAAGCCTCCTTGATTAAGTCCAACATTCCCACCGAAACCTGGGAGACCCTGGCCAGCCAAAGACCATCCAAAGTGGAGGACGAGCATCTGGGAGGGCGTTGAGCACCTAGAGTCTCGTCACTGAGAGTATGCAGAAATCAAGCACAGACAGCGGAAGGAGCATGTGGCAAACGAGACTCCCCACCCACCCATTCCTTCAACCACTGTCTGCCCCACCTGTTACAGAAACTGTAATTCCCACCTTGGACTGTACAGTCACCTGGGGGCTGCGTATGATGATATGACGATGATGGTAGCATTCACACCTCTGAGTCCGAAGGTTTGAGTTTGGGCCCCACTCCAGGCAGCCACCACTCCCAGATACCAGATTGCTGTCCAGTCGGGGTACTTGTGCCTGATAGGTGTGGGTGACCTCACCATTGTAAAGGGTACATGGGGCTCTTCAGCTTTGGTTACAGCCCACCTAGGAGAAGGTATTCTGAAGGACCTTGGTGAGACCACACCTGGAGTACTGTGCACCGTTTTGGTCTCCTTATCTAAGAAAGGATATACTTGCCTTGGAGACTGTTGTGTATAGAGAAATAGTCAGATTGAACACTGTGAGCTCAAAGTAAAGTGTGACCTTGGTCTTTTATTGCAGGTCTCCAGAGTGCCTCTCCAACCTGTGAAGCCTCCATAAATACTTGTGCTCCCAAGGGATTATGGGATCCCTTGCGACTCCAGGGGATGAGCTCTCTGGTGGCTGTAGAGAGTAAATATAAGTATACATATATAACAACTGCCCCCTCCCCCCTCAACCCCCCTCTCAAAGTCAACAGTGCAACTATTTACAATGTGAGTCGATCTGGGGCCCTTCTTGCCCTGGTTGATCGTCTCGGTGTGAAAGTTGGTGTTGTTGAATCATTTGTTGGGCCCTCGCTGGGCTGCTGTGCAGCTGGCCTTGCTGGACTGCCTGGTGTGTTGGGCTCTGATCGGCTGCTGTGGATGATGGGTTCTGCTTTGTGGTCAACCGTGGTGCCGGTTGCCACTGGTGTGTATGTTGGGGGATTAAAAAAGGTAGGGTCCAAGGTGGGTTGCTCAGGATAGTCCGTGAATCTGAGTTTGATTTGGTCCAAGTGTTTCTGGTGAATGAGTCCATTTGAAAGTTTGACTCTCAACACCTTGCTCCCCTCTTTGGCCACGACAGTGCCAGGAAGCCACTTGGACCTTGTCCATAATTTAATACAAATACAGGATCATTGATTGCAATCTCGCGTGACACATTTGCGCTATCATGGTGTGCACTTTGTTGAAGCTGCCTGCTCTCTACCTGTTCATGTAGATCAGGGTGAACTAACGAGAGCCTTGTCTTACGTGCTCTTTTCATGAGCAGTTCAGCAGGTGGGATCCCAGTGAGTGAATGGGGTCTCATGCGGTAGCTAAGCAGGACTCGGGATAGGCGACTCTGCAGTGAGCCTTCAGTTACCCTCTTCAAGCCTTGCACTGCTCTCTCTGCCTGACCATTGGACGCTGGTTTAAACAGGGCAGATGTGACATGTTTGATCCCATTAGGGGTCATGAATTCTTTGAACTCAGCACTGAACTTGGCCCGTTATCGCTCAGCAGAACATCGGGTAGGCCGTGTGTGGCAAACATGGCCCGCAGGCTTTCAGTGGTGGCAGCAGACGTGCTAGCCGACATTATCTCACATTCAATCAACTTGGAGTACGCATCTACAACCATAAGGAACATTTTACCCAAGAACGGGCCTGCATAGTCGATGTGTACCCTAGACCACGGTTTGGGGGGCCAAGACCATAAACTTAGCGGCGCCTCCCTGGGTACATTGCTTAACTGCGAGCATGTATTACATCTGTGAACGCAGGACTCTCAGTCCGCATCGATACCGGGCCACCACATGTGGGATCTGGCAATCACTTTCATCATTACGATGCCTGGGTGGGTACTGTGGAGGTCATTGATGAAGGTATCTCTGCCCTTCTTGGGGACCACTACCCCACAGAAGGCAGTCTGCCTGTATAGACATTTCATCTTCGCGCCGCTGGAACGGCTTTATCTCTTCCTGCATTTCCACTGGGACACTGGACCAGCTCTCGTGAAGCACATAGCTTTTGACTAGAGATAATAAGGGGTCCTGGCTTGTCCAGGTTTTGAACTGCCGGGCAGTGACGGGTGATTGCTCACTCTCAAATGCTTTCATAACCATGGCTAGATCTGCGGGCTGCGCCATTTCCACCCCCGTGGTGGGCAATGGCAGCCGACTGAGAGCATCGGCGCAGTTTTCTGTGCCTGGCCTGTGGCGGATGGCGTAGTTGTATACGGACAACGTGAGCGCCCATCTCTGGATGTGGGCCGATGCGTTGGTATTTATCCCTTTACTCTCGGGAAAACAGGAATATAAGTGGCATTTGGTCAGTTTCCAATTCGAATTTTAGCCCAAACAGGTATTGATGCATTTTCTTTACCCCATAGACACACGCTAACGCTTCTTTCTCAATCATACTGTAGACTCTCTCGACCTTAGACAGACTCCTGGATACATAAGCAACCGGTTGCAGTTTCCCGAAATCATTAGCTTGTTGCAATACACACCCGACGCCATATGACGATGCATCACATGCTAGTACCAAACGCTTACCTGGATCATACAACACAAGCAATTTGTTTGAGCATAACAATTTTCTCGTTTTTACAAAGGCATTTTCTTGGCGTTTGCCCCAAACCCATTCGTCCTCTTTTCATAGTAAGACATACAGTGGTTCTAACAGTGTGCTGAGACCCGGTAAGAAGTTACCAAAGTAGTTCAGGAGTCCCAGAAACGACCGCAGCTCCGTCACGTTCTGTGGCCTCGGTGCGTTCTCGATTGTCTCCGTCTTTGCGTTGGTGGGCCTGATGCCGTCTGCCACAATCCTCCTTCCCAGGAACTCCACTTCAGGCACCAGGAAAACGTACTTCAAGCGTTTTAACCTGAGCCCCACGCAGTTCAGTCGACTAAGAACCTCCTCCAGGTTCTGCAGATGCTCAACTGTGTTCCGACCTGTGACCAAGATGTTGTCCTGGAAGACCACGGTGTACGGGACCGACTTCAGTAAGTTTTCCTTGTTTCTCTGGAATATCGCCTCAACCGATCATATTCCAAATGGGCATCTGTTATAAACAAAAAGACCTTTGTGCGTGTTGATGCAGGTGAGGGCCTTCAATGACTCCTCCAGTTCCTGCGTCATGTAGGCTGAAGTCCGATCCAGCTTTGTGAATGTCTTTCCTCCCGCCAGCGTTGCAAAGAGGTCGTCGGTCTTTGGTAGTGGGTATTGGATCTGCAGGGAGAAACAATTGATAGTTACTTTGTAATCGCCACAGATTCTGACGGTGCCATCTCCCTTGAGGACTGGGACGATAGGACTGGCCCACTCGTTGAACTCAATCGGGGCAATGATGCCCTCTCTTTGCAGCCGGTCTAGCTCGATCTCTACCCTTTCTCTCATCATGTACGGTACTGCTCTCACCTTGTGATGGATGGGTCGCGCCCACGGAATTAGGAGGATCTGCACTTTTGCTCCTTGGAATGTCCCCCCGATGCCTGGGTTCGAACAGTGAAGTGTCGTCAGCGGGCAATAGCGCTCGGACGTCGTCCCAGTTCCAGCGTATCTTTCCCAGCCAGCTCCTGCCGAGCAGTGTGGGACCATCGCCCGGTACCACCCAGAGTGGTAGCTTGTGCACCGCTCCATCATAGGAGACCTTTACAGTAGCACTGCCGATTACACGAATCACTTCTTTCGTGTAAGTTCTTAGTTTCATGCAAACTGGAGTTAAGACTGGCCTTGTTGCACCACAACCTTTCGAACATCTTTTTGCCCATGATGGACTGGCTCGCGCCCGTATTCAGCTCCATTGACACCGGGAGTCCATTTAGTTCAACATTCAGCATTATCGGGGGACAATTCGAGGTGAATGTGTGCACCCCATGTACCTCTGCCTCCTCGATCTGAGGCTCTGGTTCGTAGTGATCCTCCATGGATCTGTCCTCCTCTGCAACATGGTGGTTTGCAGGATTAACAGGCTTTGCAGCTCGCCTGCACACTCGTTGGAGGTGTCCCATTGTTCCACCTCCAAACGTACTCTTTGAATCGGCATGAATGGAAACGATGATCACCCCCGCAGCGCCAACAAGGTGTTAATGGCCTTGCATTCATCACCCTTGATGGTGGACTCTGTCATCTGCGGATGTGCAGCTGCAGGTATGTGTGACCTGCCCTGTACGTTATGATTCGAAAACAACTTCACTTTGTTCACAGTACTTGTAGCAGCACTTGTGTGCTGAGAGATTTGCTTCGTATTGTCACTGGTGGCAATGAACACCTGGGCTATCGCTATGGCCTTACTCAAGGTTGGGGTCTCTACAGTCAAAAGTTTGCGAAGTATGGTTTCGTGGCCAATGCCAAGTACAAAAAAGTCTCTAAGCATGTGCTCCAAATGTCCTTCAAATTCGCAATGTGCTGCAAGGCGGCTTAGCTCAGCGACATAACTCGCCACTTCCTGGCCTTCAGACCTTTTGTAGCTGTAGAACCGTTACCTCGCCATCAGAACGTTTTCCTTCGGGTTCAAATGCTCTCGGACCTGTGTGCACAAATCGTCGTACAATTTCTCCGTGGGTTTCGTTGGAGTGAGCAAATTCTTCTTGAGGCCATACGTTGGTGCCCCACAGACGGTGAGGAGGATCGCCCTTCGTTTGGCAGCGCTCTCTTCCCCATCTAGCTCGTTGGCCATGAAGTATTGGTCGAGTCGCTCCACAAAAGTTTCCCAATCATCTCCCTCCAAGAATTTCTCCAGGATGCCCACTGTTCTCTGCATCTTTGGGTTCGCTATCTGTATTCCGTCACCAGTTGTTGTGTATGGAGAAAGAGTCAGACCGGACACTGTGAGCTCAAAGTAAAGTGTGACCTTAGTCTTTTATTGCAGGTCTCCAGAGTGCCTCTCCAACCTGTGAAGCCTCCTTAAATACCTGTGCTCCCAACAGATTATGGGATCCCTTGGGACTCCAGGGGATGAGCCCTCTGGTGGCTGTACAGAGTAAATACAAGTATACATATATAAACAGAAACAGTACCGCAGAGGTTCACTAGATTGATTCCTGGGATGAGAGGGCTGTCTTTTACAATTAGAGATTGTGTAGAATGGGCCTATACTCTGGAGTTTAGAAGAATGAGAGGTGATCTCATTGAAACATACAAGTTTCTGAAGGGGATTGATAGGGTGGATGCTGGTTTGAGTGTCTAGAACTAGGGGGGCACAGTCTCAGCATAAGGGGAAAGCCATTTAAGACTGAAATGAGGATGAATTTCTTCACTCAGAGGGTTGTGAATCTTTGGAATTCTCTGCCCCAGAGGGCTGTGGATGTTGAGTCTCTGAATATATTCAAGGCTGAGATAGATAGATTTTTGGAGTCTAGGGGAATCAAGAGAAAAGAAATCGGGCAGGAAAGTGGAGTTGAGGTCGATGATCAGCCATGATTTTATTGAAAGGGAGTAGTTCCACAAATGTTGGAAGCCCTCTAGAACTCATCCAAGTGGCCATTTTCTTCAATTGAGTCTAGACTCAAGTGGGGATGATTACACAGTGTTCCGTTCCATTCGCAGCTCCTCAGATTATGAAGCAGTCCATGCCCGAATGCAGCAAGGCGTGAACGACATTCAGGCTTGGGCCGATAAGTGGCAAGAAACATTTGCATCACACAAACGCCAGGCAATGAATATCTCCAACAAGAGAACATCTAACCATCGCTTCTTGACATTCAACAGCATTACCATCGCCAAATCCCCCAACATCAACATTCTGGGGGTCACCATTGACCAGAAACTTAACTGGACCAGCCACATAAATACTGTGGCTACAAGAGCAGGTCAGAGGCTGGGTATTCTGCGGCAAGTGTCTCACCTCCTGACTCTCCAAAGCCTTTCCACCATCTACAAGGCACAAGTCAGGAATGTGATGGAATACTCTCCACTTGCCTGGATGAGTGCAGCTCCAACAACTCAAGAAGCTCGACACCATCCAGGACAAAGCAGCCCACTTGATTGGCCCCCCATCCACCACCGACGCACCATGGCTGCAGTGTGTACCATCTATAAGATGCACTGCACAACTTGCCAAGGCTTCTTCGACAGTACCTCCCAAACTCTCGACCTCTATAACCTAGAAGGACAAGGGCAGCATACGCATGGGAGCACCATCACCTCTAAGTCACACACCATCCTAACTTGGAAATATATCCCCTTCCTTCATCGTCATTTGGTCAAAATCCTGGAACTCCTCCCCAATAGCATTATGGGAGTACCTTCATCACAAGGACTGCACTGGTTCACCACCACCTTCTCAAGGGCAATTGGGGATGGACAATAAATGCTGGCCTTGCCAGCGACGCCCACATCCCAGGAACAAATTTTTTTTAAAGACACAAAGGCTATTAGGGCCCAATCATGTCTTCACTCAACATCCACTTTTCAACAAGAGTCACTTGATAATGAGCAGGTGCAGGAATCCATGATTTCCATCTCATTCCCCCAGCAGGGCGAGGCAGAGCGGGGGAAGGAGGGTGGGGGGGAAGGGGTGGGAGGAGAGGGAAGGGGGGGAAGGGGTGGGAGGAGGTCAATTTAACGACCTGGTTGAAATGAACAAACTCAGCACAGACCAGGAATTGAACGTGTGATCTTCCTTATGTGCATGGCTCAGTAGCACACTGAACAGTGCATTTAGTATACAGGAGAAATTTTCTGCTGGTTTACACCAACAGTGCATGCCTGCTATCCGTGTAGGGGAGCAGAAAAGTTGGAATGGTGAGGAGGAGTTGCCCTGAAACTGTCCAAGGACCGTGCTGCCTGTATTTGTCCAGCCTGACTGCACTGCTGTCAGCGGAGGCTCACGCAGGGTCCAGTAAGGGTGCAGAAACCATTTCAAATAGGGCCTGCTTCCCACCCCTGCATTTTCTGTGAGCTGCTCCAAACTGACCTGATCTTCAGCAGTAAGTTTCTTAAAGGAATGTGTAGCTGGTTTCTGAGTGGAGTGTGAGCCACTGTTCATTTTGCCCTTTTGGTTTGCTTTTGTTGCATTGAGTTGGGTGCATTGTCGTATTCTTTTTTTAATGTATTCATTGACGAGATATGGGTGTCGCTGGCATTTATTGCCCATCTTTAATTGCCCTCGAGAAGGGGCGATGTGCCGTCCTTTTGAACCCGGCAGTCCATGTGGTGAACACAGCGTTGGATAGGGAGTTCCAGGATTTTGATGATGAAGGAATGGCGATTTATTTCCATATCAGAAGAGTGTGAGACTTGGAGAGGAAGTTGGATTTTTGCATTTAGTTTTAGATTTCATTTTTTTTAATTGTTTTACACCTATCATTTCTAACTGTCAATTGAAACCACCTCAGCTGGGAGGCTGGGCATTCTTCCGTGAATTCCTCGTGCCTCCGGGAGATAGCTGACGAGAAGGTGTTTCACGGGACTCAGCAGAGGGAGTCGTGTGAGTACACATCATGCAGCTAGAGTAGTTCATAATAACTCGACGCGTGATGCTCTTGGAGAATGTGAGTGCGGAAAAGCTTTTGGTTCTACACTGCAGCCTGAGGGTGTTGGTTTGTTTTGGTTGGTTTGGAAAGTCCGTGTGTACATTATAAGTTTGTGAGGAATGGGTTGCTGGGGCAACACTTTGTGGTGTGACATCTTGGGCTGGCTACCTAATATATGGTGTTATGTTTAGAATAACTCCACAAGACTGAGTACTGTAAGCTTAAACTGATGTGACCTTAGTCTCTTTAATAAAACTCCAGAGTGCCAAAGCAGCATGGCAGACGACCTTTTATACTCACTTGCATGAGGTGTGCAGGTGATCCTTGGGCCTCCAACAGGTGCGCCCTCTGGTGGCCAGTCTTACACAGTTCTAATGTTTACATACATAATATACGGTACTGTTGAATGAAGTCTTACCGTACCAGATTCCTTAAAGTGTATCCGTTTCCAGTCCGATAGGTGGCTTAGACTGTATTAACTGTACTCATCAACTGCTATTGCAATGGAGCACGACTGCCATCTGGGAAGGCAACCCTCCTTACACTCATCTCTTACTGAAGCACGTGCATTTTGCCAGCCATTATACGATCAGGTGCTGTTCCACTTCCATCATTTGCCCACAGATGCAGTTTTGACTCATCATTGGATTTGCTCTCTCTTCCTCCTTACATACTGCTTCATTTCACACCCCAACCTTGGTAAAAAAGCTGACAAATATTTAACATTAATATTGAAGTTTTATAAATGATGACTTGTATTTATATAGCATCTTTAATGTAGAAAAGGCCTCAAGATGCTTCACAGATACTTAATCAAAAATAAACCTAGAATACCAAGAAGGAATGCACAAAGGCTAGACACACAGGAATGGGAGGCATTGTAGGGTTGGAGGAGGTGAGGCCGTGAAGGGATTTATACAAGAGGATGAGATTTGTAGATTTGAAGTTAGAAACATAGAAACATAGAAAATAGGTGCAGGAGTAGGCCATTCGGCCCTTCTAGCCTGCACCGCCATTCAATGAGTTCATGGCTGAACATGCAACTTCAATACCCCCTTCCTGCTTTCTCGCCATACCCCTTGATTCCCCTAGTAGTAAGGACTTCATCTAACTCCTTTTTGAATATATTTAGTGAATTGGCCTCAACAACTTTCTGTGGTAGAGAATTCCACAGGTTCACCACTCTCTGGGTGAAGAAGTTTCTCCTCATCCTAAATGGCTTACCTCTTATCCTTGGACTGTGACCCCTGGTTCTGGACTTCCCCAACATTGGGAACATTCTTCCTGCATCTAACCTGTCTGAACCCATCAGAATTTTAAACGTTTCTATGAGGTCCCCTCTCATTCTTCTGAACTCCAGTGAATACAAGCCCAGTTGATCCAGTCTTTCTTGATAGGTCAGTCCCGCCATCCCGGGATTCAGTCTGGTGAACCTTCGCTGCACTCCCTCAATAGCAAGAATGTCTTTCCTCAAGTTAGGAGACCAAAACTGGACACAATACTCCAGGTGTGGCCTCACCAAGGCCCTGTACAACTGTAGCAACACCTCCCTGCCCCTGTACTCAAATCCCCTCGCTATGAAGGCCAACATGCCATTTGCTTTCTTAACCGCCTGCTGTACCTGCATGCCAACCTTCAATGACTGATGTACCATGACACCCAGGTTTCGTTGCACCTCCCCTTTTCCTAATCTGTCACCATTCAGATAATAGTCTGTCTCTCTGTTTTTAACACCAAAGTGGATAACCTCACATTTATCCACATTATACTTCATCTGCCATGCATTTGCCCACTCACCTAACCTATCCAAGTCACTCTGCAGCCTCATAGCATCCTCCTCGCAGCTCACACTGCCACCCAACTTAGTGTCATCCGCAAATTTGGAGATACTACATTTAATCCCCTCGTCTAAATCATTAATGTACAGTGAAAACAGCTGGGGCTCCAGCACAGAACCTTGCGGTACCCCACTAGTCACTGCCTGCCATTCTGAAAAGTCCCCATTTACTCCTACTCTTTGCTTCCTGTCTGACAACCAGTTCTCAGTCCATGTCAGCACACTACCCCCAATCCCATGTGCTTTAACTTTGCACGTTAATCTCTTGTGTGGGACCTTGTCGAAAGCCTTCTGAAAGTCCAAATATACCACATCAACTGGTTCTCCCTTGTCCACTCTACTGGAAACATCCTCAAAAAATTCCAGAAGATTTGTCAAGCATGATTTCCCTTTCACAAATCCATGCTGACTTGGACCTATCATGTCACCTCTTTCCAAATGCGCTGCTATGACATCCTTAATAATTGATTCCATCATTTTACCCACTACTGAGGTCAGGCTGACCGGTCTATAATTCCCTGTTTTCTCTCTCCCTCCTTTTTTTAAAAAGTGAGGTTACATTGGCTACCCTCCACTCGATAGGAACTGATCCAGAGTCAATGGAATGTTGGAAAATGACTGTCAATGCATCCGCTATTTCCAAGGCCACCTCCTTAAGTACTCTGGGATGCAGTCCATTAGGCCCTGGGGATTTATCGGCCTTCAATCCCATCAATTTCCCCAACACAATTTCCCCAACACAATTTCCCGACTAATAAGGATTTCCCTCAGTTCCTCCTCCTTACTCGACCCTCCGACCCCTTTTATATCCGGAAGGTTGTTTGTGTCCTCCTTAGTGAATACCGAACCAAAGTAATTGGTCCGCCATTTCTTTGTTCCCCATTATGACTCCCCTGATTCTGACTGCAGGGGACCTACGTTTGTCTTTACTAACCTTTTTCTCTTTACATATCTATAGAAACTTTTGCAATCCGTCTTAATGTTCCCTGCAAGCTTCTTCTCGTACTCCATTTTCCCTGCCCTAATCAAACCCTTTGTCCTCCTCTGCTGAGTTCTAAATTTCTCCCAGTCCCCGGGTTCACTGCTATTTCTGGCCAATTTGTATGCCACTTCCTTGGCTTTAATACTATCCCTGATTTCCCTTGATAGCCACGGTTGAGCCACCTTCCCTTTTTTATTTTTACGCCAGACAGGAATGTACAATTGTTGTAATTCATCCATGCGGTCTCTAAATGTCTGCCATTGCCCATCCACAGTCAACCCCTTAAGTATCACTCGCCAATCAATCCTAGCCAATTCATGCCTCATACCTTCAAAGTTACCCTTCTTTAAGTTCTGGACCTTGGTCTCTGAATTAACTGTTTCATTCTCCATCCTAATGCAGAATTCCACCATATTATGGTCACTCTTCCCCAACGAGATTGCTAATTAATCCTCTCTCATTATACAACACCCAGTCTAAGATGGCCTCCCCCCTAGTTGGTTCCTCGACATATTGGTCTCGAAAACCATCCCTTATGCACTCCAGGAAATCCTCCTCCACCGTTTTGCTTCCAGTTTGGTTAGCCCAATCTATGTGCATATTAAAGTCACCCATTATAACTGCTGCACCTTTATTGCATGCACCCCTGGTGGATGGGGACCCATTGTAGGTCAGCGAGGTAAATGGGACTATATACGAGACAGGATAATGGTTGAAACAGTATTTGTGCCCAGAAGCACATTCCTTTAATATTGATCCACTCGCCAGATCTTCGCACTCCCCCAGTTGAGCTCGCTCCTCGCCTAATGCCATAGTTGCTCAGGCAGTTACGACTAATTATTCAAACTAGTTAACCATAAAAGATTCAACTATATTTTGAAGGGTGGAAGGGAGGTACCAATACAAAGGTTTGGGGTGAAAATTCCAGAAGCCAAGGGCTTAATGTCGACTGATAGAGCAGAGGAAGTGGTGAACAAGAGGGATATCCTGTTTAGTTTTCAATTATAAATAAAGTTTTTCAGCTACTTTACCGGATTTGGGTGACGAACAATTGGCCTCAATGTAATTGAGCAAGGGACATTGGAAAATCAGCCATGTTTCCCACTCCTGAAAGCTGTCAGTGACCTCTGTTGAACAGTGTATGTGCCTGGACATCAAAGGAGGACAGGCATTGCATCAACAATGATTGCCCTCACTTCTGTTGCCCCATGGTCAAATAGCCAGTTGTAAATCAAGCTCACACATGACGATAACCACAAGGACAACTGTTGAATTGTACGATTCAATGCCTTCTGGAGGGTAGCAAATTGAAGCAGAATTGGAATGAGAAACATTGGATATGAATTTTTCTTAAAATTGGATATGTGGGCATATTTTCCCACATGAGGATAGGGTTATCTCAAGTATTCCTTTAATTGGGGAGGCAAAGGCGAGCGAGCTTGTCAGAATAAGATTGCACTCTGAGTAAGATTGTACAGCCAGGAATGCCGATAAGATATTTCATGAAGTGCCTCATATTGGCATTTTGCAAAAGCATCTAAAGATGATCAGGTCACATTTGTGTCATGATGATTATCAGCCCTCAGTCTTTCAGCCATTGGAGCCAATCTTCAGCCAATCAGGGACCAATTTTGAATGATGTGTATACCACGTCCAAAATGGATGATGAGACACTGAGGCTCCTGAGGGTAGGTCAGGGAAGAATGTGACCCAGCCTGCTTCTGGGGTTGCCAATTCTGGTTGGAGGCATTCCTGGAGGTTTAATCACATGATGTGATCACGTGACCTCTAAAAATGTCATTGCATTTACCTTGTAAAGTTTGGGTCACCTGCCGTTGAGCATCTTTGCTTGTGGCTTCGCACCAGCAGCTATTGTACGAGAAATTCCGAGAAACATAGAAAATAGGTGCAGGAGTAGGCCATTCGGTCCTTCGAGCCTGCACCACCATTCAATATGATCATGGCTGATCATGCAACTTTAGTACCCCATTCCTGCTTTCTCTCCATACCCCTTGATCCCTTTAGCCGCAAGGGCCACATCTAACTCCCTTTTGAATATATCTAACGAACTGGCCTCAACAACTTTCAGTGGTAGAGAATTCCACAGGTTCACAATTCTCTGAGTGAAGAAGTTTCTCCTCATCTTGGTCCTAAATGGCTTACCCCTTATCGTTAGACTGTGACTCCTGGTTCTGGACTTCCCCAACATCGGGAACATTCTTCCTGCATCTAACCTGTGCAGTCCCGTCAGAATTTTACATGTTTCTATGAGATCCCCTCTCATTCTTCTAAATTCCAGTGGGGTGCAGGAACAGAGGGACCTGGGGGGTATATGTACACAAATCGTTGAAGGTGGCAGGGCCGAATCAGGTCATCACCCGTGAGCAGGTGAAGAGGGGAGACCGAAGGTGGGGAGCGAATGCACCGGGGAGGTTAACCAGATCTGGGAGGAACTTTAATTCCACCAGTAACCAATATTAACTCACTGAATTGCACCGATAACTAATAGTAATACTGGTAACCATTAGAATCCCCTCAAAACCAATAGTAGTACAATAACTGACCGATAGTCTATATGGACCTGGTAGTAATAGGTAGAACACTTGATATCTTCCCATAACTAGTATTAATCCTATAACCTGCTAATAGTCATCTTATAATTACGGCAAGAATGCCCTGCACTGCACAAGGTGTGTTCGGACTCCACAGACAATGCCGCTTTTAACGGGCCCCATCTCTCTCCCTGTGTCTTTGGACTTTGGGTTCTGTGTGAAGGTGACAACTCTGAACTGGGAGCCAATCTGTAATTGGACTTCACACATCCAGCACCGGGTGAGCTGAGCTTAAACCCAGAGATCACACAACGGGCTTGGTATTTTGGACACTTCTCGCAGGGAAACATCGCCCTAAACTCGGCTCAGCACCAGCATTTCTAAAGCATTCCCTGGGCTTGAAAGGGAGTTTTCATAGAAATTACAGCACTTGAGGAGGACGCCATTCGGCCGCTAGTTCCTGTACATTTTCTCCTATATAGTGCGATGTCCAAAATCCGGAGTTCCGGAATCCGGGCCGATCCGTGGCGGGGTCGTGCGGAAACCGGAATATGTTCTGAAATCTGGACTCCCCCGCCTTGGCCTGACCTCCGGCCACCCCCCCACCTCCTGTGGTCCGACCGACCTGCCCCAGCCGTGGTCCGACAGACCCTGACCCCCACCCCCCCTCCCCCACCCCCGATCTCGGCCCGACCTCCGGCCGCCCCCCCACCTCCTGTGGTCCGACCGACCTGCCCCAGCCGTGGTCCGACAGACCCTGACCCCCACCCCCCCTCCCCCACCCCCGACCTCGGCCCGACCTCCGGCCACCCCCCCACCTCCTGTGGTCCGACCGACCTGCCCCAGCCGTGGCCCGACAGACCCTGACCCCACCCCCCCTCCCCCACCCTCGGCCTGACCGACCCCCTCCCGATCTCCGGTGACCCGACTGAACCTCACCGCCCCTGACCCCCCCCCCCCCCCGACCTCGGCCTGCCCAACCCCCAACCCCTCTTCCCCTACCCTCCCTATCTACCTCCCAGGCAAAGGCGTTCCAAAATCTGGAAATACCCCAAAATACGGAATAGCCTCGGCCCCGAGGTTTCCGGATTTCACATGTCACACCTGTATCGGAAAATTTAGGAGTAGGCCATTCAGCCCCTCGAGCCTGTTCCACCAGCCAATGGGATCATGGCTGATCTGCAACCTAACTCCATAAACCCGCCTCTGGCCCACATGCCTTATTTAACAAAAAGCTATCAATCTCAGATTTAAAATTAACAATTAATCGAGGATCAATTGCCGTTTGCGGAGGAGAGTTCCAAACTTCTTCTATCCTTTATATGCTGGAGTGTTTCCTAATTTCACTCCTGAAAGGTCTGGCTCTAATTTTTAGACCATGCCCCCTCGTCCTAGAACCCCAACCAGCGGAAATAGCTTCTCTCTATCTACCCTTCCCATAGCCCCATTCCTTTGATATTTCACCTTTTCAAATACTTGCCCTATTCCTTTTTAAATGATGTTCTCGTTTCTGCCTCAATTGCCTCTTGTGGTGAAGCATCTCATGGTCTAATAGGTGCCTCATTGCAAAATCCTTCATTCTCCCTTCCCCCTTGGTACTTACAGAGAGATTTCTTGGTCTCCGTACTCTTGTTCCCAATTCACCCCCCACCAGTGAAAATAATCTTTCACTGTTTAGCCAGACTAAAATCTGCAGATTTCCCTCACACCTTTACTGGCCGCTCCTCTCTCTGCAGCACTCCCACTCAGCACATTGCTGCTGCTGTTGCTGCTACTGACTCTGCAGGAAATGCTGGGTCACATGCCCAAGCCCTCATTCCCCAGTCTCCCCCGAACCCCAATCCACCAACCTCCAGTGCCCAGTCTCCATCCAAGCTACAGTCCCCGAGCCCCATTCTCCAGTCTCCCACTTTCTCCAGTCTCTCTCCTTTCTCTCTCCCTGAGGCCCCCCATACACTGAACCAACATTTCCCAGTCCCTCTTCCTCTGCCAACCCCCAGTCCGCTATCACTCTTCCCTCCGTCCCCCGGCCCGCCCCCCCTCCCCCCGCAAGCCCCAATCCCATGCTTCCTAGACTTTGCACTAGTATTGTAATAATTTCTAAATGGTTTTTCGAACTGCATTCTAGGGCAGTTTCTGTACTGGGGTTAGGTGGAGAATCTGTAACTCTTTCTAATATTGTAGGTGTTACCTGAAATAAGGGTTAAAATAGAAAATGTAAAGCCCATCCAAGTGATAATTGTCGATGTTGTCTATAAATACAATTAAACCAAATCTTGTTTGATTGGTATGGTTTGTTAAATTTTGTTTGAGTGTCACTGTAGAGTGTAATGGTTGGTTCATCAGTTTTGCCTTCTGTTTTAAAGCTGCAATGTTAAATAGAACTTGTGTGTCATTAATGTTTTAAAATTTCAATCTAAAGTAACCCCTATAACTAGCAGATGCAGGGAATCACAGTTGATTTGGGTGGACTGGCATTCTTTTCATACTATCTATCTTATCTAGATATCTATCTTATTTAATCTAGATTTATCTATCTTATCTAGATATATCTTACTTATATATTATTGACCCTAAGGGAGAACCTGTTTCGCTCATAATAAAGTGATACAACTGAGTACTGTATGCAATGGGTAAGTGTGACCTTAGCTCCTTTAATTAAACTCCAGAGTGTTGGTACAGCATGGGAGGCTTGCTTATATACAGTGCTTCCAAGGGATGCTGGGATCCCTTGGGACTCCAACAAGTAGGCCCTCTGGTGGTGGGATGATTCAGGTTGCCAAGGGTTGCATACATAACATCACTCCCTTCCAAAGTCAATAGTACACTTATTTACAGGGTGACACAATCTGGGGTTTTTCGCTCCCTTGTCGATCGTCGCGGTACAAATGCAGGTGTGGGTGAGTTGGTTGGTTCTTCGCTGGGCTGCTGGGCAGCTGGCCTTGCCAGACTGCTGGGGATGGTGAGTTCAGCTTCGTGGTCAACCGTGATGTCGGTTGCCACTTGTGTGTGTGTTGGAGGGTCTAAGTTGGTGGTGTCCTCTTCGGGTGCTCGTGGCTGTTTGTGAATTGCAATTTGGTTTGGTCCAAATGCTTTCTGCACGTTAGTCCATTGGCCAGTTTGACCTGAAACACCCTACTCCCTTCTTTGGCTGTGACAGTGCCAGCAAGCCATTTGGGACCATGTCCATAGTTGAGTACAAATACAGGGTCATTGACTTCAATATCGTGTGACAAGTTTGCGCGATCATGGTACGTGTGCCGCCTGCCCTCAACGTGATCATGGAGATCAGGGTGGACAAGAGAGAGCCTTGTTTTGAATGCCCTTTTCACGAGCAGCTCGGCTGGGGGAACCCCGGTGAGCGAGTGGGGTCTGGTGCGGTAGCTGAGCAGGACTCGGGACAGCCCAGTCTGCAGGGAGCCTTCTGACACACGTTTCAAGCTTTGCTTGATGATTTGGACTGCCCATTCTGCCTGGCCATTGGATGCGGGCTTGAACGGGGCAGATGTAACGTGCTTGATCCCATTGCGGGTCATAAATTCCCTGAATTCAGCACTGGTGAAACACGGCCCATTGTCGCTGACAAGCACATCAGGCGGGCCGTGCGTGGCAAGTGATGGTGGCAGTCGACGTGCTTACAAACATTATTACACATTTTGAATAAGCATCCACAACTACCAAGAACATTTTGCCTAGGAATGGTCCCGCAAAGTCAACGTGGATCCTAGACCACGGTTTGGAGGGCCATGACCACAGAACTTAGCGATGCCTCTCTGGGTGCATTGCTCAGTTGAGAGCAAGTGTTGCATTGGTGCACGCATGACCCTAAGTATGAGTCAATGCCAGACCACCACACATGGGATCTGACTATAGCTTTCATCATTACTATGCCTGGGTGAGTACTGTGTAGGTCGCGTATGAACATTTCCCTGCATTTCTTAAGCAAAACCACGCGATTACCTCACAAAAGACAGTCCGCCTGGACGAACATTTTGTCTTTGCGCCGCTGGAACGGCTTGATCTCTTCATGCATCTCCGCTGGGACACTGGACCAGCTCCCATTGGAGGACAAAGTTGTTTTACCAGGGACAGTAAAGGATCCTGGCTGGTCTAGGTCCTGATCTGGCAGGCCGTAGCGGGTGACTTTTCGTTTTCGAATGCATCCATCACCAAGAGCAAGTCTGCAGGCTGTGCCATTTCCAACCCAGTGATGGGCAATGGTAGCCGACTGAGAGCATCAGCGCAGTTCTCTGTGCCTGGTCTGTGACGGCTTACATAGTTGTATGCAGACAGCGTGAGCGCCCATCTTTGGATGCGGGCAGAGGCATTGGTGTTAATCTCTGAGA
Source organism: Pristiophorus japonicus (assembly GCF_044704955.1). Classification (NCBI taxonomy): domain Eukaryota; kingdom Metazoa; phylum Chordata; class Chondrichthyes; family Pristiophoridae; genus Pristiophorus; species Pristiophorus japonicus. The sequence goes on from NC_091997.1 coordinate 2,587,951, forward strand.
ATAGCGATATGAGCGGCTTATGGTCAGTTTTTTAGCTCAAACTTGAGACCAAACAGATATTGGTGCATTTTTTTCATCCCGTAAACGCATGCCAGAGCTTCTTTTTCAATCATGCTGTAAGCCCTTTTGGCCTTGGACAAACTCCTGGACGCATAGGCTGTCATGTATCTTACATTATTATATATGACTATCCTAACATGCTATACATGACTGTAATAAGATATGACCTGTAACCACCAGCATACCTTACCACCGTGGGTGCACTTGCAAGAGACAGGTATATAAGGACAGGTCTCAGACAAGTGCAGCATTCCAGAGCTGTGAAATAAAGGTGCAGGTCCAGAGTGACCTTGACTTCACTACATGCCTCGTGTGAGTCTGTACTGAGGGGACAGGACTTTACAGTGGCGACGGGTTACGGGATTACAGAATCCACAGAATGGCGAACAACGGATCAGATGAAAAGTACAACGCGGGAGACAATTGGGAGGACTTTATAGAAAGGCTCCAGCAAAGTTTTGTAACCAAAGACTGGTTAGGCGACGATAAGGCAGACAAGAGAAGAGCCCATCTCTTGACCAGCAGTGGCTCGAAAACATACGCTTTAATGAAGGATCTGTTGGCACCCAAGAAACCAGCAAGCAAGTCGTTTGAAGAATTGAGCACACTGGTAAGAGACTACCTGAAGCCAGCGAGCAGCCTACATATGGCCAGACACAGGTTCCACAACTACAGACGCTGTGTGGGCCAGAGCATACCCGACTTCGTGGCGGAACTTCGGAGGTTGGCTAGTTTATGTGAGTTCTCCGATGAACCGAGGAGAGAAATGCTGAGAGACTTTTTCACTGAAGGAATAGGCCATGCAGGCATATTCCGAAAGCTCATAGAGACCAAGAACCTGACCTTAGAGGCAGCAGCACTGGTTGCACAGACATTCTTGGTAGGGAAAGAAGAAACGAGGTTGATTTACAATGCAGGTACGCCAACTAACGAAATATCGGAACAAGAAGTTCACAGCACTAAACAAGCTGCTACCGGGAGAACAAGCTCTCGACAGCAGGCAGAAGCCATCAAGGGCCACAGGAACGGCCATTCACACCTCATCAACCCACAATGCGAGCAATCAACTACAAACTGAGAGAAGCTCAAGAGAGATCAGCCAGACGCAGCTCATTCTTTGGGAACTCTTTGAACAATGGAACAGGTCTGTGCTGGAGGTGTGGGGGTGGGCACTCGGCAAGGGGATGTCGATTTCAGCAGGCTGTTTGCAGAAATTGTGAATATACAGGGCATTTGGCCCGCATGTACAAAAAAGCGGCAGCTCGGCTGGTATACGAATCAGATGGGTCGGAAAGCGGACCAGAAGATGGTGGGGACAGTACCCGGCCTCCTATAATGATGAGGGTCCTACTCAACGGGATATCTATCAACATGGAGCTGGATACGGGAGCGAGTCAATCTCTCATGGGCGCTCAACAATTTGAACAACTGTGGCTGCATAAAAGAGACAGACCAAAACTCACAAGGGTCGACACCAAACTAAGGACCTATACCAAAGAAATTGTACCAGCCCTCGGCAGTGCCATGCTCTCTGTCACACACAAAGGGACAGTGAATCGACTTCCCCTGTGGATTGTCCCCGGAGACCCCCCAGCACTGCTGGGGAGAAGCTGGCTGGCAAAACTAAACTGGAAATGGGATGGATGTCCATGCCATGACATTAGAGGAACGGACCTCCTGCTCAACAGTTATAAAGCGATTTGACCATCTCTTTCAGCCAGGTGTGGGCACTTTCAAAGGGGCCAAAGTCAAAATCTACATCACACAGGATGCTAGACCGGTCCATCACAAGGCCAGAGCTGTACACAATGTGCTGAGGGAAAAGATTGAACACGAACTAGACAGGCTTCTGTGGGAAGGCATTATATCACCTGTGGAATTTAGCGACTGGGCAAGTCCCAGTCTTGAAGCCTGATGGATCCGTACGAATCTGTGGGGACTACAAATCTACCATAAACAGAGTCTCCCTCCAGGACCAGTACCCGCTGCCCAGAGTGGAGGACTTATTTGCCACATTGGCTGGAGGTAAACTTTTCTCAAAATTAGACCTCACATCTGCGTATATGACGCAAGAATTGACCGAGGAATCCAAGCTACTCACCACCATCAACACACATCGAGGCCTTTTCATGTACAATCGATGCCCATTCGGCATCAGGTCGGCAGCTGCCATATTCCAGCGCAACATGGAGAGTCTGCTCAAGTCCATCCCGGGGACGGTTGTATTTCAAGACGACATACTTATCACGGGCAGGGACACCGACTCCCATCTCCGTAATTTGGAGGAAGTACTAAAGCGGTTGGATCGGGTAGGCCTACGAGTCAAGAAATCCAAGTGCCTGTTTCTCGCATCCGAGATTTAATTTTTGGGCAGAAGGATTGCCGCTGATGGAATCCGCCCAACAGAGTCCAAAACAGAAGCAATTCGCCTGGCACCCAGGCCCCGGAATGTTTCAGAACTGCGCGCCTTTCTCGGGCTACACAATTACTTTGGGAACTTTATGCAGAACTTGAGCACACTGCTGGAGCCTCTCCACGTGCTACTCAGGAAGGGGTGCGATTGGTTTTGGGGGGACGCCCAGGAACGCGCCTTCAATAAGGCACGCAACCTTCTGTGTTCCAACAGTGTTTTGACTTTCTTTGACCCAGGTAAAAAGCTAGTTCTCACATGCGATGCGTCAGCGTATGGGGTCGGGTGCGTTTTGCAACATGTCAATAGTGCGGGCAAATTACAACCCATAGCTTATGCCTCCAGGTCACTTTCGCGGGCGGAGCACGGGTACGGAATGGTGGCGAAGGAGGCGCTCGCGTGCGTGTACGGTGTCAAAAAGATGCACCAATACCTTTTCGGGGCCAAGTTCGCATTAGAAACCGACCACAAGCCCCTCACGTCGCTCCTATCCGAGAGCAAGGCAATAAACGCCAACGCTTCGGCGCGAATTCAACGGTGGGCACTCATGCTGGCGTCCTACGACTATACCATAAGGTACAGACCAGACACAGACAACTGTGCCGACGCACTCAGCAGGCTACCCCTGGCGACCACGGAAGGGTCTGACGAACAGGACTGTGAGATAGTCATGGCAATCAATGCCTTTGAGTCCACAGGTTTGCCCATGACGGCTCGCCAAATCAGAGCCTGGACGGCCAGCGACCCCACGTTATCCTTAGTAAAAAGATGTGTCCTAACCGGTGAATGGGCAGAGGCTCGCGATGCCTGCCCCCAGGAATTAAAACCCTTTCACAGGCGCATGCATGAGCTATCACTACAAGCAGACTGCCTGATGTGGGGCAGCCGAGTAGTCATGCCTCTGCGAGGCAGAGAGGCATTTGTCCGGGAGCTCCACCGCGAGCACCCGGGGATTGTTCTCGTGAAGGCCATAACCAGATCCCTCGTCTGGTGGCCTGGTATTGACGCGGACTTGGAGCTCTGCGTCCGAAGGTGCACCATTTGTGCCCAACTCAGCAATGCCCCCAGGGAGGCTCCACTGAGCCCCTGGCCTACCAAACCGTGGTCGCGAGTGCACATAGACTATGCGGGCCCATTCATGGGCAAAATGTTCCTCGTAGTTGTAGATGCATTTTCAAAGTGGATCGAATGCACCATTTTAAACTTGAGCACAACCTCCACCACTGTGGAGAGTCTCGCAACCATGTTTGCAACGCACGGAATCTCTGACAATATTGGTCAGTGACAATGGTCCATGCTTCACCAGCGCAGAATTCCAAGACTTTATAATTGACCATGGCATAAATCACGTCAAGACAGCACCGTTCAAGCCGGCCTCCAACGGCCAGGTGGAGAAAGCAGTGCAAATCATTAAACAAGGCATGCTTAAAATCCAAGGTCCCATGCTGCAGGGTCGCCTGTCGCGACTGCTGCTGGCACACAGATCTCGTCCGCACTCACTGACTGAGATCACCTCCACGCAACTGTTGATGAAAAGGACTTTATAAACAAGGCTCTCATTAATCCTCCCAGATATGCACAAAATCGTTGAGGCAAAGCGCCGTAAGCTGACTGAGTACCATGACAGAAATTCGAGGGGGACATGGAATGAGATAAGGGACAAAGTGTTTGTACTAAACTATGGCAGGGATCCCAAATGGATTGCAGGGACAGTAACAGGCAAGGAAGGAAACGGGCTACTGGTAGTACAAATGGACAATGGCAAAACCTGCCGGAGGCATGTAGACCAAGTCAAAAGCAGATTTACCAACAACACTGCGGAACCAGAGGCAGACTACAATGTGGAACTCGCACCATACCTGGTGGACAGACAGAGGGAACAACTTGAGGAAAGAGCAATTCCAACAGACAGCCCAGGCGAGTCAACAACAATCACACCAATCGAAACAGACAGCCCAGGCGAGATACCAGCAACCACACCCAAAGAAAAACAGACACCAAGGCAAACAACTGAACCACAACTCAGACGCTCCACGCGAGAGCGTAGACCACCTGAGAGACTGAACCTATAAAGACAATAAGACCTTGGGGGAAGGTGATGTCATGTATCTTACATTATTATATATAACTGTATCCTAACATGCTATACATGACTGTAATAAGATATGACCTGTAACCACCAGCATACCTTACCACCAGGGATACACTTGCAAGAGACAGGTATATAAGGTCAGGTCTCAGGCAAGTGCAGCATTCCAGAGCTGTGAAATAAAGGTGCAGGTCCAGAGTGACCTTGACTTAACTACATGCCTCGTGTGAATCTGTACTGAGGGGACAGGACTTTACAGTTAACAATGTCTGCTAACTGGAGCCAGGAAAGGAAGTTGGGTGGTCAACAGTTTGGTGGGAATAGGTTCAAGTGAGCAGGAAGTGTGTCTCATGGACAAGCTGAGTGTGGAAAAGTCATGAGGGGAGATCAGAGAGAAACTGGAGAAAGACATAAGTTCAGGGCTAGGGCAGGGGGTGAACCTGAGAGGAACCTAGGGAATGGAAGGGAAGTGGCAGAGGCAGCTGAACGGATAGTCGCAATCTTGGAGACAATGAAGTCCATGAGCTCCTCACACTTGTCAGAGGTGAGGGTGGAGGTGACAGGGCGAGGGGTTTAATAAGATGTTTAGCAGTGGAGAATGGAATTCGGGGTTTATCTTTGCATTCAGGAATGATTCTAAATAGTGAGCGATTTTGACAGACGAGAGCAGGATCTGATAATGTTGGTGGAGAGCGATACGGGGAATTGGTCAGAGATGGCCTCATCTGCGATTGACACAATGGGAGTAGCGAGGCCTTGAGAGATGGCTAGGTTGAGGGGTGGCCGTGAATATGGGTTGGGGTGTTTACACGGAGGGAGAGATTAAGGGAGGATAGGAGGGTAGTGAACTCAGAGGACAGAGAGCATGATGAATTGAGATGGAGGTTGAAATCACCAAGGGTGAGTAATCACTCGGTGCAAAGGCTGAGGGAGGAAAGCATTGAAGATATCTCGTTAATTACATTTTTATGGTACTTGGGTGCTAGAGAAGGAGAATTTTAAATGAGGTGAGAGGGGTGGAATAAGGTGAGATGCTCAAAGGAGGTGAAAGTGCCGGAGGAGTAGGGGCACAGACCACGGTGTGATTTGGTGATGAGAGCCACACCGTCACCACGGCGATCTGAGGGGGGCAAGTGGTGGAAGGTATAGCCAGGAGGGGAGGGATCATTTAAGGGTAAGGTGTCATCATCACTCAGCCAAGTTTCCGTCAGGACCTTGATGTCGATGCAATCATCCACAATAAGCTCATGGATATGAAGGGCCTTGTTCACAAGCAAACGGACGTTCTGGAGGGAGATGCGGAGAGGGTCAGTGATAGTTGACCCAGTGCCAGCATCCACAGGGTCAGCGCTGGAGGGGGAGTGAGTTGGACGGGGAGGAGATTGGCAAGATTGTGTCTCAGTGGGCATGTTTGGCCAGGAAGGTTGGCGAGAGATTAGGATGGTATAGTACACCTCCTATTGGGTGACCCTCTTCCTATCTGCACACCCCTCAGTTTACTCACTGTCTACCAATCTATAAAGCACAGTGAGACGTCTCTGTGCACAACGAGCATTAAAGTGGCTGTGTTTCATCCAAATATTTTAATTGTCATAGAATCATAGAAGTTTATGGCACAGAAGGAGGCCATTCGATCAACGTTCCCTCTATGCTGTGCGATCGCACAGCTGTCTGCCAGTCCCACGCAGCCCGGGACCAACTTTTCCAATGTAAAAGTTTTTGCATGAGCAACACTTTGAATGGGCCCAAATTTAAAATGAGAGAGAATATTGCATTTGGCCCATCGTGTCCACGCCGGCGAAAGTGGGCTATACAGCCTAATCCCACTTTCCAGCTCTTTGTCTGTAGCCTTGTAGGTTTCAGCACTTCTAGTGCACATCCAAGTACTTTTTAAATGCAATGAGGATTTATGTCTCTACCACCCTTTCAGACAGTGTGTTTCAGACCCCACCACCCTCTGGGAGAAAAGAATTTTCTTCAATGCCCCTCTAATCCTTCTACAAATTACTTTAAATTGATGCCCCCTGGTTATTGACCTCTCTGCTAAGGGAAATAGGTCCTTCCTATCTACTCTATCTAGGCTCCTCATAATTTTTAAGATCTCAATTAAATCTCCCCTCAGCCTCCTCTGTTCCAAAGAAAACAACCCCAACCATTCCAATCTTTCTTCATTGCTAAAATTCTCCAGTCCTGGCAACATCCTCATAAATCTCCTCTCTACCCTCTCTAGTGCAATCACATCTTTCCTGTAATGTGGTGACCAGAACTGTACACAGTGCTCCAGCTGTGGCCTAACTAGTGTTTTATAGAGTTCAAGCATAACCTCCTTGCTCTTATATTCTGTGCCTCGACTGATAAAGGAAAGTATCCCATATGCCGCCGTAATCACCTTATCTACCTGTCCTGCTACCTCAGGGATCTGTTGGCATGTACTCCAAGGTCCTTCTACACTTCAGTATCCTACCATTTATTCTGTATTCCCTTGTCTTGATAGCCCTCCCCAAATGCACACAACTCCAGATTGAATTCCATTTGTAACTTGTCTGCCCACCTGACCAGTCCTCTGAGATCTTCCTGCAGTCTTCAGCTTTCTTCCTCACTATCAACCACACGGCCAATTTTTGTATCAACTGCAAACTTCTTAATCATGCCCCCTGCATTGTAATCTAAATCATTGACATATACCACAAAAAGCAAGGAGCCGAGTACTGAGCCCTGTGGAACCCCACTGGAAACAGCCTTCCAATCATAAAAACATCCGTCGACCATTACCCTTTGCTTCCTGCCACTGAGCCAGTTTTGGATCCAACTTGCCACTTTCCCTTAGATCCCATGGTTTTTTGTTTTTTTGACTCATCTGCTATGTGGGACCTTGTCAAAAGCCTTGCTAAAATCCATGTAGACCATGTCAAATGCATCATCGACCCTCCTTGTTACCTCCTCAAAAAATTCAATCAAGTTAGCCAGACACGACCTTCCCTTAACAAATCCTGATCATTCTTAATTAATCCGTACTTCTTCAAATGATTAATACTGTCCCTCAGAATGTTTTTCAGTTTGCCCACCAAAATTTGATTTTGATAATGTAGCTAGTGTATTTGCACTGGTTCGAATATGGTTAGTTCAGATAATGTTTATCAATCAGAACTTTGGTCCTTTAGAGTTCAGGTTTGTTGGCCTTTGCTATATTTTTATTATACATATGATTTTCCTGATTGTATTTGTAAAGTGAAAGTATTTTTCTGTGCACTGATACCATTCCAATCCGGTCAGTACAGTGAATGGCATTCCTTCTGATTCATAAAGAAAGAAGAACTTGCATTTATAGACCACCTTTTTTGACCTTGGCACGTCCCAAAGCGCTCGACAGCCAATGATGTATTTTCGAAGTATAGTCATTGTTATAATGTAGGGAACACAGCAGCCAATTTGCGCACAGCAAGCTCCCACAAACAGCACTGAGATCATAAGAACATAAGAAATAGGAACAGGAGCAGGCCATACGGCCCCTCGAGCCTGCTCTGCCATTCAATAAGATCATGACTGATCTGATCATGGTCTCAGCTCCACTTCCCCGCCCGCTCCCCATAACCCCTTATTCCCTTATCGTTTAAGAAACTGTCTATTTCTGTCTTAAATTTATTCAATGTCCCAGCTTCCACAGCTCTCTGAGGCAGCAAATTCCAGATTTATAACCCTCAGAGAAGAAATTTCTCCTCATCTCTGTTTTAAATGGGCGGCCCCTTATTCTAAGATCATGCCCTCTAGTTCTAGTCTTCCCCCATCAGTGGAAACATCCTCTCTGCATCCACCTTGTCAAGCCCCCTCATAATCTTATACGTTTCGATAAGATCACCTCTCATTCTTCTGAATTCCAATGAGTAGAGGCCCAACCTACTTAACTTTCCTCATAAGTCAACCCCCTCATCCCCGGAATCAACCTAGTGAACCTTCTCTGAATTGCCTCCAAAGCAAGTATATCCTTTCCTAAATATGGAAACCAAAACTGCACGCAGTATTCCAGGTGTGGCCTCACCAATACCAGATAACCAGATAAACTTTTATTGTTTAGCTATGTTTGTTATGTCTTTAATACTCTTATGAATGACTCCACGAGGTCTAGTATTGTACTTGAGCTGTTGTGACCTTAATCCCATTGACTGTAACTCCAGAGTAAGGCACAAGCATGGTGGGCAGCCTTTTATACTGGGCCCTGCACACCTATGCAGGTGACCCTCAGGTCTCCCACCGCAGTGCCCTCTGATGGCATACCTTATGTGACTATACAGTTAGTATACCTGGTCTACATACATGACAATGCTGATTAAGGGATAAATATTGGCCAGCACATCAGGAGGAACTCCCTTGCTCTTCTTCAAAATAGTACTATGGAATCTTTTACTTCCACCATCTCGGGTGGCTCCTCCAACAATGTCCCGGCTTCCACAGGTCTCTGAGGCAGTGAATTCCACAGATTTACAACGCTCAGAAGAAATTTCTCCTCATCTCTGTTTTAAATAGGTGGCCCCTTATTCTAAGATCATGCCCTCTAGTTCTAGTCTCCCCCATCAGTGGGAACATCCTATCTGCATCCACTGGGAGTGTCAGCCGAAATGTTGTGCTCAGAGTGGGACTTGCAACCACAACCTTCTGACTCATCGAAACATAGAAAATAGGTGCAGGAGTAGGCCATTCGGCCCTTCGAGCCTGCACCACCATTCAATAAGATCATGGCTGATCATTCCCTCAGTACCCCTTTCCACCTTTCTCTCCATACCCCTTGATCCCCTTAGCCATAAGGGCCATATCTAACATCCTCTTGAATATATCCATTGAACTGGCATCAACAACTCTCTGTGGCAGGGAATTCCACATGTTAACAACTCTCTGAGTGAAGAAGTTTCTCCTCATCTCGGTCCTAAATGGCCTGCCCCTTATCCTAAGGTTGTGTCCCCCGGTTCTGGACTTTCCCAACATCGGGAACATTCTTCCCGCATCTAACTTGTCCAGTCCTGTCAGAATCTTTTATGTTTCTATGAGATCCCCTCTCATCCTTCTAAACTCCAGTGTATAAAGGCCCAGTTGATCCAGTCTCTCCTCATATGTCAGTCCAACCATCCCTGGAATCAGTCTTTTGAACCTTCGCTGCACTGCCTCAATAGCACTCCGGTGAGAGCGCTGCCACTGGGCCAGGGCTGACACCTCGGGTTAAGTCTGTGTCTGGCTGGATACAAATGACTTGAAATCAGTGCATGACAGTGGCAAAGTGGTATGGGATCACAGAAATGGTGCAGTAGAGTGGTGGGACCTGTGCCGATGGGTGCTGGGCACCAGATCTCGGGGGCAGCACTGGGAGGAGTGGAGGTCACATGAGCGCAGTGGGTAATGAGGCAGGGTCATTACAAATGTGTGCTTGCACATCTGGTGCTTGGTTAAGTGCAATTGTAGTGGAAACCTGGGAACAAGTCACACCCACTTCCCTCCCTTTTTAGCCACCATTGTTAATGTTGCTGGGGAGAACTAGGAGGGGTCGGGGAGGATTAAATTGAAGGGAGAGAGGTAAGGAGTCATAGTCAAGTGAAAAAAGGTTGGGGAGAGGAATGATGCCCCTCCACTTGTGCTCCTCCATGACAGCTCTGTTGTGAGTGGGGACACAACTGTGTGCAAACGTGTCCGATGCTCTCACTGTCCATGGGTACGTGATCTTGCTGGGATGGCACTGATTTTAAACATTATTGGTTCTCCCGGTGTGGAACTGAGCTCCCAGAAGCGCATGGTGGGAAAGTCTACACCATCCGTGCCCCTTATCGCTGGCTCTCCACTGGAACCAACTCACTTAAATTCACTGGCCGGAGTCTGCGATGCAGTCAGTTCCCCGGGCATCAGGGCATTTATACTCCGGAGATGGAGGGAGAAGCATGCGTCTCCCAATGGGTGCACTTCTATAATATAAAAGCACCAAAGGCTGGATTTAAAACCAGGTGATAGAGCTGCGAGGAGGATGCTGTGAGGCTGCAGAGCGACTTGGATAGGTTAGGTGAGTGGGCAAATGCATGGCAGATGAAGTATACTGTGGATAAATGTGAGGTTATCCACTTTGGTGGTAAAAACAGAGAGACAGACTATTATCTGAATGGTGACAGATTAGGAAAAGGGAAGGTGCAACGAGACCTGGGTGTCATGGTACATCAGTCATTGAAGGTTAGCATGCAGGTACAGCAGGCGTTTAAGAAAGTAAATGGCATGTTGGCCTTCATAGTGAGGGGATTTGAGTACAGGGGCAGGGAGGTGTTACTACAGTTGTACAGGGCCTTGGTGAGGACACACCTGGAGTATTGTGTACAGTTTTGGTCTCCTAACTTGAGGAAGGACATTCTTGCTATTGAGGGAGTGCAGCGAAGATTCACCAGACTGATTACGGGATGGTGGGACTGACCTATCAAGAAAGACTGGATCAACTGGGCTTGTATTCACTGGAGTTCAGAAGAATGAGAGGGGACCTCAGAAACGTTTAAAATTCTGACGGGTTTAGACAGGTTAGATGCAGGAAGAATGTTCCCAATGTTGGGGAAGTCCAGAACCAGGGGTCACAGTCCAAGGATAAGGGGTAAGCCATTTAGGACCGAGATGAGGAGAAACTTCTTCACCCAGAGAGTGGTGAACCTGTGGAATTCTCTACCGCAGAAAGTAGTTGAGGCCAATTCACTAAATATATTCAAAAGGGAGTTAGATGAAGTCCTTACTACTAGGGGGATCAAGGGGTATGGCGAGAAAGCAGGAATGGGGTACTGAAGTTGCATGTTCAGCCATGAACTCATTGAATGGCGGTGCAGGCTAGAAGGGCTGAATGGCCTACTCCTGCACCTATTTTCTATGTTTCACTCCCCGTCCTCATTTTATTTTGGTTTGAATACCCTCCGGAGGGATGAGGAATAATAATGTGTTTTAATAGTTTGTTATTTAAATCACAGCATAGCTATCGTTTAATTTGTCGGTATGACCATATGGGCTGCACTTGCTCTGTATTGAGAACTACAAATAATGGATTTTTTAAAAAAACCTTGAGCAAGGTGAGAACTAGCTGCCCTGGTGATAAAAGTGTGTTAAGCAGCATTGGTTCCCTCTTTGTCAGCTGTGGCTCAGTGCGAGCACTCTTGCCTCGGAGTCAGAAGGTTGTGGGTTCAAGTCCCACTCAGAGCACAAATTGTCGACTGGTGTTAGTGCAGTATTGAGGGAATCTGTCCGTTAAACGGCCTGTGTCAAGCTTTGTACATGAAGAATAACCAGTTGGGTGACGGATACGAGTGTCTGCGTATATGTACGTCAGTATGAGTCACTGCCTGCTGCTGGGGAGCAGGGAAAGAAAGCAGCTTTAAAGCCTAAAGTTAGGGTTGTCAAACACTGAATTAACGGTAGGCTGATTGTCATTCCAGTTAGACTGGTCTGAAAACCCACATTTTTGTTCTTGTTGCTCCTAAAGCTTTTTCACAAACTCATAAATCACAGAAAGGGAGAAATGCAAATTTCCGCAGGGTCAATGGCGTTCTGGGTCATTCGCTCTTGAATGGTTTGCATTGGAAAAGATTGTGAAGCTGTAAAACCCAGTCAACTGGAGAATCATCGGGAAACATTCCACATTCCCGACTAAACTTCGTCAGTATGGCTAAACAAAATAAATCTTCCAAGTGAGTGTAGTCTGACTGTGTCTGCAATTCACAGAATAGACCAGGAGGAAATTATTCCCTGATGGCTGAAGGTGATGGTTTTCCATATGTCTTCTCTTGCCGGTTTTCTGCCTGGCTGTGCCGTGACACGGAGTCTGGGTGACGCAATATTGGTCCAGCAACACCGAAAAGTAAACTTGCCGGATTCGCTCTCCTGGCTGGGGAGTCACGGCCACTGGTCCTCAGCTTTGAAGTTGCTGCTGGTTGTGCGAGACCCGTGCATTAGCAGCCAGCACAAAGCAGAACATAAAAGCAGCTGAGGCTTGTGTGGGCCAAGTGCTGGGAGAGCAACTCCAAAATAATCTCCGTCTGACTGCCCCCATTTCTATATCTCAAGTCTGTCTCCTGCAGGCGGACCGCTCTGGAACATGAAGATTGCCTCTTGGGCATCTTGGCTCAGTGCATTTACCGAGCAGATAGCAAGACCTACAAAAAAGACTTGGATTTATATAGCGCCTTTCACGACCACCGGACATCGCAAAGCGTTTTACAGCCAATGAAGTACTTTTGGAGTGTAGTCACTGTTGTAATGTAGGAAACGCGGAAGCCAATTTGTGCACAAGCAAGCTCCCACAAACAGCAATATGATGTTGACCAGATAATTTTTTTTGTGATGTTGGTTGAGGGATAAATATTGGCCAGGACACCAGGGATAACGCCCCTGCTCTTCTTCAAAGTAATGCCATGGGATCTTTTACCCACTTGAGAGAACAGACGGGTCCTCAGTTTAATGTTTCATCCAAAAGACAGCACTTCCAACACTGCAGCACTCCCTCAGCACTGCATTGGAGTGTCAGCCTAGATTTTTTTTGTGCTCAAGTCCCTGGAGTGGGACTTGAACCCACAACCTTCTGACTCAGAGGCAAGTGTGCTGCCCACTGAGCCACAGCTGACACTGACAAAAGACTGGATATGTGCTACCATCGGTTATTTGGAGGATGGGTGTTTTATGCTTGCATGTGTTATTGACAGCACAGGAACATACTGTATTGGGTCAGTCAGTGGTTCTCAAACATTTTTGATTGAAGGACCTCTTTTCAAATGGATTAGTAATCATGGACCCCCCCTCCCCATCTAAATTATAATACTAAATAATACTCATAAGAAGAAAGTGCTACATGTAAAGTGTTTTAATAATGCTTTTAAGAAAACAGGTATTTACTTACAGATATCAGTGAGATGGGTAGGCCTGCTTCATGCATACCCATCTCACTCCGCAGCAACAGATGGCCACTGGTAGCCACTTAGCGCTGGACAACTTTTAAAGCCTTCAGCGGGCTGGCCAAGGGGAGTGAGGGCACTAGCACATGCTGGGATGCTGCTGGAAGCACACCTCCCCGCCATACTGTCCCACTGGCAGGCTCTGTAACAGCGGCACTGTGGGGTTATACGTGTTTGTGTGAACACATTCAGCCACGTGTTTGAACAGCCTCGCCGGTGCTCTGATCACGTGTCGGGAGGATGGCACAGGGTCGCAGTGCCAGGGAGAGGAATCGACTCGCCCAGCAGGGAGCACCAGCTGCAAAGCGAGTGAGAGCTGTGGGCCTCTGTGAGGAGGCAGGCCCAGTCGTTGAGAATGTTTCACAAGAACTGGATCCGTGTCGGTTTTATACAGAGCTGCAGGCTTGAAATTACCTCTGTTCATGGCAAGTCTCCACGGACCCCAGTTGGAGAAACACTGGGTTAAGCTACTGGACTGGCAACTCAGAGGTCAGGAGTTCAAATTTGACCGAGGGAGAAAAATTACCATAAAATCTGTTGGATTATAAACAAAACCAGTCTGGTCTACATGTGACTCCAGTCCCACACTACATGGTTGACTATTACAAACAATCACCACCATCTTCTCATGGCAATCATGAATGGGAATGGGCAATAAATGTGGCCTTACCATCACATAGATATAAAAACTTATGCAAGGTAAAAGCTTGTGTAGATATCAAAAGGAACTGTGCAGATCAGCAGTGCTAAAACAACATTGCAAGGCAGTATGGGCTGTGTGTGGGTATTAAGGGTTACAGAACCAAGGTGGGTAGACCGAGATGGAGTTGAGATACAGGTCAGCCATGGTCTAATTGAATTGTGGAACAGGCTTGAGGGGCTGAATGGACTACTCCTGTCCCTATGTTCCTAAAAATACATTGCTAGGTTGTATGGGTTTTGTTGAGAGTTTGGCTTTAGCAAGAATAAAATGGTGGCTTTAGTGGCAGGTATCAATAGCATAAATTTATGTTCGCCAGGAGCAGTGCCTTGCTCCGGGGTCAATGAAACTACCTCCAGGCCCAGACTGCCATAGAAATGAGGCAATAGGGGGGGGGTCTAACTTTCTTCATTCACTTTTAAGGACAAAATGAGCAGAAGTGTAAAGTGGAAAAACTTTCTTTATAATTATACGTGCTGTTTGCTAATATTACCAAATGGAAATAATATTATCTCTGATCGGTGGACCATTCTGTGTCTGGGGTCTTGCTTTTCCCCCTTTCAATTATTTTTTTTCCCCCCACCCAGCTATGATCAAACTTTCTAGCCCATAATGTTCTCCTCTCATCTCAGGATCTCAGTATTGTTTATCTGATGGAGAGAACGTCTGGTGTGGTCTGTACTGCTAGCTTTCTCTCCTCTAGCATGCCACCAGAAAGCACAAAAATATTTATATAGCCCAAATAAAATCATACTGGGAACAATATATTTAAAAAATGATATATCCAGGAAGAGATGGTCAATAAAAGTTTTTTAAAAGGCCATTCAGCCCATTTTAGCTTTTTTTTATTATTATTCTCAAGATGTGGGTGTCGCTCAGAAGGAAGTTATTTATTGCCCCTCCCTAGTTGCCCTTGACAAGGTGGCTTGCTAGGCCACTTCAGAGTTAATCACACTGGAGTTACATAGAAGCCAGACCATGCAAGGATGGCAGGCTTCCTTACCGAAAGGACATTAGTGAACCAATTGGGTTTTTACAACAATCCGACAGCATCATGGTTACTTTTCTCAAACTGCCATAGTGGGATTTGAACTTGTGTTGTCTGGATTATTCATCCAGTACCATACCCACTATGCTACCATACCCCTGCTCATCGAGGAGCAAAGCAATCTGGAAGTACAAATACACAAATCACTAAAAGTAGCAACACAGATTAATAAGGCCATTTAAAAAAAGCAAGCCAAGCACTAGGGTTTATTTCTAGAGGGAAAGAATTGAAAAGTAGAGAAGGATGATGCAAGAACTGAGAGGTTAGAAGTAACAGGAAAGACTGAACAGGTTGGGGCTCTTTAGCAAAGAGAAAGCTGAGGAATGACCTAATAGAGGTCCTTAAATTTCTGGAGTGGTTCGACAGGGCAGACGTAGAGAAGATGTTTCCACTTGTGGGCAAGTTCAAAACTAGGGTCATAAATATAAGAGTACACTTAGAATACTGTGCACAGTTCTGGTCTTCATATTACAAAAGGATATAGAGGCACTGGAGATGGTGCAAAAATTTTTTTACAAGGATGATATCAAAACAGTGAGATTATATCTAAAGGAGCTTATATACATAGAAACATAGAAAATAGGTGCAGGAGTAGGCCATTCGGCCCTTCTAGCCTGCACCGCCATTCAATGAGTTCATGGCTGAACATTCAACTTCAGTACCCCATTCCTGCTTTCTCGCCATACCCCTTGATCCCCCTAGTAGTAAGGACCTCATCTAACTCCTTTTTGAATATATTTAGTGAATTGGCCTCAACAACTTTCTGTGGTAGAGAATTCCACAGGTTCACCACTCTCTGGGTGAAGAAGTTCCTCCGCATCTCGGTCCTAAATGGCTTACCCCTTATCCTTAGACTGTGACCTCTGGTTCTGGACTTCCCCAACATTGAGAACATTCTTCCTGCATCTAACCTATCTAACCCCGTCAGAATAAAGGATGAATGGGCTGGATCTCTTGAAAAGAGAAGGCTGAGGGGTGACCTAATAGAGGTCTTTAAAATTATGAAAGGTTATGATAGAGTGGGTACAGAGAGAGAGTGTTTCCACTTGTGGGGAAGAGCAAATGGGGAGGTCATCAAGATATAATCATCAAGAAATCAAACAGGGAATTCAGAAGAAACTTCTTTACCCAGAGAGTGGTGATGATGTGGAACTTGCTACCACAGGGAGTAGTTGAGGTGAATCGTTTGGATGCATTTAAGGGGAAGCTAGATAAGCATGTGAAGGAGAAGGGAATAGAGGGTTAAGCTGAGTTAGATGGCGAAGGATGGGAGGAGGCCTGAGTGGAGCATAAATGCCAACATGGACTGGTTAGACCAAAAGGCAGAATCTGTGCCGTACATTCTATGTAATTCAACCCTCCAGAAAAACCCTACAGAATGTGAACAGTTTCCTGAACAACTTCTGAATCTAAGTTGTTGAATTAAATTGAAAATAGTAAGGCACACAACATGACACTTTCCTCCCTGCCCCAATCCAACGTAACTCTTTAACAAGTACCCACTATTCCAACCTTTAGCCAATATCTGGTTCATTCCTGAGTTTTACTGTAACCTCTGAGTTGAAACGGTGACCCTTCACTGGTCAGTTTGCCAAAGGTGTTTTGGAAGTTTAGGGTTTTCCGTAAACCCCCCCTTTTTTTGTAACTGTCCGTCTTCAATAGAATATTCCATTCTTCATCTCGATTTGCCCTGCAGAATACTAGTAATGGTATATCTCTAGTTGGAGCGACCAAGATATTTTTGAACATGTACTGCGCATAAATATTAGAATTTGATGTAACCACATCATCTGGATTTTTGTGTAATGTTGAAGTGAGTCTATATGGACTCCTACAGTTGGTTTTAGTATTTAGCTTCCATTTCTTTCCCTAGAAAATGAAGAGTGCAGACAGATGACCTGCTGTTGACCTCTGTCAGCGACGCTCGAAAACCGACAGCTTAAAGTGTGTGAGTGAGAGTGCTTTGAGTGACTGCCTCCTGAACTCTGCTCAACAACTTCCTATAATGGCACAGCTAAAATAAGGAATTCGACATGTCGGACGTGGTGGCCACCAGCCCTTGCGCTGCCACTCCAGTGCAGACCACTCTATCACTCTTACTCCGAATATCAACACTCGCCCTGACACCAGATCTCCTCATTTTTTTCCCCCTCTATGTCAGATTTGATGCTGTGTTATGGAAAATTTCATGAGAGCAAGCACCTCAAAATGCTTGGCTGCCAGGACCTTGTTCTAATGTGGGTGGAATGTATTTGTTTTCATTTCAAAAGCCTCGAATGGCTTTTTCTAAATAAGGGAGAAAAAAATGTCTCTGAAAGAGGTTCACAACCAACGCTGTTGGTGAACAGGAGCCCTGCACTCATGATATGCAGAGAGTGTTCCTGCAGACGTGTTCTGGGATTCATTTCAAGGTTATTTGACTAGCAGTCAAAACAAGCTAACCTTATACAGATCGCTGGCGAGGCTACATTTGGAGCATCATGTGAATGTTGGCCGCTCTACCTTGAAAAAGATCTTGAAGGTGGTACAGAGAAGATTGGCTAGGTGGCTAGGATAATTCTGGGACTTGTGGGCGGGGTGGGGGGGGGGGGGGAAGAGACTTGAAATTATGTCAAAAAACACACAAAAGTGAACTTGTTTTCACCGGAGTAAAGGTTAGAGGAAGCACTAACGAGGTTTAAATGGCCGAGAAGAATAGTGTGTCCGTTAAACAAGTTGATGCATTTTTAGCTCAGAGACTGGAGCCCAGCAAAGCCGCACCACTCCTTGAATTATATTGAGAATTGTTCTCCCTGTTGGAAGCCGATTCGCAAGAGGGAGAGGCATTTTCCCACCTGTGTGCAAGCAAGTTGGATCTCCGTCTCACCGATAAATTATTTAAAAAGTAAAGTTTTCCTTAATGCCACACGAGGTCAGTCTCAACCAACAGCTAAACAAGATGATCTGGCCATTGCTATTAGTGGGATCTTGCTGTGTGCAAATTAGCTGCCTACATTGCAACAGTGAGTGCACCTTCAGAAGCACTTCATTGGCTGTAAAGCGCTGAGATTGTGAAAGGCGCTATATAAATCCAAATCTTTTCTTTCTCGATCCCATTTATATAAAGTGTAAACATAGAACCGCTATGCTGGAAGTAGCCAGGGGCTGTGTGTGTCTGGGTGCTGGGCTCATTACGCTTACTCGCACCATGTCTCAAACACGCAAAGCTGCACATATAACGTGCCTTAAAAGGGCTTCCCCAGTCTGAAGCAGATCATACAATGCTCGAGAATCTGGGTCTGTGCTGGCAAGGACCAGCTCCTTTTTTTAATTTGGGAGTGCACTTGACATCAGTAATATACATCTGCCGTTTGAGGTCAATCCCTCAACGAACCTTAGTTAAACCACACACGGAGTACTGTGCACAGTTTTGGTCTCCGTATTTAAAAAAAAGGGATATAGAGACACCTGAGATGCTGCAAAAAAGATTTACAAGGGCGATACCATATCAGCAAAAACTGAACCGGCTGGGGCTCTCTTCTCCAGAAAAGAGAAGGCTGAGGGATGATCTGATCGAGGTCTTTAAAATTCTGGAGTGGTTAGATAGGGTAGACATAGCATTGTTTCCACTTGTGGGTGAGTCCAAAACTAGAGGTCATAAATATAAGATTCCAAAAGGCAAAGGAATTCTGGAGTAACAGCTTTCCCCAGAGAATGGTTAGAATGTGGAACTTGTTACCACATGGAGTAGTTGAGGTGATTAGAATAGATGCATTTCAGGGGAAGCTGGTTAAGTACATGAGGGAGATGTTGATGGGGGTTAGGTGAAGTAGGGGGGGATGAGGCTCGTGTGGAGGATAACCAGTTGGGTCAAATAGCCTGTTTCTGTGCTGTAATTCTAAGTAACTGTCTGTAAAGTAAATGTGCCCAGAGCTGAAGGACAGGAGTTTGAAATTAATAAAAGCTCAAACAAAACCTGAGACTATAACAAACTCCATTAGCCCCCATGGTGGTGGAGATTTGCCCCATGTGGACTCGACCCAACACACTCAACCTCCTGAGGGAGGCAACCAGCTCCCAACTTTGTTTTTTATTCGTTCCTGGGCTGTGGGCATCGCTGGCAAGGCCAGCATTTATTGCCCATCCGTAATTGCCCCTTGAGAAGGTGGTGGTGAGCCGCTGCCTTGAACCGCTGCAGTCCGTGTGGTGAAGGTACTCCCACAGTGCTGTTAGGGAGGGAGTTCTAGGATTTTAACTCAGCAACGATGAAGGTACGAGCAATATAATTCCAAGTCAGGATGGTGTGTGACTTGGAGGGGAACATGGAGGTGATGCTGTTCGAATGCCCTTGTCCTTCTAGGGCAACTGACCTTGTTATTGTTGTGATTAAAAAAGACCTGGATATATATCTGGTCAGGGATGGGATTGAGGACTAGATGGAGAAGTACAGTTGGAGGTGTTTGATTGTTTTGTGGAACAAGGAGGTTCCTGAGCTGCTGGAACCATGAAAACATAATTTAAAGGAAAGCAACTGCTTTCAAATATAATAGATTGTAAGAAGTTGTGCTTAATTGACCTTTTGTAATGTAATTATGCAGAACACTGCTCGAATTAAATAGTTTAGGTAGACTCCTGGATGATATAAACTGTGCATAGTTTCTGGTGGGAATGGACTTGATGCACCACATGTCCTTTTCACACTATGTTAAAGCACTATATAAATGCAAGTTTTGTTGTACTCGAGCCAAGCCAAAACTATTAGTCTAACCCTGCAAACAACTATTGCAACTCCCAGCAGTTCCATGGATGACTCTTGGGAGCAGGTATGCTGGGAGCACACCAGGCATGCGTGGGAATGGGCACACTGCCGGATCTGTTTGTCTGCGGCTTAGGTCACGATGCTAGCTTGCGCCATGTTTCAAACATGCAGACACACACAACTGCATATTTAATGGGATTGCACAAACCACTGTCATTAATCATCTGTGTCTATCCTGACGGTTACAAGCTTCAATTCTATTAAACCAACGTTTCTCCAACTCCTCTTAATGGAGTTACTTGGCAGCATAACTGCTTTTGCTTGAAGGTTGTTCGCATAATTATTCTTCCATCAGCTCGAGCCTAACATTCAGAGCTAGCCCAGTGCCTCTGAATGCATTCCGTTTTGTAATTGTTGTCTTTAATACTCTTATGAATGACTCCACGAGGTCTAGTATTGTACTTGAGCTGTTGTGACCTTAGTCCCATTTATTGTAACTCCAGAGTGAGGCACAAGCATGGTGGGCAGCCTTTTATACTGGGCCCTGCACACCTATACAGGTGACCCCCAGGTCTCCCACCGCAGTGCCCTCTGGTGGCATACATTATGTGACTATACAGTTAGTATACATAGTCTACATACATGACATCACTTCCCCCCCAAGTCTTTAATGCAAATTGACTCGTACATTGATGGTGACCTGGGCTTTGCTCTTCCTGGTTGACCATTGGAGGGTCACTTCTAGTTTGGGTGGGTGAGTAATGAGATTTGTTGCCAGTGGAGGTTCCTGTGGTTTCTGGTTGTGAGTCCATGACTACTCCATTCTTTCCCCCCCCCCCCCTCCCTACACACAGATCATGCTAATGGCCCATTACATGTAAGTTGCATTCAAATTCATCACATAGGTTTTATATTTACATCTTGGTACATTTGGGTGGATTACAGTTGCGTTTCTTTTTGTGTGGTACATTTACATGATCAGTCCAGGTATCTCAGTACAGGTACACAAGGATAGTCTAGTTCCAGCACGGCTGGATGTGATCCGGGTCGTCTGGTGGTGGTGCAGCGTCCCATGCTAGTGGGTCTGTGGGTGAGGTGAGCTCATTTTGCTCGAGTTGCCGGAGCTCGGGGCCCTTGCCTTTACTCCTAGTGTCGGGCAGGCCCAAAGACAGCTGATGTGTCTGTGACCTCCTTGTCATTTTTGTTTGCACAGTGTCGCTGCTGCTCCCTGGGAAGCGGTCTGAGCGACGGAGCGTTTCGTCTAAGTGACGGTGGGGCTGCCTCGTCTTGTCTAGCAGTTCGCAGGGGACTGCTGACTCGCTTTCCTTGAGGGTACCATTGTGAGCACTCACTGGTTTGGGATCCTGGCTGGTCCAGGTCCCGTTCGGAGGAGCCGTTTCGGGTGACCCTTCGTTCTTGGGCATTGCCGTGGTGACGAGTGGGTTTGTGGGCTGCGCCTTTTCCACCCGGGCGGTGGGCGACGGTAGCCGACTGCGAGCATAGGCGCAGTTTACTGTTTCTGGCCCCTGGCGGTTCATGCCATCGGGTGCCTGCAATGTTAAACCGAACTGAGGCAGGGTATCGCTACCGGTGCCTCTGCTCTCCGGGGATCGTTTACTCTGCGGCTTGTCTACTTCTGTCAGCTGTGGGGACACTATGATACATTGTTCTGGTCCTGGGGACGCAGGCTACAGCATCGGGTAGCCCGCTGGACCTGTATACGTCCGTTAGGTGTTCGCCCACTACATTGGCTGATTGCAATTTGCACCCGACATCGCTCAACAACATATTGCTTGTTACAGCTGGACTTTTACATTGGTTACCAATTTCAAGCCGTTCATTCAAAAATGGCGGGTTGCTGGCCTCCTTTAAATGGCCTTACTACTTTTACCCCAATCGTCTTCCTTGCGTGGAACTACGTATCGTTGCTCCATTAGCGCTGCACCTCGTGGTTTGGACGCCATCTTTTCCCTGTCCATGATGTCGACTGCCGTAATCTTCTTTCCCAGGGATTCTGCCACTGAAGCTGGGAAGGCGCCCTCTGATCCAATCTTCCTCCCCAGGAGTCCTGCCACTGAAACCGGGAAGGTGCTTTCGGATCGTCTCAGCCGGCTCATCGTCACACAGTCGTGATGAGCGGTCTGTGCCTCAGGGGCTGCGCGGATCTGCTCTCCGATGCCTGGTCCAACCGATGGTGGAGGCTTGCTCTGCCTCGAAGCACGGGGGACCTCGATCGCTGGAGGGATGAAGTCTTCCCAGTTCCAATGAATCTTCCCCATTCATCTTCTTCCAAGTAGCATTGGTCCATCACCTGAAACAATCCACAATGGTAAATTGTGCACCGCACCATCATGGTAGTGCGGATGTAAGTGTATCCCAACAACTGATAGCAGTTCCTTGGTGTAGGTGCGCAGCTTTGCCTGAACCGGGACCAGCTTGGGTCGTTCAGCTCGATCGTTCTATAGCCTCTCAAAGGCTTCCTGGCTCATTACTGACAGACTCTCGCCCCCGTGTCCACTTCCATGAAGACTGGAACGCCATTTATCTCGACTTCCATTATCACTGGAGGAAAATCTGTGGTGCAGGCATATATTCCATACACTTCGTCCTGGGACTGAGCTGCCCCTCTAGCCATTTCCTCGTAATCCGCAGCCATCTGTTGACTTCTCTTCCACGTGATGAGTCACAGTTCTTTTTTGCACATTTGCTGGAGGTGGCCCTTTGTGCTGCAGCTTTTGCACACATAGACTCTGAATCTACACTGATGAGCCCTGTGATTACCTCCCCAACACCAGCATGTTGCTACTCGACTTACGTTTGCACCCCTCGGCGGACTCTGAGTTAAAGGACTCGGGGACCTGTATGCTCTGCCCTGGGCAGATTCACGTTCATCAGTTCTGCCTGTGAAAGGCGCCATTCTATTTACATTACTTGTCGGGTTTGAGTCCTGAGAGTGAGTCATCATCTGCTTGCAATTGCAGCTTGAGGTCATGAACGCCTGGCTGATGCTGATGGCCTGTGCAGAGTGACGGTGATTTCGGCAGACAGAAGCCTGTGAAGAAGGGCCTCATGATTGATGCCAATTATGAAGATGTCCCGCAACGCATCAACGAGGGATGCGCCGAATTCACACGGTCCTGCCATCTCCTGAGGTTGGCAGCGTACTTTCTGTTTTCCTGGCCCTCGGGGCGGCGGTGTGTATAAAATCAATGCCTGGCCGTGAGGATGCTTTCCTTCGGTTTGAGTTGGTCCTGAATTAGTACTTTCAGCTCCTCGTATGACTTGGTCGTTGTTTTCTCTGGTACAAGCAAGTCCCTGACGAGGCAGTAGACTGCGGCACCACAACTGGTCGACAGGATAGCTCTGCGCTTATCTGCCAGCGTGGCCAGATCATCGCCGACCAGGTCGTTTGCTACGAAATATTGATCGAGCCGCTCCGTTAAAGGCTTCCCAATCTTCACCCTCTCAGAACTTTTCTAATGCACCAGTAGTCATTTTTGCATTAAATTCGTAATCTCGTCGCCAGTTGTTATGTCTTTAATACTCTTATCAATGACTCTACGAGGTCTAGAAACATAGAAAATAGGTGCGGGATAGGCCATTCGACCCTTCGAGCCTGCACCACCATTGAATAAGATCATGGCTGATCATTCAACCTCAGTACCCCTTTCCTGCTTTCTCTCCATACCCCTTGATCCCTTTAGCCGTAAGGACCATATCTAACTCCCTTTTGAATATATCCAACGAACTGGCCTCAACAACTCTCTACGGCAGAGAATTCCACAGGTTAACCACTTTCTGAGTGAAGAAATTTCTCCTCATCTGAGTCCTAAATGGCTTACCCCTTATCCTTAGACTATATCCCCTGGTTCTGGACTTCCCCAACATCGGGAACATTCTTCCTGCATCTAACCTGTCCACTCCAGTCAGAATTTTATATGTTTCTATGAGATCATCTCTCATCCTTCTAAACTCCAGTGAATACAGGCCCAGTCGATCCAGTCTCTCCTCATATGTCAGTCCTGCCATCCCAGGAATCAGTCTGGTGAACCTTCGCTGCACTCCCTCAATAGCAAGAACGTCCTTCCTCAGATTAGGAGACCAAAACTGAACACACTATTCCAGGTGAGGCCTCACCAAGGCCCTGTACAACTGCAGTAAGACCTCCCTGCTCCTATACCCAAATCCCCTAGCTTTGAAGGCCAACATACCATTTGCTGCCTTCACCGCCTGCTGTACCTGCATGCCAACTTTTAATGACTGATGTACCATGACACCCAGGTCTCGTTGCACCTCCCCTTTTCCTAATCTGCCGCCATTCAGATAATATTCTGCCTTCGTGTTTTTGCCAGCAAAGTGGATAACCTCTCATTTATCCACATTATACTGCATCTGCTATGCATTGGCCCACTCACCTAACTTGTCCAAGTCACCCGCAGTCTTTTAGCGCCCTCTTCACAGCTCACACCGCCACCCAGCTTAGTGTCATCTGCAAACTTGGAGATATTACACTCAATTCCTTCATCTAAATCATTAATATATATTGTAAAAAGCTGGGGTCCCAGCACTGAGCCCTGCGGCACTCCACTAGTCACTGCCTGCCATTTTGAAAAGGACCCGTTTATCCCGACTCTCTGCTTCCCGTCTGCCAACCAGTTCTCTATCCACATCGGTACATTACCCCCAATACCATGTGCTTTGATTTTGCACACCAATCTCTTGGTGGGACCTTGTCAAAAGCCTTTGTCCAAATACACCACATCCACTGGTTCTCCCTTGTCCACTCTGCTAGTTACATCCTCAAAAAATTCCAGAAGATTTGTCAAGCATGATTTCCCTTTCACAAATCCATACTGACTTGGACCGATCCTGTCACTGCTTTCCAAATGCGCTGCTATTTCATCTTTAATAATTGATTCCAACATTTTCCCCATTATTGATGTCAGGCTAACCGGTCTATAATTACCCGCTTTCTCTTGCCCTTCTTTTTTAAAAAGTGGTGTTACATTAGCTACCCTCCAGTCCATAGGAACTTATCCAGAGTCGATAGCCTGTTGGCAAATGATCACCAATGCATTCACTATTTCTATGGCCACTTCCTTAAGTACCCTGGGATGCAGACTATCAGGCCCAGGGGATTTATTGGCCTTCACTCCCATCAATTTCCCGAACACAATTTCCCGCCTTATAGAAACTTAGAAGATTCTGATGGGACTGGACAGGTTAGATGCGGGAAGAATGTTCCCGATGATGGGGAAGTCCAGAACCAGGGGACACAGTCTTAGGATAAGGGGTAGGCCATTTAGGACTGAGATGAGGAGAAACCGCTTCACTCAGAGAGTTGTTAACCTGTAGAATTCCCTACCACAGAGAGTTGTTGATGCCAGTTCATTGGATATATTCAAGAAGGAGTTAGATATGGCCCTTACGGCTAAAGGGATCAAGGGGTATAGAGAGAAAGCAGGAAAGGGGTACGAAGGGAATGATCAGCCATGATCTTTTGAATGGTGGTGCAGGCTCGAAGGGCCAAATGGCCTACTCCTGCACCTATTTTTCTATGTTTCTTTGTTTCTATGAATGTTGAATACCCCTGGATGTTGAGTTCCCAGCCTTGGTCACCCTGGATCCATGTCTCCGTGATGCTGATTACATCATATCCATTAACAGCTATCTGCGCAGTTAATTCGTCCACCTTATTACGAATACTCCTTGCATTGAGGCACAGAGCCTTCAGGCTTGTCTTTTTAACATATTTTTACCCTTTAGAATTTTGCTGTAATGTGGCCATTTTTGCTTTTTGCCTTGGGTTTCTCTGCCCTCCACTTTTACTTTCCTTCTTTCTATCTTTTGCTTCAGCCCCCATTCTACTTCCCTCTGTCTCCCTGCATAGGTTCCCATCCCCCTGTTATATTAGTTTAACCCCTCCCCAACAGCACGAGCAAACAGTCCCCTCGGACATTGGTTCCGGTCCTGCCCAGGTGCAGACCGTCCAGTTTGTAATGGTCCCACCTCCCCCCAGAACCGGTTCCAATGTCCCAGAAATCCCTCCCTTCTGCACCACTCCTCAAGCCACATATTCATCTGAGCTACCCTGCAATTCCTATTCTGACTAGCACGTGGCACAGGTAGCATTCCTGAGATTCCTACCTTTTGAGATCCTACTTTTTAATTTAACTCCTCGCTCCTTAAATTCGTCTTATAGGTAAAAAACGAGATGAGGTCCTACATCGTTGGTACCTATATGCACCACGACAACTGGCTGTTCACCCTCCCTCTTCAAAATGTCCTGCAGCCGTGCAGAGACATCCTTGACCCTTGCACCAGGGAGGCAACAGCTCAAGTAGTATTGTACTTGAGCTGTTGTGACCTTAGTCCTATTTATTGGAACTCCAGAGTAAGGCTCAAGCATGGTGGGCAGCCTTTTATACTGGGCCCTGAACATCGATGGAGGTGACCCTCAGGTCTCCCATCGCAGTGCCCTCTGGTGGCACACCTTATGTGACTGTTAATACGGATTCTTTTTCTCTCAATCTGTTTCAGCGAATACACTGACACGCGAACACCTCTTTGCCTTTTCTGTAAAAGACCTTTATTGAAGATTCTCCGGCCAGGACTTGTCAAGACAAAGGGACACTCTCAATCAGAGCCTGTTTACCTTCCCCTGGACAAGCCCTTTTTCAGCGCGACACAACAACAGTTATACATTTTCAAAACAGAACACATTTGATTAGCACTTGGTCTATCCAATCCCTTTCTGCCTCCCCCCGAGTACGTCCAATGGCAGGCAAGAAAGTCTCCCAATTAGGGCTGGTGTCAGGTCAGGTTAGTTATAGCTTTGCTACACTGTCTTCCCTTATCAGTAAAGAACCCAATTAGTTTCCCTTCCTCCTTATCAGTAAAAGCTATTACTTTTCCCTTCCTATCTAGGATTGCTTTCTTTCTTTGTGCTGCCTTGCAGCTTTCTCATGACCCGTGTCTAACCTCAACTTCAACTCTTGGTAACCCCTTTTTTTTCTGTTGATTCTGCAGTTGTCTTTCACAATCGATGCATCCACTGATGGCTGGTTCAGAGTTACATTAGCGGAGGATTGGGAGCAGGACCAACCCTAAGTTGTAGCAGGTACATTGGATAATTGGAGCGGGTCTAGGGATGGGCAATAAATGCTGGCCTTGCCAGCAACGGCCACATCCTGAGAATGAATATTTAAACAAATATGGCCAGAGACAGTAGCATATAGCGGTTATGTTACTGGACTAGTAATCCAGAGACGCGAGTTCAAATCCCACCATGGCAGCTGGGAAATGTAAATTCAGTTACAGAAATTTGGAATTTATTTTTAAAAAGCTAGCATCAGTAATGGTGACCATGAAACTACCGGATTGTCGTAAAAACCTATCTGGTTCACTAATGTCCTTTCGGGAAGGAAATCTGCCGCCCTTACCCGGTCTGGCCTATAAGTGACTCCAGACCCACAAAAATATGGTTCACTCTTACCTGCCCTCTGAAATGGCGTAGCAAGTCATGCAATTAGGAATGGGCAATAAATGTGGGCCTTGCTGGCGACACCCACATCCTGTGAATGAATAAAAAAAAGATAACCAACCAAATGGAGAAAAATGAAACGTAGCAATAAAATGAAAAAGGAAAGTGATAATGTGTGAAAATTAACCAGTTCCATTCCCTTAATGGTCTCGATCGGTAACATTACTGGTCCTACATTGCAACAATGACTACACTTCAAAAGTACTTCATTGGCTGTAAAACGCTTTGAGACATCCGATGGTCGTGAAAGGCGCTATATAAATCCAGTCTTTTTCTTTTGGTCAGAATACTGTTGATGAGGAAAGTCTCAGGTTCGATGTCTGATCTGTACTGCATTTACTGAGCAGGGTGACAATGGATGCCCTCAGTATCCTTGGAACTTAGGGGAGCTTAAAAATCAGCCTCCATTTCAGCTTCTGATTCCTTTTCAGTGGCCTTCCCCGCTCCGCGCTGGAGAGCACATGGGTGCAGATGTCGAGAGTAAAGTCAGTTCACCTGTGATGCCTTTCATGGTCACATAGCCTTCCGCCACTCATTGTCTCGCGTCACATATACAGAATGACCACTCGGGTGAGATACTAGAGGACTACTGGCACCGCCGGAACTGTACCCCAGTAGTCTCATCGCTTAGAGCATGCAGAAAACAAGCGCAGGCAGCGGAAGGAGCATGTGGCAAACCAGTCCACCCACCCTTTCCTCCAACGACTGTCTGTCCCACCTGTGACAGACTATAATTCCCATATTGGACTGTTCAGTCACCTAAGAACTCACCTTTTAGAGTGGAAGCAAGTCTTCCTCGATTTTGAGGGACTGCCTATGATGATGATGACCCCAGCACAAGTCAACATCAAGAGTTGTAAGCATGCTGGTACTACGCAGATGCCATAGCAACCTGTCAGCGCACCACACAGCACGTCAGGATGTTGACAGGCAATCTGGGTTGGTTCAAGTGAAATTCAGATGCGAGCTAGATTGGCGTGTCCAGATTGTCGGATATTATCAATGCTGACCTCACTCAAATGGATGGAAACCAATAACTGTGAAACACAATAATGCTCACACATTGAATGGCCATCGAGGCCGAAGGACTGGAGAGCTTGGGACAAATCTCTGGGGAATTGGCTCGGTAGCACACTATTTGTCAGAAGCTCAACAATATCCAGATCATCTCAACTCCGAGTTGATGCCAGTCAGATTTCCCCGGAGATAGCCACCAGCCAACCAGAAAGGCAAGTGTTATTGCCATTATGCCTGATGTGCCTAGGAGCTTGACATCAGAAGCATGGAAGCTGTTGGCTTCGATACCTCCACCTGCTATGTTGCAGCGAGTGGCAAAGAGTTCTCACTACCAAGCAAAAATATGGCAATACACAAGTTTAAGCAATCGATTTTAGTCACTATCATTTGTCTAACTAATTAAAGAAATCGTATTTTCACCTTATCCTGAATACTGAATGATTGGCAGTCTCCTGGATTGTCTCTTTGTTTTCCGTGTTCGTCCTTGCCACCCTCCGTTTTCTCCAATCCTGTTGTGAAGGTGCTGACTGCATTCTGGCGTACCGTTCCACGGGCACCAGTAACTCGATCTTCATGTGCGTGCCCAAACAGGGAGTGCCGGTAGTCTGTCTGCCATATGGGGTATCATCGGCAAGACCACACACACGCATGCTCGAGCCAAGCCACTGAGGAGTAATCGGGGAGAACCGAAACCACAAAAATAAATACATATGGGAGAGGTCATTCAGCCCATTGAGCCAATCCATTTAGTGAAAACCCTGGGCGATTTTCTCCCATCCTCCCAGGGAGAAACACTGAGGACCATTGGAGGCCCTAATTGCAGCCCCAGTACTGGGGCGGGGGGTGTTCGAGCATAAAAGCCTTTCATAGGAACACGAGTAGGCCATTTAATCTGGCGTGCCAACACACTGTCTAATCTCATATGAATAATTGACACTTGGACACGGTAACAAAAGGCAGATTAGCACCTACAGAACTCGGACCTCAATCGGGAGTAAACACTTTCAGGAAAAGGAGGGGAGGAAAAGGGACTGAACGTGGCAACAACAAAGTCCTGAAAGGAACATAGGAACAGGAGTGGGCCATTTATCCCCTCGAGCCTGTTCTGCCATTCAATGAGATCCTGACTGATCTGCAACCTAACTCTATATCCCCTTTGCCCCATATCCCCTAATAACTTTGGTTAACAAAAATCTATCAATTTCAGATTTAAAATGAACAATTGATCTCACATTAATTGCTGTTTGTGGAAGAGAGCTCCAAACTTCTACCACCTGTTATGTGTAGAAGTGTTTCCTAATTTCACTCCTGAAAGGTCTTTATAGACTATGCCCCCGAGTCTGAGCGGAAATAACTTCTCTTTATCTACCCTATCGGTTCCCCCTGAATATCTTGAAAACTTCGATCAAATCATCCCTTAACCTTCTAAATTCCAGGGAATACAGCCCGAGTTTGTGTAATATCTCCTCGTAATTTCAGGTCTATGTGGTCCAGCAACACACAAGTACACGCACTGCCCACTGACAGAAGCCATCAGGCAAACTTTCCTTCCCTTTATATGGTTACCATTCAAAGATCGCATGGATGAACTTCAACAATTGTACATCCCTGTCTGGAGTAAAAATAAAACGAGGAAGGTAGCTCAACTGTGGCTAACAAAGGAAATTAAGGATAGTGTTAAATCCAGAAAAAAAAGGCATATAAATTGGCCAGAAAAAGAAGCAAACCTGAGGACTATGAGAATTTTGTAATACAGCAGAGGAGGACAAAGGGTTTAATTAGGAGGGGGAAAATAGAGTACGAGAGGAAGCTTGCTGGGAACATAAAAACTGACTGCAAAAGCTTCTATAGATATGTGAAAAGAAAAAGATTAGTGAAAACAAACGTAGGTCCCTTGCAGTCAGATTCAGGTGAATTTATAATGGGGAACAAAGAAATGGCGGACCACTTAAACAAGTTCTTTGGTTCTGTCTTCACGAAGGAAGACACAAATAACCTTCCGGAAATACTAGGGGACCGAGGGTCTAGTGAGAAGGCAGAACTGAAGGAAATCCTTATTAGGCGGGAAATTGTGTTGGGGAAATTGATGGGATTGAAGGCCGATAAATCCCCGGGGCCTGATAGTCTGCATCACAGAGTACTTAAGGAAGTAGCCCTAGAAATAGTGGATGCACTGGTGATCATTTTCCAACAGTCTATCGACTCTGGTTCGGTTCCTATGGACTGGAGGATAACTAATGTAACACCACTTTTTAAGAAAGGAGGGAGAGGGAAAACGGGTAATTATAGACCGGTTAGCCTGACATCAGTAGTGGGGAAAATATTGGAATCAATTATTAAAGATGAAATAGCAACAGATTTGGGATCAGCCCAAGTCAGCATGGATTTATGAAAGGAAAATCATGCTCGACAAATCTTCTTGAATTTTTTGAGGATGTAACTGGTAGAGTGGACAAGGGAGAACCAGTGGATGTGGTGTATTTGGACTTTCAAAAGGTCCTACACAAGAGATTGGTGTGCAAAATTAAAGCACATGGTGTTGGGGGTAATATACTGACGTGGATAGAGAACTGGTTGGCAGTCAGGAAGCAGAGAGTCAGGATAAATGGCAGGCAGTGACTAGTGGGGTACCCCAGGGCTCAGTGCTGGGACCCCAGCTATTTCCAATATACATTAATGATTTGGATGAGGGAATTGAGTGTAATATCTCCAAGTTTGCAGATGACACTAAGCTGGGTGGCAGTGTGAGCTGTGAGGAGGACACTAAAAGGCTGCAGGGTGACTTGGACAGGTTAGGTGAGTGGGCAAACGCATGGCAGATGCAGTATAATGTGGATAAATGTGAGGTTATCCACTTTGGTGACAAAAACACAAAGGCAGAATATTATCTGAATGGTGGCAGATTAGGAAAAGGGGAGATGCAACGAGACCTGGGTGTCATGGTACATTAGTCATTGAAAGTTGGCATGCAGGTTCAGCAGGCGGTGAAGGCGGCAAATGGTATGTTGGCCTTCATAGCTAGGGGATTTGAGTATAGGAGCAGGGAGGTCTTACTGGAGTTGTACAGGGCCTGAGTGAGGCCTCACCTGGAATATTGTGTCCAGTTTTGGTCTCCTAATCTGAGGAAGGACATTCTTGCTATTGAGGGAGTGCAGCGAAGGTTCACCAGACTGATTCCCGGGATGGCAGGACTGACATATGAGGAGAGACTGGATCGACTGGGCCTGTATTCACTGGAGTTTAGAAGGATGAGAGGGGATCTCACAGAAACACAAAATTCTGACGGGACTGGACAGCTTAGATGCAGGAAGAATGTTACCGATGTTGGGGAAGTCCAGAACCAGGGGACATAGTCTAAGGATAAGGGGTAAGCCATTTAAGACTGAGATGAGGAGAAACTTCTTCACTCAGAGAGTTGTTAACCTGTGGAATTCCCTACCGCAGAGAGTTGTTAATGCCAGTTCATTGGATATATTCAAGGGAGAGTTAGATATGGCCCTTATGGCTAAAGGGATCAAGGGTTATGGAGAGAAAGCAGGAAAGGGGTACTGAGGTGAATGATCAGCCATGATCTTATTGAATGGTGGTGCAGGCTCGAAAGGCTGAATGGCCTACTCCTGCAACTATTTTCTATGTTTCTATGTTTACCAGATAGAGGGGTATACTATTTAAGTATCAAAGGAGCATTCTTGCTGTAGATAAGCTCCATTATAATAGATGGAGTGGCCTCGTTCTAGGTATAGGAATATTGTGAATAAATCATTCTGATTTACAGGGGTAGATTTTGTCAACTAGTGGCCCAGGAATATAACTGGTGTTGTGAGCCGCAATTATTGCAAAAGATAATCAAGCAGCTTCTGGAACAGGCAGCCAATCTGCAATGTCAATTTTACACTCCATAGGATTTCTATTCATTCGGAAACAAATGAGGGATGCGACTTATATACACAAGTGACCTATTTGCCAGAATTTACAACGGCTTGTACCATCGGAATTTTGTTGGCTCCACAGTTCCTCCTTCAGCCTTCCAGTTTTGGTGGGACAGCTGTTGCTGCCAAATCAACTGGTATCCAAGTGCTTAATCCAGCCACCGGCTGCTGAAGGGCCATTGCTATAATCAGAGCAAAGGGTGTGTCTCTGGCTGCATAGTACACTTGTGATTGAATATCGCAACTGAGTGGAGGCCAACCTGAATTCCTCCCTCGCCCCCGACCAGCCTCTCCCTGTCCTTAATAATGGGTTCAATTTGCCACTAATGACTTTTCGGTGCTAACCATTATGCCAGGTGAAAAATTCAAATAGAAACATAGAAAATAGGTGCAGGAGTAGGCCATTCGGCCCTTCTAGCCTGCACCGCCATTCAATGAGTTCATGGCTGAACATGCAACTTCAGTACCCCATTCCTGCTTTCTCACCATACCCCTTGATCCCCCGAGTAGTAAGGACTACATCTAACTCCTTTTTGAAAATATTTAGTGAATTGGCCTCAACAACTTTCTGTGGTAGAGAATTCCACTCTCTGGGTGAAGAAGTTTCTCCTCATCTCAGGTGATGATTGTGCCATGTAAGGATTTACTATGGCGCAGAAGTGAATTTAAAGATTTAAACATGTGGCTCCAATTAGTCAGTAGTAAATAGACTGAAGCAGGGCAAAGACGCTGGTGGTAAGGCTCATCGGGAGATGCATTTCATTTCTGGGGGGGGAATGTTGAGCAACTGAGATTATTTGAATTCTTCCCTACGCACGTCACTCTGCACAGATTCAGCTACTTGACAACAGCGACTGGCATCAACAACTTTGTTATATAGCGCCTCTAACAAAGAGAACTGTCCCATGGAGCTTCACCATTGGGGAGAGTAAGGAAAAACAGAAACAATCCAGTTCAAGGAGAGACCAGAAGGGCAGACCCAAAGCTTGGCTTTAGAGACTGTTTTTTATAGCTAGAGAGGTGGAGAGGTTCGAAAGGCCGTTTCACAGACTAGGTCCAAGGCAGTTTCATGTTGTGGCACCACTGTGGGGGAAAGGAGGGGAGGATATGCCCGAGGCCAGAGTCGGAGAAATATTGTACTCAGTGCCAGCCGGGGCTCAGTGGGTAGCACTCTCGCCTCTGAGTCAGAAGGTTGTGGGTTCAAGTCCCACTCCAGGGACTTGAGCTCAAAAATCCAGGCTGGCACTCCAGTGCAGTGCTGAGGGAGTGCGGCACTGTCGGAGGTGCTGTCTTTTGGATGAGACATTAAACCGAGGCCCCTTCTGCTCTCTCAAGTGGACGCAGAAGAGCTGTGGAGTTATCCCCGGATTCCTGGCCAATATTTATCCCTCGATCAACATAACAAAAACAGATTATATGGTCATTATCTCATTGCTGTTTGTGGGAGCTTGCTGTGCACAAATTGGCTGCCGCATTCCCTTACATTACAACAGTGACTACATTCCAAAAGTACTTCATTGGCTGTAAAGTGCTTTGAGACATCCGGTGGTCGTGAAAGTCGCTATATAAATGCAAGGCTTGCTTTCTTTCTTTTTTGGGAAGGGGGCTATGGGGTTGGAGGCAATTGCAGAGATTGAGTGGGGATGATGGGGGGTGGGGGGCAGGTCATGGAGAGAATTAAATATGAGAACAAGAATTTAATGTGTTGAGGGGACGATGTCGGTTAGCGAGGCCGTTGAAATTGGGAGAAGAAAAGTGACTCTGTGAATGATGAAAAATGCTACTGTAACTGCCCAAAGGGTTAAGAATTTCAAAGTGGAATTCTGCTCATGTGAA
This sequence comes from Pristiophorus japonicus, assembly GCF_044704955.1. Taxonomy (NCBI): domain Eukaryota; kingdom Metazoa; phylum Chordata; class Chondrichthyes; family Pristiophoridae; genus Pristiophorus; species Pristiophorus japonicus. The sequence goes on from NC_091997.1 coordinate 2,622,266, forward strand.
CACTTCTAAGTAAAGGAAAAATTAAAAACTCGCATGCCTTTAATGGGAAGGATCTTGTTCTATCTACAGCATCATTAGCTAATTTTTAGAGATCAAATCCAGAACAATAACTGGAGTAAAGTGAAGGGATTTGCAGAAGAAATCTGTTTTCCCGAGTCCTGTCGTTTAATGCAATCTGAATCCTCCGTCCAGCCCTGCATCCATGCTGTTATTCCGAATGTGTATCCTTGTGCCCCCCCTTCCCCCGCTTTACTGTTAGTAGTGGAGCCATTATGCCCCCGTACACTAGAATTCTCTTTCTAAACCCTCCATGATCTCGCAGTGGCCACTACCCCCTAACTACTCTGTGTGTGTCTGCTCGGGTCTGACCTTGTGAAGACTCTCGGGGTTTTTTTTAAGCACACTAAAGGCAAGTTGCTATGGATGACACATTGCAAAACAATCCAATATATGCGCAGGAAACCACTACCTTTCGACAGACTTGAATCTTGAGATGCAAGAACCTTTTTGCCTTCCCTAGTTTATCTCCTCCTGAAGGTGGCAAGTCATTATCATTCCATGGGTGACAACAGGAATTGGTGATTATTCTTCATATGTAGGCCTTCACCGTGAGGAGAGATTGACCAATGAACAGTAGGGTTCAGTTACCCCACTGCTTATGCTCAGCCATACAGAACAGGCAAATCCCAAGTTTGATACCTAGTCTGTGCTGTGTTAGCTGACCTCAGATGGGACGACAGTTGGGGCTTTACAGTTGGCCTCAGCACCCTGCACAAGGGAGGGAAAAACCTAGTTGGGTTTCTTTTCCTGATCACTAGTAATGATGAGGGCAGGTTTCGGCTCGGGTATCAGGACAAATAGCCACCTAAAACTTATTGGGGTAAATCTTTGGAGACTCTGCTTGTTGGGAACAGGGATCAGAGAATCGAACTTGGGACTAGGTCAGCATGCCTGAGCGGCAGTGCATCCAATTTTTTGGAACGGCTTAGAAAATCGGGAACACTGTAAACAGCTATGGCTCAGTGGGCAACTGAGCCAGAAGGTTGTGGGTTCAAGTTCCAATCCAGGGACTCGAGCACAAAAATCTAGACTGACACTCCAGTGCAGTACTGAGGGAGTGCTGCAATGTCTGAGGTGCTGTCTTTTGGTTAAACCGAGGTCCCGTCTGCTCTCTCAGATGGACGTAAAAGATTCAATGACACTATTTCGAAGATGACCAGGGGAGTTATCCCTGGTGTCCTGGCTAATATTTATCCCTCAATCAACATAACCAAAAAAACAGATTATCTGGTCATTATCACATTGCTGTTTGTGGAAGTTTGCTTGTGTGCAAGTTGGCTGCCGTGTTTCCTACATTACAACAGTGACTACATTTCATAAAAAGTACTTCATTGGCTGTAAAGCGCTTTGAGACGTCCAGTGTCGTAAAAGGCGCAAGTCTTTCTTTTTCTTTGCAGACATCAGTGTGACTAATTTAAACATTCAGTTGTCCAATCCACATTCTCTGCACTGGGAATGGAGTCTCCAAAGATTGACCCCATTTATTAGTTAGAATGAAGAATAGAACCCGGGGTGAGCGACGGGATGCTCGCTGGAGCGAGTGGGATCATATGAGTGAGCACCCTCCGGAGACTAGTAGAAAGTCACATAAAGCAATTGTTTTCTCAATAGTCTACATTACTAATGAGGCTTATTCAATAAAATGTCATGCAACTAGATACTTTCATTGACTGCTTAATGACAAAGATTAAAAGTTGAAGTGCATTCCTGCACAGTGCTGTCCTGTAGGTGTTTTGCACAAACCTATAATCTTGTTTTCCCCAATGACAGGGTTAAGTTATTGAGAAACTTGCCTCAGACTTTCGGTGTTATAGAGGTTACATTTGTTTGGCAGAATTAATGTTGGCATTCCTTAGCAACACCTCAGAAGCATGTTGAAAGAGTTATAAAACAAAATACAGAGTGTCTCAGTTTCAACTCGTGTTTTGGTAGAAAGTCAACAAAAGTATCCTGGCAACTTTTTTTTTTCTCCCCATTTTCTCAGCAGGAACCAATTGTGGTCACATGATCGTGCACAGCTTTGTCGAATTCGGGAATTGGTTGAGGCAGTGCATCACATCTTGCTTTCGCCACTGGTACCTGGAGTTGAATCCAGTCTAGATATCTAAGATGGAGATCTTCCACTGATTGGGAACTTGGAGTGGGTTATGGCATAGTCCTTCCACAGGTAGGACCGATGTATTAATTCAGTGCTGAGAGAGATGCAATGGAAGTCTTCTATAATTGGGGACTGAGTGACACTGTGTTCCAAAGTACTGTTCCTCCAGCTCCAAAATCTGGGTTTGAATCCATCAAGCGACACAGCGATGGTCAGTTTCTCCGGTTTAGTTCGTGAGAGTAGTTACACTTCTATCCCCTTTGGGGCTATCCCGGATCAGACGTACTCCTCAAAGTGTTCACTCTCAACTTAAGGTTGAGGTAGCCGAATCCTAAAGGCGCTAACTGGGTCTAAAGGTCCAGGCTATCTCTCCCTAACGGAAAGGAACAACCTGAGAATGTTACTGTCCTCCAGATAACACTTTTTAGTGAGTTTTAACCAGATTGTAAATGTCTCGGATATTGTAAGGGGTCTCCCCTCAGAAATGTACCTCTTCACCAAAAGAGTGGGCGGAGATGTGGTTCATGAGTTATTGATACAGAAGACTGAGAAACAATTCTAAAATATATAAAGGTTTATTTAAAGAAACGCAATTTACAGTTGGTCAGTCAATCGCAACGTCAACAGTTCTAAAAAAGGTGAAAAATACAATTTTTCTAGTGGAGAATCTTACTTTCCAGATCTAAACTTTGTTACACAAGAACATAAGAACATAAGAATTAGGAACAGGAGTAGGCCATCTAGCCCCTCGAGCCTGCTCCGCCATTTAACAAGATCATGGCTGATCTGGCCGTGGACTCGGCTCCACTTACCCGCCCTCTCCCCGTAACCCGTCTCCGCTTTGTAAACTTTGTTACAGTATTACAGTTCTTAAAATTGTTTAAGCAGGATATCCATCAATTATCAAGGTAGCAGTTACCTTCAATCCCCGAGATGTGAAAGACCACAGAGCAGACCCGTAGCCTTTTGCCTTGCTCTGTAGTCGAGAAATGCTTTTGCCCGTTTAAAGTGAGTCTGACTTTCTCATTCGAGCCTTCAACATTCATACCTTTGTTGGTTGTGTTTCATAAGGTCTCTTGTTGATCAAATTAATTATCACTAGTTATTTTCTTGCTGACCCTTGCATTTCTAGCTGTTGTATCAATACATAGCTATTATGCGTGTACGATTTACGTTCAAAGGGCCGATGTCATTTGTTTGTGCATTGGGCACTTTTGAGTGTTTGTTACATGTGCCATTTTTAAGCAGTTATCCAATAACTTCTCCATAGTCCCAAGAATTTGGTCTTGTTTATGCGAGATACAGGTACTTGTCATTTTGCTTTTTAACTGAACCAACTAGTGTGTTTACATGTGCCCATTATTCAGTTTGCCATCTATAGTCAAGAGGGCAGATGCCATTTGTTTATGATGAACAATCCAGATTAGGCAATTCAAGCTGACTGCTTACTTCAACAATTGTCCTGTTTTAAGAAGTTAATAAAGTTACTTATCCAGGGTCAGACCTTGAAGGCTAGAATTCTTTGATAGCTAGGATTTCCAAATCCGGCTTGTCTTATTTGTAAAGACGTTATAAGGTAGAATTCCTTCACAAGTTGGTGGGGCAGTGTGTTACACGACTGTCACTTTATTGCTGAGTCCCTAATTGGAATCCAACCCAGACATAAGGATCGGTCTCATTCTAGTTTTCAGTGAATATGAGACTGTAGTGCGAGACTAGCAGTAATTAAATCAGTTGAGGGTGTTAATTGAGTCGCTTGGTGTGTCTCTGATCTATGTTTTTGATCCCTCTGCAGATTTTAAAGAAACAACAGAAAAGAGTAGCGGTACCCAAGTTACAATGGGAGAATGGAGCTTCCTGAGCGATCTGCTGGAGTCGATCAAAAGCCACGCCCCTATGCTGGGTCGCGTCTGGCTCCTCCTCATGATGATTTTCCGAATTCTTGTCCTGGCCACGGTGGGAAATGACATTTTTGAAGACGAACAAGAGGAGTTTGCCTGCAACACGTTGCAGCCCGGCTGCAAGCAGGTCTGTTACAACAAGGCCTTTCCCATCTCGCCTTACAGGTTCTGGGTGTTCCATATCGTGATCCTGTCCATTCCCTCCCTGCTTTTTGTGGTCTACGCCGTGCACCAGTCCTCGAAGGAGGAAGAAAAGCAAGAGAAAATCGGCATCGCCCGAAGAATGGGGCAGGCCATCGATGGGACGGCAAGGATACAGAAGTGCTACATTATTCACGTTGTTCTGCGCCTACTGGCTGAGATTGGCCTCATTGTTTCTCAGTGTTTAATATACGGCTTCACAATCGAGCCCCAGTTTCTGTGCACTGGCTTTCCTTGCCCTCATGTCGTGGATTGTTTTGTCTCCCGCCCAATGGAGAAGACCGTGTTTTTGATGTTCTATTTTATAATCGGCGTCCTCTCTGCAATTATCAGCCTTGTTGAGTTGGTGCACATTTTTGTCAAGCTATTCCGCCGGAGGCAGTTAAAGGCCTTCGAGCAACAGAACCGGTCAAATAGTGACTATGAGAAGGGTCAGAACCCCCACTCGGTCCAGTTAATGGACAAGACAGTTACCATGAACCACAGCACCAACCTCTCGCACATGGATTCCAATCACAAGACCAAGTCAGTGGGCAGCAGTAACAGTGGAAGGTCGTCGCAATCAAGTGGAAAGAAACCCCCTCTTAATATCTAAGAGGAACTGGTGCAAGCTCTGAGCAGTAACTGACTTTCGCATCAGGCAGCCTTGGTATCACAAGCAAAACAAAGAGAATGGGACTGGGATCTTACAGATGTAAAATGGGCTCCGTCCAAAACCTTCTGTGAGGTGATGAATGTAAAACAAAATCAATTGTTGTTCATCCAATTCCAGTTTCTCTTTTTCGTGAGGCTTGTGCTTTTATTTGGTTAATCATTTATTTGGTTATTTAAATAGCTATTGTCAAACACTGGAAATTACGGTTAGCGAGATATTCTGGAAATGATCTTGATCACCTTTTTAAAAGATTAGGGAGAATGCTCCCTCGGGCGGGAGGGGGAGGGGGAGGGGGCAGTGTAAGTGAGTTGGTGGAGCAGAATGTGGCAGAAATGGTCCTCGACAACTCAAGCAGCTGCCTGATAAATGGGGAGACATAAAATGGCAAGTCCCCGTGGGATTGAAAACCTAAATGATGAAATATTTCTCAGCAGGTAGGAGATGCATTTTTAAAAATGTATTTTGTTTATGTTGAAAATGCCCAACCCCTTCTCCTTTATTACCGACTCTCCCTGATAATCCACAAGGCCTCAGGCACTAAATGACCTCACTGGGTGGTAATCGCAGAATAGGGCGCCATTCCCAGAAGTCAGCAGCAGCCAGTCCAACTGCTCAGTTGGTAAGGCAGCATGTGACTGACTAAAAGGTGCCAGATTGAAGCCTGATTCTGTGTTGATTTAGTTGGTTTTGGCCAGGGTTTGCTATAAGGGCCTCTGAGGTAGAGATGGGAAAATTGGTCCAGGGCCTACTCGTAATCACTATTCAATGACTGAATGGATGTTGGGTGAGGACCGAATAGGGTTCAAACGTGATCTGCCTCACTGTCACGTCAGCAAGCTATTTAATTGTGTCCAGGCTCATGCATACGGTTGCCAACCCCTCCAGGATTGCCCTGGAGTCTCCAGGAATTAAAGATTAATCCCTTGTATACTGCTGCAAGCAACCTGGGAGAAAAATCATAACTAGGGCGTTAAAAACAATGTGTGTGTGTGTGCTTTTTTTTTAACGTTTTCTTAGAAAGCTTTTGTTCATTAGTTATAAAAGTTTGGGAGATGGAGATTGTTTGACTAGATGGGATGGATGAAGGCGGGAGACCATGTGATGAAACTTCCAGGAATACGTCCAGAGTTGGCAACCCTAACCGCCACTTGGATGAGGTACCAGAAGGTGACCAAAGGCCGTGAGGTGGCACTGCGAGGAGAGGAGGACATTAAAGCAGAATGGAAAAATTCACACCATTATTAGAGAATAAAATAGTGCCGTATTCTGCAACATTTTTGTAAGCAGAGTTGGCTGGTACCACCTTTGCCATGTAACAGAGTGACATTCATTTGTACTGAAGTGTCCAAGGATTCCTGGCAGTGTTAGTTTGTGCACTTCCTAACTCCTGTAGGTAAAGCTTCTGATTCTACATCCTTATATGTGATTAAAATGACGATTATTTTTTAAACGAATGTGGTGGAACAGCATGTTGGAACACCAAGGCACCTTGCCGGAAGAGGTGGGAGGAATCACAACCCGACCGTCCCTCCCTACTCAACCGAGTTTTTATCTCACCGGTGCTTTGGGGGAAGCTGTTGACCTGAAATCGGATACAAAGTGAGAGAGAATAAATGGAGGGTCCTTGGCTAAACAAAGAGACAGATCAGGCCTGGGAGCAGGTTATTCACTCGGTGGTGAAGACATTAGGCTTGGTCCAGTGGAATTGGCAAGTAAACAGAGGCTACCCTACCAACAAAAATAGTGCATCCCTAATTTCAGGAACGAAAGATTTATTTATATCCGGACTTGCAAAAACACTTTTGAAGTGAAGATTTCTGCCAATTCTCTGATTTTGAAACAATTCCTCATGGTCAGCTGGGCTCAGTGCTGGTACTCTCTAGTCTGAGCGAGAGATCATGGGTTCAAGCTCCATGCTAGGACTTCAGCATAGGATCCAGGCTGGTGCTACTTCAGGACTGAGGGAGTTCTTCACTGTTGGGGGTGCCATACTTTTGGATGAGAAGTTAAGCCAAGGCCTTATCCAGCGGTTCAGTTGGACATTAAAGATCTCCATGTACTTTGGAATTTTCCAAGTGTCCTGATCAACATTGTTTCCTCAACCAATGCCACCACAAACGGGTGATTCATCTCAGTGCTGTGTACAAAGTGCCTGCTGTGTACAAAGTGCCTGCTGTGTACAAAGTGCCTGCTGTTTGCCTACAGACGAGAGCACTTTCAATGTGAAATGCTTTCAGTTGTTTCTTAGATGTGATAAAGTGCTATATAAATGTAAGCTTTCTCTTAATTATTTGTTTAAAAAAAATGTTTCACCTAACAAGTTGAGTTTATACGTTCCCTCTGTTGCGAGTAGGGTTGCCAACACACCAGGACTGTCCTGGAGCCTCCAGGAATCAATCTCTTGGACATTGTTGCAAACAACCCCAGGAGGAGAATCATAGGAGCATTAAAAAATTGTGTGTTTTAAAAAAAAATTCTTTGACCACTTTATTACTTTTATAAAATATTGACGATGGGGAAGACAGACTTTTACTGGGCAGTTGGAGGCAGGAAGTCACATGACAAAGCCCCCAGGAATACGTTCAACCAGAATAGGTAATACAAGCTGCGAGGGTCTGTGATATTCCCCAGGTCTCTCTGTACTTTTGTTACTCTTCGGTGACCTCTGTATCTCAGCTGCCCTGCCCCAGGCACCGATGGCCCATTAAAACCTGCTCAGTCCGATGCCAAGGCCAATCCTTCACGGAAATGAAATAAGCTTCACCTTGTATTAAATAAAACCTTGCTTTCAACAGTTCAAATTACAGGCTGCTTGCCTGAATACGGGAGCGATGGAATGCAGCCTCCTTGCTCTGTTTATTTGACAGAACATAAATAATCCTGGGTGGGGAGGTGGGAATATATTTTGGTTGACTTTTACCTTTTTAAATAAAGCTGAGAAAGTCTCAGTGAAGTTTAGAAAGAGTAAAAATCTGAAAAGATGGTCTCCGGTGTGGGATGAAGGCAGAAAGACTTCTTCCGCTTGCTTTGCAGTGCAGTGTGTTACCCTTGTTGCAGGTTTTTAAACATCACTATGTTAGCTGCAGTATACTTGGAAAGTGTCTGCACTGCAATCTGATGTTGACAGTGATGCATTTCTCCCCAGGAAACGGGCTGTTCTAATGCAATTCATCTGCCCTTGATACATCTCACTCCCTGAGAACAGACCAGTTGAACCAAGAACTTGATCCGACGTATCCAGTTTCCAGCATATTATGCGTCATCTGGATGGACAATGAAACACAATATTACTTCCTCCCAACCCTTCAGCTCTCCTCCCCTGCACACCGTTCCCCAGCCAAGGGGTGGCGGGCGGGGGAGAACTCATCGTGCGAATACATAATTTTGAGCAGCAGCAGAATTGACCACTCTGCTGCCCTCAAGGTCCTGCCCACAGGGTACACGACCAGGGTCCTGCCCCGGCCTCCTGCCCCCAGGGCAATGCCTCTGGCCCCCTGCCCCCAGGGCAATGCCTCCGGCCTCCTGCCCCCAGGGTCCTGCCTCCGGCCACCTGCCCCCAGCCTCCTGCCCCCAGGGTCCTGCCCTCAGCCTCCTGCCCCCAGGGTCCTGCCTCCGGCCTCCTGCCCTCAGCCTCCTGCCTCCGGCCTCCTGCCCTCAGCCTCCTGCCCCAAGGGTCCTGCCCTCAATGCATCAGAATCTAGATAGAAATGCCACTAAATTGTCAAGAAATGTTACCTTTTTGATATTCGGAGCCGGCCTTTCATGCACGATCCTGGGAATGGACAGGGACGTTGAATGGAATTGGACGATTGGGTTTGGATCTTGACGTGTGCCTCTATGTCTCCACATGCAATATCTTCGCTGGTTCAGCTTCCCATCAGTATGTTGAGTCTGTAACAAATTACATTTTTAATATAGTTTTATACATAGATTTATAAATGTATTTTTCTACATGTGTGTATGTGTTCAGTGTAAATAGCTTGTATTAAAATTGTGTGCCCATTATAATGAAAAAAAACGTTTTTCTCACTGTGAAGAGACAAGCTTTGTGACTTGGGAGCCCCCATTCCTCTAGCTGTGATTACTATAGATTTTATATAGAAACAATCCGAATTCATTGACGATCTTAAACAAGTTGCAATTGTAGCACAGTTACACCCCAACCCCCACCACCTCAAAATTAAAACCAACAGAACGTCCAAACGTAATGAGGATATTTCTCCAAATCAGCTTATTTTTTCTCACCAGTTCTCCCTCCCTACACTCCTGAAAGCATTGAATCTTTTCCAGGAACAGTTTTGTGGCACAAGTTACCCTCTGGCACCTTAACTGTGAGCCATGAGCCATGGCTCAGGAGTAGCACACTTGCCCGAGTCAGGAGGTTGTGGGTTCAAGTCCCACTCTAGACACTTGAGCACAAAATCTAGGCTGACACTCCAGCGCAGTGCTAAGGGAGGTGCACTGCTGGAGATGCCACCTTTTGGATGAGACGTTAAACCGGGGCACCACCCACTCTCTCAGGTGGAGGTAAAAAATCCTACGGCACTATTCAAAGAGGAAAAGGGGAGTTCTCCCAGATGTCCTGCTCTATATTCATCCGTTTACCTAACACTAAAAAGAGATTATCTGGTTATCATCACATTGCTGATTGAGAGACCTTACAGCGTGTAAATTGGCTGCCGTACTTCCCACATTTCAACAGTGACTACACTTCAAGAAAATGACTTAATTGGCTGTTATGCACTTTGGGATGTCCTGAGGTTGTAAAAGGCGCTAGATAAATGCAAGTTCTTTCTTTCTAGATTGGCAGTAGTTACTGCTGGGCTATTTTTATATTTGTTGTGAGGATGTGGGTGACGTTGGCCAAGCTGATTTCTTGCCAATCCCTAGTTGCCCTGAGCAGGTGCTGAAGGTGCCCGGGCCCGGGCCCGGGATGATGCACGGCAGAGAATTGCAGAATTTTGTTCCAATGACTATGAAGGAATGGTGACTATATGTCCAGGTCCGGATGCTGCAGGACTTGGAGGAGAACATGGAGGTGATGTTGTTCCCATGGTATTGCTGCTCTTGTCCTTCTCGATGGTGGTGATCGCGAGGCTGGGAGTTGCTAGCCTGCATGTCACAGGTTTATTCTCTGATTGGGGCAGTTTTTGTATAAAAGTTTAACGCAGACTTTGCAATGAGGGAGGAGGAGTGTGAAATAATGGGGTGAAATTGCGGTCGGAGGCTGCCCACGGGCAATTGTCTCCGACCTGAAACATTTCTACGAATTTACCGGGCTGTTCCGAAGGAGCGCGGGATTCCGGTGGGGAGGCCTTCTCTTCCCGCGCTGCAAAGTGCGCTCCCGTCCTCCAGGTTCCCACGCGGAAGGCGCAGTCACATGTGACTGCTCAGCCAATCAGGTATAGTATTCCACAGTTTTCCCATTAGTAGCATTGAGAACTCCGTATCTACCAGTTCTCATTGCTAATAATGGGAAAAAAACAAACACACTAAACATATATAATAAAAAATAAAAAACAGACTTCACATAATTAAAATTAATAAATATCTTATAGAAAAAAAATTACAAGTTTTTAAAAAGTTTTTTTTAATTATGGTTAAAAATAAATGTAACGCAGTGGGCAGTGTATGTTTTTTAACACCTACACCTGTAAAAGTAGGCTAGGTGCCTGCTTTTTGAGGACATTTGCTGGGCAAGATATGGGTGAATACCGCAATCTTGACCAAGCAAATGTCCTCGCTCCCGAGATGCTGATCATCTGTCAAGTTCCAGCTTTTCCGATGTCTTCCCGGGTCGATAGAAACTTCGTATGGACCCGGGGAGGCCGAGATTTCCAGGCCATTAGACGAGATAAACATAGTGAGAGAGGAAGTATTAAGGGGCTTAGCAGCTTTGAAAGTGGATAAATCCCCAGGTCCGGATGAAATGTATCCCAGGCTGTTAAGAGAAGCAAAGGAGGAAACAGCAGAGGCTCTGACCATCATTTTCCAATCATCTCTGGCTACAGGTATGGTGCCAGAGGACTGGAGGACTGCTAATGTTGTACCTTTGTTTAAAAAGGGAGAAAGAGACAGACTGAGTAATTACAGACCAGTCAGCCTAACATCAGTGGTGGGAAAATTCTTGGAAAAAATCCTGAGGGACAGGATAAATTTTCATGTGGAAAGCCATGGATTAATCAAGGACAGTCAGCATGGATTAGTCAAGGGACGGTCGTGTCTGACTAACTTGATTGAATTTTTCGAGGAGGTAATCAGGATGAGGGCAGTGCATATGATGTAGTGTATATGGATTTTAGCAAAGCTTTTGATAAGGTCCCACATGGCAGACTGGTCACTAAAGTAAAAGCCCATGGGATCCAGGGCAAAGTGGTAAGTTGGATCCAAAATTGGCTCAGAGGCAGGAAGCAAAGGGTAATGGTTGATGGGTGTTTTTGTGACTGGAAGACTATATTCAGTGGGGTTCCGCAGGGCTCGGTACTGGGTCCCTTTTTGTGGTATTTATCAATGACTTGGACTTGAATGTTGAGGGTATGATTAAGAAGTTTGTAGATGACACTGAAACAGGCCGTGTGGTTGATAATGAAGAAGAAAGCTGCGAACTGCAGGAAGATATCAATATACTGGTCAGAACAGTGGCAAATGGAATTCAATTCGGATAAGTGTGAGGTAATGCATTTGGTGGGGGCTAACAAGACAAGAGAGTACACATTAAATGATGCGACACTGAAAAGTGTAGAGGAACAAAAGGACCTTGGAGGTAGCAGGCCAGGTAGATAAGGTGGTTAAGAAGGCATAGGGAATACTTGCCTTTATTAGTTGAGGCATGGAATACAAGAGCAAGGAGGTTATGCTTGAACTGTATAAAATACTGGTTAGGCCACAGCTGGAGTACTGTGTGCAGTTCTGGTCACCACATTACAGGAAAGATGTGATTGCACTGGAAAGGGTGCGGAGGAGATTTACAAGAATGTTGCCAGGACTGAAGAATTTTGGCTTTGAGGAAAGATTGGAGATGCTGGGGCTGTTTTCTTTGGAACAGAGGAGGCTGAGGGGAGACCTGATTGAGGTGTATAAAATTATGAGGGTCCTGTTTCACTTGGCAGAGGGGTCAACAACCAGGGGGCATAGATTTAAAGTAAATGGGGGGGGGGGGAGGTTTAGAGGAGATATGAGGGGAAATGTTTTCACCCAGAGTGTGATGGGGGTACGGAACTCTCTGCCTGAAAGGGTGGTAGAGGCAGAAACCCTCACCACATTTTAAAAATACTTGGATGTGCACTTAATGTGCCGTACTCTACAGGGCTACGGACCAAGAGCTGGAAAGTGGGATTAGGCTGGATAGCTCTTGGCCGGCCGGCGCAGACACGATGGGCCGAAATGGCCTCCTTCCGTGCTGTAAATTTCTATGATTCTATAGTACCAAGTTCCTGTCCCCACAATTTTACCCTATAAAATAAAGAGGTTAATACTATGTTTAAAATAGACAGGGATTTGGTACGTGCCCGTTCAACTTTTATACCAAAACAGTGCCAGTCAGGAAATGGATCATGAGCTCATCCTACAATCTCATCACCCGCACCAAAGCACTTGTTTCCAGGCAAAACCAACTTCTTGTGCTGTTGGTGCCCTCTAGTGCTGGCAAAAAAGAATTACAATTAGCACGGTGGAAATGAAGACAATGGGATGAGGCATTTGAAAAAAATGTTAAAAGCTAATTAACAGTAACTAAATAAGAGCAGCTCTTTATACAGCACATGCAGGCCATTATTTCATACAAATCAGCTGCACACCAAAGATATATGAGCAAACCTAGCAATAATAAACTAAATACCCTCAGTAGAAATCTGAAGGACTGAATGCTGGAAAGCTGGAAATTTACAGCTGACCAGTCAGAATCTAAAAGAGGAAAGACAGATTAACATTTTTCACTAACTTTTGATGGAAGGTCCCACCCAAAACCTCTTGTTTCCCTTTCAGCTGCTGAGCACGCTGTGGGAGCATTTACAAATATAATCGCCAAGGGCTTCATTGTCAGGCCCCGATGAGTTTGCTGTAGAGTTATTGAGGGGACATTGCAGCCTTTACACTCAACAATTCTCCTGCATTACCATTGTGCATGAATGGACAGTAAATACCCAAGGTCACTACGTTTCCCACATTCATCATCATAGGTGGTCCCTCGAACGAGGATGACTTGCTTCCACAAGAGTTCACAGATGTTTCAATGAAGGACCCGATGTTCCAGTCCTGAACTCCAGTTGAGGGGATGGAAGATGCCTGTGCGTGGATACCGTTGCACACCAGCCACCACACGGGCTCGACAGAGCTAGGCCTTTATCCACTGGCAAGGGTTAACCAGGACGACTAGAGACCAGCTCTGCTGCATGGACCTAGTGCGCGTACATATCGCAGTGTGGGCTGGCCCGTGCTGCCCCAGGGCCCTCGGCTCTCCTGGGCCCCGTACCCTCATTTGCCCACCTTTGCCCCACGGTGTTGCAGGGCCCGGCGCTCCAGCTCTATTTATAGCCCCGACCTGCAGTGGTGTTCTCACATTACAACAGTGACTGCACTTCAAAAAAGTTCTTCATTGGCTGTAAAGCGCTTTGGGACGTACAGTGGTTGTGAAAGGCGCTAGATAAATGCAAGTCCTTTTTTTTCTTATGTGGGATTAGTGACAGAAGGGAACATTTTCCAGGGTCTCTGTCTAGGTGCAGCGAATCACACACACACACTGAATACTGGAAAATCACACACCTGGCAAGGAACCCATCTGTAAACATAAGAACATAAGAAATAGGAGCAGGAGTGGACCATTCGGCCCTTTGAGCCTGCTCCGCCATTCAATAAGGTCATGGCTGATCTTCTAGCTCAAATCCACTTTCCTGCACTGTCCCCATATTCCTTGATTCCCTTAATATCCAAAAATCTATCGATCTCTGTCTTGAATATACTCAACAAAGGAACCCATCTTCAGATACGATGGTAACTACTGCAGCGAATCGAATACGGCTAGGTTGATCTCCTGGACTAGTTTCGATCGTCTGGTTGGGTCAGATGTGTTTTCCCCAATGGGCCAGGGTTTTTATCTGGTTTCTGCCTCTCCCAGGAGGTGCAAGGGGTGTCGCAGTTGTGTGGGGCGGACTGGTTGGGCTGGGTGCTCTTTACCTTTCCACCATTGTTCATAGGTTTATATGTAACCTTCAGGGCTGCTGACCGAGGGCCGTGTGGCTCTTTGTCGGCCGGCGTGGACATGGTGGGCTGAAATGGCCCCCTTCTGCGCTGTAGATTTCTATGTTTCTATGTAAAGGAACCCGCCGCTCGAGGAATGCACCTGATCAGGGGATGGTTGCTGTGCCCAGGTGCAGACCCAGGTAAATTTCCTCACAATCTCCAAACTGCTGGCCATCATCATGAGGCAGTGAATGAATGCGATGGGTCTCACTGCATTCAAAACAAGTTCATGTGCCAACGACCTTCAAACAAGGTAATGAAAAGGTAAGTATTTGTCTTACTGCAGCAAAGCAATGGAACTGATCACCAGCTGCAAACTGGATGAAAGTAACATGGTTTGAGAAGCGGCAGATCCTACCTGACCAACTCCCTGCGGCTTTTTCAAGGAAATTACATTTTTGTTTATTCGTTCACGGGATGTGGACATCACTGGCCAGGCCAGCATTTATTGCCCTTGGGAAAGTGGTAGTGGTCTGCCTTCTTGAACCGCTGCAGGTCTTTGTAGCAGTTTGATATAACTGTGTAGGCCATTTCAGAGGGCAGTTAAGAGTCAACCACATTGCTGTGGGTCTGGATTCACATGTAGGCCAGACTGGGTAAGGACGGCAGATCTCCTTCACTAAATGACATTAGTGAACCAGATGGGTTTTTGCAATCCAGTGGTTTCATGGTTACCATTACTGACACGAGCTTTTTATTACAGATTTATTTAATTAACTTAATTTAAATTCCCCAGCTGCCTTGGTGGGATTTGAACTCACGTTTCTGGATCATTTGTCCAGGCCTCTGGATTACTAGTCCATTAATGTAACCACTATGTTACCGTACCCCATAGACATCCTAAGTTGACATTTGAAAGACCAATCACAGTGCATGTAAACCTCGAGAAAGCTTTTCATAAAGTTCTTCATGAAAGGCTGTTACAGAAGCTTGGAGTAGAGTATAGTAAAAGAAAGCAAGGCTTGCATTTATATAGTGCCTTTCACGACCACTGGACGTCTCAAGTGCTTTACAGCCAATGAAGTACTTCTGGAGTGTAGTCACTGTTGTAATGTGGGAAATGTGGCAGCCAACTTGCGCATAGCAAGCTCCTATAAACAGCAATGATGATGACCAGATAATCTGTTTTGTTATATTGATTGAGGGATAAATATTAGCCAGGACATCGGGGAAAACTCTGCTGCTCTTCTTTGAAATAGTGCCATGGAATCCTTTATGTCCGCCTGAGAGAGCAGACGAGGCCTCGGTTTAACATCTCATCCAAAAGACAGCACCTCCAACAGTACAGCACTCGCCTAGATTTATGTGCTCAAGTCTCTGGAGTGGGACTTGAACCCATAACCTTCTGATTCCGAGGCGAGTGTGCTACCCACTGAGCCAAAGTTGACGTAGAACCTGGAGATTGATAAGCAATAAGTGGGTTCTAGTTAGAAGAGTGTTATCCGACAGGAGAGATGGAGTGACACAGGATCTGATGCTGGAACACCTTCTCTTCCTAGTCTACAAAAATGGCCTGGAGTCAGAAAAGAAATGCAGTTTGGTCACAGCCACAGATTGGGGTGGGAGGAAGGGAAAGGTAGTCAAGTGGTGATGATGCAGCCGAAAACTAAAGAACCTAAACAAATTTTGGAGCTAGGCAAAACTGTATCGGATGAAATTCAAACCAGATAATTGCAAGGTGCTACACAACGGAAGGAAGAATGCGAGACACGCCTTGCGTGAATGGTGATGTGCAAACTGAAAAATGTTGGGAGTGGTAGATGCCTCAACACTGCCCAGTTACTGCAGGGCACCAATCAATGCAGCGAACAGAATGCAGTGCTTTGTTGCCATATGAGGAAAGTGCAAGTCTGAGGCTTTAATGCTGTACACTGCTCTGGGTAAGGCACGAGGGAAACACCCAAACCCTGGAGATGGTGCAGAGAAGGGCCGGCCTCCTGGGCCAGTGTCGAGACTGATCCCTCGCGTTAGAGGAATGAGTTAGGTGGATAGGCTAGGGAAAATTCAGGGCGAGAGGGGATAGGTATCAGATACTAAATTAATAGAAAAGGAAAAAATTCAGAGCACTTTTACTGTAAAGTTAGATTATGGCAGCAGAACAAGGGGCTTCAGTGCAAAGTGTTACGTGGTAGTGGGGTGGCTGGTGTGCAACGGTCACCCCACATTAAAACAATTCACGCACAGGCATCTTCCACCCTTTAAAATGAAGTTCAGGACCTGGCCGGCATTGGTCAAATCAGTCACCTTCTAATTCATTTTGGTGTGGAAGGAAATCATCCTCGGCTCCGGGGGACTGCCCAAGGAGGAGGAGGTATATTCAGGACTGGTGTCAGGAAACACTTCTTCACACAGACTGATTATTACCTGCAATGGTCTTCTGCGTAGGGAAATAGAGGAAAATTGAAATCATTCAAAGAGTTAGACACTATGACCAGAGGGGGAACTGTGAGTTTCTAGGAAAGGGCGAGCTCCCTCATCCAAATGGACTGAGTGCAGTTTAACATTGCTCGGGGGGCTTCATTTTTCTTCTCGACGGCTGGAGTCTCGAATTCAGTCGCTTTAACTTAAAATTGTCCTCTGAATTTATCTTTTCTAAGCCATTTTGTGTCACATTTCTCAATAAGATATTGTTTTCCCACCAAGATTTTTATTCTGTTTAAAAAAAACTTGCCTGAATTATTCATCTTGCGAACATTTTCTTTGCTTCTGTTCAATGCCTGTGGCGATTTTCAGCATCAGAATTCCTGCTGGTGCTGGATTTGCATCGGTGAGCATTACCTTCATATTCCAAACATAGACGCTGACTTTTATGCCCATCCGGTTCAAAAGCATTTCCCAAAGGATTATATACAGGGACAGATGTCCAGGCTTTGACAGCATTTCCCTAACCTGCGATCTCTACCACCTAGAAGGATAAGGGCAGCAGACGCATTGGGAGCACCATCACCTCCAAGTTCCCCTTCAAGTCACACACCATCCTGACTTGGAATTATATCGCCGTTCCTTCATCATCGCTGGGTTAAAATCTTGGAACTCCCTCCCTGACAGCACTGTGCGAGTACCTTCACCACACGGACTGCAGCGGTTCAAGGCGGCAGCTCACCCCCAGCTTCTCAAGGGCAATTAGGGATGGGCAATAAATGCCGGCCTTACCAGCGACGCCCATGTACGCTGGGAATCTGGAGATGAAGCTTCTTCTTCTGATGGAGAGGCCCACTCAGGACATTAACCAGTCTTTCTCTTTCTGAAGCTGATTGACCTGTTTTTGCAGCATTATCTGCTTTTAACATTTGCATTTCAATGTTGACAGGTTAACTTTTTATTTCTATGTTCAGCTACATCGGCAGAAACGTCTGAGAAAATATTTCAGGAGATCTGAAGAACAAGGTAAAAATATCTACCAGGGTACAGCAGTCCTTGAAAAATAGCTTCAATACTCCAAATATCGATTTCAACTCATTTAAAAACAAACCAGGAAACATTATCTGTTATTACTGCACCCAGAGGAATGATTGATACTTGGGAACCTTTAAAATTAGATGGCTGAAGGTGAACATACTCATACTGCATGGTGTAACGTAGAACTCTTCCCCTCCATCATGATGGCTGTGTGGTGATGGTGTCGAGTGTTGTGGAACTCCCTTCCTCACCCCTTCCCCAATAACTCACCGACGTGTCACTCGACCATTCAGGATTGGAAAGGTCCCAGGTTCGATCCCTCATTAGTTAGCCAGACTCGGGAGGGGTAAAAGAATAAGTGCAACCTGATTTCCCTCGTCTGGATCATGTTGGACAGAGGGGAAAAACTGACCTTACATCCTGGTCCAACCTCCTGATTGCCGGGAGTACGTAGACACTCATTCCAGGCTCATCCATGGAGAATGGCCTCTTGGATACAGTATTGGAGGGCTGACACTTTCCTGTGGTACCCGGCAGGAATTCAGGACAGGTGAAAAAAAGAGAAGGCTTGGGGTAAACTACCAAAACTTCAAGATATTGATGGAGGAGAATAGTAACTGACTGAGCAGTTGTAGGGTGACCAGTGTCAATTATCTCTCGAACTCCCTCTGTGCAACAACAACTCTCCGTGCTGCTCGCAATGTGGCAAACCACCTCCAGTAACTCTTACTGCTGGTAATTTATTGGGTGGCCAAGGATGACATGGTTCAACTTGCCGCCTGGACCTACAACTGGTGAATGGGGATCAGCTACCCAATATAGAAGAGTCATTTCCAGCAACTATAATGGGAGGAAAATCAAGGTGGTGATGGGTTAGCGATCCGCTCCACTCCAACAGTTAAATGTCCAAGGTGAAATTACCTTAGAAGATCATAAGAATTAGGAACAGGAGTAGGCCATCTAGCCCCTCGAGCCTGCTCCGCCATTCAACAAGATCATGGCTGATCTGGCCGTGGACTCAGATGGTGTTTTTATCTGGCTTTGTTTAAGAACATGATTTCCAGCCCTCCTCCTCAGTCTGTTGCGGTAGATACAAACCTCTAATCTAGAGACTATACGAGAATCATAGATTGATACAGTACAGGAGGCTATTTGGCCCATTGTGAAAGAGCTATCAATTAATCCCACTCCCCTGCCCTTTCCTCATAGCTCTGAAAATTTCCCCCCTTCAAGTATTTCTCCAATTCTGAATGTTACTATGACTCTGCTTCCACCACACTTTCAGGCAGTGCATTCCAGATCGTAATAACTCGCTGTGTAAAAACATTCTCCTCATCACACCTCTGGTTCTTTTGCCTATCACCTTAAATCTGTCTCCTCTGGTTACTGGCCCATCTGTCACTCGAAACAGTTTCTCTTTATTTCCCCTAACAATAGCCTTCATGATTTTGAACCCCTCTATCAAATCTCCCCTTAACCTTCTCTGCTCCCAGCTTCTCCACATAACTGGAGTCCTGCAGCCCTAGTACCATTCTGGTAAATCTCCTCCTCACCCTCTCCAAGGCCTTGACATCCTTCCTAAAGTGTGGTGCCCAGAATTGACCATGATACTCCAGCGGGGGCTAACCTGGGTTTTATAAATATTAGCAGAACTTCCTTGCTTTTGTGCTCTGTGGTCCTATTTATGAAGCCAAGGATCCCGTGTGCCTTTTTAACAGACTTGTCAACTTGTCCTGCCACCTTCAAAGACTTGTGTACATATACCCTCAGGTTCCTCGGTTCCTGCACCCCCTTTAAAATTATACCATTTTGTTTATATTGCCTCTCCTCATTCTTCCTACCAAAATGAATCGCTTCACACTTCTCTGTGTTAAATTTCTTCTGCCATGTGTCTGCCCATTTCACCAGTGTGTCGATGTCCTCCTGAAGTCTGTTACTACCCTCCTCACATTTCTGAGTTTTGTGCCATCTGCAGACTTTGAAATGATGTCCTGTATACCCAAGTTCAGAACATTATTATTGATCAAAAACAGCTGTTTCCCTCCAGTCTGAAAAACAACCGTTCACCATCACTCTCTGCTTTCAGCCCCTTAGCTAATTTCATATCCACACAGCCACTGTCCATTTAATCCCATGGACTTCAACTTGGCTAACTAATCCATTATGTGGTATTTTGTCAAACGTCTTATAAAAATCCATATACACAACATCAAGCGAATTATAAGAAATAGGAGCAGGAGTAGGCCACCTGGCCCCTTGAGTCTGCTCCGCCATTTAATAAGATCATGGCTGATCTGATCATGGAATCAGCTCCACTTCCTTGCCTGCTCCCCATAACCTTTTATTCCCTTATCGCTCAAAAATCTGTCTATCTCCGCCTTAAATATATTCAATATCTTCATCAACTATTGAAAATCAGGATCCATTTTCAGAATCCCCCTGTTTATGTTAAGTGTCAGCTGTGGCTCAGTGGGTAGCACCCTCACCTCTGAGTCAGAAGATTGTGGGTTCGAGAGACTCCAGAAACTTGAGCACAAAAATCCAGGCTGGCACTCCAGGGCAGTGCTGAGGGAGTGCTGCACTGTCGGAGGTGCCGTCTTTCGGATGAGAAGTTAAACCGAAGTCTGCTCTCTCAGGTGGATGTAAAAGATCCCATGGCACGATTTTGAAGACGAGCAGGGGAGTTATCTCAGGTGTCCTGGCCAATATTAACCCCTCAATCAACGTCACTAAAACAGATTATCTGGTCATTATCCCATTGCTGCTTGCTGTGCATAAAATGGCTGCCGCATTCCCTACATTACAACAGTCACTTCAAAAAGTACTTAATTGGCTGTAAGGTGTTTTGGGACGTCCAGTCATCGTGAAAGGCGCTATAGAAATGCAAGTCTTTCTTTCTTTATACAAATAAATATTAGCCATTAATAATCCATGCTGTTGCGATTCCTGTCCCCACCAACACTTTAACCTTCCAGGACTTTGCAACACTTTTGCCGAAAAATGGTGGCAGATAAATGCAAACTCCACACTCAGTGCTTCATAGACCAGTCTGTTTCTCTGTATGGGAGAAAATGTAAAAATACAATCCTAACACATCATGCTGGTGTGATTTTGCCGCTCTGCTGTTCCACTCGCACTGATGTGTAATGTCCAGGCTGAGCTTCAACAGAAAGAACCTAAAACAATTTAATGTTCATTCTGCACTGGTTAAAGCTTGGGTTTGAAAATACAGATTAACATACATTGTGCAAATATTGATCAACATACCATCACAATATTTTTCTTTAAATTTACTGCAAAAGCTAATAAAAAATAAATATGAATAATCCTACTTACTCAGTAGAAAGTATGTCTTCAAGTTCAGGCTGGCTTCCAAGACAGTTCTGTTGAAGGATCCTGATGAAGACGCTAACCACTCTTTCTCTTTCAGATTCCCATTCCCCTGCTGTGCTTCTCCAGCATTGTGATTTTATTCCCAAGACTTACACTTGATCACTCTTTATTCAGGGCTCAAGAAAAGCGACTCCCACCCTAATGACCCGTAGTACCATAACAAACATAGGCCGATGTATCCTGGTACAACCAATCGCCCGCCTGGTTTACTTGTTGTGGTGGGTGTTCATCAGCTCCTACAATCTAGAAAGATGACCAACCTCTAAAAAAGAGATGGGCGACATCTAAACACAATATTGTAGACATGAGTTGGATTCCTCAAAAAACACTGAACCAAATCAACAGAACTTAGCCAACCCATAAGCGAGCAAAGAGAATTGTGAGATCAGACGGGTTTTGTCCATCAACTCTCCAACAAAGCTACCTCTTTGAGGTACTGCATGGTCTTTTACATACTTCTCCACTTAGAATCAGGGGGTTGTGCGGCTCATTGGCACAGCACTCAGTGTCCTCACAGTAGGCTGTGCGTCCGTGCCCACAGCTCCCCCAATTCGGAGTTCCAGAACAGGTGCTTAATACAGGGTCCTGACTGACCTAACGAATTGATGGATGTCTGGGAGCTGTGTGCCCAGCTGTGCAATTGATCAGACAGGACTGCGTGTGGGGAGGGAGAAATATGAAGAGGACAGAATTTTGTTTTAAAACTGAGGCAACATTTTAAAAAGAGCAAGTGTACTTCCTGTGGGTTGATCACAGGCCTGAAGCTCAGGCCCATTCCTGTTTATGGCTCGCTTGGTCTTCGTACCCCAACATTTCACTGCTCCAAGCCCTTACTACTGGGACGAGGGAAAATATTTTAATTTTATTAAAATATAGAAAATTAAAAATGGCTGCCTTATGTACTTTTGTAGAGATCTGATTGGTCCACAGTGTCATCTGATTAACCTAGACCAATCAGCAACTTAAAGGATCGCGACAGAATTATACACAATGATGTTCACAGACACAGATTTTTAAGAACATGGATGGAACTACAAACAAGGGTTAAGATCAGTCAAGGCAATAGTGGGAGGAACTCCTGATGAAAAAGTATTATTTTCTCAGTTTTCTTCTAAAGGGACTGCTCTTGCTGGAGTACAGTTCTATATTTCGTCAACAGGCCCCACTCCCTCAGTACCTCACCCAAGTGGTTACTCAGTGAGTGTTGGGAGGCAAATCAGCCATGGAGTTGATCACCGCCAAGCGCAACCCTGGTTTGACTCAATGCAATTTCTGATGAGGATCATTGGCTGGGAGTGCAAGCACACTTTTCCCACCTGCTAATCCAGGGAGGAGCAAGGGGAATTGTTGCCCTGGCTGAAGTCAGCCAATTCAGCACAAGCGAGGGATTAAAAGCCCACCTTCTGGTCTTAATGGCTCAGTACCACCCCACGCAGCCCACGTACTCGCTGAGCTACCAGAGGAGTTACTCCACTTTGTTCTAAAATCTAAAGTGGTGCTGACTTTACTGGGGCTGATTCTGTGACGGGTTGTCCTGGTGAGGAGCAGAGCTCGCAGGGAACAGAGGTCGTGAACTCGCCGGCCCGAACCTGCGCTTTCTGTGTCACTACTCACCGGAGGCTGATCCCAGAACCAGCCTTATTATCCGAACCGGCTTACAAGCCTTGATGACCTGAAGTAGAAAAGTAACGGCCCAGAATTTGCAGCCAGCGGTGAAGCAAAGACATTCGCCACTGACCCCGAAGAAAGCTGCCCAGAGAGATCTCACCATCTCCGTTAGTAAGAAGTTTACCTTTTTCGATGTTCAATTGATTTCAGTGCAGAATAATGGGGAATCCCTAGTGTGATGCTGCTGTGATGTCAACAAGCTGTTTAAGCAGCCAATTACATTGCAGAATTCTCACAGACAGGGAAGCACGACAGAAGAAGCTGCTCTTATCCCAACTTTAAAAAAAATGTTACGAGAGCTAAACAAAGGGGCCAAGTTTCCACAGGAGTTGCTCCTATTTTTTTGGAGCAACTAGTTTTTTTGGAGTATCTTAAAATGAGCAATTCTCCACATTTAGTTTGCTCCAGTTTCAGTGAGTTAGTTCAGTTTCTTTTTAGTTCAGTTTTTTTTTCCAAAAGGGGGCGTTACCAGCCACTTACGCCTGTTTTGGTCATTTAAGCAAGTTTAGACAGCCAATAGTTACTCCAAACTAACTTAGGACAGCATATGTGTCCACTTTTGTACGCTCAGAAAAACCTTGCAGACAATTTAGAAATCAGGCGCAGGTAGCCAGAGATGGGGGGGGGAGGGAAGTTAAGAGGATTTTCCAAAGCAGTAAACACCTTCACAACAACATTAAAGAAGCATAAGTACATTTAAAGCACCAAGCACTAAACAAAGCACAAAAATAAGTTTCAATAACAAATAAAAAATACAAGGAAAGCACCAAGACTTACAACGCACTAAACAAAGCACAAAAAGTAATAAGCAATTAATTAACAAATAAAAAATAGAAGGAACCCTGCAGCTAAAGCACCAAGACCAAAGTAATAGTTAATCAATCAATCAATAACAAATAAAAAATAGAAGTCCTACCTTTATGTGAAGGGAAGGCAGCGGGCCGCTGATGAGGGAGAGGGGAGGAGGGGAGAGGAAGGAGGGGGATGAGGAGAGGAGGAGGGGGGGAGGGGAGGAGGAAGGGGGAGGAGGAGAAGGGGCGGGAGGAGGAGAAGGGGAGGGAGGAGGGAGAAGGGGGGATGAGGAGGAGGGGGGAGGAGGAGAGGGGAGAGGAGAGGAATAGGGAGGAGGAGGAGGGGGGAGGGGGGAGGGGGGGAAAGAGAGAGAAGGGGGGAGAGGAGGGGCGAGAGGACAACGTTAAACAGACGAGCCTGCCCGGGTCCCATCCTACTCACGTCTTGCCCCCAATCTCTTTGCTTTACTGCTAACCCTGCCCCCGAACATCTCTGAGACAGTCCCAAGGAACACTCGATGGTCTCAGCCATCTTCCTTCTTGATGGTCACTTTTGCCAGCTCCTTCTTCCTTTCTTGTTTGGCTTTCTGTTCCCGGGATCTCCTGTCTCCGATGACGGACATTGCCGTCTGTTCCCTCGCAGGTCACGGTGGGGAGCCCATTTGGCCAGGGCTAGGGGCGGCGTGCTTCGGGCCCCTCCCACACAGCCTGCGGCACACGCACACAGAATCTGGGGGCCAGGAGCTACTGCACGTGTGCGCACACTCTAGCGCGCATGTGCAGAGGTCCTGGTACTGTTCTCAGCGCCAGGACCTGGCTCCACCCCCGCTGGTGCTGCTGCACTCCGCCGAGGCCTGATGAGCGTGGAGAATAATACAGTAAGGATTACGCGCGCTTTTTGTTCCAGAAAGTCAGCGGACCTCACGGAGGTGCACTGATCTAAGGGTCGGTGGAAACTTGGCCCCAAAGATTGGGGTTCTCACATTGGAGAAAAAGTAGAACCTGAAATATCAGGAACAAACTTTACATTTTTAGAAAAAGTTTCTTCAAAATAGTAATTTTTAACATAATGAAGAAATTTGACACTCCATAACATTAAAATTGAGTTTTTAAGGGCCATAACTTTTGTTCAGCGGTCAATATGGTGTTTAACACATATTCCAACAAGGCCTAACATTTAATGGGGTATTTAACAGCAATATTACTGCGGAAAAGCCTAAGTTTTTGTCAATTTCACTGATTGACGGCTATGGAGAGGGGGCCACAACACAGCCAGTGCCGGAGCAGCAAACGACCAACCGCAACTTCAGGATTTCCGCGATTGGGCGCAGCTCTACATCCCGGAGTTGCGGTCAGTTTCAAAAGGGTGATAATGGCGAATGCTGTTAGTCCGCCGTTATTACACACCGCAAGTTGCGGCCCAATGTGCTATTCCAGGAGAACAGCAATTACTATTTCGGAAAAGAAGACTATACATAATTGTAGAATAAATATAACTTTATTCTTTTGCCAGTAGACTTCATGAAAAGTTTAACAGTAACATCTGCACAGAGAAAGCCTTGTTATAGGAAGTCTTACTGTACAGTCTGACCTGGTACACTAACACATCCATGAACAGAACAGGAACTCGCCATTTAACAGTGGAGGTGTCAGGTTAATGATTCAACTAAATGTGTAACTGTACCTTTTAATTTGATAAAACCACAGGTGGCTGTTTTACAATAGATAAAAATTGTGTAAAATATGACACTGAATTGGGCCTCATTGCCACTTACAAACAGAGACAGAGATGTGCTGTCACTGGGCTGGGAGGAAGGTGGAGGCGGGCGGGGCGTGCTGGGAGGAGTTCAGTCACAAAATAGAGCAATAAGATACATCCGTGACTAAGGGGAAAATACACTGCAGCCAGGGAGGGAAAATTTTCATCACCACCTATAACTTACAACGACCTAAACATTTGTGCCCCATCAGTTCTAAGTCACAACCAGGAATACATGTCTTTCTCCTCTTGCGCATTTCAAGACACTACTGGGAAATATACCACCTTTCCACTGTGCCAGTTTCGAGTAGTTTCAGGTTTTCAGCCAGTCATGCCATGCACTGAGAATTAATGTGTAATGATAACAGTGACCAGCGAGTGGCGCCATTTGCTCACGCTTGCTGTAGCTTTGTGTTAACGCAGCATTTCTGACCATGGGCAAATGAGACTTGGGTTGACACCGCGTCACTCAAATTGACAGCTAAAATTCAAATAAATAGTATATATATATATATAAAAAAAATTAATACTGGAGCAGAAAATTCTCCTTTAAAACGAAAACTGGAGCCACGTTGAGGGGGAGAATTTGCTCAAAGCTAAAACCTGCGCACAAAGACCTTTAATCTGATAAAGCATCATCCCTGCACCCCCCAAACCTAGCTTCACAGAACTGGGAGCAAGAAAGTTGAATGGCTGGTGCTAGCTCTGTTTCTGTTGTGTTCTCGAAGAGATTATACAACAGATGTCAATTGTAGAATTGGTATCCAATTCTAGGCAATTTTATGATGTTTCACTGGGAAAGCCCAAATGAGATTGTCCAATCTTCCAGCTGTAATCTATCAAGTGTAAATCTGGCTGCACCATGTGTGACATTCTTTTATTGAACGATATGAATCTCTTTGAAGCCTATGAACAGCAGGGGGTCGTATCTCAACAGTGATGTGCTGGCATTCACCGACACACGGCCAAGGTATGGATCAGGCGGGATTTCAGGACAGGCGGGTCTTTTTAGCTCCCCCAAAACCCAGCGCGGAGGGTTCAGGATTTCTGGCCATTGTACTGATGTTGGATTCCCAAGTACCTTGCTGCTCCTCATGAGGTGTGCGGCGAGCGGGCCGGAAAGTGGAGTCGAGGCCAAGATCAGATCAGCCATGATCTTAGTGAACGGCGGAGCAGGCTTGAGGGGCCAAAAGGCCTACTCCTGCTCCTAGTTCTTATGAGTTACTTGCACGCACCGATCCCCTTGTTTCTTGTTGGCTGGTGGCTGCGAGTCCCTATTGGGCCCATGGGAATGGAGGCCTGCGAATTCTGCTGCCTCTGACTGCAACTCTCAGAAACCCTACACCTCCCCCCCCTACACACACAAAAATCTGGATCTGGGACACAGGTGAAGGAGCACGTTTTCCCCTTTTCGAGTGTTGAATGCTAGTGGTGAGGGGCGTCCATGTTAAGCTATCCAGAGAGAAATCAGTACGAGGGGGTATCTGCCCAGCCAAACAGATCTCAGGGCATCCCGTCAAGGCAGCCTTGTTTGTGAAAGGCACCCCTTCCGGCCTGGTGTCAAGCAAGCATCCCCTGGTCAAGAAAATGTGTGTGTCTGGCAGATGCAGCTTTGTTCTTCCACTTAAAGCACAAAATTCATTTATCAAATAAAAAAATATGCCCCGACTGAATCTCATCCCAGACTGACAGTGAGTGATTCCCAGCAGTCCTCAAGATACCTTTTAACCTTCACAACTGAGCAGAGAACCTTGCTTCCTTATCCTCCTAGTTTTTCGTCTTGTCAAAGTGATTTACGTTCAGTCAACAACTGAAGAAATGCTATCATCTGAGACCTCAACATCCACAGCATAAAAGACCCTGATCGTCTCTGTGCCGTGAGATCTCGAACCGGCGAGTGGATTTCTAATTTTGACGCAGGGTTGAAGGTCAAAATAATCCCCTCAAAGCTGATGTTATAAAACCCATCAATAACCCCCCTCCCATCGCTGGGTCTACTGTTTTTTGCGGATAACCCAGATCGATTGAAAATGGTTTCAGTTTTTTTGTCCTTTTTTTCCAGTTTTACATTGTTCAAATACTTGACTGAATTGTTGCGATAATTTGAGAGGTGTCAGTTTTCCATCACTTTAATTCATACAGTGTCAGCCAGACGTGAGGTTTGGGGAATGGCGTCAAAAGGCCTGAATGGTTATGTTACTAGTTTGAGAACTGAATTCAGTTTGGGGGAAAAAAAAATCTGGAAATAAAACGGTGATGCCAGTAAAAGTGACCATGAAGCTGTCAGATTGTCGTAAAAACCCAACTGGTTCACTCATGTCCTTTAGGGAAGGAAATCTGTTGCCCTTAACCGGTCTGGCCTATTTGTGACTCCAGTCCAACGCCAGCATGGTGGACTCCTAACTGCCCTCAGCAAACCACTTAGTTGCATCGAACTGCAGGAAGAAGGTAGCCCTCCAACACCTTCTCAGGGCAATTAGGGACGGCCAATAAATGCCAGCCTTGCTAGTGATGACCAGGTCTGTGCCTTCTTGGAAGAGCGGTGCACCTGACCTCGGTCGAGATTCGCAGGTTGGCGAGAGAGGTAGAGAGCAGACAAACAGTGAGCTTTGAAGGAGTGGTGTTCCGCCCCAGCCCGTGGCAGTGCACCTGTAACCAGTATTGCCCGTTTCACTCGGTGCGTACGGCTTCAAACTCGACAGTCTCAAATATCAAAAAATTCCAATAAAGCGTAACTGTAACAAGATCACCGAGAGTCAAACAAGGCGCGGTCGAACGGTGATCGATCATCCCTGCGAACGACCAATCAGAGCACCCTGAGCACTGTGCAGAGCTTGGTTCACAGTACACGGTGGTCAGATTCTGAGAAGCTCAGCACTCCTTTCTGCCAATGACACCACTGGATGTGACTGAACCTCCCGGGCAAACTGTAGTCAAATTAATCCACTCATAACTTCTCAGGTTGGTATACAAGCTTATTTGGACCAGTGAGGACTAAAATTTCCCCCATCATTTCCCCACCCCCCCCCCCGACCGATATATTTCTTGAAAGACAATTTAATGACAGTTCGAGTTGGCACACAATCTCAGCATCCAGTCCATGAAAGCCCAAGGGTCCGGGGATCCTGCTCAGTCAGCAGGCCTGAACTGTAAATGTTGCTTTACCCAGCGCACCATCCAGTCCAAAAAATCTTCAGTCATGGCGAGGGCCGTGAAGCGTGGTCTTGATGTGCGACTGTGCGCGCATGTGCATTCACGACTCCCTTGCCGTGCAGGGGCTAGGCCGGGATATTTGAGACCTACACAGTACTTCAGAACCGTGCTTGCTCTCAGAATAAATGTGCTTAAAATGAACATCCAATCAACAAAGGCATAAAAGAAAGGATTGAAAACCTCTTGTGAGTACATTAAACAGAACAGCATATTTACAGACATCCCTAGTGTAACCTAGTTACCTTCACTATCTTCCAGCTTGTATGCAACTCATTTCAAAAATGTAATGACACCATCATCTCTTTTTTTTCTTCCTGCTCTGGTAAATCCAATTTAAACAGTTCAACAAAAATAATCAATGTTTCATTCATATAAACTTTTCTTTGTTCAAATTCCTTGTTTTTGGATACTACTGGATTTTGCGCTGGTGATCCAGTCTATCAGCTAGTATTATATGAGATTATGAAAGATAAACAAAAGGAGAGGAAAAATATTCCAAAAAAAATAACACAAAGGGTCTTCATAGTTCTCTCCTAGCGTTAAATCAAAGCGTGTTCTAAAACCAGAAGCTGAAGGCTTGCAAAGGGGAGCGGAGTCTGATTGGAGAATGGTTGATTCCTATTTCGGAGGAGAGGGCGGGTGTGTGTGTGTGTGTGTGTGTGTGTGTGTGTGTGTGTGTGTGTGTGTGGTTCGTATCTGCCGCTCAGCACAGCCCTGAAGTGTCCATCTCGGTTAAGCACTTTTGAAAGAACTTCGAGTGTGGCTAAACACAGTGCGTAAGTTCCAACTCGGTCCCAATCGCCTTCCGCAAGCTGCAGAATACGTGGCAAACAATACTGTGGCTCTCCCGCGAACACTTCATCTTTTACAACACGTCAAACGTCCATGTGAGCGAGAGTCCGACTCACTTGCTCCTTTCTCCTTTCCCCGCGGAGCTACGGTGACTGGGTGTTGGGACTGCTGCTGGCGGAGCTTGGTGACATGCTTGGGCTGCTGCACGGGCGGGCAGCGCTGCTTTTGCTGCAAGGCGAGGAGGAAGGATCGATGCCGTCCGAGTTCTCCAGCATTTCCTGAATGAGTGGCGGCATGGACCCGGGGATCTCCATTTTGAGGGTGATAACCCGCTCAGCTCCTGGGAACAGACGCAGAAACACGGCCGTGAGGCTCAAGACACAGACAAAAGAGTGTGCAATCACGTTGGAGCAATTCATTAGCAAATATCTAACCCGGTCGAGGGACTCCAGCAATACAGCTCATACACAATGGACAGGATTCTAAACGAGGCACTTGTAATTGAAATGTAAGTGTTCTTTGTCCTCCCTCTGTCATGTTTCCTTCCATCTTGAAATCATTGCAATTAATAATAATTAAGTAGTCTTTATAGCTTCTTTTTTCTCTTTCCCATCCCCCCAGCATAAAATAACGGAATGTTTTCTGCTTTATTAACTGCTCAAACATCGGTGGCCGAGCTTTCAGCTGCCTGGGCCCTAAGCTCTGGAACTCCCTCCCTAAACCTCTCCACCTCTCTTTCCTTCTTTAAGACGCTCCTTAAAACCGACCTCTTTGACCAAGCTTTTGGTCACCTGCCGTAATTTCTTCTTACGTGGCTCGGTGTCAAATTTATTTGTTTTGTCTCAAAACACACCTGAGCAGTGCGTGGGGACATTTTACTCCGTAAAAGGCGCTATATAAATACAAGTTATTATTGTTGGTGTTGTTGTTTAAAGGTGCTGTATAAATGCGAGTTGGTGTTGATGGGCCGGAATGGATGTTTCGTTATGTCCATACATTATGTGAGAGAAATGGAGGATAGAGTTTTTGGGTGTGAGTTGGGCTGTGCATCATTAGCAACCTGACAGTGCACTGACCCCGTTTGATTTTGCGGGTCTAGATTCATTTACATAGTCTGGGCGTAATCCCATCCCAATATGTGGCCTGGCATTGGGAGCTCACAGGTGGGGAGCGGGGAGGGGGGGCAATGTGTGAGGAGCCCTTAAGGATGCTTTACATGGATGAGAGGTAAATGCAGCCATTTAAAGCTATGAAGGTATGTGATCTAGGGGGTGGGGTAAAACATTGTGAGCCCTTACAAAGGCTGCAAGTAATAGTAATGTATAGTCCGGCCTTTGTCAAGCAATGTTTGGTAAAAAAGGACTAAATCTGTATCCAAATGATGGAGTGATGCACCATCCCTGACAAATGGGGAGAATGAGGTGCTTGCAAGATGGATGGCTCTGGTTGCCACACACAGGACAGATCTGCAGCTGAGCTGGAAGAAGGGGAAGGAAGCGGAACTAAGGATGCAGCAGAGAATCACTGCCACTGGCAGCTCCAGCCCTGGGGCATGTTAGCTGCAGGTGTCCTTGCAGTAGTCCACACCGGGCTCTAACTACAACAGTGCAGCGCACCTCAGTACTGCCCCTCCGACAGTGCAGCGCCCCCCCTCAGGCACTGTGCAACTAGCCCAGTGTGGTCATTGTCAAGTGCCATTACAGGAAGGTGGGAAAGGATTGGCTGATGGGTGCAGTCTGCCTCTGGTGCTGCCTGACCTGCAGAGCACTTTCCCTTCTCTTTATCCTCCAA
This sequence comes from Pristiophorus japonicus, assembly GCF_044704955.1. Taxonomy (NCBI): domain Eukaryota; kingdom Metazoa; phylum Chordata; class Chondrichthyes; family Pristiophoridae; genus Pristiophorus; species Pristiophorus japonicus. The sequence goes on from NC_091997.1 coordinate 2,653,224, forward strand.
AAAAAAACAGGAGGATTTCCATTGAGGAAACCCAATGTCCCAACACCATGGATGCAGCAAACACATTGGCATTGCCAGAACACTCGGGACAAAGCTTCCTGACCAATTAAATAGAATTAGGAAAGAAACCCAAAAAAGAAAAATGATGAAAAAAGGTTCAGGAATACAACAACAACTGGCACTTATATAGCGCCTTTAAGGTAGAGAAATGTCCCCAGAATAATGCGACAAAATGGAGACCAAGGTAACAAAGGAGATACTGGGAGGAGTAACCTTTAGCAAGTGCTATTTTAATGCTGAAGGATCCCCTTAATACAAGATGATTGGAAAATCTAGGCTGATGTCTCTTGGACCCATCTATACTGTCTGCTCCAGTCACTTTCCCTGGTAACCTATTTCACAGATTTATTACCCTTTATGTAAAAAAGAAGTTCCGTCAACTTCACTGTTCACTCATAGCTTCCCACTTTTGAACTGTGTTCCCTACTATTTGAACCCTTCACTAAACAATGAATAATTTGCCTGGATCAACTTTGTTAACACCTGTTCATAATCTTAAAAACGTCAATAATGACCTCACCTCAAAAGCCCCTGTAAATGAAAGCCTAGTTCTTTTTTCCGAAATCCCCCCCGCCGATGTGTGAAGATTTTTAGAATTGAGAACGAATGATAGTGTGAGGAAAAAAACGGATCACAGGACATCACTGGAATATATTAGGAATTTAAATGATTTCATCCAATTCTCAACGTTTGAATTATTACTAATATCTGATGTAATAAACAGAGCAGGTGATGCGAAGCAGTGACTCCTGAGTTAATGGGCCAGCCAAGTCGTGTGACATGATTTTCAACATGTCACATACCCATCATCTTTAATAACACTGCTTTAAACTGGCTTGCAACTTGGTGCATTAGCAAAATGTCTGAGTATCTTTGGGCTATTAACTGGCAAAAAACAATGACGCTTCAACAAAAATAGATTCTTCTGTCAGAAAATATGTTTAAAATGTTTTACTTCTCATTGTTTATCAAATAGTTGACTATCTGTCTTTTGTAATTAAAGGATTCACTACAAAATCTCTTTAACCCTCAATTTGTCTATAATCAAGGATTGAACACAGGAGATCACATTCACATTGGTGCCACACCTCTTATATTGGGCTATCACTAGGTTAATTCTTTGAACTTCACAGTTGGCAACCTCTAAAGCACTCTTGAAGGATTCACTAAGGTTCGCACTGGGAAAAGCTGCTTTCTTACCAGGTGAATTTATTCAACTGAACCATTGGGAAGTTTTAAGCTAAATTTCTGAAAGGCCATTTGAACATTAAAATCGAAATCAAGTGTGTTTTTTAAGATACAGATCAACCATTATCTCATTGAATGGCGGTACAGGCTCGAGGGAATGAATGGCCTCCTCCCGTTCCTATGTTTCAGAAATTAAGGTCAATTAAAATGAGACGGCTAGCCTCTGCAGCCCAGTGTGAATTCCAGCCCTATTGGTACAAGGTCACAGCTCCTTTCTGCGTACTGCTTTTATTTTTCGGTGATCACCACGCTCACCTTTGGCACTGATGCTGCGCAGATCTGTGATCTTCATCAGCATTTTTGGGAACATGTGTGGTTTGTTCGGCCGCCTCTTCCTCACGTAGATCTTCAGAGCTTCCAATAATGGCTCCTGAAGCTTGTCCACTTTCTCCGGCTCCTCCAGGTCCTGCCGGTCTACAAAACAAAATCATTATTATTATTAGAGAGCTTTTATCTTTCGCTTCCATCCTCATATTCCTCAACTCGCTCAGCCAGCCTCTTGCCGTCAGTTACATCAGTAAGTTTAATGGAGACAGAATGTCTGGGAGTCACGACAATGTTGTACTTCCTGTATCCTAACTCGCACCAAGTCCTGTTCACCCATCACCCCTGTGCTCGCTGACATTGGCTCCCGGTCCAGCAACGCCTCAATTAAAAACAAATGTCATCCTTGTTTTCAAATCCCTCCATGGCCTCGCCCTTCGCTATCTCTGTAACTTTCTCCAGCCCCACAACTCTCTGAGATCTCTGCTCCTCCAATTCTGGCCTCTTCTGCATCCATGATTTTCTTCGCAACATAATTGATGGCCATGCCTTCACCTGCCTAGGCCCTAAACTCTGGTATTCTCTCCCTAAACCTCTCTACTTCGCTCTCCTCCTTTAAGATGCTCCTTAAAAGCTGCCTCCCACCTGCCCTAATATCTCATTAAGTGGTTCGGTGTCAAATTCTGTTTGATAATCGGTCCTGTGAAGTGCCCTGGGACATTTTACTACATTAAAGGCACTATCTAAATGCAAGATGCTATTGTGCAGCTGACACAGAGTGACAGTAAGGCTAATTATAATGTTATGCTGCATGTTTATTAATACCATTTTTATATTGTTGCGAAATTGCGACTTATGCTGGGACACAATTCATGGGCACTGGGTGCTGAGTGTTGCCTTACCCAGGTGGCCATTCTGCATAAGCCCGGACAGTCAGTGTCAAATCACTATTTTGGTCTGTATAGAAACATAGAAAATAGGTGCAGAAGTAGGCCATTCAGCCCTTCGAGCCTGCACCGCCATTCAACAAGATCATGGCTGATCACCCACCACAGCACCTCCTCCCCACGCCCCCTCCACACCCCCCGACCCCCCCAAACGCAAGGACCACATCCAACTCCCTCCCGAACATATGCAATGAACTGGCATCAACAACTCTCCGCGGCAGGGAACCCCACAGGCCAACAACTCCCCGAGTGAAGAAGTCTATCCCCATCCCAGCCCCAAACAGCCCACCCCCCATCCCAAGAGCATGCCACCCCCCGGCTCCAGACCCACCCAACACCGGGAACACTCCCCCGGCACCCAACCCGCCCCGTCCCGTCAGAATCCTTCCCAAATGCCGAACACCCCCGGATGTCGAGCCCCCAGCCCCGGCCACCCCGGAGCCAGGCCCCAGCGACGCCAACCACACCACATCCACCAACCGCCATCTGCGCAGTCAACCCGTCCACCCCACTCTGAACACTCCCCGCACCGAGGCACAGAGCCCCCAGGCCCGCCCCTCCAACACACTTCGCCCCCCCACCCCCCCGCCAGACCTTCGCTGCAATGTGGCCCCTCCTATCCCCCGCCCTGGGTTTCTCCGCCCCCCCCCACCTCCACCACTCTCCCCTCCATCCCCCGCCCCCATCTCCCCTCATCTTCCCTCTGCCTCCCCACACAGGCTCCCATCTTGGGGGCGGTAACCTTCTGGGGCCGGGAATTTTAGCCCCCAGCGTGGAAGTCCTGCTCCCGCCGCAGAATTGGCCTTACCCCCCCTCAATGGAAGCGGAGTGCAATTTCCCACACTCCGCTATGAGTTAGCTAAAGAGCCAATGCAGAATGCAAATACTTCCTTAATATCTCCAAAGAACAACAATACTCCTTTAAGAACATCAAATGTGCAGTCAGGCATGCAAGCCTCCAGTTTTTACAATTAATACAATTATGGAAATTTTCACAGGTAGAATCCGAAGAGAACAGCCAAAACCTCAGGTCAGTAAAAATTGCAATCAAGATATGTCTCTCACAAACATTCATACTCCGAAACTAATCGTTGCTTGCAAACAGCAATCCATGAAAATGCCCTTGCCGTGTCTGTTGCGAGGTCAGTCTCTGATGAAGACACATACCCACTGGGAATTGAATGGAGAATGTGCTCAAGCTTATTTCACTTATGACCCTTAATAGCCATCAGTCAGAAAGGACACCTTCATCCCATCCGTCTGGATTGGATTCAAACCCAAATCCCAGGAGTCAAAAGGACAGCGTTCAAAGACTATGCGTCAGATAGACCTCCCAACCATTAGCCACAGAGACAAGCTTTCACTCCCCTCCCCATCCTGTGACAACCCGACCCCTGAACCCAAGCCACTGCATATACTCTTTCATTCCTCCTTTATTCTCTTCTCTCCTCCCCTGAAGAACATTTACTGCTTTCTGTGGGTAAGTTCCACAGGAACCAGTGATTTTCTGGTAACATACCCAAGTAACCATTTTTAACGTATGTAGAGCAAGTACCAGCAGCCTATTTGCTGGAGGAAGCTTAACAGTCAACCCTGACGCTGTACTCACCCACCAGCCACATAAGCATCACTGGGCAGTATTCACGAGCAAGAACTCAGACTGATTTATGCTTCCTGAACCCAGAGGGATTGAGGGAGCAATTGTTGCCTTAGCTGAGGTCAGTTACTAAAGACCAAAGATCGAATCTGGGAGCTTCCTGGTACATATGGCTTGCTACTTAACCAGCTGGGGGAGCTGTACTCTGAGCAACAGTGACAACAAATTATTATTCCTTATATTGTGATCAGGTGAGGAATAAAGTCATATCTTGATCTTCCTCCTGTGCCTACATGTAAGAATGAAGTAGCATTTATATAGAGCCTTATCATGTCCCTCAGTCACATCCAAAGGACGTCACATGGAATGAACTGTTCTGTGGATAAATTGAGAAATCACTTTGTGATTAGTGAGGTCCCACAACAACGATATGATAAGTGACCAGCTGTGATGGTGTTGCTTGGGGAGGAATTTGTCCAGGACGCTGGGAGAACTCCCTCTCCCTGCTTTAAATATCTCTCTGGCATCTGCACCTCCACCTGGCCCCTAACAGCTGATCTGAAGGACACACTCCATTAATGCAGCATTCCTCGTAAGTGTCAGGTTAGATTATGTTCTCAAGTCCTGCAATGGGACTTGAACCCACACCCTTCTGAGGTGAGAATGCTACCAACTGAGCCATAAAAGAAGGGAAAGGATGAATAAATATTGTTAAGTGTAAATGTTTACTTTCATTGCTATTTGTACAGTATTGGATAATTATAGATTGTTGACTATGTTTCACTCTAATATCATTACTGCCTACAGATGAAGCATCAATTTATGCTCTATCAAAACCACAGACGGACACCAGAGGGCGATATAAGCATGCAATGATGCTGAGAAAACTGGCGACCATTCCAACAATCAGTCCGTGATACCACCAGTTAATGGCTTCGAATGACCAGTTGGCAAACAAGTCCTGTGCTTTTCTCTTTACTGCTAATTGGACCAAGTTGTTCACGGGACCATGACAAGCTGACAGATCTTTCCTTTAAATCAGGATGCTAACAGTGCACTTTGCCTGTACATTGCTACTATCCCTCTGTGTTTCTGCAGAAAGAAGCTTAGTACTGCAGGGAATAGAATACGGCCAAGGTGATCTCCTGGACTAGTGTTGATCGACTGGCTGGGTCGGAAGGGAATTTTCCCAGATTTTTTCTCCCTAAATTGCCCTGGATTTTTATCTGGTTTTTGCCTCTCCCAGGAGATCACATGGCTCCAGTTGGGGTGGAGTGTAGAATGTTTTCAGTCTAAGGGGTGTCGCAGTTGTGTGGGGCGGACTGGTTGGGCTGGGTGCTCTTTGCCTTTCCGCCATTGTTCATAGGTTTATATGTAACCTTTAGGGCTGCTGACCAAGGGCCGTGTGGCTCTTTGTCGGCCGGCGCGGACACAATGGGCCGAAATGGCCTTCTGCGCTGTAAATTTCTATGTTTCTATGTTGTGAAGCCCCAGGGCCCCAGATTAAAACCTGAGTCTGTGTTGTATTCTGATCTGCAAACCAGTTTTGCCAATGACAGTGAGATACCATCTTTCTCTGCCTCCAACCCGTTTTCGCAATGGTTGATCTATTTTGCAATGCGAGCAGACACCCTCGATGCAGGGGGAGGAACCAGTGTGAGAATTAATGTGGCACTGTCAAAGCAATTTATTCAGTCTCTGGTAGTATGCTTACTGCCAGCAGCACAGCAACAATGTCCCACTCCTCCACGGAGTGCTGACATCACCAAATAAAATAATGCAATTAAAAATAAAACCTTGAACCTTATGTCCCAACAGTTCACTGTTTTTATTTTATTTTTATAACTGAGCTGTCTAATCGATGACTCAATTTCACTTTGGCGTTCTGCTATTTTTCCTTGTTGACATTCTCTACTCCCGCCCTCTGTTGATGGTGTTGACAACTTGCTAGGATGCTTCCCCAAGTTGCCATCTGTGAGCCTCAATGTTGTTAGCAGGTTATTCAAACTTGGGAAGTGGTGGGGGAGGGGGTCACAGCTGAGGTCCAATTCTCTATACATGTGATGTCAAACACATGCACTTCCAGCAGAGATCACTGGACAGCAGGAACTCTGGCTGATTTCACCCTCCGTAGCCCAGCATCATTGAGGGCAATTGGAGCATACTTTAGTCCAGCTCTAGTCAAGATCAGCGAAATCCTTGAACATCCTGGTATCTATGGCTCAGTGACTCACTGAATAAACGTGCCCTGCCCCACTGTTTTTAAAGCAACTTTGTTGTTCACTATTGCCGACTACAAGGTTCGTGGTCTATTATGAACCTGCGCACTCAATGTTTTGGGGGGAAATCTCAGCATTATTTGAGTTATAGTACCTGCCTCTAGTCTAGACTCTTAGGCTGGCTAACAAAAGAATAAATACTGTTGAGAGAAAGCAGAGTTAACGTTTCAGGTTCCTGACCCTTCGTCATCGACCCGAAACGTTAACTCTGTTTCTCTCCACAGATGCCGACTGACCTGCTGAGATTTCCAGCATTTTCTGTTTTTATTCCAGATTCCAGCATCCGCAGTATTTTGCTTTTGTGTTGGAGTAAATACTGTTTGTAGGTAAAGAATCAATTTCAATTGGATATCACTTCATTTGGAATGTGTGTTATAAACTATCACTTAATATTTAACAGAACTTTGACACTCCCAGCTGTGAAACATGGCACACTTTATTGATGACAACTGTCAATGTGTTTCTCCGTTTACTGGTACACGGTCAGAGCGAGGTTAGCGATGGGGCTGCCAGGTGGCTGATTAGTTGGAGAATGAGAGGAGGATAGAGGTGGCTTTGTTAGTTGGAGGATGTGCAAGGATAGAGGTGGCGATGTTGGAGGATGTGTTGGGGGTGAGGATTGCTGTGGTGATCGCTGTGTTCCTCAGTGTAGTGGGGTTAGATGTGGCATGCTCCTTGTAGAATGTGGCGACATTGGAGGTGGCTGTGTTCCTTGGAGAATGAGGTTAGAGAGGAGATGATTATGTTTCTTCAAAGGGTTTGTGGGGTGGAAAGTAGCTATGGAGGGAGATGTCTAATTTTTGTAGTCCTAATGGAAGTTGGCTGTATTCATCATAGGGGCCAGTAATGGTGTGGATGGGAGGTGCCTGTTCGTCAAAGGTTTAGTAGCGAGGGAACGCAGTGGTGTTCATTTGGGCTGAGAGTATGTGTTGAATTCTTGGACATGGTTGCCAATATGAATCCTTCTGTGTAACCATAAAAAAAATTTAAATCCCTTCCATTTATACCTGAAACTAACGTTCCATAGCACCAGTGCACACTATCTGGGGAAAGCAATGTGCCTTAACCCTCACTCTACCATTACCATCAAGCCAGGGGACCAACCTTGGCTCAATAAGGAGTGCAGAAGAGCATGCCAGGAGCAGCACCAGGCATACCTAAAAATGTGGTACCAATCTGGGGAAGCTCCAACACAGGACTACATACATGCCAAGCAGTGGAAGTAGCATGGTATAGACAGGGCTAAGCAATCCCACAATCAACGGATCAGAGCTAAGCTCTGCAGTCCTGCCACATCCAGTCGTGAATGGTGGTGAACAATTAAACAACTAACGAGAGGAGGAGGCTCCATGAATATTCCCATCCTCAATGATGGTGGAACCCAGCACGCAAGTGCAATAGACAAGGCTGAAGCGTTTGCAGCCACCTTCTGCCCGAAGTGCCGTGTGGATGATCCATATCGGCCTCCTCCTGAGGTCCCACCATCATGGAAGCCAGTCTTCAGCCAATTCGATTCACTCCACGTGATATCAAGACACGGCTGAGCGCACTGGATACAGCAAAGGCTATGGGCCACGACAACATTCCGGCTGTCGTGCTGAAGACTTATGTTCCAGAACTAACTGTGCCTCGAGCCAAACTGTTCCAGTACAGCTACCAAACTGGCATCTACCCAACAATGTGGAAAACTACCCAGCTCTGTCCTGTCCTCAAAAAACAGGACAAATCCAACCTGGCCCCATCAGTCTACTCTCAATCATCAGCAAAGTGATGGAAGGTGTTGTTGACAGCGCTATCGAGCGACACTTACTCACCAATAACCTGCTCACCGATGCTCAGTTTGGGTCCCACCAGGACCACTCGGTTCCAGACCTCATTACAGCCTTGGTCCAAACATGGACAAAAGAGCTGAATTCCAGAGGTGAAGTGCAAGAGACTGCCCCTGACATCAAGTCAGCATTTGACCGAGTGTGGCATCAAGGAGCCCTAGGAAAACTGAAGTCAATGGGAATCAGGGGGAAAACTGTTCACTGACTGGAGTCATACCGAGCACAAAGGAAGATGGTTACGGTTGTTGGAGGCAAATCATCTCAGCCCCAGGACATCATTGCAGGAGTTCCTCAGGGCAGTGTCCCAGGCCCAACCATCTTCAGCTGCTTCATCAATGACCTTCCCTCCATCATAAGGTCAGAAGTGAGGATGTTCGCTGATGATTGCAGTGTTCAGTTCCATTCGCAACTCCTCAGATAATGAAGCAGTCCGTGCCTGCACGCAGCAGGACTTGGATGACATTAAGTCTTGGGATGATAAGTGGCACATAACATTCACACCACACAAGTGCCAGGCAATGACCATCTCCAACAAGCGAGAGTCTAACCACCTCCGCATGACATTCAACGGCATCACCACTGCCGAATATCCCACCATCAACATCCTGGGGGTCACCATTGATCAGAAACTTAACTGGACCAGTCATATAAATACTGTGGCTACAAGAGCAGGTCAGAGGCTGGATATTCTGCGGCGAGTGTCTCACCTCCTGACTCCCCAAAGCCTTTCCACCATCTATAAGTCAGGAATGGGATGGAATACTTCCCACTTGCCTGGATGAGCGCAGCTCCAACAACTCAAGAAGCTCAACACCATCCAGGCAAAGCAGTCCGCTTGATTGGCACCCCATCCACTACCTTAAACACTCACTCCCTCCACCACCAGCGCCCCCTGGCTGCAGTGTGTACCATCTACAAGATGCACTGCAGCAACTCGCCAAGGCTTCTTCGGCAGCATCTACAAACCCGCGACCTCTACCACCTAGAAGGACAAGGGCAGCAGGCGCATGGGAACACCATCACCTGCAAGTTCCCCTCCAAATTACACATCATCCTGACTTGGAAATATATCGCCATTCCTTCATCGTCGCTGGGTCAAAATCCTGGAACTCCCTCCCTAACAGCACTGTGGGAGCACCTTCACCACACGGACTGCAGCGGTTCAAGGCAGCGGCTCACCACCACCTTCTCAAGGGCAATTAGGGATGGACAATAAATGCTGGCCTTGCCAGCAATACCCACAGCCCAGAACGAGTATTTAAAAAAAAAAAACAATTTCAGGTGAACATGGCCTACTGAGAGATTTTCTGCTTTCCAAATCAGCTGCCCTATGTTGAGTAAGATTTGCACTGTGATGCCATAAAAGCACCTGGGAAATGTGGGCATTAATTGAGTTGCAGTGTCGGCTTCCAGTCTACAGTTTAATCTGGTGCTTGAAGATAAAGAATCTGTTTCAACTGAGTAACACTTCATCTGGAGTGTTGTAAACTATCACTTAATATTTAACAGAGCTAAAATACTCCCAACTGTAAAATAAACAGCCCTTACTGGCAGCACTATAAATAATTACTAAAAAGTTGTTTCGTTATCATAATAAAAGTTCATCGTTTTGAGAGTCTGGTCTTCAAACACTCTTTTCCTCAGGCAGCCGAAGGCTGCACTGGCACACTGGAGGCGGTGTTGAATCTCATCATCAATGCCTGCTCTTGTTGATAAGAGGCTCCCAAGGTATGGGAAATGGTCCACATTGTCCAGGTCCGCGCCGCAGGATCCTACAAATCCCCTTGGAGGACAGATGCACCAACATCAGTGTCCTCGGCCAGGCCAACATTCCCAGCATTGAAGCACTGACCACACTTGATCATCTCCGCTGGGCAGGTCACATTGTTCTCATGCCTGACACAAGACTCCCAAAGCAAGCTCTCTACTCGGAACTCCTTCATGGCAAACGAGCCAAAGGTGGGCAGAGGAAACGTTACAAGGACACCTTCAAAGCCTCCCTGATAAAGTGCAACGTCCCCACTGACATCTGGGAGTCCCTGGCCAAAGACCTCCCTAAATGGAGGAAGTGCATCCGGGAGGGCACTGAGCACCTCGAGTCTCATCGCCGAGAGCATGCAGAAATCAAGCGGAGGCAGCGGAAAGAGCATGCGGCAAACCTGTCCCACCCTCTCCTTCCCTCAACAACGATCTTCCCCACCTGTGACAGAGTCTGTGGTTCTCGTATTGGACTGTTCAGCCACCTAAGGACTCGTTTTAAGAGTGGAAGTAAGTCCTCCTCGATTCCGAGGGACTGCCTATGATGATGATGATGAAAAGTTCATCGGCAGCTATTATCTTTTTCACAACAGTTTTATTTAAGTCCCCCCACAAAAATCTACCATTCAAGCAAAATGAAGACTAATTTCAAAGCTCCTCCAATGGTAAAGGCAGCGATTGATTGAACCATAAAAACCAGAAGGTTCGATTTCCGATCTGCGCTGAGTTCGCTGATGTCAGCAGTTTGAGGGGCTACAATTTGCCTCTGTACTCCTGAGTTTAGGGAGGAGAAAGATCAGCCCACTCCAGCCAGCAACTTCACCTGGGAGTATGCGTGTCTAAACATTGGGTGAGAATGGAATGGGTTTTGACGGTGGTACCCAGTCCCTGGGGCAAACAGCCACCAACACTCACTGTCTAATCTCACATGAATAATTAACACTTGGACGAGATACCAAAAGGCAGATTAGCATGGACCTCAATCGGGAGTAAACACCCAGGAAAAGGGATGAAAAGGGACTGAAATTGGCAAAGAAGTCCTTAAAGGAACCTAGGAACAGGTTATTTATCATTTAGGCCATTTATCCCCTCGAGCCTGTTCTGCAATTCACTGAGATCATGGCTGATCTATGACCTAACTCCATATACCCACCTTTGCTCCATATCCCTTAATAGCTTTGGTTAACAAAAATCTATCAATCTCAGATTTTACAATTTACAATTGACCCAGCATCAATTGCTATTTGCGGAAGGGAGTTCCACCCTTTTCCTATCGAAGTGTTTCCTAACATCACTCCTGAAAGGCAGGACTCTCATTTTTAGGCTATGTCCCCTGGTCCTAGACTTCCCAACCAGTGAAAATAGTTTCTTTCTATCTATCCTATCTTGAAAACTTTGATCAAATCATCCCTTAGTCTTCTAAATTCCAGGGAATACAACCCCAGATGGGGAATCTCTTCCAGTAATTTAATCTTTAGATTTCAGTATTATTCCAGTAAATCTACACTGCACTCCCTCAAAGGCCCTCCTTCACCAACAGCTTTACTGAAATATCAGTGAATTATTACACCGGTGTAACAACCTGTTTACTGCCATGTAAATGTGATTACAGCACGTTAAACAATCATGACATTATTTTACAGCATTGCAGCTTTCTGACATGTTTAGTGCTGTTTTACATTGGACATAACGTGAAGTGTTGGCACAAATCTGATCATCATTAGTACAAACAGCAGACTTGTCACATCTGCTCTTTTCTTTTATAACTTTTCACGCTTTTGTGTTCAGCATGATGTTGAGGGTAGAACACTTTCCCACTTTTTGTACTAAGAAATAGCATTACACATTCTGACAAAAGGTCATCGACCTCTGTTTCTCTCTCCAAAGATGCTACCTGACCTGCTGAGTGTTTTCCAACAATTTTTGTTTTTATTTTAAACGTTCTGAGATTAAGTATAACATTAGGTATAACATGATTTTAGGTATAAAAAAAAAAGGAGGCAGACAAAAAACAGGAAACTATAGACCAATTAGCCTAACATTTGTTGTTGGGAAAATGCTGGAGTCCATTACTAAGGAAGCAGTAGCGGGACATTTGGAAAAGCATGATTCAAATCAAGCAGAGTCAGCATGGTTTTATGAAAGGGAAATCATGTTTGACAAATTTGCTGGAGTTCTTTGCGATTATAACGAGTAGGGTTAATAAGGGGGAACCAGTGGATGTGGTGTATTTGGACTTCCAGAAGGCATTCGATAAGGTGCCACATAAAAGGTTACTGCACAAGATAAAAGTTCACGGGGTTGGGGGCAATATATTAGCATGGATAGAGGATTGGTTAACTAACAGAAAACAGATAAATGGCTCATTTTCCGGTTGGCAAACAGTGACTAGTGGGGTGCCACAGGGATCGGTGCTCGGTCCTCAACTATTTACAATCTATATTAATGACTTGGATGAAGGGACCGAGTGTAATGTAGCCAAGTTTGCTGATGATACAAAGATGCGTGAGAAAGCAAATTGTGAGGAGGACACACAAAATCTGCAAAGGGATATAGACAGGCTAAGTGAGTGGGCAAAAACTTGGCAAATGGAGTATAATGTGGGAAAATGTGAGGTTATCCACTTTGGCAGAAAAAATAAAAAAATAAATGATAATTTAAATAGAGAAAAATTGCAAAGTGCTGCAGTATAGAGGGACCTGGGGGTCCTTGTGCATGAAACACAAAAAGTTAGTATGTAAGTAATCAGGAAGGCAAATGGAATGTTGGCCTTTATTGCAAGGGGGATAGAGTATAAAAGCAGAGATGTCCTGCTACAACTGTACAGGGTATTGGTGAGGCCACACCTAGAGTACTGCGTACAGTTTTGGTCTCCGTATTTAAGGAAGGATATACTTGCATTGGAGGCTGTTCAGAGAAAGTTCACTAGGTTGATTCTGGAGATGAGGGGGTTGACTTGTAAAGATAGGTAGAGTAGGTTGGAGTTCAGATGAATGAGGTGATCTTATTGAAACATACACGATAATGAGGGGGTTCGACAAGGTAGATGCAGAGAGAATATTTCCACATAGGGGAAACTAAAACTAGGGGACATAGCCTCAGAATAAGGGGCCGTCCATTTAAAACTGAGATGAGGAGGAATTTCTTCTTTCAGAGGGGTGTAAATCTCTCGAATTCTCTGCCCCAGAGAGCTGTGGACACTGGGTCATTGAATATATTTAAGGCGGAGATAGACAGATTTTTGAGTGATAAGGGAATAAAGGGTTATGGGGAGCTGGCAGGGAAGTGGAATTGAGTCCATGATCAGATCAGCCACGATCGTATTAAATGGCGGAGCAGGCTCGAGGGGCCAGGTGGTCTACTCTTGCTCCTATTTCTTATGCTCTTATGGGTGAATAGGAAAAAAATAATGTTTCTATGGTTGCTGGAGCATGGAATGTTATTCCACAGTTGAGGCAGACATTTCTGGGAAAAATAGATAATGATTTGAAGCAGAGGAAGATATAGGGCTATGGGAGAGAGCAGGGCAATAGGATTTGTTTTGGATTCATTACAGATGTGATGGGCTGAATGGCTGCCTTCTATGCTGTTAGCTGGGAGAGAAAGTCTGAGAGAGGAGAGAGTGGAGTGAGGGCAGGAAAGGGATACTGAGAAGGAAAGGCTGAGAGAGGAAAGAGCAGAACGAAAGTGGGAATAGGATATGGAGATAAAGCTTCAGAGAGAACGGAGCAGGGCGTAGGCAGGAATGGGATACCGGGAGGGAAAGTTTGAGAGGAGAAGGTAGCAGAGCAAGGGTGGGAACAGAAAAGCCTGAACCATTTGGCAGCAGATTTCAGGGTTAAGCCAGAGGCTATGCAGTTACAACAAACATTCTACTCAGGATCTCATTACTTTTACTAAAGGCCGGGAATGACCTGAAAGTAAGTTTCCATTACTTTTCGTTTAGATTGCAGGAAGAGGTTTTTGAGTAATTCTGACTGTTTCTGTAATATGTTGTTAATTTCAACATGTATAACCACCAATGCTCCATGTAGCAGAAAAATCACCCCCTGCTTACAGTAAAGATAAGGCTGACATATTGGCACAAATGCCAAAGCAGACCCCAACATAACCAGCATGACAGCCGGAAACAACAATAGTATAATGGTGACAGCAGCATCAAATACATTTTGATTAAAACCAAGATTAACAGATTAAAACTTTTAATCACAAGATTAATTGTGATTAATTTTTAAAAATAAGTTAACAGCCTTAATTCCAAGTGATCTTTCAAAACCTGTTACATTCTAGATGACCGAGTAAAACGTAGTGCAAATGTTGACAAAATAAGGATTAAGTGTAACTACTACAATGAGGTCTCGCCTCTCGGGTGAGGAGGGTTAACACAAGCTCTCTGCATTTTCGCCAGTGACATTTTCCACCTAATTTTCTTCCTGCCTTCCAAAGGTGATAACTTATGCCGGATTCTGGTTTCATTGACACCAGCAACTCTCCTTTATCTCACTCAAGTGGCTATGGATGAGCCTAGACAATGAGTTATTTGGCTGAGACTGATCGTGGCCTCACCTAACATTCACACACATTCTCACTCGCACACACACATACATACACGGGCGCACACACTCTCACTCGCACACACACATGCATACACGGGCGCACACACTCTCGCTCGGGCACGCGCACACTCTCGCTCGGGCGCATACCAACTTTCCAGCAACAGTCACTGGACAGCAATCCGTTATGGATATTCTAGCTCCTTTTTCCCCTTGCTCTAGCCCGAGGACATTGAAGCTAATTGTAATGTCTTGGTGCCCTTCCCTTGGCTGAGACTATCCACCTTTGCATAGATAAAGTCTGCATCTAGCATCCTTTACATTCCGTAAACCTCAATCTGACACAAAACATGGTATATTTACTCACTGAGCAAGACTGCAGCAGAGATTGTATAAGTGTGGGCAATATTATAAAAGCACTGAACTAGCTAGGGTTAATTTCAAACGCTTAATTTCAAACAGTGGGGCGTTTAAACAAGTGATTTAAAACGACCTTTCCCCTCTTTATGGTCTTTCTGCAACTCATATCTGATAGCCGATAGGATAGCAATACACTCGGAGACTCCGCAAAAATAAAGAATTGGTTGCAATGTTCATGTAAATTGCCTCATGTTTCTGCTCCTCTCAGTGTGTGTGTGTGCGTGAGTGAGAGAACGGTAACTTTCAGACCAGCATCTCATCATGCTGAGAAAGTCAGGAGGTTCTATTTTCCACGGTTCACTATTTTTAGTGAAAAAGTTACAGTATAGACTAGAGAACACCATCCATATCTACTTTTTCCAGTAAAGACAGCAAATGCAGGATAAAATACCCTGGCACGTCAGTCATTTGCTGTGGATACTCAAGCGCTCTTTGCAAGTGGGGGACGTGGCCCCAAATTACAGTGTAGATTAATCGCTGTCATAAAATAAAAAGCCCAGAGCTAACCATATTTAATATTTACTTAGAAGAAGCTAACCACATCCTCGTTAATCATCTCAACATACAATTGGGTCTGGAGCCTGCAGCCTGGGGAGTGTTTGATTTCTGTTCAGGGAACCTGGTCATGCTTTTAGTTGGTAAAAGGGAAAGTGCGTCCTTCATCAATGTTCCATGAATGCACTAGATCAGACAACATTATCAGATCTTTTTTTAAACTCACTGCAAAGTAATACTATGTGTAGTTTTTTTTTAATATTATACTTAAGCCATTAGCTATTACTGTCCTCTAATCCTCAGTGTCTCTAACTGACAGGGAGAGTTGCTTAAATGAGATTTTCAATGCTAAGACAACACTGTCACTTACTTCTCAGCGTGCCCCAGTTTCCAGAAGGCCATAATCATGAAATCCAATGAGTAAGTCCCATCGAGTGCAGACTGAGGAATTGGTGTGTTAATGGATTTTTACTGTGCAACATGCAGTCTCAGATCAGGTTTTACTGTTGGTATTCCCCAGCAGATTATAAGAACATAAGAACATAAGAATTAGGAACAGGAGTAGGCCATCTATCCCCTCGAGCCTGCTTCGCCATTCAACAAGATCACGGCTGATCTGGCCGTGGACTCAGCTCCACTTACCCGCCCGCTCCCCATCACCCTTAATTCCCTTATTGGTTAAAAATCTATCTATCTGTGATTTGAATACATTCAATGAGCTAGTCTCAACTGCTTCCCTAGGCAGAGAATTCCACAGATTCACAACCCTCTGGGAGAAGAAATTCCTTCTCAACTCGGTTTTAAATTGGCTCCCCCGTATTTTGAGGCTGTGCCCCCTAGTTCTAGTCTCCCCGACCAGTGGAAACAACCTCTCTGCCTCTATCTTGTCTATCCCTTTCATTATTTTAAATGTTTCTATAAGATCACCCCTCATCCTTCTGAACTCCAACGAGTAAAGACCCAGTCTACTCAATCTATCATCATAAGGTAACCCCCTCACCCGATTATGAAACGTGCTAAAAATGAATGCTCATAAAATTACTTTTTCCCTCTTTCTCCAGCAACTTTTTCTCTCCCTTTCTCCTACAGGTACTGTTGGCCCAAAGAGCCGGGTGCCCTCGAGCAACCTGCCCAAGTTGCAACACTTCTCCCCCAGGTGCATGTCACATTTTTCACGTGCAGCTGTCCAGACTGCCCCTCAATATCGAAGAGCAGTTTCTAAAGCATCTGCACCCACCATCCCACATCCACTTTCTATCGCACTCATTTATAGAACACTGCGGGTTCTATCCAGTGCTATTAATTATGGTCTCCTTACTTCAGGTTCTGTTTGCTCTGCCAGGGTTTATAGCTATCAGGATTATATCTGTTACTCCTGTACAGGGCATTTTCCTGGCGTGTCCTAACTCGCACCAAGTCCCACTCACCCATCACCCCTGTGCTCGCTGACCTACATTAGCTTCCAGTTAAGCAATGTCTCGATTTCAAAATTCTCAGCCTTATTTTCAAATTCCTCCATGGCCTCGCCTCTCCCCATCTCTGTAATCTCCTCCAGCCCCAGCCCCCCCGAGATGTCTGCGCTCCTCTAATTCTGACATCTTGAGCATCCCCAACCATTGGTTGCAGTGCCTTCAGCTGCCTGGGCCCTAAGCTCTGGAATTCCCTCCCTAAACCTCTCTGCCTCTCTTACCTCCTGCAAGACGTTCCTTTGAAACCTACCTCTTTGACCAAGCTTTTGGTCATCACTGCTAATTTCTACTTCTGCGGTTCGGTGTTAAATTTTTTTATCTCATAATACTCCTGTGAAGCGCCTTGGGACGTTTCACTACATTAAAGGCGCTACATAAATACAAGTTGTTGTTGTTGTTGTTACATTTCTCCATCAACAAAAAACAGATGAACTGGTCATTCTCATTACTGTTTATGGGATCCAGCTGGTGATAGTTGCCATATTTTCTCCATAACAGCAGTCACTATTCTTCACTCTATTTGAAGCACTTGGAGACATTTTGGAGAGATGTTATCAGGTACTATATAAATACAATTTTCTTTCTTACATTCAATCTACAGCAGAGAAACAGGCCAGAAACGGGTCTATGCCGGTGTTTATACTCCACACGGGCCTCCTCCCACTCTAAATACTTCTTCCCACCCTTCTCCAATATCCCTCTATTCTCTTCTCCCTTATGTATGCCTCAAGCTCCCCCTTAAATGCATCAATACAACTGCTTCAGCTGCTACATGTTGCAGTGAGTTTCATATTCTCAACAATCTCTGTGCAAAGTAATTCATCCGAAATCTTTATTTGATCTGTTCGTGGCTATCTAATATTTATGCCTTCTTGTTCTGGATACACACATAAATGGAAACAGTTTCTCCACATCCATTCTGTCAAACTCATTCATAATTTTGAGGACCTATATCAAGTTTCCTCTTCGTCTTCTCTTTTCCAGAGAAAAGAGGTCCAGCTTGTTCAATCTTTCCTGATAGTTGCATCCTCTTAATTCTAGTAACATCCTTGTATATCTTTTCTGCACTTTATCCAGTACTTCACTATCCTTTTTGTAGTATAGAGACCAAAACTGTACACAGTACTCCAAGTGTGGTCGAACCAAGGTGATAGATGAACAAAGTGACCTTGGAGTGCTTGTCCACAGATCCCTGAAAGTAGCAGGCCAGGTGGATAAGGTGGTTAAGAAGGCATACGGAATGCTTGCCTTTATTGGCCGAGGCATAGAATACAAGAGCAGGGAGGTTATGTTTAAATTGTATAATACACTAGTTAGGCCACAGCTGGAGTATTGCGTGCAGTTCTGGTCGCCGTATTATAGGAAGGACGTGATTGCACTAGAGAGGGTGCAGAAGAGATTTACTAGGATGCTGCCTGGAATGGAGAATCTTAGTTATGAGGACAGATTGGATAGGCTGGGTTTGTTCTCATTGGAACAGAGTAGGTTGAGAGGAGACCTCATTGAGGTGTACAAAATATTGAGGGGCACAGACATAGCGGATAGTAAGGGTCTATTTCCATTGGTGGAGCGGTCTATTATGAGGGGGCATAGTTTTAAGGTGGTTGGTGGAAGGTTTAGAAGGGATTTGAGGGAGGGGGGCTTCTTTACGCAGAGGATTGTGGGGATCTGGAACTCACTGCCTAGAAGAGTGCTGGATGCAGAATCCCTAACCACTTTTAAGAGATGGTTGGATGGGCACTTAAAGTACAGTAACCTGCAGGGTTACAAACCTAGAGCTGGTAATTGGGATTAGACTGGATAACCTCTTGTTGGCCGGCGCAGATATGATGGTAAGTACTGCAGGGAATCGAATACGGCTAGGGTGATCTCCTGGACTAGTTTCGATCGCCTGGATAGGTCGGAGAGGAATTTTACCAGATTTCTTCCCTAAATTGACCTGGGTTTTTATCTGGTTTTTGCCTCTCCCAGGAGATCACATGGCTCCAGTTGGTGTGGAGTGTAGAATTTTTCAGTGTAAGGGGTGTCGTAGTTGTGTAGGGTGGACTGGTTGGGCTGGGTGCTCTTTACCTTTTCGCCATTGTTCTTTGGTTTATATGTAACCTTCAGGGCTGCTGACCGAGGGCCGTGCGGCTCTTTGTCGGCCGGCCTGGACATGATGGGCCGAAATGGCCTCCTTCAAATTAACATTGGCTCCCTGCTTTTGTATTCTATTTCTGTGGAAATGAACTCCAGTACTCCGTTAGCACCCCTTACGGCCATAACAACTTGTGTTGCTACTTTTAACAATTTATGCATCTGTATTTCCCGATCTCTTTGCTCCTCCACCCCATTTAGCTTCTTACTTTCAAAAGAATAAGTGGGTTCCATATTCCACCTACCAAAATGAATCATCTCACACGTCACTATATTTAATTTTGTTTGCTATTTATCTGCCCACTGTGCAAGCCTCTTTATGTCTTCCTATATTTTAGTGCCGTTCTCCACATGCCCCAAAATTTGATGATATCTGCAAATTCTGACATTGCATCTCCAATCGGAGTGCAAATCATTTACGTGCATAGTGAACAACGGTGGTCCCAGCACAGATCGCTGCGGGATTCCACTTCCTACTTTCTGACAGTCCGAGAAACTTTCCTAACTCCTGCCCTTTATTTTATGTTTTGTAGCCATCTTTCAATCCATTCTGCTCCTGATTCCACACACCCTGACTGATGTCATGAGTCTCTTATGTCTCCAATCTATGACTTTGGATTTTATATTATCAGTATCACTCTCAATTATTATTGTAAATGTTATTATATTGTGATCACTGATCACTAAATGTTCTCTCACACTTGTGCTTCTTTTCTGCTCAGATTCATTTCCCATTATTAGTTATGGACAATGGTAAGCAGTAAAACGTTAATGTGTACTAATGTACCAAATTATATTACAATATGCTGCAATTCCTACCTGCAACTCTATTTAGAAAGGTGATAGGTGTGAAATAATAATGTTTCTCTTCCTCTTACCTCCACATATGAGGCAGATGGCACTGAGGAGCCCAGTCTCTGCATCGTCCATCTCCAGTGGCAGTAATTGATTGGCGAACGCAAAAACCAAATCAGTGAGGGGGCCAAAGCCTGCATTATGCATCTGTGTCCTGTTCAAGGTAAGGCCATCAGAAAAAGTCATGGTATCCTGGTCAGGGGTGTACCTGGTACAGATTCGCAGAATCTAAGAAAACAAAGAAACAACATGAATGCACGCAGATTAACACTTGAGTACCACGACCAATACAGGTATGCAGTCCACACACACGCACACAACACTGGTACCAAATGGCCCACTCTGTTGCAACACACGGACCAGCAAATGTCCCTTGGACTGTATTGAGATGCCCTGTGTTAATTGTGGTATATAGCAATTGAGTGTTAATTGTACGGAGGTGGTGGGAATTAATTGAGGACTCACTTGCTCTTATATACTGGGGAAGGGGTGCAAGCTTATCTGGGGGGGGGCAGGGGGGTTGCACAGGAAGTAATATATGTCTCTGTGAATAAAGGCTTAGAAGCAAGTAAAGACTGCGATCTACTACTTTATCCTTCATCACCTGGCTATCTGACTTGTTTTGGACACTGATCACTATTTTAGTGCTAATATTCTCTCTTCCTCTCCTGAAGATGTTGACTCCTTAGTGGAGTACAACTCCACAGCTGCCTGTTGCTCTTTGGTACCTTGTCCAAGTGGCCATTCTTTATGTATGAGCCAAGATAATGAGTGTTGCAAATTTTTGGTAAACCATGAAGGGCACCTGATCACCCAATATCCCCATGCACTTTGGGGGAAGGGATCATTGGATAGCAATCAGGAGCATGGGCCTCAGTATATTTCTCTCACTTTCTGGCCCAGGAACAAAGTGTAGCATCCTTAGCAGCCCCCAGGCTGAGACCAGCTAAAAATAAATTCAAGGTGAATTTAAACAAAGTTTCCTGCGGACACCGAATGTCAGGTTTGTTAAAGTATCTCCTGCCTTTCTGTTGCAACACAATTTAATGACTCAGAAAGGTGCCAGGAGCCTCTTGGTTCTGTGATAAGAACATAAGAACATAAGAATTAGGAACAGGAGTAGGCCATTTAGCCCCTCGAGCCTGTTCCACCATTCAACAAGATCAAGGCTGATCTGGCCGTGGACTCAGCTCCACTTACCCGCCCGCTCCCCATAACCCTTAATTCCCTTATTGGTTAAAACCAGACTGTTACAGGTACCAAGGGACGGGAGTCTCTCAGTTCGACTGATATGGTGCAGTGTCTGTTAAAGATGGCAGGTAGTAGAACTTTTCAGTGTTGCCATTACTTACTTTGACATTACTTATTAAAACCTAAATACAAAACCTAAAACCTTGCATTTAGTCTATTGTAACAGAGTTGACCCGCCTCTGTAAGTGTTTAATACGAATTGACAACATTCCCCATTGCCGTCATGCCATCTCTCACCTGGATTAGCACTAAAGGAAACATAGAAACATAGAAAATAGGTGCAGGAGTAGGCCATTCGGCCCTTCTAGCCTGCACCGCCATTCAATGAGTTCATGGCTGAACATGCAACTTCAATACCCCATTCCTGCTTTCTTGCTATACCCCTTGATCCCCTTAGTAGTAAGGACTACATCTAACTCCTTTTTGAATAGATTTAGTGAATTGGCCTCAACAACTTTCTGTGGTAGAGAATTCCACAGGTTCACCACTCTCTGGGTGAAGAAGTTTCTCCTCATCTCGGTCCTAAATGGCTTACCCCTTATCCTTAGACTGTGACCCCTGGTTCTGGACTTCCCCAACATTGTGAACATTCTTCCTGCATCTAACCTGTCTAAACCCATCAGAATTTTAAACGTTTCTATAAGGTCCCCTCTCATTCTTCTGAACTCCAGTGAATACAAGCCCAGTTGATAGGTCAGTCCCGCCATCCCGGGAATCAGTCTGGTGAACCTTCGCTGCACTCCCTCAATAACAAGAATGTCCTTCCTCAGGTTAGGAGACCAAAACTGTACACAATACTCCAGGTGTGGCCTCACCAAGGCCCTGTACAACTGTAGTAACACCTCCCTGCCCCTGTACTCAAATCCCCTCGCTATGAAGGCCAACATGCCATTTGCTTTCTTAACCGCCTGCTGTACCTGCATGCCAACCTTCAATGACTGATGTACCATGACACCCAGGTCTCGTTGCACCTCCCCTTTTCCTAATCTGTCACCATTCAGATAATAGTCTGTCTCTCTGATTTTACCACCAAAGTGGACAACCTCACATTTATCCACATTATACTTCATCTGCCATGCATTTGCCCACTCACCTAACCTATCCAAGTCACTCTGCAGCCTCATAGCATCCTCCTCGCAGCTCACACTGTCACCTAACTTAGTGTAATCCGCAAATTTGGAGATACTACATTTAATCCCCTCATCTAAATCATTAATGTACAGTGTAAACAGCTGGGGCCCCAGCACAGAACCTTGCGGTACCCCACTTGTCACCGCCTGCCATTCTGAAAAGTACCCATTTACTCCTACTCTTTGCTTCCTGTCTGACAACCATTTCTCAATCCATGTCAGCACACTACCCCCAATCCCATGTGCTTTAACTTTGCACATTAATCTCTTGTGTGGGACCTTGTCGAAAGCCTTCTGAAAGTCCAAATATACCACATCAAATGGTTCTCCCTTGTCCACTCCACTGGAAACATCCTCAAAAAATTCCAGAAGATTTGTCAAGCATGATTTCCCTTTCACAAATCCATGCTGACTTGGACCTATCATGTCACCTCTTTCCAAATGCAAGAGTCTGCTGATTCTCCAATGTCTCCATTGTTAAAGGCAGTACAGAATCAAACTATATAGAGCGGATATTCACAGGTTCAATCCCAAGTCTGCACTGAGCTGAGCTCAGCCAGCGCAGCAGTTGAGGTACTACTGCTGGACTCAGTGCCCCTGGGCTCGGGAGGGGTCAATCAGCTAGAGTTCCTGCTCCAGTTTATTATTCAGCAATCATATGAGGAAGGGACTGGGTTTAGCTGCACTGCCTCATTGTGGCCAAATAGCTGCTGACACAAACTTGCACGGGTCACAAATGAAGAATAGTCAGATTGATGAAGCACCACATGGTTGGTTGGTGCCCACGGAACAATGAATCTTCCGGAGAGGAAAATAGAAAAAAATTTGGAGGAAATAAAAGATAAAACAGAGATGCTGTACTCACCAAAATGTCTAGGCAGGCAGCTTTGAGGAGGGTAATTTGGTCAGCGATGGTTAGAGTGGTAAATCCAGGCAGGTGTTTGGCAAACTCGACTGTCTTGATAATGCATTTAGTCGAGAGTTCGCTGAACTTGTCCCAGAGATCAATGTCTAACGTTACTCGCTGCTCAGCGCTGTTATTCTGCAAAGGGAACAGTGTGACATTAGAACAGGAAAAGTGGGATACTCCACCATGGTAATTTCCAAAATAGCTGCACTTTTGTTTTCTTCCAAAGCAAACTCGAAAAACAGGTATTTAAATATCTACATAAGCCTGTTTTTTCCTGCAATGTTATTGTGGCACCCTTTACCCGCCGACAAAAAATTGCCACAAGCATGAAATTGGATACTGAAATCAGTTTACACATTAAATTAATGTAAGTTGTATCCATTCCCATTGCCTCAGTTTGTGTTAGCACTCTTCCATGTTTACTCAACAATACACTGGAGCAAGACTGCAATAGAAACAGAAAGTGCTGTAAATCTCAGCCGGTCAGGCAGTATCTGTGGAGAGAAACAGAGTTAACATTTCAGGTCGGTGATCTTTAGAAAAGTCATCGACCTGCAACGTTAACTCTGTTTCTCGCTCCACAGATGCTGCCTGACCTGCTGAGTATTTCCAGCATTTTCTGTTTTCATTTCAGATTTCCAGCATCCGCAGTATTTTGCTTTTGTTCCATTGCAAGACTGGTCCATACATGTTCCTGGTGTGGATGGCACCAAATAGGTCATGGCACACTTGTACCTTTTGAATAAATTGGCAGACCAATTGAACAAGTACTTTGGTTCGGTATTCACTAAGGAGGACACAAACAACCTTCCGGATATAAAAGGGGTCAGAGGGTCTAGTAAGGAGGAGGAACTGAGGGAAATCCTTATTAGTCAGGAAATTGTGTTGGGGAAATTGATGGGATTGAAGGCCGATAAATCCCCAGGGCCTGATGGACTGCATCCCAGAGTACTTAAGGAGGTGGCCTTGGAAATAGCGGATGCATTGACAGTCATTTTCCAACATTCCATAGACTCTGGATCAGTTCCTATGGAGTGCAGGGTAGCCAATGTAACCCCACTTTTTAAAAAAGGAGGGAGAGAAAACAGGGAATTATAGACCGGTCAGCCTGACATCGGTAGTGGGTAAAATGATGGAATCAATTATTAAGGATGTCATAGCAGCGCATTTGGAAAGAGGTGACATGATAGGTCCAAGTCAGCATGGATTTGTGAAAGGGAAATCATGCTTGACAAATCTTCTGGAATTTTTTGAGGATGTTTCCAATAGAATGGACAAGGGAGAACCAGTTGATGTGGTGTATTTGGACTTTCAGAAGGCGTTCGACAAGGTCCCACACAAGAGATTAATGTGCAAAGTTAAAGCACATGGGATTGGGGGTAGTGTGCGGACGTGGATTGAGAACTGGTTGGCAGACAGGAAGCAAAGAGTAGGAGTAAATGGGTACTTTTCAGAATGGCAGGCAGTGACTAGTGGGGTACTGCAAGGTTCTGTGCTGGGGCCCCAGCTGTTTACATTGTACATTAATGATTTAGATGAGGGAATTAAATGTAGTATCTCCAAATTTGCGGATGACACTAAGTTGGGTGGCAGTGTGAGCTGCGAGGAGGATGCTATGAGGCTGCAGAGTGACTTGGATAGGTTAGGTGAGTGGGCAAATGCATGGCAGATGCAGTATAATGTGGATAAATGTGAGGTTATCCACTTTGGTGGCAAAAACAGGAAGACAGAATATTATCTGAATGGTGACAGATAGGAAAAGGGGAGGTGCAACGAGACCTGGGTGTCATGGTACATCAGTCATTGAAGGTTGGCATGCAGCTACAGCAGGCGGTTAAGAAAGCAAATGGCATGTTGGCCTTCATAGTGAGGGGATTTGAGTACAGGGGCAGGGAGGTGTTACTACAGTTGTACAGGCCTTGGTGAGTCCACACCTGGAGTATTGTGTACAGTTTTGGTCTCCTAACTTGAGGAAGGACATTCTTGCTATTGAGGGAGTGCAGCGAAGGTTCACCAGAATGATTCCCGGGATGGCGGGACTGACATATCAAGAAAGACTGGATCAACTGGGCTTGTATTCACTGGAGTTCAGAAGAATGAGAGGGGATCTCATAGAAACATTTAAAATTCTGATGGGTTTAGACAGGTTAGATGCAGGAAGAATGTTCCCAATGTTGGGGAAGTCCAGAACCAGGGGTCACAGTCTAAGGATAAGGTGTAAGCCATTTAGGACCGAGATGAGGAGAAACATCTTCACCCAGAGAGTGGTGAACCTGTGGAATTCTCTACCACAGAAAGTTGTTGAGGCCAATTCACTAAATATATTCAAAAAGGAGTTAGATGTAGTCCTTACTACTAGGGGGATCAAGGGGTATGGCGAGAAAGCAGGAATGGGGTACTGAAGTTGAATGTTCAGCCATGAACTCATTGAATGGCGGTGCAGGCTCGAAGTGCCGAATGGCCTACTCCTGCACCTATTTTCTATGTTTCTATTAAAACAAGTGGCAGGGAATGGGGTATGAGTAAGTTATCAAAGGACACAAGTTCCTTTGTAATGGAAGAATGGTTATTTTCTTCTGTAACTAAGCAGCGGCCATTGAAATTGAGGGAATGGAAGGTTTTAAAACATTTACTATTCAGAAATGTGGTTTCATTAGTAGATTGTTTATCAGAGAGAGAATCAGGCATTCTGTTTCTCAATTAAAGAGATTAGGCGGTGACAGTGACTGTTTCTTTGGGTCACGACCAATGTTCCCTTGTAAGCTGCACTTTGTTCTGTGTGGCCTGGTCCTTTTAAGGTGCGGTCCTTTTAAATTTCACTGTACGCGCAGTATTCAGAATACCCCTGAAATGCATTACAAGCATAAATTTGTAGAATGTAGTTTGTTCCAAATTCTGACGAAGTCGCAGTCACCCAATGTTAGAAAATGTCATTATCGTTTTTAGATCCAAGGTGAAGGGGACACCATATCTTTAGTTCATACATTAAACAGCGTTGAGAAAGTGCTGCGTGGTTCTGAGCTCAAACATCTTCCCCATGGCTCCGTACACCATGTGGTGCAAGACTGAGCCATATAGGTGACAGGGCTCCAGATTTTATCTCCATCCCCAGTTGGTGCTGAGTTAGCTGATTTCAACTCAACAGAACTGAACTAAATTTCAACATTCCTGGGATATGGAAGGAGAGGGGGGCGGGTGGGGGGGGGGGGGAATCAGCTAGGCTTCCTGCTACTGATTGCTATCTGGTGACCCTTTGCTGCAAGTGTGCACGTGCATGTTGGGTGAAAACAGCTTCAGGCTCAGCTGTGATGAGCTCCATAATCACAGTCTTGGCTCACCTTGGGGAGGTGGTGAAGGGACCTGGCCCAAGAAATTAAATCCTGCAAGGGTCAGGCATTTAGGCAAGGATAGGGAGAAAAATTGAATTTCCCTTTTAAATCATAATATCTGGAACTTTGTACAGGACCATTAAACAATCAGAGCTAATACCAAAAGGGGTCTTTTCTAACAAGTAGACGAGCAAATAGTCACAGCAGTAGTGACAATGATGGCTGCTGCTTTCATCCTTTTAACCACTTTTGGCAGGTGAAAGATTACAACACATTACTTTCAGACATCTCCATCGCAGTTATTTTTTCTTCCGCTAAAAGTTCTTCGCTGTCACTTCTGCACGTGTACATGTGATCAAGGGCAGAACAACCTTAATAGATGTCACATCGTTTAAGGATCAGTTTTAATGGAATGCTTGTTTCTGCTTGGTTTGGCAGTAACTGCGAGCAAGCAAGAAAATAAAGTGCTTAATGCAGCAGAGTTTCTTCCGTGCATAAGACACTGACCTTCACAACTGTCATCTTGGGATGACAGGCTAGGACAGAGGAATGGCGCAAGCAGGAGTTTAAAGCAAAAGAATGTAACATACGCTCGCTTGACACAAAGGATTAAGAAATAAAATAAATGGGAGCAGCTGCTGCCAAAGTAGGAGATAATTATTCCGGTTGAAGCACACAAAATGATTTTGAACTAACCTGCTGGTGAACATAATATAGGTGCCTAGAGAGACTTATTTCTGACCTTGCTTCCCCTTTTATTCACAAGGCCGAGACAGCCTGGTTACAAACTCATCAGTGAACGCTGTTGGAACAGTTTACTGGATGACATTTTTTCCTTCCAATTTGCTTCCTTGAAGGTAATGACTCTTTTGCCGGGATAAGGGTCCACAGCATCTGCACCCAAATGACCATTCTTCACGTCTGAGTCGAGACAGCAAGTGTCAGCTGATTAGTTGACCATGAAGGGAATCACAGCCCGAGCCGGAGTCTGATCCTGTTCCCTCCAGACATCCGCTCAAGCATTTTCCGGCAGATTGCTGGTTAGCAATCTGGAGTGGGGGCCTTGGTTGATTATCCCCATCCATTATCCAAGGTGTACGGAAGTCAATTGCAGCATCCCAATTTCTGCATCAGCTGAGTTCAGCTATTTCAACACAGACCAGACAAAAACTGGTACATGTTTCCCAATGAGAGAAAATAATCAAATCCCTATCACACTCAGGTTTCAAGCTTGCAGTTCATTGTTGGGCATCTCGATATTACCCTACCTGTGCTATTGACCCTTCATCCCAAAGAGATTCAGATTTCAATGCCTTACAGTTACATATATGTTCCAACATCAGACATGTGCTCTCGGGGATGGCACATACTATCAATATCCTTATTTCTTTTCTTTTCTCATCCATTTATTCTTCCTTTACAGAAGGTATTTACTACTCACCAGAGTATGGCACTGATTACCTTCCAGGACCTATTTCCTACTCATAAGCCGAGCCTTCACAGTGAGTTCTGGCAGGTCATTCAACAGTGGGGGTTCATTTTCCAGCAGGACTCATTTCATAGTGACGAAGAACAGGAACCTCTCCTGATCTGTCTCCTCACTAACTCATACTGTAATCCAATTGCAGCATCCTTACCACTGCCGCACCAGAGATCAGCTATCTCAGTACAGGCCAGTGCTCGAACCAGGGACTTTCCAGGTCTGTATGGCTCAAGTATTCATTGAATAAATTCACTGAGTCATTAGGGGTAGCAATGTTTCTTTTAAATTTATACGGACTGGAATGAATCAATATGCTTTTAACAATTAACAATTTAATAAACACTGCACTAATTACCAGTGTTAAAATTAATTTCAACTTCCCCAATTTCCCATTACCACTGCACAGAAATATGGCCCTTGAGATTACACCATGGGCTTTTAGTGTATGAATAATTAACACACCTGTCTGACATTTCTCTCTATTTCAGTGAAGATGTTAATCCATTTACTTCAAATTTACTTGAAATGGGTTAACGTCTCTGCTAAAACAATGGTGAGATGAATTTCAGATTACAGATTGTGTTTGCACATTGTTATCCCATGGCATAATTTTGGGGCGGTCATTTCTAAGAGATCGGGCAGCATGTTGAGGCTCATTATGTTGTCTGGCAAAACATTTCTTGGCATCCTCAGTTAGTCACAGATCAAAACTTTGGCACTGTGGGGAAGCCTCAAGTGAAGACGAGGCACATCCAATGGCCAGGGAGAAAAGAATATCAGCAATCAGTTTAGATTGGCACTTCTGGAGAGCTTAGACACCACTTTGCTGCTCCAATAAGATTAATAGATGATTCTGAAGGGGATTGACAGGGTAGATGCTAAGAGGTTGTTTCCCCTGGCTGGAGTGTATAAAACTAGGGGGCATAGTCTCAGGATAAGGGGTAGGCTATTTAAGACTTGAGATGAGGAGGAATTTCTTCACTCAGAGGGTTGTGAATCTTTGGAATTCTCTGCCCCAGAGGGGTGTCGTGCCTTTGAGTATAGTCAAGGCTGAAATAGATAGAATTTTGACTCTAGGGGAATCAAGGGATATGGAGATCAGGCAGGAAAGTGGAGTTGAGTCCGATGATCAGCCATTATCTTATTGAATGGTGGAGGAGGCTCGAGGGGTCGTATGGCCTACTTCTGCTCCTATTTCTTATATTGTTAATAAATGTGTTGTTTGCACCACTGATACAGAAATCTTAAAGATGCTGAATTGGATTGTGTATGAAGGTCAAACTCACTGTTCTTCCAAAGAATATTGAAAGGATTTAATTCTTGGCAGATCTGAATGTTAACCCGAGTAAGCTAAAAGAAGGGAATCTGCCTGTAAAATATATTTAATGTTGATATTTGAAGTAAAATCTACTTACAAGTTATTTCTGTAAACTGCCTATTATTTTTCAGTGCTATTGTACCGCCAAATGTCTATTGCAGCAGTCACATTACAAGCCCATTGTTCATGGCTGCATGAAATAATGAATGGTCAGGAGATAAATGATAGTCCTTACAGTGATCCTCCCTCCTCAGTCTGGATCTTGTATTTGCATAGATGGGTTTCTCACTTGTGCCCATACTGGTCCAAAACAAATAAAAACCACCCGGAATTATAACTAAACCCATCTGTCTGTTATTCCTGTAGAACCTGCACTAGATTTAGTTATATATGTAACATGGATGCTAATGGTTGAGTACTTATTCAATTCCTATAACCCTTCTTTACTAGTGGCCTTCTGTACCTAGCCACTCTCTCTCTCTCTCTTAGGGAGACCCTCGGAGTCGAGGATGACTTGCTTCCACGCTAAAAATGAGTTCTTCCGTGACTGAAGAATCCAATGCGGGACCTACAGTCTCTGTCACAGGTGGGGCAGATGGTGGTTGAAGGAACGGGCGGGTGGGGAGCCTCGGTTGCCACACGTTCCTTCCGCTGTCAACGCTTGGCTTCAGCTTGCTCTCAACGAAAATATTCGAGGTATTCAGCGCCTTCCCGGATGCTTTTCCTCCACTTTGAGCGATCTTGGGCCAAGGATTCCCAGGTGTCAGTGGGGATGTTGCACTTTTTCAAGGAGACTTTGAGGGTGTCCTTGATGCGTATCCTCTGCCCACCTGGAGCTCACTTGCTACAATGTGGGTGTCCAACAGCTTCACAGATGCTTCTTCCACTAATTCCTCCTTCTTTGTGATGTACTAACTCTGAATGGGATTCTGTCACGTGGAATTCCAAGATATGGACCCCGCCCCTTAACCTCCATCTTCTGACAATTATCTCCCCTCTCTTCAAAGCATTGACACCATGCTGGGTTATGGCTCCACAGGTGCCAGTCACTCTCTAGTACCTTAGCCAAAGTGGCCATTGTTCTTGTGTGAGCATTGATAACAACAGGATGGTGGACATAATCCATTGGGATGCCCTGCCTCCCAATTGTACATCCCTGTTCGAAGTAAAAATAAAACGGGGAAGGTAGCTCAACTGTGGCTAACAAGGGAAATTAGGGATAGTGTTAAATCCAAGGAAGAGGCATATAAATTGGCCAGAAAAAGCAGCAAACCTGAGGACTGGGAGAAATTTAGAATTCAGCAGAGAAGGACAAAGGTTCTAATTAAGAGGGGAAAATAGAGTATGAGAGGAAGCTTGCAGGGAACATAAAAACTGACTGCAAAAGCTTCTATAGATATGTGAAGAGAAAAAGATTAGTGAAGACCAATGTAGGTCCCTTGCAGTCAGAATCAGGTGAATTTATAATGGGGAACAAAGAAATGGCAGACCAACTGAACAAATACTTTGGATCTGTCTCCACTAAGGAAGACACAAATAACCTTCCGGAAATACTAGGGGTTCAAGGGTCTAGCGAAAAGGAGGAACTGAAGGAAATCCTTATTAGTCAGGAAATTGTGTTAGGGAAATTGGTGGGAATGAGGGCCGATAAATCCCCAGGGCCTGATAGGTTGCATCCCAGAGTACTTAGAAATAGTGAATGCATTGGTGATCATTTTCCAACATTCTATTGACTCTGGATCAGTTCCTATGGACTAGAGGGTAGCTAATGTAACACCACTTTTTTTAAAAAAGGAGGGAGAGAAAACAGGGAATTATAGACCGGTTAGCCTGACATCGGTGGTGGGGAAAATGTTGGAATCAATTAATAAAGATGAAATAGCAGCGCATTAGGAAAGCAGTGACAGGATCGGTCCAAGTCAGCATGGATTTATGAAAGGGAAATAATGCTTGACAAATGTTCTCGAATTTTTTGAGGATGTAACTAGTAGAGTGGACAAGGGAGAACCAGTGGATGTGATGTATTTGGACTTTCAAAAGGCTTTTGACAAGGTCCCACACAAAAGATTGATGTGCAAAATTAAAGCACATGGTGTTGGGGGCAATGTATTGAAGTGGATAGAGAATTGGTTGGCAGGCAGGAAGCAGGGAATCGGAATAAACGGGTCCTTTTCAGAATGGCAGGCAGTGACCAGTGGGGTGCCGCAGGGCTCAGTGCTGGGACCCCAGCTGTTTACAATATACATCACTGATTTAGATGAGGAATTGAATGTAATATCTCCAAGTTTTCAGATGACACTAAGCTGGGTGGTGGTGTGAGCTGTGAGGAGGATGCTAGGAGGCTGCAGGGTGACTTGGACAGGTTAGGTGAGTGGGCAAATGCATGGCAGATGCAGTATAATGTGGATAGATGTGAGGTTATCCACTTTGGGGGCAAAAACAGGAAGACAGAATATTATCTGAATGGTGACAGATTAGGAAAAGGGGAGGTGCAACGAGACCTGGGTGTTATGGTACATCAGTCATTGAAGGTTGGCATGCAGGTACAGCAGGCGGTGAAGGCAGCAAATGGCATGTTGGCCTTCATAGCTAGAGGATTTGAGTACAGGGACAGGGAGGTGTTACTGCAGTTGTACAGAGCCTTGGTGAGGCCTCACCTGGAATATTGTGTTCAGTTTTGGTTTCCTAATCTGAGGAAGGATGTTCTTGCTATTGAGGGAGTACAGTGAAGGTTCACCAGACTGATTCGCAGGATGGCAGGACTGACATATGAGGAGAGACCGGATCAACTGGGCTTGTATCCACTGGAGTTTAGAAGAATGAGAGGGGATCTCATAGAAACATATAAAATTCTGACGGGATTGGACAGGTTAGAGGCAGGAAGAATGTTCCCGTTCCAGAACCAGGGGTCACATTCTAAGAATAAGGGGTAAGCCATTTAGGACCGAGATGAGGAGAAACTTCTTCACTCAGAGAGTGGTTAACCTGTGGAATTCCCTACCGCAGAGAGTTGTTGAGGCCAGTTTGTTAGATATATTCAAGAGGGAGTTAGATATGGCCCTTACGGCCAAAGGGATCAAAGGGTATGGAGGGAAAGCAGGAAAAGGGTACTGAGGTTGAATGATCAGCCATGATCTTATTGAATGGCGGTGCAGGCTCGAAGTGCCGAATGGCCTGCTCCTGCACCTAATTTCTATGTTTCTATGCCTCACATCATGGTTCATTGGTCATAAAAAAGGGTTAAAAGGTTCAACTAATATACTTGACTTAAAATACACACAATGATACTAATGTTTGTCTTCAATGCAGCAGTTGCACTTGCAGTAACATAATATAGCACAATATTTCCTGTAGTATATTTGCCACTGAATCTAGTCAACATGTTTAACAATGGCATGAACATTAATACATCTGACACTCAGTCTACACTAGAGTTATTAATACTGGTACTTGTCATCGTGTATTTAGTGAAGTATCTAAGCAGTGTGTTTAACATTGGTACTTACAGCAGTAAGTTAGTGCAGCATGTTTAACACCGATACTTACAGTAGTGTATTTGCCAAGCTGACACAGTGCTGGGAAGGTTTCCTGATGGGCTTTGCGGACTTTCTCTATGAGATCCTCAGTCTCGGCTGTGATTGTGTAGCTTTCTGAACACTCCTGCTTAGGGACCTCCTTCTTCTTCTTGTTCCTGTCATTTCGCACAGCTGGGAAGTGGCAGCAAAAGAAAGACAAATAGCTATTGGTTAAGGAGCTAGCATTTCCTCACTCAAGATCTTTAGTTCTCATTGGTATGTTAAAAATGTTAGTTACACTGTCGTCAGACTCTCTCAAATAATGTAGCTCCTGGACTCGAACCTCCCTAGCACCTAGTGATATAACAGTGATCTGGTGCCCTGCGATTAGCTCATCCACCCCCTCCTCTTAAGCTGGACAATGGAGTGCTACATGAGGGATTTCCAGAAGAAGGAACAACAACAAGGCTGAGGGAAGAAATATTAGTAATTTAGAGTAACAATTCCAACAGGAACGCCAGGACAGGACAAGAGACACTAAATACAAAACCCGGATCACAAACAGCCGTGAAATCTATTTGCTTAAAGGCCCCAAAGCTTTTTGTGCCGTCTCTACGTCATTGCTTAGGACACTGGGAGAATAGCATTGGATCAAGACCTATGACGAAAGTCACAGGAAAATGGACAGGATCATGGAATTCAAACCTGAAAGCACCAGAAGGAATCTCAATTAATAAAAGCAGAACTTGACTTATTTGCTATTATAAAGCAACGGCACTGCCCATGAGCTGTGAGTGCCCATTTTTCCTCGACCATTCGGCTTGTTGGAGGCTCAAGCTGCGTGTAGGCTCTTGAGTTATACAGTCTTGGGACCAATGTTCCTCTTAATTTATTTTTAGGTCGTGCGGCCCCTTTAACGGGCTGCGCGGCACATTCAAAAGTCCGCGCACGGGCGGCTTTTCCAATTTTAAAACCGGCTCACCGGCTGTGCGGGACCCCTGGAGCACTGCATAGCCGCGCGGCTTAAAGGGAACATTGCTTGGGACCCATAAAACTTTGGGCCTAGGGTGCTGAGGCAGGCACACCTTTTACATTCCTTACACTGAAATAGGCCACTCAGATGCCACTGAGAGTATACAGCTAAAGTAAAAGCACAATTAAATTCACCAGGGCAGTCAATGGGAGGTCCAGGAACGGGGAAGTACAATGATGCAGGGTGGTGAGCCTGGTGCATTTACAATTATTATTGTAACTGAAAAATGACAGCCAGAACCGAAAGCCGTGCAGCATGATTCACAAAGGAATGAGCTCATTACTAAACTATTAGACTGCGCATATAATCACTCATGTCTGCTGTGTGAATTCAATAACAGGGTATGGAAAAAAAAGAGAACGGAAAATTTAGAAAAAGAAAATTGCAGCTGCACCATGTCGTCAATCATTGCAAAGATCAAATTAAATTGACCGATAACGAGCACAGCCTGATCTTATATCTTCAAGGGTATAACTCTACAGAGAGATCTATCATCTTGTACTAATACGGTAATTCCTCTTAAGCAAATAACCTCTTTGCCATATCATTTTTTTTACTCCTCAGAGAGTGTTACTGGGTTTGGGCATGTTTAGATTGTAGCTGAATTTTGCTAGCCACATGTCCCAACCTCTAAAAGAGCATCCAGCTTTGTTAAACCTGTCTGAAAGATCAGGAACAAAACAAGTACAATCCAGGCATAAGGCTATTGCCATTTCACTAATCTGGCAACTTGGAAGAAGTGACAATTAAGTGACAGGAGCACATACATCAAGAGACATCACCCCTTGCTACCAGGAGTACTCATTTCACACACATAAAAGCCCTGACGAGAATATAAACCTACCCCAGTAGTTTGAATAAATATGATCATGAGTACTTAGCCTGTACCCCAATCCCATATGAACATCACTCTATGCACAATGACACTAGTGCCCCGGTGACACTGCACATCTTGTGCTGGTGTAGTTTGCACTTGCCTGTTGCACGATCACAAATAGGGCTGCCACCAATACAGTCCTGGACCGCATCGTCCAGCTTTCAGCCAGCAATTTATAAGCGATAAACTAGACACCATGGGTTGTCTTTTCCTTTCCCACCTCAAACAAGGCCAGCAGCATAGGGAGGGGCATGGCCTAAGTTGGAGAGTCCCAGGGCAGGAGTTCCCACCTCCTGGACCCGTGACAAATTGGCAGGCCAGTACACTAAGAGAATGCGGGTACAGCAGTCTGCCAATCAGCGGACGTGACAATCCAACTTGGGTGTTTAGCCTTAGGACTTGACCTGGACCCCGATGATTTATAAAAGGTGCAAGTTTCTTTTGTCCACCAACAAATGGAGCACTTTGAGGATGTTTCTATGGAGGGGTGTCCCAGGCAGCCACCAGATACTCCGAGGGGTGCCGGCGCCCACTTACTTTATTGAAATGATGTACTCGACCAATCTGGCAAACTTTGGCAGGGTCAGCATCGGAGGTCATGAGCAAGCAGGTCCAGGACTTAAGCTGGAGCTGTGGATTTTTAGTCCCACAGTGTGACCCTGTCAGGGCTACATTGCTTGGTGTTGATTGTGGAGTCCTGAAAGACGTAAATTAACTGTAGTGTATGTGCAACAGACACAACATCAGCCCACAATGCATGATGTAGCCTGACATCATGGTATCAGTGCACAGGGGCATAGATGTTCATGCGTTGACATCAAAGTGTTTCTCAGTCAATATTGCATGAATCATGTGAGTTCAAACATTATCAGATAATTACAAGCAAAAACTATAATAATCCTGAATTTAGATAATGAGTCTTACAACAATATTCAAATTTCTATTCACATATCCAGCCTGATAAATGTAGAAATATGCGCAAGAATCTTATGTATGTGTGCACAAGACTCTAGGGTACACAAGCAGATAATACAGCTTAGTGTTCACCAGCACTGCTCCCAAAAGATACCAGTATAAAAGCAGGAAGAACAGTATGGCTGGGGCATTACGACCCTGATCATCCATTCACACTTTCCTTCATAGAATGGGGAGTCAGAAAAATATTACAACCAAAAGTTCTACAAAGGCAGACCTATTGTTTTACATTTCCTGACATTGGCACTGTTCTGGAATGAAGCCAGGTTCACTCTCTATTCTTGGAACTAGGGAACTCGAACAGGAAAATCTATAGGCAGCTGAGAGTTGTGGTAGATATTCATTTATCAAGTCTTTGCTGTGTCAGATAAATGACAAGCCATTCTTGATAATAAAATGCAGGATGCTGAGACACCCTGTCCCCGCCCCCAACCTGCGTCATTCATGTGAAAGTGCTGATCTTTCGATATTAAATGGCACAAATCTAAAGGCCTTTTGTAAGAGTTGCAGGGACAAGCGGATCTCCGAGCAGGTGCCTTTCCCATGGAAAGAGATTCCAATTACAATGAGCCCCTTGACTTCTGTATAATTATTATATACTTACTCAATTCATTGTGTTCTTTAGAGTGGTCATGTTGCTGTTTTATTCCTATTTGTCAGCAGATACCACAAAACCACTTTCCCTCGTAGATTCATCATTGAGATTCCGCAGATCAATATCTTAATTCTGCCCCCACCCCCACAATGGTCTAGTCGCTTTTTAAAAAAAATCCCATATGTCATTATTATTTCTTGCCTTTTTTATTTATCTCCTAGCATTTCAAATAGAGTTATGAACCCTCCAGGATTGCCCTGGAGTTTCCAGGAATTAGAGACTAATCTGCAAGCAACCCAGGAGGAAAATCATGGGAGCATTAAAAATGTTCTTTTTAAAATTTCTTTAAACAGTTTTGTTTATTACTTATAAAAACGTTGGACATGGGGAAACATGGTTGTTGACTGACAGTAAAGAATCATCCAATCAGGTAATAAAGAGTCCATTCACTTTCTGATTGGCGTAGGAAGGTGGTGGACCCGGAGGATGGACATGTCGGGTGACCAATAGCAGGAGTGTGGGGGCGGGGCAGTTGGAGGCAGGAGATCATGTGATTAAACTTTCAGGAATATGTCCAACCACAGTTCACAACCCTAATCTCGTACCATTCTTTGACTGAGTCAGGTAACCTATCAATGCTACAATTTATTCAGATGTTAGAAGATGCACCCAAAGGCAATTTTGGCTTGTATTTTTCCTCTTTCCGTAACAGAGAAATACCATCTTCCCCTGATTACATGGGCAGGATTGGGAACTCAGAACCCATAAATTCAGGTCACTACACTCTGCAACATTTAATTACATTTTAAAACAACACAATAAGTGCCTTTGACGGTTGAGTTGGCAAAGACAGTGCAAAGGCAATAGAGGTGCTACAATTGGTCTCACCACCCCATGGGGTGGGTGGGGAAGGGTGGGTAGGGAGCAGAAAATCCGCCAAGATTCCTGTTTCTTAGTGCTGTATATGACTCCTGCTGCAAAGTGTGCATGTGTAAATGTTCATTAAGGACAGGACCAAACTCGCTTGAAATGCTCCCTATGGCTGAACGGCTGTCAAGTCTCCAATCTTTAGGCTCATCCCTGAAAATGTCCACTTGGGCAAGGCACTCGGGCTGCTGGGACCTGTACCTCAGCAAGTGTCAGTGCCTTTCAGAAAAGAAAGTCAATAATTCGGGGGCGGGGGGAGAGGAGAGAAACACACCGGCTACAAGTGACAACAGGGAAAGGAAATATTTTCACGGGCAATTACCTCCCAAGTGCTGAAACGCAACAAACCCCAAATTATAATTCTGTGCAGGCTGAAAGGTCACTAATGCTTAATGGAGTAAGCAATAACAATCATTAATTATATCTAAAATTAGAATTATTTATGTCAGCAACTGCAAATACTAAGCAATAATAAAAAACGAATAAGAGCTCTAAAATGACACTTGCATTTAATCCTAGCGTTGACAGGTTATTAAAGTATGTCGCATTCGAAGTCACCATTTGTTCAATTAGACAAAACATCCTCATTTAAGTGACACAACATTTGTTACTTTCAACTAGCTCAGCTCAACATACTGCAAGCTCACAGTTTAGTCCATTTAATGAAACACTGGCCATGTCTTTCAGGTGCAATGCTCATGACACTAATTTCACCCCATTCACTCTTGCCAAGATGCTGTTCTACTATTTTAGCGATAATGGACAGTCCTCTTATACCTCGCCCAAGTGTTCACATGTAAGTAAAGAACAAAATGATTTTGAGCAGGCTATTAACTCATGGAGGGCATTATAGTCAAGTCCAATCTTGTCCTCATTCAACTTTCATGGATAAAGAAGGATCGTAGAATAGCAATCAGGAACAGGAACTCTGGCTACCTCTTTTCTCCTCTCTTTTTCTGGGGTACGAATTGTAGCACCGCCAACTACTGCCTGCGTCGAGATTGGATAACTCAGAATCATCATAGGCAGTCCCTCGGAATCGAGGAAGACTTGCTTCCACTCTTAAAATGAGTTCTTAGGTGGCTGAACAGTCCAATACGAGAACCACAGTCTCTGTCACAGGTGGGACAGATAGTCGTTGAGGGAAGGAGAGGGTGGGACTGGTTTGCCGCACGCTCTTTCCGCTGCCTGCGCTTGATTTCTGCATGCTCTCGGCGATGAGACTCAAGGTGCTCAGTGCCCTCCCGGATGCACTTCCTCCACTTAGGGCGGTCTTTGTCAGGGACTCCCAGGTGTCAGTGGGGATGTTGCACTTTATCAGGGAGGCTTTGAGGGAAGCAATGGAACCCAGAGTCTTCTCATCTTTGCGGCTCAGTTATACACTTTATTTGCCAACTGGGCCGTCAAGCACTCAAAAGGCCTGCCTCCGAACCCATTTTCACCAAGCGCTGCGACCACAGGAAGCTTGTTATGGGCATCAGTTAAATCCATCCACGGAACCGAAATAAACAATTATGTTTTCTTTCGGGGACCAAGCATGGCAGCGGGAACAATGGCCTGGCAGCACTGTGAAGAATAAAATTCATCCAGACCATTAAATAAAGGCACAGAAACCACAGCGACTGTCTCTTTATCCGTTATGGTTTCATTCAGAAACTCAGCTGAAAGAGTGCTGGAAAAACAAAAATCTCTTACATTGAAAATATCGCAGGTCACAACAAGACCGTCAGTGAGGGAGTGACTCCTCACAGGACTGTGTATACTGGGAGTCAAATCTTGCAACATCTAATATTTTTCCAGCTGTGCTGGCCTCGAAGGTCAGGCCAATATCTATGAAGCAATAGTGTTCATAGCCTAAATTTTAGGATCCAATCCATCCAAAGACTTTGTTAAACAATTCTTTACATACCGTGGATTCGCCTGTGCTTGTGCATCTCAAGAATCAATTTATGCTGTATTTAGAATCATCCCAATAAAATGGCTCTCTGTTATTATTGCTCACACTAAATTTAGTGCAACTGTCTTGAGTTCTCATGGTCCAATGAACATAATCCAGATTCTTCTGGTGGCACAACATTCAAAAAGTACAACAGGCAGAATATGCCAATAGTAGTGTGTCCTATGAAATCAAGAATGATGGTGCCAACAAAGAAGGAAGCACAAGTTCATGGAAGATGGATGCGTTGATGACTATTGCAGGTCATGTGTGACTGATACTGTCTACAACATCATCATCATCATAGGCAGTCCCTCGGAATTGAGGAAGACTTGCTTCCACTCTTGGAATAAATCCTTAGGTGGCTGAACAGTCCAATACGAGAGCCACAATCCCTGCCACAGTGGGACAGACAGTTGTTGAGGGTAAGAGAGGGTGGAACTGGTTTGCCGTGCGTTCCTTCCGCTGCCTGCGCTTGTTTTCTGCACGCAATCGGCGATGAGATGCGAGGTTCTCAGCGCCCTCCCGGATGCACTTCCTCCACTTAGGGCGATCTTTGGCCAGGGACTCCCAGGTGTCGGTGGGGCTGCCGCACTTTATCAGGGAGGCTTTGAGGGTGTCCTTGTAACGTTTCCTCTGTCCACCCTTGGCTCATTTCCCATGAAGGAGTTCCAAGTAGAGCGCTTGCTTTGGGAGCCTCATGTCTGGTATGCGGACAATGTGGCCTGCCCAGCGGAACTGATCAAGTGTGGTCAGTGCTTCAATGCTGGGGATGTTGGCCTGGTCGAGGATGCTAATGTTGGTGCGTCTGAACACCCAGGGGATCTGTAGGATCTTGCGGAGGCATTGTTGATGGTATTTCTCCAATCTCTGTCGTCGAGCTACAGTCTGCGCACATTCAGAGGCTGAACTCCAGGATATAGTCGACCTATTTGCTGAGGCATACGAAAACATGGGGCTTACGCTAAACATCCGTAAGACAAAGGTCCTCCACCAGCCTGTCCTCACCACACAGCACTGCCCCCCAGTCATCAAGATCGATGGCGCGGCCCTGGACAACGTGGACCATTTCCCATACCTCGGGAGCTTCTTATCAACAAGAGCAGACATTGATGAGGAGATCCAACACCGCCTCCAGTGCGCCAGTGCAGCCTTCGGACGCCTGAGGAAAAGAGTGTTCGAAGACCAGGTCCTCAAATCTACCACCAAGCTCATGGTCTACAGGGCTGTAGTAATACCCACCCTCCTGTATGGCTCAGAGGCATGGACCATGTACAGTAGACACCTCAAGTCACTGGAGAAATACCATCCGCAAGATCCTACTGTCTACAACAGGCCTTACATAAACACGTTCTTAGTGGGCTGGGGCTATCCTGTTGATCCCTCTAATGTTGCAATCCTTCCATCTTTCGCGCCTTGCCTCCAAACAGGCAGGGAGTAGTTGCTCAGAGCCCATCACTCCTTCTCTCACTTCAGAATGCCATTACTGTGTGTCAGTGGCCAGGGTTTCTCAAGAGTCAACGACCATGCTGCACTGCTTGAAGGGAAGCTTCACTGTATCTTTTTAGTGCCTTTGTTGTCTGCTATGTTCTGCCATCTGCCAGTTCTCAATAAAGCGCCTGCTTCGATAACCGCACGTCATCCATCCGAACAACATGTCCAGCCCAATGGAGATGAGCATTGCCTCAATGCTGATATCACACATTCCAGTACTTTGTTGGTGATCTTGTCTTGCCACCTTATACAAAATAGAGTGAAAAGGCATCTTTGGTGAAACCTTCCCAGCTGTTGAGCATGCCTTCTACAGAGTGTCCATGTTTCACATCATAGAGGAGAGATTGGCAAGTGCAACCGCCTGATAAACCTTCAGTTTAGTGGTATCCTTGATATTGCGCTAATTCCAAACACGTGAACAGTCTATCAAAGGTTACACTTGTTCTCTGAATGCGATCTATCACTTCCTTATCCATCCTTGCATCATCAGTTCATGCACTTCCAAGATAGGTGAACTCCTTGATTGCATTCAATTCAATTTAACCAATAGTTATCAATGATCCAAGTTGTGGCTTCCAGGAGCTGGTTGATACTATTAGTCTGAAGGAGACTAGAGTAATGTAAGCTGTAACTGCTGGCGTAAGCTGCAGATCTATCCATCGTCAGCTGAAGGTTTTGTTTGGAAAGCCCCACAAGAGAATCAGCATACTAAAGTTCTTGTATAATTTGTTTGGAGACTTTGGTTGATGTTCCCAGTCTCGATAGATCGAAGAATTTTCTCGTTATGTGATTCGTATCCCAACTCCTATCTGAAGGTCCCTCGTTGCATCATCCAGTGTAGCTAAATTACAAATAGAGCTGGGCCCGGTACCCATCCTTGTTTCACATCATTCCAAACAGGGAACAGTTCAGACAGAGTACTGTCGATACACACTCTGCCACACATCCCATCGTGGAGCTCTTTCAGAACTGGCAAGAACTTCCGGGCAATCAAATTTCCTTGTAATATAATGCACTGCTGATTCCCTTCATTTTACACTTGTGTCAATGGAGTAATACCAATGTGATGTGAAGGGGCTATGTTATGCTGCTCAGCCATTTGGTTGACTATCCTTTTGCAGTTTTGAAATGAACATGTTTGACGAGTAACGTAGCAATGTTGCAATGCACTGCTGTTAGGAACTGACATTTAGTTGACTGTCTGATTGGCTAGTCTCTCCTCACTTTCCTGCTGCAGTGTGTCTGCAAATATATTAGTGGCCAACTTTCTCAATTCCTGCAATTTGTGAAATACTTTTTAAGTTCATGATTCGTGTGAGATATTTAAATCTTAAAGAAAGTTGTATTCAAATTCCCCACATGAACCTCTGCAAACTGTGGGACTCATGAGTGAATCACATGTGTAGGCAACACATAGTACAGGCAACTCTCGATTATCCGCACACGGATGCAATGGGAAACCATTGTAACGGCATTTAAAATTCCGTGTGTGTGTGCGCTGCTGCAGCCGCTGTCTCTCGTGGCCGCCACTGACGTCGGAGTCCTTTCAGCCTGGGAAGGTATTGGGCCGGTGCGTTCGGAGTCCTTTCGGCCCGGGATTTATTAATTGAAGTTTTAACTTTATAATGTCAACTCGCTCTAAAGGAGAAATTGTTTACCCGGCATAGCCCAATCCCCGAGGGACCCGGATAATCGAGAGTTGTTTGTACTGGAAGCACAAACGATTGGATCAGAGCTTCTTCTGTTGGAAGAAATCCAAATAGGTAAGTCTGAACATCGATAAATCATGAATTCTGGTTGTTGAATGTCCTACTGAGTCAAACAGATCGGAAGGTCCTAGATTCAAGTCCTCAGCTGCCATGAGTTAGCTTATCTCAGCTAGGCAGCAGTAACAAAGCCACAACTGGTGTCAGAGCCGCTGGGTTTGGGAGAGGAAATACAAACCAGAGTTTGTGTTTCTGATCTCTATCTGTGAACCCTTGATGGAAAATACGTGCAGTCTTATGTGTGTTCCTTGAAAAATTGGGCTCAAGAATGATGTCCCTTCATGGTGGAGTAGCTTCCTGCTGCTCACTTTCCAGGCTCGCACATAAAAAATGGCTATTTG
This sequence comes from Pristiophorus japonicus, assembly GCF_044704955.1. NCBI lineage: Eukaryota > Metazoa > Chordata > Chondrichthyes > Pristiophoridae > Pristiophorus > Pristiophorus japonicus. The sequence continues at coordinate 2,696,014 of NC_091997.1, forward strand.
ACTGAAGTACCAGGGAGCAGTTTGTGCCCATGTAAACAAGCAACATGGATTCATGAAGGGGAAATCATGTGTAACTAATTTACTGGAATTCTTTGAGGATATAACGAGCATGGTGGATAGAGGTGTACCGATGGATGTGGTGTATTTAGATTTCCAAAAGGCATTCGATAAGGTGCCACACAAAAGGTTACTGCAGAAGATAAAGGTACGTGGAGTCAGAGGAAATGTGTTAGCATGGATCGAGAATTGGCTGGCTAACAGAAAGCAGAGAGTCAGGATAAATGGGTACTTTTCGGGTTGGAAATCAGTGGTTAGTGGTGTGCCACAGGGATCGGTGCTGGGACCACAACTGTTTACAATATACATAGATGACCTGGAAGAGGGGACAGATTGTAGTACAACAAAATTTGCAGATGACACAAAGATTAGTGGGAAAGCGGGTTGTGTAGAGGACACAGAGAGGCTGCAAAGAGATTTAGATACGTTAAGCGAATGGGCTAAGGTTTGGCAGATGGAATACAATGTCGGAAAATGTGAGGTCATCCACCTTGGGAAAAAACACAGTAAAAGGGGATATTATTTGAATTGGGAGAAATTACAACATGCTGCGGTGCAGAGGGACCTGGGGGTCCTTGTGCATGAATCCCAAAAAGTTAGTTTGCAGGTGCAGCAGGTAATCAGGAAGGCGAATGGAATGTTGGCCTTCATTGCGAGAGGGATGGAGTCCAAAAGCATGGAGGTCCTGCTGCAACTGAATCGGGTATTGGTGAGACCGCACCTGGAGTACTGCGTGCAGTTTTGGTCACCTTACTTAAGGAAGGATATACTAGCTTTGGAAGGAGTACAGAGACGATTCACTAGGCTGATTCCGGAGATGAGGGGGTTACCTTATGATGATAGATTGAGTAGACTGAGTCTTTACTCGTTGGAGTTCAGAAGGATGAGGGGTGATCTTATAGAAACATTTAAAATAATGAAGGGGATAGACAGGATAGAGGCAGAGAGGTTGTTTCCACTGGTCGGGGAGACTAGAACTAGGGGGCACAGCCTCAAAATACGGGGGAGCCAATTTAAAACCGAGTTGAGAAGGAATTTCTTCTCCCAGAGGGTTGTGAATCTGTGGAATTCTCTGCCCAAGGAAGCAGTTGAGGTTAGCTCATTGAATATATTCAAATCACAGATAGTTAGATTTTTAACCAATAAGGGAATTAAGGGTTATGGGGAGCGGGCGGGTAAGTGGAGCTGAGTCCACGGCCAGATCAGCCGTGATCTTATTGGGTGGCGGAGCAGGCTCGAGGGGCTAGGTGGCCTACTCCTGTTCCTAATTCTTATGTTCTTATGCATGTTGGGGAAGTCCAGAACCAGGGGTCACAGTCTAAGGATAAGGGGTAAGCCATTTAGGACCGAGATAAGGAGAAACTTCTTCACCCAGAGAGTGGTGAACCTGTGGAATTCTCTACCACAGAAAGTTGTTGAGACCAATTCACTAAATATATTCAAAAAGGAGTTAGATGTAGTCCTTACTACTCGGGGGATCAAGGGGTATGGCGAGAAAGCAGGAATGGGGTACTGAAGTTGCATGTTCAGCCATGAACTCTTTGAATGGCGGTGCAGGTTCGAAGGGCTGAATGGCGTACTCCTGCATCTTGTTTCTATGTTTCGATGAGTCAAGAGCCTCCAACAGAGGAGGAGAGAAAACTGAGAGGGGGAACCAAGAAGAATGAAGCTTTTCGATAACTCATGGCAAATGGTAAACGTACACCATACAGTCATAAAAAAAAGTGTGACTTTTGAAATGTACATAAAGATATCCAACATGTAGAACAGCTGATGCCCAAAAACATGTTAACAGACTGCAGCACAATTCCAAGTGCTGAGGTGACTTTTAAAAAGCACTCAAACTGCTTTTGCAATTAATTATACCATGTGAACCTCTAGGATTGTACTACAGCTTACACTTTTTGGCATCTATTGTTCTATATTTGTCTAACAAAGGTTAGCGTGCGAGCGGTTAAGTAATCTTGTCAGGAGTTCATGGATTCTGCTTTCAGCCCGAGATCAGTTTACAAGAAAAAACAGCTGAAGAACTTAAAATGCAAATATTCGTTCAAAAGAGAGCAGCAATTTACCTATAATGCTAGTCCAGACAAGAATTTCGCCTCAATTAATGTTTACTTGGCAAAACTGAAACAAGCCATTCAAACAGTGAAGTATTCACTTTTACTGCTGCACAAATGACTGACTAATTAGTTAAATAATTGCCATCTTCTGTATGCAAACAAAGCTTGAAGCTTTGATCCAGAAGCAAACAAAGCCAGTATCTTTTTTGGTCTTGCAACACCTGGAGGGAGGCTGCCCAGGTTGGAATTAAATGTCACTTCAGTCACAGCCCATATTTTCTTTGCAAGTTCGAGAGGAAAATGTTGTCATAACAATCTGAGCAGAAGGTAAATGTAGGACAATACATAACTAAGATGCTACCTATGGGATAATAGAGAGCCAATTTTTTTTTGATCTACCAGGTATCTGACACCAGCAGAAACCCATCACTGTATTGAAGAGACTCCAAACCAAGGCATCGAGAACAAAGAACATAAGAACGGAAGAATTTAGGAACAGGAGTAGGCCATCTAGCCCCTCGAGCCTGCTCCGCCATTCAACAAGATCATAGCTGATCTGGCCGTGGACTCAGCTCCACTTACCCGCCCGCTCCCCATAACCCTTAATTCCCTTATTGGTTAAAAATCTATCTATCTGTGATTTGAATACATTCAATGAGCTAGTCTCAACTGCTTCCCTAGGCAGAGAATTCCACAGATTCACAACCCTCTGGGAGAAGAAATTCCTTCTCAACTCGGTTTTAAATTGGCTCCCCCGTATTTTGAGGCTGTGCCCCCTAGTTCTAGTCTCCCCGACCAGTGGAAACAACCTCTCTGCCTCTATCTTGTCTATCCCTTTCATTATTTTAAATGTTTCTATAAGATCACCCCACATTCTTTTGAACTCCAACAAGTAAAGACCCAGTCTACTCAATCTATCATCATAAGGTAACCCCCTCATCTCCGGAATCAGCCTAGTGAATCGTCTCTGTACCCCCTCCAAAGCTAGTATATCCTTCCTTAAGTAAGGTGACCAAAACTGCACACAGTACTCCAGGTGCGGCCTCACCAATACCCTATACAGTTGCAGCAAGACCTCCCTGCTTTTGTACTCCATCCCTCTCGCAATGAATGCCAACATTCCATTTGCCTTCCTGATTACCTGCTGCACCTGCAAACTAACTTTTTGGGATTCATGCACAGGGGTGGCTTGATCCATCCACCTCCATGGCACGAACCTGGTATTGCAGTACTTCCAGGAACGATGCAGAGGCTCTAGGCCTTTTGGCTAAGAGCATTGGCGCAGAGTGATCCTTGATGTGTGCAAGGTGACCTCTGGCGTTTGTGATTTGACAAAGAATTGGAAAGATTGGCTACGAATTTAAAAAAAAAATCTTCATGCACAAGGACCCCCAGGTCCCTCTGCACCGCAGCATGTTGTAATTTCTCCCAATTCAAATAATATTCCCTTTTACAGTTTTTTTTCCCAAGGTGGATGACCTCACATTTTCCGACATTGTATTCCATCTGCCAAACCCTAGCCCATTCGCTTAACCTATCTAAATATCTTTGCAGCCTCTCTGTGTCCTCTACACAACCTGCTTTCCCACTAATCTTTGTGTCACCTGCAAATTTTGTTAACACTACATTCTGTCCCCTCTTCCAGGTCATCTATGTATATTATAAACAGTTGTGGTCCCAGCACCGATCCCTGTGGCACACCACTAACCACCGATTTCCAACCCGAAAAGGACCAATTTATCCCGACTCTCTGCTTTCTGTTCGCCAGCCAATTCTCTATCCATGCTAATACATTTCCTCTGACTCCGCGTACCTTTATCTTCTGCAGTAACCTTTTGTGTGGCACCTTATCGAATGCCTTTTGGAAATCGAAATACACCACATCCATCGGTACACCTCTATCCACCATATTCGTTTATCCTCAAAGAATTCCAGTAAATTAGTTAAACATGATTTCCCCTTCATGAATCCATGTTGCATCTGCTTGATTGCACTATTCCTATCTAGATGTCCTGCTATTTCTTCCTTAATGATAGCTTCAAGCATTTTTCCCACTACAGATGTTAAACTAACTGGCCTATAGTTACCTGCCTTTTGTCTGCCCCCTTTTTTAAACAGAGGCGTTACATTAGCTGCTTTCCAATCCGATGGTACCTCCCCAGAGTCCAGAGAATTTTGGTAGATTATAACCAATGCATCTGCTATAACTTCCGCCATCTCTTTAATACCCTGGGATGCATTTCATCAGGACCAGGGGACTTGTCTACCTTGAGATCCATTAGCCTGTCCAGCACTAACCCCCCTAGTGATAGTGATTGTCTCAAGGGCCTCCCTTCCCACATTCCCGTGACCAGCAATTTCTGGCATGGTTTTTGTGTCTTCTACTGTGAAGACCGAAGGAAAATAATTGTTTAAGGTCTCAGCCATTTCCACATTTTCCATTATTAAATCCCCCTTCTCATCTTCTGAGGGACCAACATTTGCTTTAGTCACTCTTTTCCGTTTTATATATCGGTAAAAGCTTTTACTATCTGTTTTTATGTTTTGCGCAAGTTTACTTTCGTAATCTATCTTTCCTTTCTTTATTGCTGTCGTTTAAAATTTTCCCAATCTTCTAGTTTCCCACTAACCTTGGCCACCTTATACGCATTGGTTTTTAATTTGATACTCTCCTTTATTTCCCTGGTTATCCACGGCTGGTTATCCCTTCTCTTACCGCCTTTCTTTTTCACTGGAATATATTTTTGTTGAGCACTATGAAAGAGCTCCTTTAAAGTCCTCCACTGTTCCTCAATTGTGCCACCGTTTAGTCTGTGTTCCCAGTCTACTTTAGCCAACTCTGCCCTCATCCCACTGTAGTCCCCTTTGTTTAAGCATAGTACGCTCGTTTGAGACACTACTTCCTCACCCTCAATCTGTATTACAAATTCAACCATACACATGTAGAATTTCTCTTTGCCGAATATGGAGTGCCCTATAAAAACACACCCCAATTATCTAATTCCAGGCTTACATAATAATCAGTGTCGAAGTGTTTGGATCGTCAAGTGTGCACGGGACCTTAATGGAGTTTATACAGCTTAAACCCATGCAGCTCATCAGTAATAAACACTGGTAAGCTCTTTGTTACTTGCTCTTCTAAGACCACTCTGCTCATTGGGGCATTCAGTTGCAGGATTATCAGGAGCCATGTGAGAATAATCCCAGGCCCAAGTCACATATCTATCCTTCCAGGTTCCAGAATGGCTGGTCAATCAGTCTGGAGTGTTGCAGACCTGTCTGGTTCAGGAATCAGATTACCAAGTTTGCCACAGAGGGTTCACTTAGTTTCAACCTTCCATCACCAACTTCGTCACCTTGGAGCCACCTCCAAAGATATCCCACATACCTCCCCTCCCGAGAAGGAGTAACAGAAAGCCATTGAGTGTGCTATATGTGGGATAACAGAAAGTCAATGGATAATAAGTACTGTATTGGAACATATATAGACCAAACAGTCCGTACTCCAAGCTTGGGTTTCTGCACCACCCGTCACCGGAATTAAGTTTATTAACTCACATGTACACTTCCATCTGACGCTGATTAATTTATAAAAAGGATGTCTTTTGCACAAGTTCCTATATTAACTTGCCAGGATACAAAACAGGTATATCACATGTTTTGCTTTGTTATTTTCAACATTCTAACAAAATTGCGGGAATTCAGTTTTTAAATAGGCATTTTTTAAAAATGCAAATTCATTCGTGGGAATGGAAAAAAAAACAGCCAATTATGCTGCACCTGCAGCGATGATTTTTTAAGCAACTAACAAGCCATTGAACCATGATAAATGCCAGAAAGTTTATTCATTTAGTTGTACAAGTGTGCAATATTTGTGATAGATGATTCCACAAAAATGGAGACAATCCCTAATTACTCAAGAAGCACTGCCCTTTCGGGTACATTCGCCATCTTATAAAACGAGGATCATAAGAGTGCTGATCGCTCCTTCATGATGAATAATGCAACCCTCCCTACAGACTCACTCACTGCAGAATGTATTACTTTTTTTAATTTTAATATTAGAACAAGGCGTAGGATCTGAAAATGATCTTTATAGGAAAGCTGCATCATTTTTGGCATTCAATAAAAGTAGCATTTGACAAGTATTGTTTAAGATTGTTATTAGAGATAATAGGCCCAGGTTCTCATTCAAGCTTATTGTATGGTATCTTGATAAATGCACTTACTGTACATGCACTTTTCACAGTGACGACCCTTTAGGGTAAAACAGATGAATTTTCACTCCTGGCACAGAGCTTCGCATGCCGAGGGCACACATTGGGAATTCAGAAGCAGAGGTCAACATGCCTTGCAGGATTTTCTGTCCGTTAAAATTAATGGACGGAAAATCTCACAGGGACTGCTGACCTCTGCACCCAAATTCCTGGTATGTGCTTCCAGCATGTGAAGCTCCGTGTCAGAGGCAGAAATTCATAAAATCTATCCTTACAATCTTTTTGTAAAAAAATGGTACAGAATATTCTGTTTTGTGAAACATCTATTTTGAATTTTAATAATTGCTTTTTGTAGAAAGGCTGATCTGCTTTTGTAGATGATATGGGAAATTCAATAACCATTTACAATACTACAGCAGAAGAACCATGGAAAGGACACATAAGTGTTTTCAATAATTTGCCAATTATAGTTGATGGAAGTATGAGCCCCCTCCTTAAGCCTTTTACCTCCTTACCATTTTTTATCTTTCCATTCAGGTTATTTCTTGCTTCCATTTTCATATTCTTTGATGCTGCTCTCTATCTCTATAAATAACCTTTATTTTCATTGGCCTTGAATAATCGCAACCTGACTGGAGCTATCCTGCAATATAGGCCTTGTCCCTTCAACCAGGTTTCTCTGTATAAAAACAATGAGAGACATGTCTGGTACCTTACAAAATATCCCCGTGTATGTCATAAACTAGACATAAATCCACAGTTAAATCTCAGTACAGGTACAATCTCTGAAATCGGGAGTTCCAAAAACCGGAATGTTCCAAAAACAGGACATCGGTATTCTGATCAGTATTCTGTCAATAATCCCTCCCCCCCCACGCCCCACCACACGCACAGACACACACACACACCCCAAAAAAATTGCAAAAAACAAAAGGTAAAAAAAAATCACAAAACATTCACACTTAACTATCGAAAGAATGAAAAAATAACAACTTTAACTTACCTTTTTTGCAGGTCTTCATACTTATCGCTGTTCCAAGGGCTGCAACGAAGGTTTTTTCCCGGGCGTTTTCTTTCTTCCTAACTACGGGTGTGTTGTGAGCCAAATTTTGGGACGTCGGATTTCGTCTCCGAAATCCGGATAAACCCGAAACTCGGCCCAGGAGTTTCCGGATTCGGGACATCGGATTTCTGCTCTGAAATCCGTTAAAACCTGAAAACCAGAATGGCCTCGGTCCCGAGGTTTCTGGATTTCAGAGGTTGTACCTGTATAACAATTTTTACTTTTGTCCTAGTCTAAGCTCAATTAACATCCATGGACCTAGTAAGATGAGTTCTGTTCAACGAACGAGCCATTTACGTTGAGCAGCTCAGTGGGGCCCACAACACCATTTGCAATGAATCTTAATTCCAGAGCACAGTGACATATTCGTTAACTACCAGAATGCTTTTGGACCAGTCACTGTTTTAACCTGCTTGTCTTGATTTTTAATGACTGCACCTCTATTTTCAGATTTTTTGATTGCTTTATTTTTGTTGCCACACATAATCTCATCTTTTGAGTGCAGAATGGAGACCTATATCTAGGTCTGCACCAATGGTCGGTTTTAAGCACCCAAGGCAGAATGTTCCACTGATTTACCCTAATCCTGTACGTCTCATCCTTGTCAATGATCACTGATACAAGTTTTAAGAAGTAGGATTTACAGTGCTCAGTGTTGAAAGGGTATAATCAGAAGAGGAGTGCAACACTAGACAAGGCGATTTTCTCAAGAACAACTTTTCGTGCGTGCATTTTGTGTTCATCAAGTTGAGGAATGTTGCTGCCGGGGAGTGGAAGACTTCCTATTTTGGACAACGAGTGGCAGCATCAACCAATCCCCGGTGAGGTACAGCATGGTTAGATAAAGAATAAAGCTCCCACTACTTTGCAATAACAACCTGACAACCAGACGTGTGTGCTCAAACCCCAACCTTACTGCTCCATGTCACAGTAAACCAGCTGACCTCAAATGAGAACTTTTTGTTAAAATGCAGCTGAGTTCTTCTCATGTCCCGCAGTCCCATGCTAACTTTAGCCCACTCACTGAAATGGCAGCTATTCACTGCTGAAGTCACCTCAATTGAGTCGATCATTCCATCCCTCCACCCCAGCAGTAGCAGACGTGATCCTGCTCAGTCATGCACACCGCACCTAAAAACTGTCTAGGTTTTGGGTTGAAAATGCTAGCAAGTTTGCAGCAGTTATTTGCTTTGGCATTCGCAGAAAACACCGACTGCTGTCAGACACACCCAGCTGTGGTACAAGAATCTTCGCAAAGATCAATGATACAGGGTGAAACATGTAGGATTTACAGTAATTAATGATGAAAGAGTATATTTAGATCAGGAGTGGACAAGATGAGTTTCTCTTTTGTGTGAGAATTTTATGTTCAGCAAGTTGAAGGATGTTATTGATGGAATGGTTCCATGTTCGGGCACTCCTGGCCAGGTATAGTATGGTTAGATGATGAATAAAGGTCCCTGGTCCAACAAATTGTCTCAGCGCCAACCTTAGGAGAGCATTCCCTCCCGCACCAGAGTGATATATTTCCATTCTCTACTAGCCAAACATTCTTTGATCTTTTTAGCGAAAAGATAATCGAGAAAAAAAGGTGACATTTCACCATTTGTTACAAGTTTTTTTGTTGCCTTGTACCTGAATTGGGCTGAACTCGCCTCTAACAGCCAGAGAGCCTCTGGGACTTTTTTTTTTAAAAGAGGAATTTTTTGCCTCCATCCAGAGTAAGAGATTCTGAGTACGAGCTATGGGATTTTCCATGGGGATTTTCTTATATGCAATTATAATAATGCAGGAAGTGGAGCAGTGTAGGATGGAGGAAACAAGAATAATTCTTGGGTTTTTAATTTCCAAGTGCCCACCCCTCCCCCAGCGCAGTACTCCACTGTTACACAGGAATTGTGCTACTGAACTACCAATGGGGGAAGTCATTTTGAGAAAAAGTATCCCACTTTGCTTATTTTTCTCCTTTAGCATTGAAGAGGTTAACAAAGCCCTGCAGCCACCATGCTTGGCTATCCAGCATTCAAAGCCCATGCACAACTCAATCCTATTTATGCTCATTCATGGTTTGACTTGTTTGAATTTTGTGGGCCTGGAGGTAAAGTACTGTCGTCACATTTGTGGATAAACCCTACAGCAGAGCACCAAGGTCTGTTAATATATATAAATTAAGAGGAACACAGCTGATGGCCAGGATTTCGCTCACCCCGGCGGGTCCAACGCGGACGATGTCGGTGGCAGGTCCCCACCCTGTTTGCTGGCTCCATCCCACTCTCTGAATTGAATTTCCCTTGATGGACCTTGGTAAGCCCGCCCAGCACATTTCCCGGTCAATTAAAGGAAGCGGCTCTGGTGACGTCATTTGAAGTCATGTCATCAGCTGGTTTCCTTAAAGGGACCATGCCCAAATTGCAAACACTGACAATGACTGCACAAAGGCACAGGGCTGCACCCAGGCTCTCACATGGCTCCCTCCTTATGATTATTGAGGGAGTCACAGCACGCAGGGAGGTCCTCTTCCCTTCCCATGGGTGGAAGAGACCTCCCCAGCAGATTAATGCAGCCTGGTTGCACATTGCAGAGGGCACAAGCAGGGATGTGGTCAAGAGGACCTGAGTGCAGTGCCGCAAACATGTCAATTATCTCTAGATCACGAAACGGTAATACAAAGCCACACTCAACCTCATCCTGCTGTGCCTCTCATCACATCCCCAGCACTCTGCCTTGCCTTGCCTACCCTACTCCTGCACATCCTTACTCACACCAACCTACCTTGCACTTCCACCCATCCCTCTCTATCTATATTATTACATCCCCATCTCACTAACCACCCTTCACATTCACCCTCATTTTAGGGCAATCATACCAACTAACACACAAGAGTAGGCACTTGGGTGTTTTATGCAATGTTCATGTAAAGTTTCTGTTAATGTGGTGTCAAACATTGAAACCTTTATTTTCAATACTTTGTTCTTGGGCAGATTTGTTTGCACCTTTGGAAGTGGCTTAGTGAGTTGCAGTGAATGGTGAGACATAACTTTGGTAAGGTAACATAACTAAGGTTATGGCAGAAAAAAATCAAAGAGCAAGTTATTATTTTGAATGGAGAAAGATTACAAAGTGGGACCTGGGGGTACTTGTGCATGAAACACAAAGGATAGTATGTAGGTACAGCAAGTGATCAGGAAGGCCAATGGAATCTTGGCCATTATTGCACAGGGATGGAGTATAAAAGCAGGGAAGTCTTGCTACAGCTGTACAGGGTATTGGTGAGACCACACCTGGAGTACTGCATGCAATTTTGGGTTCCATATTTATGAAAGGATAGACTTGCTTTGGAGGCAGTTCAGGGAAGGTTTACTAGGTTGATTCCGGAAATGAGGGGGTTGACTTATGAGGAAAGATTGAGTAGGTTGGGCCTCTACTCATTGGAATTCAGAAGAATGAGACGTGATCTTATCGAGACGTATAAGATTATGAAGGTGCTTGACAAGGTGGATGCGGAGAGGCTGTTTCCACTGATGGGGGAGACTAGAACTAGAGGGCATGATCTTAGAATAAGGGGCCGCCCATTTAAAACTGAGATGAGGAGAAATTTCTTCTCTCAGAGTGTTGTAAATCTGTGGAATTCGCTGCCTCAGAGACCTGTGGAAGCTGAAACATTGAATAAATTTAAGACAGAAATAGACAGTTTCTTAAACGATAAGGGGATAAGGGGTTAAGGGGAACGGGCAGGGAGGTGGAGTTAAGTCCGTGATCAGATCAGCCATGATCTTATTGAATGGTGGAGCAGGCTCGAGGGGCCGTATGTGGCCTACTCCTGTACCTATTTCTTATGTTCTTATAATGGTACTCATGGTCATGAGTGTGAAAGGAATGGCTTGGGCATTGTAGGAATGCTTTATGGTGTTGGTGTGGTGCCAACCTGGCGCATCACGTAGCAGCCAGGGTGTGCAGCGTCACGCAAAGCAAATCTGGCCATGGTGAGGCCATCCCTGGCCGCAATGTGGTCGCGTGCTGATGCCCTCTGTCCTCTGCAGCATCAGCTAATTGCGGAGAAGGTTGTTGTTGTTGTTAGTGCTGCTGCTGTTGGAGATGATTGTGGTGGGATTCTGAGGACCAAGGTGAGAGGGTATAAAGGGCATCCATAGATGGCAGGTGAAATAGAGATGACAGAAGCAATCTGTCAATGGTGAGAGAGTTGATGAGATCAGACTGGATGGAGACTTGTGTAAAGACTTGCAGCACGGTGAATCTGTTGTGGAAATGCAGTGAGGAAATGCTTGTGGCTAAGGAAAGATATCTCTAAGGTGGGAGCTTTTACTTTACATTTCAAGCTGTCAACTCAACAGCTCATTCAATGGCTATTGAACTCCCGCCTCAGCTTGACAGACGTGGTACATGACCAGGGTGAACCCCGTGGGCAAACTGTCAAATGCAAAAGGTAAGCTAAAAATCATTCTTAAGTGGCTCTAAATAAGCCACTAATGACCTGAATTGGGTCCCCTGCCGCTGCGTGTTGGGTCTGCTCAGTGCTGACAGACTCGACATTGGGAAAGGTCCGTGGCTTTTCAGCTTACCTTTTGTATTTGACAGTTTGCCCACGGGTTCACCCTAGTCATGTACTACGTCTGTCAAGCTGAGGCTCACATTGGGATCCCGACCCGTTGGGGGGAAAAAAAACACTTTCCCACCCGACCCGCCACTGATTCCCCTGCAAAATTCCAGCCTCAATCTTTATATCTAGCCCCAAGGCTACAAAAACAAAAGCATGGATAGCTCTGGATAAAGTATCATACAGAGAGTTAAGGAGAAATTTCAGTTTGATCATCTTAAAATAAGCCAGATTTTGTAGTAGAAATAACGGTGAGGCTAACAGCGTTCACCATTAATAAGATGTAAATTGGACAGCAACTTCCAATGACCACACATGCATAGTTAAATGCCTAGATCAGGAAGCTGTTGCCCATGATGCCCTGCTCATCCAGAAGCTGTGCTATAATGGTATCTCGTCGAGAGACTCGTCATTGAATACATGGGATGGTGTGAAATTGCTATACATACCTAATATGAGTCAACAACCAGGGGGCATAGATTTAAAATAATTGGTAGGAGGTTTAGAGGGGATGTGAGGGGAATTTTTTTCACCCAGAGGGTGGTGGGGACTCACTGCCTGAAAAAGTGGTAGAGGCAGAAACCCTCACCACATTTAAGGAGTGTTTGGATGTGCACTTGAAGTGCCATAACCTACAAGGCTACGGACCAAGAGCTAGAAAGTGGGATTGGTTGGACAGCTCTTTGTCAGCCGGTGCAGACATGATGGACTGAAATGGCCTCCTTCTGTGCTTTAAATTTCTATGATTCTCTGATATATGCACACTAAACTCATCAGAAAAAGTTAGAGCTTGTCTATTCCAGTGCAAGTCAATTTTTAACAGTGTGGTAAGCCTTAATCATTACCAAACAACCTCTCTGGCACTGAAAATTTACTTTATCAAGTGTGGAGTCTTATTCCTTCAGATTTTAATTATTGTTGGAGCATTTTTCATTTCTATCTTTTGATCCAATCTTCCTCTCCCTTTCTGTACCTGATTTGACATTGAATTAAATATTCTAACTGACACTTCCTGGCTCAGACTCTGCACTGCTCATTAATAATTCTGCAATCTTAAGACGATACACAGTTGCTTGCCCTGTTCACACAGGTCCCAGCTGCTCTGTAGATGGCATTGCACTTTTTAGATGGTTGGATGACAGGAACTTCCAGTGCAAAAGCCCACAGAAAGTCTACGGGCAAGTGCAGGTCTAATGAATGACTGGCGCCGTTCACCGCAAAATCCGACTTAGTCACATATGCATAATCTACAAAATTAAGGGGACATTCAGTTCTCAGGGTGATAATGTCAATCTGTCACAAGAGAGGACTGTGTGATTCACCATGGTATGGACGGATTTGTATTTCAGAGCTTAGTTCTTGCAGCTGTGTTAGGGAAACCAGTAGACAAGAGCTACAGTTGTGTATTTGTTCTCTGCAGTGCTTCAATGCTTGGTGATGTGGGCTGCTGCCACCAAACACAGCCTTCTAAAAACCATCTGGCTTGACATCGAAGTGCTCCCTGACCTGCCTGAAGCTAGGCGGGAGCCACTGAAACAGAAATGTGTTTGTTTTCTGATAGCATCGATTCTTGAGAAAGAAACTTTTCTCCCCTTCCCAGCTAATCATGGACAGTCAGGAGCCAGACCATCATATGAAGCCAAATCTCTTGAGTTTCCAAAATTATTTACGAAATTGTTGTACATTAATAAACCTACACCATGTTTCCCACCTAAGCATGCATTGCAACAGAAAAAATACACCAGAATGTTAATATTTTTTATAATGTGATTTTAATCGTATTCTGCACTATTTTTCTCTCTAATATTTTTCTACTTCTGAACCAAACATGGGTAAGGCTTCATGGGTATGAGCAGCCCCTTAGTATCTGCCCAAATATACCTCTTCATGCACAAGCCCAGTTAGTATCAGCAGGCTATTGAACCATTGCAGGTATAATAGTGGAACTAATCTGGTTCCTACACACAAACACTTTCCAAGGGTACAGGAATAATGGCTGATTATTTTTTTCCCTCCTTATCTCAGGGGTGTCGAGCCAATTGTAGCATCTGCTTCACCTGGTCAGATATCATTTAATTTAGCACAAACCAGGTATAAATCCAACCTGGAGAGAACAAAGAAGCCCAATCTTAGTTTTTATTAAAGCTGTGTTAAAAAATAAATTAGATATAATGCAAGATCCATGCATTGATGCTGACAGCATCACTTTAAAAAAAATGAAGACTTTGACAGAGAAGGCATGTCGTTTCCATACCGTACATTAAAGCTGAAAAACCAATCCTAAGTCTTAAAAATAGAGGTAACGCTGCAATTCAAGTCCTAAGCCTAAAGTCGGCAGCAATTTCTGACCTGAGCTGCTCTAGAAATTGGGTTTACAATTGGCCTCACTGCCTTGTATAAGAGTGGGGCAAAAGTCAGCTCGGTTCCCGCTCCTGTCTGTGACTCCTGCTGGAAAGGGCATGTCTGACGTTGAGTGAGGACAAGAGGGATCGCCTCTGATGCCTTCTGTAATCAAATAGTTTGCCGCACTCACTGTCTGGGCTCATGAACAAAGAACGGCCCAGCAGGAGTCCGTGCCTTCAGGGCAGGAATAGAGAAAATTAGAGAAAATTGGAACAAGTAACAGTACAAAAAAAGGCGAAGTGTACGCACTCCCACAGATTTTTCACCATGTGATTTTGTTGGATTTGTAGCAAAGTAAAATTTCGGTATTCTCATTATATTATCCAAACATGCATGTGTATACTAACACATACACAGAAAGGCTACATCAGTTACAATGCAATGTTACCGTACTTCCTTCGAGGCTGTTCTAGAATTCATTAGACTACAGTTTATTTGATTATTTCTGACAATGAGTCAAGATGTCACATCAAGTTAATCAGCTGCATTTTTTACATCTTGCTGTGTCTAAGTGAGCCAAGTCTTATTTTAGCTCAAAAGCAAAACACCGCGGATTCTGGTAATCCGAAATAAAGAGCAAAACTGCTGGAAATACTCAGCAGTCAGGCAGCATCTGCGATGAGAGAAAAAGAGTTAACGTTTCAGGTCGATGACCTTTCATCAGTTCTGACAGATGCTGCCTGACCTGCTGAGTATTTCCAGCATTTTCTGTTTTTATTGCTTATTTTAGCTCTTCTTCTGTCGGCCCATCGTACTGCTACAAAAGGCATTTGTGCAAATGACCCTCGCAGAATGCCAATGAATTACAAGCACAGACTTTCTGCAGTGCCTTCTTCTGATGTAAAAATATTTTGATGCTACAATTTTTGTCCTGCTTCACCCATTCCATTCATCTCGAGATACTGAAAGATTTATGCTTATTTTCTTTGGGAAAGTGGACCCAATTGAAATTTTCAAGATTATGAAAGGAAATTACAAATAAATCATTCACTGTGATGAAAGATTTAAATACTGCAGGACGCCAGTTAAAAATAAGGAAGTTAGGACTAAGGAGAAAAATCAGACAGAATCTTTGCACCCACAGGGATGTGGAACAATTTATCACGGAAGGCCAATTAAGCCAACAGGATAAATGGGTGCAAGAGGCAAATACATGTATGCATGGAGCAGCGTTTGAGGGTTAATGAAGAGAAGCTGGGTAGGTGGGGTTAATCTGACAACATGTTGGGCCTAAACATTATATAAGAAGAGATTTGTCAAATTGTGAGGATTTTTATTTTGTGTAATTATGATTTCCTCTGTTCACTGAGCTCTGCTTCCTTGAGCAACAATAACCTGCATTTATATAGCACATTTAATGCTGTAAAATGTCCCATATGTAAAGCACATTATGTTTAGATGCAGGGACAGCAATGCCAACCCAATCTGTGTGTATTGCTTTCCCACATTTACTCTACTTTCTGGTTTAACTTTCCACTTTTGGAGCCCTTTTGGAGCCCAATAGCAAAAGTGGAGACCTGCGATTCTGTACATGTGCAGCAGGTGCTGTTGGTTCAGGTCTGAGGGTAATTTTTTAAAGTAATTTTTGTAGATTTATTTTTAAGTTGATACTTGTTTCAATAGGCCAGAATTAATTTATTTAAAGCAAGACTTGGCGCACTTATCAGGCGAGCCTGGGAACTTGACGCCGTGCTGGGCTCCCGTTTAAATCATGACACAAAAGGTGCTGATCTACCAAAAAACAGCTCAGAACATTTGTCAGGTGCAAAATGCAAGCCCCAGAAAAATCTGGGATCTGCACTGACATTAGGGTACAGAAGTTGTCTACTTTGAGTAAAGGAAGAACTTTAATTTATATAGTGCCTTCCACATCCGCAGGACATCCCAAAGGATGCACAACCAATGAATTACTTTTGAAATGTAGTCACTGCTGTCATATGGGCAATTTTGTGCTCAGCAAGATCCCACAACAGCAATGAAACAAATGACTAGATAATCTGATCTGGTGGTGTTAACTAAATGATAATTGTTGGCCGGGACACCGGGAGTTGGCCAGGAGTATGCATTCGACAGGAACAAACAGCAGAGATCAGGGTGTACGTAAATGATCAGTCTGCTTCTCAAATTGGCCACTTCTGTGAAAATTCAAATGTCTTCATGATGGATGGAGCTAACGATTTAGCTTCTTTACATTTTTGACAAATGCGAAGTGCTTGTAGGCAAGGTTCAATACGTACAAGACCATGTTAGGCTTCTTTAGGCAGAACTCATTTCATTTCCGTCATGGTTCATTTCAGCAAGAATCTGACTGGAAGCTGCTCTTCAAAATGCCTAAATCTATTAGGATTTCTTTCAGCAACATGTTGCAACCTGTCACAAATTAGTGTTACACAAATGAAGGAAAGAGGATTCTGTGTATAGCTGTGGGCAGGCATAGGGGGTACTGCCACTGCTGAGGATTGATTCATCTCTGTTCTCATGGAAACATCTTAACAGTTCTTATCAAGAATGTATTCGCATCATGGCCAGCTTTATTAACTCAACCTCTTCATTATAGTATTTCCTTTAAAGTGGCTACTTCACCTTGAAAGAAATACTATGATGCTCCTTGAATGGAATTAGTAGGTGATGCACGGCCCGGTTTGATACTGAAACATCCAGATTAGGGAAACCCCAGACTCGATTTCCATCTGTGTGGAGTTAGCTGATCTCAGTCAGGATGGCAATGAAGGTACCATCGTTGGGCTTAGAGCCCCTGGGCTAAGGTGTGGGAACAAACACACTGAGAGAGAATTCCAAAAGCGATATTAGATGAGGTGACCAAAAGCTTGGTCGAAGAGTGGATTTTAAGAGGGGCCTTAAAGGAGAAGAGGCAGAAGAGTTATGGAAGGAATTCCAGAGAATGGAGCCTAGTCGGCTGTAGCGTTGCTGCCAGTGGTGGGGCAATGGGAGAAGGGAATGGACAAGTGGCCAGAATTGGCGAAATTGCGAAATTCTGGGAGAGTTGTATTGCTGGAGGAAGTTACTCAGATATGGAGAGGCAGGGCCATGGAAGGGATTTAAACAGGAGGAAGAGAATTTTTAATTTGAGGTGTTGGGGGACCAGGAGCCAACATAGTACAGCAATTGGTGAGTGGGATGTGGTGCGGGATAAGATGAGGGCCAAAAAGTTTTGGATGAACTGAAGTTTATGAAGGGTGAAGGATGGAAATCCGCTCAGATCAGCATTGGAATAGTTGAGTTTGGAGGTGCAAAGGCATGGTAAAGGGTTTCAATAGCAGGTGGGCTGAGGCAGGGACGGAGGCAGGCAACGTTATGGAAGTGGAATTGGGGGTTTTTGTGGTGGAGAAGATACAGGGGCGGAAACTCAAATACGATGCTGAGGTTATAGTCTGGCACTGACAGGGATGGGGATGGAATTTGTGATGGGGCCACAAGTTGGTCTTACCAATGTTTAGCTGGAGGAAATTGCGACTCATCCAAGATTGGATGTTGGACATGCAGATTGACAATGCAGAGGGAGAGAAGGAGCCGAGAGAGGTGTTGGAGGTAGAATTGGGTGTTGTCATCATACATGTGAAAGGTGATCCCAGGTCTGTGGGTGATGTTGCCAAGAGACAGTATGTGGATGAGAACGAGGAGGAGGCTAAGGATTTGATCCTTGAAGGATGATGGAGGTAACAGTGCAGCAGGAAGAGAAGCCAATGCTAGATACTCGGGCTACGATTAGATAGGTAAGAGCGGAACCAAGCAAGAGTAATCCCACTCAGCTGGACAACGAGGAAAAAGGCGTTGGAGGAGGATAGTGTGGTCGACCATGTCAAAGGCTGAAGATAGGTCAAGGAGGACGAGGAAGGATAATGCACCACAGTCAAAAAGGATGTCATTTGTGACATTGGTTAATGCCATTTTTGCACTATGGCAGAAATAAAGACATGGTTGGAGAGATTAAAATAGGTCGTTGCAGGAAAGTTGGGCTTGGATTAAAGAGGCAACAACACGTTCAAGACATTTGAGAGAAGAGAGAGACTGAAAATGGTGTGCAGTTTGCAAAGGCAAATGGGTCAAGGGTGGGTATTTTGGGGAGTGTTGTTGATGGCAGTTTTGAAAAGGAAGAAGACAGTACCTGCAGAGACAGAACCAGTTACAATGTCAGGTACCATGGGGACCAGAAAGGGAAATTGGGTCGTCAACAGCTTAATAAGTGGGCCTCATGGACAAGGTGAGCTCAGAAAGGATACGAGGGAAGTTGCAAGAGAAACAAGAGATGCGGGATCAGCGCTATAGTAGGGTGGGGAAGCAGCAGGGGCAGCTGATCAGATGGTTTCAACCTTAGTGACAAAGAAGTCCATGAGCTCCTTGTACTGTTTTGGGAGGAGGATGGAGGAGAGGGGCTTAATGAGAAGGTCAGTAGTGGAGAAACCAATCTGTGGGTCATCTTTGCTCTCCTGGATGATCCTTGAATAGCGGGTGATTTTGGAAGGGGCGAGTGAGGCCCGATAACACTTGATGTGGTCTAGCTAGATAGGATGATGGATGGCTGAACCCATTATGCGCCAGATATGCTCAAATCTGCTTGGACTTGGAGTGAAGATGGGGGCCATGCCAAGGGAACAACTAAGACAGGGGAGAATGAAAGTTTTTCTGGCAAAAGGGGGTCAAAGGTTGAGATGAGGGAGTGTTTAAGCAAATCAACAAGTGCAGAAGTATTGTGGTGAATGGAAATCCAAAGGCTAGGTGCAATTGGTTTAGTAGTGCAATTGTAAATGACTTGGGGAAGAGTTTGCAGAAGGAAGTGGGATTGGAAGGGGATGAGAGAACATGGGTAGTGAGGGTTACAAGGAAATGGTCAGAGGTGGCCTTGTCAGTGATCATCATCATGGGAATAGAGAGGTCGTGGGAGATGGCAAGGTTGAGGGGATGGCTGTGAATATGGATAAGAGAATTTATATTGAAGGAGAGGTTTAGGGAAGATAGAAGGTGTGGTCAGGAGAAAAAGAGTAAGGAGAGCTGAGAAGGAGATTGAAATCATCAAGGCTGAGGAGAGTCGCTCAATGCAGAATCTGAGGGAGGCAAGGAGGGAGGTTATCTCAGTGAGGTGCTAGGATGGAACATGGTGAGGTACTCAAAGGAATAGAGATAAGGGGGAGCAACCAAGGCATAACTTGGTGATATAAGCTGTGAATAATACACATCACAAAATGTTCGAGCTTTGTAAACTCCTGACAATAGCAACTGGTGCTGGTTCACTTTGCATTCCACCATTTTGGCACCAATGTACAAACTGGCAGTAATGCCAAATACAAAACGTTAAAGAAAAGCTCATCGTCTCGTGGTACGCGTCAATTCAGGTGCAGCGCAGAGACTTACATTCCTTGGACATGCCAACTTCCAGGCACTTCTGCAACCGGCAGTACTGGCATCGATTGCGGGTGACTTTGTTGATGATGCAGTTCTTATCTCGGTGGCAGGTGTACACCATGTTCTTTTGGATACTTCTTCTGAAAAAACCCTGCGCAAAAACACAGAAGGAGAAAAATATGGTACTGATCTTGACAAACACACATTAACATATTGCACAACATTAAATCCACATTACAAGGTAGGAAACAAGTTCCTTCAATGGTTCAGTTGAAAAAAGATATCAGAAGATCTCAGCTTCAAATCTTGGTTTGTGCTGTTAGCTGATCTCAGCCAGGGTTGCAGTTAGGATATTAGAATTAGCCTTAGCAGCCTGGGCTAGGGGAGGGAAAATCAGCCAGGGTTCCTACTTACAATCGCTGTTCAGTGACTCATGTATGTGGATGAAAGGTTAGGGCAAGATCGGGCTCAACTGTGGAAGCTCTCCGTAGTCAAATAGCTTACCAACATTCACTGTTTCTGGTTCCAAGTAAAGAATGGTCATTGTACACAGAGCCATACCCCAAGAGGAGAAAAATGCAGGGAATGTTAGAAGAGGAAAAGAAGCATGAAAGGGTTGCACCACTGAGTGACAGAATGCGGACTCACTCTTACAATTATCCATAGGATGAGATACCGAGTGAAGACCAGAAAAGCCATCTTAGAAACTTCTTGCTCACCTCAAGGTGAAGAGCGACACTGGCAGAGGCCTTTAGAACAGGCTGCATGTCAGCCAATATAGTATGGATATTTTCCTAAGCACAAATAACTGAAGTGAATGGAAATGAAAACTGACCAGGGCACTTACTCTTTATCCATCATCATCATCATAGGCAGTCCCTCGAAACCGAGGAACTCTTGCTTCCACTCCAAAAAGTAAGTTCTCAGGTGACTGTACAGTCCAATATGGGAATTACAGTTTCAAGGAGGCTTTGAGGGTGTCCTTAAAACATTTCCTTGCTTGTCTGCCGTGTAGGAGTTCTGAATAGAGCGTTTGCTTTGGGAGTCTCGTGTTGGACATGTGGACGATGTGACCCGACCAATGGAGCTGGTCGAGTGTGGTCAGTGCTTCGACGCTGGTGATGTTGGGCGGATCGAGAACACTGATGTTGGTGCGTCTATCCTCCCAATGGATTTGCAGGATCTTGCGGAAGCAGCGTTGGTGGTATTTCTCCAGCACTTTGAGGTGTCTACTGTATATGGTCCACATCTCTGAGACATAAAAGAGGGCAAGTATCACTACAGCCCATAAGCTTGGTGCTAGATTTGAGGTCCTGGTCTTCGAACACTCTCTTCCTCAGGCGACCGAAGGCTGTGCTGGCGCACTGGAGGCGGTGTTAGATCTCGTTGTCGATGTCTGTCCTTGCTGATAGTAGGCTCGCGAGTTAAGGAAAATGGTCCACGTTGTCCAAGGCCGCGCCGTGGATTTTGATGACCGGGGGACAGTGCTGTGTGGCGGGGTCAGGTTGGTGGAGGATCTTTGTCTTACGGATGTTTAGTGTAAGGCCCATGCTATCGTACGCCTCAGTGAAGGTGTTGACGATGGCTTGGAGTTCAGCCTCTGAATGTGCACAGACACAAGCGTCGTCTGCGTACTGTAGTTCGATGACAGAGGATGGGACGACCTTGGACCTAGCTTGGAGGTGACGAAGGTTGAACAGGTTCCCATTGGTTCTATAGTTTAGGTCCACTCCAGCGGGAAGCTTGTTGAGCATGAGATGGAACATTGCAGTGAGGAAGATTGAGAAGAGTGTTGATGCAATGACGCAGTCCTGCTTGACCTCGGTCCAGACATGGATTGGGTCTGTGGTGGATCCATTGGTCAGGATCACAGCTTGCATGTCATTGTGGAGCAGGCGGAGGATGGTGACAAATTTTTGGGGGAAGCCGAAACGGAGGAGGACGCTCCATAGTTCCTCGCGGTTGACAGTGTCAAAGGCCTTTGTGAGGTCAAAAAAGGCCATGTACAAGGGTTGGTGCTGTTCCCTGCACTTCTCCTGTAGTTGTCGCGTGGTGAAGATCATGTTCGTTGTACCTCTTAGTGGACGAAATCCGCATTGCGACTCTAGGAGGAGCTCTTCAGACACAGGGAGAAGGCGGTTGAGGAGGATTCTTGCGATGACTTTCCCAGTGGCCAACAGCAGGGAGATTCCTCTGTAGTTGCCGCAGTCGGACTTGTCCCCTTTTTAAAAGGTGGTCACGATTCCAACATCTCTGAGATCTCCCGGCATGCTCTCCTCCCTCCAGATAAGAGAGATGAGGTCATGCATTTGTGCCACTAGTGCTTCTCCGCCATACTTTAGTGCCTCAGCAGGGATTCCATCTGCTCCTAATGCCTTGTTGTTCTTGAGCTGACGGATGGCCTTTTCTACCTCGTGCAGGGCTGGGGTTTTGCTGAGATGGTGGCGGGTAGCATGCTGCGGGATGGAGTCGAGGACACTCGTGTCAAAGGCAGAGTCTCGATTAAGGAGATCTTCAAAGTGTTCCTTCCAGTGGGCTCTGAATGTCTCGGTATCCTTAATGTGTGTCTCCCTGTTCTTGGCCAGCAGTGGGGTGGGGCCTTGTGTGCTTGGGCCGTAGATGGACTTGACTGCGGTGAAGAATCCTCGCACGTCACGGCTGTTGGTCAGCTGCTGAATCTCCTGTGCTTTCTCCACCCACCATCTATTCTTTAGGTCCCGGGTTTTTTGTTGGACTGCTGCTTTAAGTTCAGAAATGCCCTGCGCTTGCGGTTTATTAGCTCCTGGATCTCCTGGTCATTCTCGTCAAACCAGTCCTAGTGTTTCCTGGTTGAGTGGGATTATGAGCAAGATAGCGGATGGGATGGCAGTTCCATAGGGAGCTCTCCCCGAACAAACTTCCCCCTTCCCCCTGGCCATCTGCTGCCATCCTTCATCCTTCTCTCCCTCAATCTCTCTCTCTCTCCCCCCAGTTTACTCCTTATAGCTATCCAGTGACTACTGCTGAAAAAGCATGTGGATGGATGTTGGCAGGCTCAACTGTGCATTTGAAAGGCCACCGACATTCACTGCCAAGCTCACATGAATACGGCTTGAGATTTGTCATAGGAAATGTTGTCAAAAATCGTTGCACATGTGGATAAGATTGAGGAAATCACACTCCTCGAAAGCTAGGACAAAGTAAAACTGACTGACAGGTCACCCTCTACTCCTCGGTATTTGCAAACTTGCTCAGTTAGTGGATCACTGTAACCAGACAGCTGAACATCACTGAATTAGGGGAAAACATTTACTCAAAGCAGGTGTTCAGTCACCTCTCCCTCCCAAATTTAATGCTGGCTTCTATTTTTTCTCTTCTATCTAATCTTGTTCAAAAACGGTGTGGTTTTAAGAATGATGCTACCTATTAAGAAAATCGTGCTCATCATTGCAGATTTTAAATTCTCATTATTTGGCATGGAATAACAACTTGCGACTTAACATAATAAAATGCCCCAAGGCACATCACAGGAGCGTTACAAAACAAAATTTGATACCAAGCCATATAAGACGATATTAGGACAGATGATCAAAAGCTTGGTCAAATATGCAGGTTTTAAGGAGTGTCTCAAAACAAGAGTGGTTTAGGGAGGGAATTCCAGAGCTCAGGGCCTAGGCAGCTGAAGGCACAGCTGCCAATGGCGGAGCGATTAAAATCGGGGATAGCACTCCCATTACACATCACCAGCCTTAACGGAGACTACTTGGGTGAAGTACTGAAGGACACTCAGCCCTGTGGAGCTGTATGTCAAGAAGGAATCAATAGTGACAGAGGAGGCGAAGACTTGGGTGATAAAACTGGCAAAAGAATATATATAAAAGTCTCGAGTCAAATTCGAATTGGGTCAATTGACTTTGGCAAGAATACTGATATTCTGAGGAAGCAGGTCTAAGTGACACTGAAACCACAAGCTTTGACATTTCAAAAAAAAACATTGACCTTAATCAAATTCTTGGATAGAAAGCAGGCACATTTATGAATGACAGTGAGTTTGCATAAGAATAATTGGAGGGAAAAAAAATCAATATAGCATCTTTGAAATATAGCATCTAGCACTATGACATACATAAGCTAAAATACAAGAGGTCACAGTAACCCGATGGCTACAAGGTAGAGACTTGCCAAGGTAACCTGAGATCAGGCATCTGTCAGTTGCATCTCATCAGGCTTTCCTTTGAGGGAAACATTTGGCAGAGGACCTGGAGCAGGTCTCCCATCCACCCTATTGGCCAGAGTATCCTCTGAGGGTCCTTGAAATAGGAAGGAGCGAACTTACAAATTAAAAAATAACATTAGAATATTTTACTCTGAGAATATCAGGAATTAAGACATGCACTTTAGTTTCAAACGGCACTGTGCTGGTATTATATATGGAAATAGGTGAGTATTTGACATTCAAAAAGACAGGAGATAAATTTGAGGGCTTCACTCACAGTGCAGAGTCCCGTTCAATAGGAACACTGATCAGAAAAATGGGTGTGTTGGTCAGCATACCTGATCCTTGTTAAAGTGCAACATCCCCACCAACACCTGGGATTCCCTGGCCCAAGACCACCCTAAGTGGAGGAAGAGCATCCGGGAGGGCACTGAGCACCTCGAGTCTCGTCGCTGAGAGCATGCTGAAATCAAGCGCAGACAGCGGAAGGAGCTTGCAGTAAACCAGACTCCCCACCCACCCTTTCCTCCAACCACTGTCTGTCCCACCTGTGACAGAGACTGTAATTCCCGTATTGGACTGTACAGTCACCGGAGAATTCACTTTTAGAGTGGAAGCAAATCTTTCTCGATTTTGAGGGACTGCCTATGATGATGATGATTAGCAGAGCTCCATGTTCAGTTCTCTAATCTGTAGTCCTGTTGAGCAAAGCTCTGCAGTGCGAGCCTGGCCTGATAAAATGTACCGCTCTCGGGCCCAAAGGAGTCCGAAATTACTGCAGTACTACAGGTCTCTGCCACATGGTAAAATAATGGTGATCCATACTAAGTAATAAAAACTGCTTCTGTCTTTCTTTGTAATTATATCTGGTTTGAATATGTGGGAATCTTGGGGCATGGTTGAATAAAGTCACTCTGGGATAATTCCTACCAACTGAGTAGTGGCTCCATGGGTAGCACACTCGCCCTCTGAGTGAGGAGGTTGTGGGTTCAAGTCCCACTCCAGGGACTTAAGCACATAAATCTAGGCTGAGGGAGGTGCCGTCTTTCAGATGAGATGTTAAACCGAGGCCCCTTCTGCTCTCTCAGGTGGACGTAAAAGATCCCATGGCACTATTTCCAAGAGCAGGGGAGTTATCCCCAGTGTCCCTGAATCAACATAACAAACACAGATTATCTGGTCATTACCACATTGCTGTTTGTGAGAGCTTGCTTGTGCACAAATTGGCTGCTGCATTTCTGACATTACAACAGTCCGGTAGTCGTCAAAGGCGCTATATAAAGCCAAGTCTTTCTTTCTTTTACATACATTGGGTCTCAGCACAGGCAAGTCTCCCACTCTCTCAACTATTGGCTGGCATATGGCATTAGAGGCACGTGGGGGGGGGGGGCACAAATAGTCAAAGTAGCTCTGGATAGAAATAAATGGTCATTTAAATGTACTCTTTCCTAACTCGTGCAACAATTTAGCATCCCACTGCACTCCAGCCCTAAATTTTTCTCTCTTAGTCTCCAACCTCCTGCTCCAAGAACAGCCCTCTGAATAGGGTTACTACCTGTCGAGACAGACCGGTAATTTCCAAAAGGTAAACTGAATATAAAGTCTCTAATGTGGCGACATTAACTATTAATGGTGGAAAGACTTTGTGAATTTTCACCATTGATGTAACAAATCTCAGAACTCAAGGCATGATCTCACCCGCTCCTGTCTGGTTTCAGACTTGGCAAAACGTGGCAACCTGCCTCTGAAAAGTCCATACATGAGACACGGGTTTTAAGTAAATTGCAACTCTAAGGTTGCTTTTATATTGCGCAGGACCTGGGTTAGTGTCACTGATCCCAACACAAGGGTGTCGCACAGGTGATGGCAACCCCAAAGTAAACTTGCTGAATTTGTGCTTTGTGGTTGCCACAAGTTGTGCTAGTTCCATGCGGCCTTATATAACAGCTCAACCCAATATAACAGCAGCTTACAGCTCTCCCCAGCAATACCCAGATCTCCATTAAAGACAGATTCTGCAGTCTGATTCCTTAACCCATGCAGGAGAAATACAATTCTTGAGACACAACTGTTTTTGGGAGGCACAGGAAATCAGATCAAACAGTTCTGACACGGCACATCTTGTTCAGAACGTAGAGTTGGAGAAGTCACTAATTGGAGGCATCAAGTACGCAACAAGCAGCGTCAGGACTTTCCAGCATCTCCAATAATAAACGTCATTAATACTTGGGTACAAGACAGTTGGACACGAGTGAGCTCTCATTTTGAGTCACTGATAAATGTAACACACAGTAATGCAAATGTAACCTTCAAAATAAAGTTGCATACCAGGCTGAAGCAGTTTCCAAAGATTAAATACAAATCTGACAGTCCATTTAATATCTCAATGCTGTTCCGGGGAGCATTTCTAAATCTTTTTTTTCTTGGTTTAGCCTCTCACTTGTTGACGCCCCAGCAGCTCCCAGTTCAGCCTGGCTTCCAAAGGGTTTTACTTGACAACAGTTGATGCAGCTATTTTGGTAATTTTAAATGGTTGAGTATATGAATAGTTAGCTTTTAAAAAAACATTTTCAGTTATTTTCTATCTAATCAAAAAAAGTTTTTTTTTTAAATCTTGAGATATTGCAGTGCTACAGCTGAGCTAGAGAGGGATAAACAGTGAGAGTTCCCATCTCTTCTGCAATCTATTGATTCCTGTCGGAAAGTGTATGATAGTTGGTAAGAATAGGATCAGGCTTGGTTGGGATGCTCTCATGGTCAATTCTGCAAATTAATGGGGACACAGCTCTAGGGACTAGTGGAATGGCTACAGCTGGGGTTCACCTGCTTAATACCACTGTCTCTCAGGACAGCAGCACAGGCCTCTGGCCCTCCCCCCTCAGTATCACATCAGTAGATTATGGGGGAACAACACCAGGTTACCAGGAACAAGCTCCAGGGACGTCTGCAGGAGCGACTGAGAGGAGAGCTTCCTCCATTTAACGAGCTATTTTGTAAAGCATGAAACTCGTGAGACTAGCCCTCAGATTGCACCTGGAAGAAACATTACAATCGGTGATAGAAAGGCACATGTAGCCTCCCTTGAGGAAATAATAGGTCGGCTTGTGTTCACTTTGAACTTCATTCAAATAGAGTGTGCACTGGCTTTGCACTTTTGTTATTCATGGAATTTAGAGTTATACAGGAACGGTGCACTTATTTGGTCCTGACTTATTCAGTCAAATGATGACTATTAGCATGCTCATGTCGTGGCAAGGAGCGTTGATGTATTGTCACTTTGTAGGATGGGTACGGGATTGAGGACATGTTCCTTTATTTGCAAGTGGGGGAGAAGGATCTTTAAAGATTAAACAGAAGAGAAGACGTCAGTTATGAGATGTGCTCTGATACCCCTTTCAGAAGTCACTGAGTCCTCTGAGTAAGGGTCATTATGATGTTCTCCTTCATGTAGTTCTGGCTCCAACAGAGCTTGGACTATCTCACCTGCAATGTCAAATGTCCAGCCCTTTTTGTATGGCCAAGTTGCGCAGGGCACAGCAGGTTACAACTGCATGTAACACACAATCTTGAACAATTGTGTAGAACCTCTCCTGAACTGTCTAAGCAGGAAAAGTATCCCTTTAAGACCCCGATGGTCCTCTTGATGACCAATCTAGTAACAGTGTGTGCCTTGCACCAGCGCTCCTTTGCTGCTATATAGGCCACCCTTAGTGGGAGCAGGGGGTAGGCTTTGTCACCTACAAGTCATTGACATGATTTTATTCCCTGGAGAGGTCAGGGAGGACCGAATTTTGAAGGACGAATGATAACTTCCAGAATATCTGGTGTTAACAATCGGGATTCTTTGCATGCTGTCACACAATCTGTACAATACACACAATCTGTGCAATGCTGGAGTAAAAGCCCATCCTGTTGAATGGATTTTCTGCTGCAGCTCACAGAGCAACATGGGCACCATCAATTGCATCCTGGACCTTGGGGAAGCCAGCAACCTCGGAAAATTGGATGGCCCCCATCTCACTGCTGCCATGTAATGCCAAAGGTGATGAATTAGCCAGCTCTTAAAGTGCATCAAGTTGCCTGATGAATGCATGTATACACTGCAGCCTGGCTGACATTACAGAGATCCTCTGCACACTTCTACAGATCGCTTCACTAAGACCCTCATATGACCTGTATTGCCAATATATACATCGAGAAGTGGGATATTTTGTGGGCTGCATCCACCTTAAAGGCTGCCTTCCAGCATTGAAGCACTGACCACACTTGATCAGCTCCGCTGGGCAGGCCACATTGTCCGCATGCCAGACACGAGACTCCCAAAGCAAGCGCTCTACTCCGAACTCCTTCACGGCAAACGAGCCAAAGGTGGACAGAGGAAACGTTACAAGGACACCCTCAAAGCCTCCCTGATAAAGTGCAACATCCCCACTGACACCTGGGAGTCCCTGGCCAAAGACCGCCCTAAGTGGAGGAAGTGCATGCAGAAGACAAGCACAGGCAGCAGAAAGAACGTGCGGCAAACCAGTCCCACCTTCCCTTTCCCTCAATGGCTATCTGTCCCACCTGTGGCAGGGACTGTGGCTCTCGTATTGGACTGTTCAGCCACCTAAGGACTCATTCTAAGAGTGGAAGCAAGTCTTCCTCAATTCCGAGGGACTGCCTATGATGATGAAAGGCTGCCTGACCTCCCTTTGCTCCATCCTATGCTGCTCCTCCCTCATGATAATAGCATAGAAGGGTTAGCACATAGGGAATTGCCAGACCTGCTACTGAAAAGCCCTCACTGTGGTCTCACCCTGTTCACAGCAGCGAGAAGCAAGTACAGGTCTGTACAGACAAAACGGCAACATTTACAAGTTAAACATTTACGTTCAGACTCAAACTGCTCACTTCCACCTGTCTTACCTGAAGCTGTCAACAACTGTGCCATATAATTCACAGTCGAAGTTACCCTGAGTGCTTTGTGAGTGTAAAAGCAGGAAACTCAAAGCTACAGTGCCTCTAGCCCTCATTATAACATATCCAAATAAAGTCACTCAAGACTAGCGGACGGACCATGGGAAGGGCATTTGCAAGGAGAGGTTGATTTTCAAGCGGAAAAGCAGTGTTAAAAGCTTCTGCACCTTTTTCCTGCCACAAAACCCAGATTATGCGTTGAAATTACGTGAAAAATGGCATGGAAATTCTCCCCTACCATATCTTACAAAGGATGCTAGAATTTTTGGGGGAAAGAAACAGAATGCTCTGCTAAAATTCCTATATCTCTTCTGGCTTATTGTTACTCATGGCTACAAATTTCTTTCTCTTATTCGTTTGCCTTTTATCCCGCTCTATAATTCATGAGGTTCACCTTTCTAAAATGAATTCAGTATCACTGATACTATTCACCAACCTGATACTAGGTTTAGAAATTCCTCCCCGAGTTGAGGACTGCTCCTGTTGACAGATCAATGACCCCATTTCCCTTCAAGCCTGCACTGCCCCTGCCGACTGCAGTAGACGAGTTAACTTGTGCTTGTCCAGCAAGTTCACATGTACTCACTATTTTTAAAAAGTTGCATAAACAATAGGTTTGTTTCTAAATGCCAACCAATCATGTGCCTGATTTGGAAATACCACTGTAATACAATTTGAAGCATCAAATGACATGCAAACAATGACTACTTGCATCTATATGGCATCTTTAATGTGGAAATACATCCCAATGTGCTTAACAGAGGCATGAGAAGAAATGAATGCCTAATTAAGGAGAGACTAGGTGGGGTAACCAAAAGCTTGGTCAGACTTAGTTTGAAGGAAGATCTTAAAGGAGGAGAGGAAAGTAGAGAGGTGGAAGGGTTTAGGGGAAGAATTCCAGAGAGTGGGAACTTGGCAGAAACAAAATATATTTTGCCAGTAATCCCTGCTGAGTAGTCTGTCTGTGCTAGCATACATTATTTGGCCTCTTAAACATTATGGGCCCAAGTTTCCACATGATTCGCGCCTGATTTTTAGGAGCAACTGGTGGAGAATGGACTATCTTAGAAATCGCAATTCGCCACATTTTTTTTCTGCAGTTCTAGTCAGGTAGAACAGTGCTACTTTGGAACAGAATTTTTTCTTCAAAAGGGGGCGTGTACGGCCACTGACGCCTGATTTGAAAGTTTCCACAGTGAAAATGTACTCCAAACTAAAGTAGAATGGAGCCAGTGAAGATTTTTGTAGAACTGAAAAAACCTGTTCTACACATTAAAAAATCAGGCGCAGGTTACAAATTAGGCGTCCAGAACGAGGTGGGGGGGTGGGGGGAAGGGAAGTCATTAAATTCTATAATAAATCCTTATTTATACTTATACAAATATTATACAAATAAATCCAACCTGAATAAACATTTATAAGCCAAGAAAAGATTAAATAAACCATCTTCCTACCTGTGTGAAAGTGCTTCAGGCAGGCCTTTCGGGACCGAAGGCTGAACGGGCCGGCTCGAGACTTCGGGCAGGGCCCGTCCCCAGCACCAGATTTACAGGTAGGTGGTGTCGGGTCAGGTCGGGGGGGGGGGGGGGGGGGGAAGGGAGAGAGAGGGGGGGAAGAGAGGGAGGGAGAGAGAGGGGGGGGGAGAGAGAGAGAGAGGGAGAGAGAGAGAGGGATGGGGGGAGAGAGAGAGAGAGGGAGGGGGGGAGAGAGAGAGAGAGAGGGGGGGGGGGTGGGGGGAGGTCAGGTCGGATCCAGTCCGGGAGCGGGAGTCGAGTCGGGTCGGGGGGCGGGTCGGGTCCAGTCCGGGGGGGGGGGGGGGGGGGCGGGGAGCGGGAACAGGAGCGCGGGTCGGGTCGAGTCGGGGAGCGGGAACAGGAGCGCGGGTCGGGTCGGGGGGGGGGGGGGGCGCGGGTGTCGGGTCGGGGGGGGTGGGGGAAGCAGGAGCTGGCCGTGGGAGGAGCCTTATTCACGCAGCCCCAGTGAGGCCATTCAGCCAGGGCTAGGGGCTGCGTGCTTCAGGCCCCTCCCACACAGTTTCGGGTGCCTGGAGCTACTGCACTTGCGTGCCCACTGTAGCGCGCATGTGCAGAGGTCCCGGCACTGTTTTCAGCGCAGGGACCTGGCTCCGCCCCCTCACAGCTCGTGCTGGCTGCGCCGAGGGCCAGAGGACCTGCAAGTAGGTGGAGAATACCGAGGATTTTTTTAGGCGCACTTTGTGGCGCGAAAAACGGGCGTCCAGGTCAGGACTGCGCCGTTCTAGGCGCGTGTGGAAACTTGAGCCCATTATCACAGAATTCAGTAAGTCAACCTTTATGTAAACTCCCCAAAGACCTCAGTTGGTAAATGCAATGAGTAGCTGAGCCATACAGAGCAGAAGGTTCCAGATTTAATTCCTGATTGTTAAGAATTGGTTGATGTCAGCCAGTGTAACAGCTGGGGTGCTACAACTGACCTCAGGCCAAGGGAGGGGAAAGTCAGCCATGGTTCCTACTCGGATTCCCTCTGAAAGTGCCCACGTTTCCTACATTACAACAGTGACTACACTTCAGAAGTACTTCATTGGCTATAAAACACTTTGAGACGTCCAGGGGTAATATAAATCCAAGTCTTTCTTTCTTACATGTGAACATTGGGTGACAGTAGGATAAAACATTGCTATAAAACAGATAGTAAGAGCTTCTATAGGTATCTAAAAAAAGAGTAGCTAAAGTAAACGTTGGTCCTTTAGAATTTGAGACAGGGGAATTAATAATGGGGAACAGGGAAATGGTAGAGACTTTGAACAAATATTTTATATCGGTCTTCACGGTAGAAGACACTAAAAACATTCCAATAATTGATAAGCAAGAGAAGGAGGAACTTAAAACCATCACTTTCACGAAAGAAAAAGTACTTGGTAATATAACGGGACTAAACGTGGTCAAGTTCCCAGGACCTGGTGGCTTGCATCCCAGGGTCTTAAAAGAAGTGGCTGCATTGGGAAAATGTTGGAGTCCATTATTAAGGAAGCAGTAGCAGGACATTTGAAAAAGCATAATACAGTCAAGCAGAGTCAGCATGGTTTTACGAAAGGGAAATCATGTTTGACAAATTTGCTGGAGTTCTTTGAGGATGTAACGAGCAGGGTGGATAAAGGGGAAACAGTGGATGTGGTGTAATTGGATTTCCAGAAGGCATTCGATAAGATGCCACATAAAAGGTTACTGCAATAGATAAAAGCTTACAGGGTTGGGGGTAATATATTAGCATGGATAGCGAACTGGCTAACTAACAGAAAACAGAGAGTCGGGATAAATGGGTTATTTTTCGATTGGCAAATAGTAACTAGTGAGGTGCCACAGGGATCGTTGCTGGAGCATCAACGATTTAGAAACATAGAAACATAGAAAATCTATATTAATGACTTGGATGAAGGGACAGAGTGTAACATAGCCAAGTTTGCTGATGATACAAAGATGGGTGGGAAAGCAAGTTGCGAGGAGGACACAAAGAATCTGCAAAGGGATATAGACAGGCTCAGTGAGTGGGCAAACATTTAGCAGATTGAATATAATGTGAGAAAGTGAGAGGTTGTCCACTTTGGGAAAAATAAAAAAGCAAAATTATTTAAATGGAGAGAGATTACAAAATGCTGCAGTATAGAAGGACCTAAGGATCCTTGTGCATGAAACACAAAAAGTTAGTATGCAGGTACAGCAAGTAATCAGGAAGGCACATGGAATGTTGGCCTTTATTGCAAGGGGGATAGAGTATAAAAGCAGGGAAGTACTGCTGCAACTGTACTGCGCATTGGTGGGACCACACCTAGAGTACTGCGCACAGTTTTGGTCTCCGTATTTTAGGAGGGATATACTTGCATTGGAGACAGTTCAGAAAAGGTTCACTAGGTTGATTCCGAAGATGAGGGGGTTGACTTATGAATAAAGGTTGAGTAGGTTGGGCCTATACTCCTTGGAGTTTAGAAAAACAAGAGGGGATCTTATTGAAACATATAAGATAATGAGGGGGCTCGACAAGGTAGATGCAGAGAGGATGTTTCCACTCGTGGAGGAATCTAGAACTAGGGGCATTGTTTAAGAATAAGGGGTCGCCCATTTAGAACTGAGATGAGGAGCAATTTCTTCTCTCAGAGGGTCGTAAATCTGTGGAATTCTCTGCCCCAGAGAGCTGTGGAGGCTGGGTCATTGAATATATTTAAGGTGGAGATTTTTGAAAGATAAGGGAGTGAAGGGTTATGATGAGCGGGCAGCGAAGTGGAGCTGAACCCAAGATCAGATCAGCCATGATCTTATAGAATGGCGGAGCAGGCGCGAGAGGCCTACCCCTGCTCCTATTTCCTATGTTCCTATGCTATGAGGTTCTATTTCTCAGTGAGGCTCAATACCTACGGTAGAGGAAGAGGAAAGAAAACTGGCAAAAGAAAACCTCCATCTATGTGGAGCTAGTGCAATATGTATGGTGTAGCACAGGAAAATGAATATAAATTCTATAAAGAAAGATGATGGTGTGAAATGCATGCCGATGGCTTGTACCAAACAGTTTTTCCCGGGGTGTGCGTGGTTCTGCCACCTAAGTTATGGAAGACAAGTAGAAAAACCTCCACGGAAATGCACCCCCGTGACATTATCTGTGCTAATGGGAACAGACAGACAAAAACGTGATGGTGAATCAACCTGGTCTGCTAGCAGTTGGTATCAACAGCATTGGCACTGGATGGTAACAACTGCTCATTTCCTCTTTTCACTGGTATTTAGGTGGTGGCTTAACAATAGAACTAGGTAAAGTGAGGGTTGTAGGAAGCGAGATCATTGCAGTGAACCAATGACATTATATTCGGTAGACCATTGGACAACCACAGTTCTCTTCACCAGAGTAGGCTCGAGGGACCTTATGGCCTACTCCTGCTCCAAATTCTTATGTTATGTTCTTGTGTAGAGTCTTTCCTGTTGGGCTGCTACATTTTGACACAAAGCCCTTAAGTTAGGAAAGGTCCCACTTCTGTTTGCTTTCCAGTGATCTCTGCTGAAAAATGCACACGTGTAGCCATTGGGATTATGTCAGGATTCAACTCCACTGGGATGCTACAGTCAAATAGTCTGCCAACACCCGTCCAGGTTTTCACATGAAGAATGGCCACCTGGGCGATGTCCCCGATTGTGGCCACTGAAACATAAGACAGCTCGTTCAAAGAGAGGAGAGAAAAGTGGAGTGGAAAAACTAAAATAATCTGTTAGATGCAAAAAAGCTGGAAGACCAGGACACAGCACATTCCAGACAGCACACATTAAACATATTTTCTTACTCTTCAGACATTTTATGTGAAATCTCTGCATCTAAACAGAATGGCAGTTTTATCCTCCGAGTTGCTAAGTTGTTTTTGCCAGTACCAATGCTGATGTAGGGAGCCCAATATTGAGTTTCAAAATGAACAAGCCAGTTATACTATACTGTGTCGATGCGGAGCAGTTTTAGTTTCATAACGGGGCGCATTGTGTGGGATAGCTCGGAAGTGAAGTCGGCCAGGTTTGTCTTTGCATCGGCTGCTATATAACAGCTAGTGGTGCAAAGTAAACTTTCCCAGGTGGTTGGCTGGACTGCCGAGGACCTTTTCTAAACTGCTTAATGTCAGCAAATGGACCGGCTGTCCCGTTGGAATTTTGGTTAGATTAAAAAAATGTAACTGGAACATCAGTAAGTAGAGCTGTGCACCTGCGTGTATTCTGCTTTGCCTGCCAAACAGTGCTGTCGTCAACATCATAACTTGGGTCTGGTGGATCCATGCTCTCTAAGTATGTGCTGTCTCAAAAGGCTCTTGTATTGTGCAAAGGGGTTCTTGAGAAGCAACACTCAAACACCTGGGGCCTGTGTGGCCTCTTTTCCCTGTTTATTTTACCTCCTGCCACTGTTCTTAATGAAGACCTATTGAAAGCTGGATTTCTGTTGATGAAGGGGAGGATATATCGCTCCCTACTTTTACTTATAAAGGGAAACTCGACAACTCATAGCCTCAGAAAGATTGGGTTGGGTTGTTTATATTTACGAGAGCAGCCAATGGCCTCCAAGAATATTGCGTTCCTCCAATTCTGGCCTCTTATACATCCCAGATTTCCTTCACTCCACCATTGAAAGCCGTGCCTTCAGCTGTCTAGGCCCTAATCTCTGGAATGTTCTCCTCTTTTTTTCTTCCTTAAGATGTTCCGTAGATCTATTTCTTTGACCATCTGTCTGAATATCTTCTTATGTGGTTGGTATCAATATTTTGTCTGATAATGCTCCTGTGGAGTGCCTTGGGACGTTTTACGATGTTAAAGCTGCTATGTAAATGCAGGTTGTTGTTGTTGCCATTCCCTAACCTAATTGAGCCTGCAAACCATTTAGCATACGTACCACAAGATATGTGAATCCTTTCCCGGGGAGACAGAGAGGTTAAAGTATGAGCGCATCACTTGGCTCAATGAGGCTGCTTCTCGGAAATGTGGGCCGTAGATATTAGGCAGTCATGGCCAACGTAGCCGTGATTTCCCAATGTGTGTGACTGGCAAGCAATGATCCCCACCAGCAGCATTAACTTGGAGTAGCAATCTGCATTCCTGCCTATAATTTCAAAGTGCGTTGACCTCATTGCAGACAGCTGTTTTTAAGTGTATTGTTGATAGGAGCAGATCCTTGTAAATCTGTTAGACAGCTGTATTGAACATTTTCTTTAACAAATGTATTCAACATAGTTATTGATAAATTATAGCTACATTCCCACTGCACCTGTGTATATAAACATAAAGGCAATCCGTTCCAGATAATTATCCACCTGATCCAAGCAGAATTCTCACCAAAGCAAAGATTTCCACTGCACCAAATATCTTCACATTAATTTCCATTGTATTCAACCTTCTGATCCACAGCTACTACCCAAATTGACATAAAATGTTGTCAGAGTATTAATTTTCCAACTGTTCAGCACATTATATATGGTTAGCCCACTCCACTGCCAAATTTCTCCTACACACTGCATCATATTTGAAAGATGTATTGTCAGCCTTTTGAGAATTTTGGAGCCAACAGCTCCAAACTGTATCTGCTGCAGCACAAACTTTCGCAATGTGGTTTTTACAGGTTTATCTTTTTCCCCGACCTCTTCGAAAGGCACCAACTCTTGCCGTGGTACAGTTTCATAGATGCCAGCAGTCCTTGGTGCCTCGACCAAGTAACCATTCCTTCATGCGTGGGCCTAGACTGGAAGTTTCAGCAGGCTACTCGATTGTCGATACCATCACAGCCAAGTCTGATCCTGTTCTCACTCAACATCCAAATGTGGACTTTTCAAACAGGGAGTCTGCGGATAGCAAATCAAGACTGGGAACCTCGGTTGGTTCTGCTCTTCATAGCCCAGGAGAGCTACAGATAATTGTTAGCAGCCAACTGCCTTCTTGGCCGAGATCACCTAACTCAGCACAAACCCAGGAATTGAACCGTTTTTTTTATGCTTCAGTTCTATGTTGGCGTTACCAGCTGAACCATGCAGGGCAAAATATTTTTATTTTTATTTTTTAATTGCTTGTTGATGCAAGCTTAATCAGGGCGGAGGTTATTTGCATCCTTTGTGGCTAAAGAGATAGAAGCAGATTGGCAGAATTCATTTTCATGGACTTTTAAAATTGAGTGCGTTTGTGATGTCGTAAAGAAGATGTCATAACTTTTGTATGAAATACAAGATTTTATTTAAATTGAATTTGGATGTAAATGAATTAAACACAATTGGGCTGTGGTACATTTATAGATCGGTTTGTTTATTTAGAATATGCTGAAGTCTAAATTCAAAATATCTAGCAACTAGCCTGCATGTTGCATCGTATTCAACTGCATACTTGCGTATATATATATATATTTATTTTTAAAACTGGCATGTTGGTGACATACAGAGATCTAAAGGATTTTGTGCAAACTTTTCAGTCGGAAAAGAATGCCAAAGTTCAAGTTTTCACTACCTTTAATTAACTTTAAGATAGCTTTTAAAAGTTTCTTTATAGACCAATAATCACAGTGCCATTATTATGTTGTGACTAGTTTTCTGTCAGACACAGGTTTTTATTTTACATGACTCAGAGGCACAAGCACTACCACTAAGCCAAGGCTGACACGTATGGCTTAGTGATACACTGCACAGTGACTTTACTCACTAGGTCATCAGGGGACTGTGGTGGTAAAATCATGATAATAGGCCTCACATTGGGCTCAAGTTTAGGCCTGAGTTGCTCCTATTTTTTTGGGAGCAACTAGTTTAGAATGGAGCATCTTAGAAATTGCAATTCTCGGTATTTAGTTTGCTCCAGTTCTAGTGAGTTAAAATAGTTTCATTTTAGAACAGATTTTTTTTTCAAAAGGGGGCGTGTCCAGCCACTTACGCCTGTTTTGCAAGTTTAGGCAGCGAAAACTTAATCTAAACTGACAGAATGGAGGAGGCGGAGAGGAGGGGGAGGGGGGAAGGAGGCGGGGGGGAGGAGGGGGGAGACTGAACGGGAGGGAGGGAGGGGGGCAGCTGAACGGGAGGGAAGGGGGAGGCTGAGCGGGAGGGAGGGAGGCTGAACGGGAGGGAGGGAGGGGGGCAGCTGAACGGGAGGGAAGGGGGAGGCTGAGCGGGAGGGTGGGAGGCTGAACGGGAGGGAGGGAGGCTGAATGGGCCCCGCCACCGCCGACATTTCGGGCAGGCCCCGTCCCCAGCGAGATGCCGGGCGGGTGGGCCCCACCGATGACGTGGAGGGGAGAGGGGGACGAGGAGGAAGGGAGGAAAGGCTGAGAGGGGAGGCGGGGTGGGGGGCAGGGAGAGGCTGAACAGGCTGGGCTGCAGCCACTGACACTTTGGGCGGGGCCCACCCCCAGCGAGATGCAGGGCAGGCGGGCCCCGCCGATGACGTGGGTGGGGGGGGAGGGGGGTGTGGAGGAGAGGAGGGGAAAGGGCTGAACGGGAGGGGGGTGGGGAAAAGGCTGAAAGGGAGGGAGGGGGGGGGGAGCTGAACGGGAGGGGGGCGGCGGAGGCTGAACGGGAGGGGGGGGTTGCGGGGGAGAGGTTGAACAGGAGGGGGGGGGGATGGTGGGGAGCTGAACGGGAGGGGGGGGCGGAGGCTGAACGGGAGGGGGGGGTTGCGGGGGAGAGGTTGAACAGGAGGGGGGGGGGGGATGGGGGGGAGCTGAACGGGAGGGGGGTGGCGGAGGTTGAACGGGAGGGGGGTGGGTTGCGGGGGAGAGGTTGAACAGGAGGGGGGGGAGGGGGAGCCCGATCTTCACCAGGGGAGTTCATTTGACCAGGGCTAGGGCCGCCGTGCTTCGGGCCCCTCCCACGCAGCCTCGGAGGTGAGGAACTACTGCATGTGCGCGCGCACTCTAGCGCACATGTGCAGAGGTCCCGGCACTGATGATCCCTTGTACTGTGCCACGACGAGCACGAAGACCTCCTGAGGAGACCGGAGAATCACAAGATAAGTTTTCGCCGCCCTTTTTATTCCAGAAAGTTGGCATACCTTATGGAGGTGCGCCGTTTTTACAGAGGGCGGAAACTTGGGACCTAGAAGGAAAACTTGTGGCTTCCTTGGACAACAGTTTTTTTTTAAAAACTCTCAGCCATTTGCTAAAAGATTTGCTATTTGTTTAAAGTCTGAAGATGGATTTTGACATTAAAAAAAAATGAAGATTATTTTGTCGTGATTGTTGTTAATGTGTTTCTAATTATATTTTCTAAAGGGTTAACTCCCAAAGAAGCCATGCTGAAACTATTCTCCCAAACAGCCTCTCTGCGACTGATATCAGAAGCTAGAGGTCTCGGTGCAGGTTTGAACCACAGCCTCCAGTACTAGTATCACAGGATACAATGAAATGAGCTTCTGACGAAAGGTCATTGACCTAAAACGTTAACTATGTTTCTCTCTCCACAGATGCTGCCAGACCTGCTGCGTATTTCCAGCATTTTCTGTTTTTATTACAATGAAATGAGGTTACGTATCTCTAACCAGTGCTGTCAAATTGCAAGCATTTACGGATTGTTCATTTCAGCTAGAACATTTGCATCAGCATGAAAAGGACACAAAGTGCAGATACTGCTTTTCCCATATTTTAGTCAGGAGGTAGGTATTACAAGATGGGTTCTCCAACACAATGAAGGCTGTTTCAAATACTTTGGTGAATGCTTTGGAACAGTGCAATCTGACCAACCTTTGCATTGATTTCAGTGGTCTTCACAACAGATAGTCTCCTAATACAGACGCAAATGAGATTCCTTCGGTTACTGTTAATAGGGGATTGCTGTGCTCTGCTGATAGTCTTAATACTTATTTTACAGGAGGAAATATGGCACAAGCAAATTAACCAACCTGCTTGCCATTATAGATAGTCTGCTTTTGTGATGACCGGGGGGCAGTGCTGTGTGGCATGGTCAGGTTGGTGGAGGACCTTTGTCTTACGGATGTTTAGTGTAAGGCCCATGCTTTTGTGCGTCTCGGTGAAGACAGCACTGCCCCCAGTCATCAAAATACACGGCGCGGCCTTGGACAATGTGGACTCGGCAGCCTACTATCAGCAAGGGCAGATATCAACACAAAGTTCAACACCACCTCCAGTGCGCCAGTGCAGCCTTTGGTTGCCTGAGGAAGAGAGTATTCAAAGATCAGGACCTCAAATCTGGCACCAAGCTTATGGTCTATAGGGCTGAAGTGATACCCGACCTCCTATATGGCTCAGAGACATGGACCATATACAGCAGACACCTCAAATCGCTGGAGAAACGATGTCTCCGCAAGATCCTGCAAATCCCCTGGGAGAATAGACGCACCGTCAGTGTTCTCGATCAGGCCAACATCCCCAGCATCGAAGCACTGACGACATTCGAACAATTCCGTTGGGTGGGCCACGTTGTCCACATGACCGACACAAGATTCCCAAAGCAAGCGCTCTACTCGGAACTCCTTCATGGCAAGCGATCCCCAGGTGGGCAGAGGAAACGTTTCAAGGACACCCTCGAAGCCTACTTGATAAAGTGCAACATCCCCACCAACACTTGGGAATCCCTGGCCAAAGACTGGAGTGAAGGAAGAGCATCCAGGAGGGCGCTGAGCACCTCGAGTCTCATCGCCGAGAGCATGCAGAAAACAAACGCAGGCAGCGGAAGGAGCGTGCGGCAAACCAGACTCCCCACCCACCCTTTCCTTCAACCACTGTCTGTCCCACCTGTGACAGAGACTGTAATTCCTGTATTGGATTGTACAGTCACCTGAGAACTCACTTTTAGAGTGCAAGCAAGTCTTCCTCGATTTCGAAGGACTGCCTATGATGATGATAATCTGTTTTTGTACATTGTGACTTTACAGTGACCTGAATATATAATCTTTCCCATCATTAGAAATAACGAGTGGTAGTGAAAGTGGGGGGACAGGCAGTCATTGCTGATGCCGGGCTGCCTAGTCAAAGCTCACCTAATCACCAGAAATGGTATGGGGCTGGTGCAGGAGGGCGACGGCAGTGAAGAGTGACATCATCAAGGTCCAGGTTGGCGATTGGAGCGTGGGCAGATACAGGCGAAGGAGCGGCGAGAGACTGGAGAGGGACATGATCGGGGCCCAGGAGAGGTGTGAGTTCGGGGCCAGGGGCACAGGGGCAGCACGGGCCAGCCCACACTACGATATGTGTGCGCACTAGGTTCGTGCAGCAGAGCAGATCTCTAGTCGTCTTGGATAACCCTTGCCAGTAGAATAAGACCTAGCTCTGTCAAGCCCGTGTGGTGGCTGGCTGGCAAAGGCCACCACACGTTAAAAAAATCCACACACAGGCATCTTCCACCCTTCAGGATGTAGTTTGGGATCTGGAATATTAGGTCTTTCATTGAAACACCTGTGAACGCATCCTTTTTTGGCGTGGAAGCAAGTCATCCTCGCTTCGCGGGACTGCCGATGATGAGGACCAGAAATGGGAGTTTTGCTTGCACTCAACAGTATGGTCCTACTCTCGCGATGTAGAAATCTGAGGACGGAGCAGCAACTGATTTCAACTGGCACGGTCACCTTTGAGCAATTTGACCGGCAAGAGGACAAATTACAGATTACACAGGGAGT
The DNA here is from genome assembly GCF_044704955.1 of Pristiophorus japonicus. Classification (NCBI taxonomy): domain Eukaryota; kingdom Metazoa; phylum Chordata; class Chondrichthyes; family Pristiophoridae; genus Pristiophorus; species Pristiophorus japonicus. Next base: position 2,737,039 of record NC_091997.1, read on the forward strand.
TTACTACATTTATATTTTCAAGCCATTTTTTTTTCAGTTGCCAGCGACGGAGATGGGAAAGTCTGGATCAGACTTCTTATTCTGTTGTCAAGGTCAATCTCTTGACAGGTGATCACTTTTACAAGACTGGTCCTATTAGCTTTTCCTCGCTGTAAGGATGCAGCACTCCATTGCTGTCAAGAACTCTATTCAAGCCTAACCAAGGACAACGGAACCTGGAAAGCTAACATAATCAAGTCTGAATAATAGTCACAAACTGGGTATTGAGTTTGGGTCCAATGAACACACGCGTCCAGCACTACTGATACAGCTACCGGCAAATGAAGGTCACTTTGGTTTAATAGGTTTAACAGCAGTTCATCGGATGTATATAAATATAACCAATGACCTTAATTACAGTGCTTCAGGATCTACTGGCTTAAAATTTATCAACACTCTGAATCAAGACTGGCTATGAGGTAACCATCCGTCTACAAATATTCAGGAAAGTCCCGTGTAGTATCAGGGGTGGGTCAGATCTGGGTAAGAGTCTGATAAATGCAGACACTAAACAAATGGTCATCCTGTATTGCCACCAATAATTCAAACTTCATGGCTTCACCTGACTTAGGAACATTAGCTTTGTATCTCCAGCATTGCTAAGCTGCCATACTGTGTCTAAATATATACAGCTCAAACCTATGACACAGTTGACCTGTGGCATGGAATGGTATAAAAGCCAATTATCCTGCACTTCTATTTAAAATACAAACACATCTTTACATAGATTGCAACCCTTGTAATACAGTTAATTATAAGCAACTCTCTGGAATCACCACCTCCCTTTCTTCCTTCTAAGTCCCTGATGAAAACACTTCTGACCAAGCTTTGTTTCCCTTCCCAATCTTTCCTTCTCTGGCTCTCCATTCATTTCCCTCATGCCTCTGTGAAGCACCTTGGGACATTTTTCTATGTTAAAGGCACTGTATAAATACTACGGTGTAACATCCGAAATCCGTTCGGGGGGGGAGGGGGGGTCGAGGTCGGGGGGTCGGTCGGACCGCCGGAGGTCAGGGGGGAGGTCGGGCCGAAGCCGGGCGAGTCGGTCAGGCCGCCAGAGGCTGGCGGGGGTGGGGGTCCGTCAGGCCAAGATCAGGGGGGTTGGTCAGGCCGCCGGAGGTCGGGTCAGGCCGATGAGGTTGGTCGGACCGAGGTCGGGAGGTGTCAGTCGGGCCGAGGTCGAGGAGGGGGGGGGGGTTCGGTCGGGCCGAGGGGGGTCGGTCGGGCCGAGGTCAAGGGGGGTCGGTCGTGCGATGTAGGTTGTTTTCTTTGGGAGGGGAGGAAAGTATGCCATTCAAGTCCAACTCTTGGATCAATCAAGCAGTTACACTGATCGTGCCTGTTGGTTCGATCACCTCACATGCATTGCGGCCAAAGAGGGTGAAAACCAAAGGAAAGAAAGTTACTAGTAATTTATATATATTGCAGATCTTGGACCACTATCAACTATCAGAGCGCTCTAAATATAAATGTGAATTGTAGTTTACTAGATTTTCCAGTGATTTGCACTTGTGTTTTCGCCCCGGAGGCTGTTTTAAATACTTTGGGACGCAGAAAAGTTGAGCCGGTGCGCAATGCCCCTGGTTGCTCGCTTTGAGTCCCGCCCTGCCCATACGTCCTGCAGCGCACCTGCTGGGATCACCTGTGAAAACGGGCGGTCCAACTGATACCGGCTGCAGTGAGGTAATGCCAACCTCAGGTAAGTGTGATTGTTTATTCTTTTAATTTTTTTTGCACTTTATGTTGTGGTGGCATGGGCTATGTATTGGGAATGTTTTCGTTGTTTTTTTTTCAGGTTTCTTTTTTCTCCCCAGGCCTCTCTTAGAGCGCTCCAGGGCCAGCTGTTTAGCTCAGGATTTGCCCATGCTCAGCCGGCCTACCTCCCTTAGCGCTCTGCCCCACACTCGGGGCCCAGCTGACCAATTTTGATGACTGAGGCACAAACTGTTCCCGGGCACAAACTTCACCGCCCCAAAATGAGCAAAGCCGAAAATCCAGCCCTATATGTGAATTGGAAAGTGTATTTTGTGAATTGGAAAGTGTATTTTGTGAATTGGAAAGTGTATTTACTGACTTAAGAAGGTTTACACATAGCATCAAAGGACAGCATTTCTGAAGAGTTTCAGTGATACTCAACTCTCCACAGGGTAACAACCACCCATTTACTATATTGTAGGAAAGCGCCCAATGCAGCATCATGTGTTGGTCCAAGGTTGATCTGTCAGAAATAGGTAAAAGTCTGATTCCAGAAACTAAAAACGGTCACTCCATCTTGCCGCCAATAATGCAAACACCATGAACTTTAACTGACTTAAGAACATTAGCTTTGTATCTCTACCAGTTCATAAACAGGACTCCATTAACACTTGTTTGTTTGGTCTGTGATGTCCTGTGAAACACAAACATATTACAGTTGACTCACGATAAACACATCTCCAATTTAAGCTGTCAATACCAACGTAACAAACCACTTCCATTCACTTCCGTTACACAAAGCACAGCATTTTTAACATTACTGCTTCCCACTGATTCATTATGTCTCACAGGGATTCCTTACTCAGCTGAGTACAAACTATATATTTTTGTTTCTCCCAGACACTGCCCTTTTGCACGTACTGTAGTATACTCGGCAGAGATCAATTCATACTTCACCCGTGTCATATGGGACATGACTGGAGACAATGCTCTTGTTAAGCATCTGTCTTCATGAACTGAAATCAAAAGAGGGGTAAAGACAGAGAACACTTTGGTGTTTGTTTTATGATAACATACAATTTTTATTTCAAAGTATTTTGGATTCTTTCTTTCCTTAGTTATTAGGAATATACCTTAGGTTTCTTCATCATATAGTTTCAAGTGACTCAAATGCACATGTTGGCATCAAGCTTTGGGCAGCAATGTGGCCCAAATGCCACGGTTCAATTCATCACAATATTGCTTTCAAACTGATGAAGCATCTCAGATACCTTTGAAGCAGTTTCTTTATTTCTACTCCCAATTTGTATTATCTTGGGCTTTTCTTTTACTGTTCCAGGTAAATTTACACTTACACTAGCACAGTGCCATCTGAAATGCTTAATATTTCTATTGTTGCCACACAGCCAATGGCAGGCAACCAAGTTTCGCTAACTTTGTGCATAGTGCCAGTTAGCAGAAGTCCCACAGCAATATTCTTCATGGCTGCTGTCTTCATTTTATTTATTTTAACCGCCAAGCCACACCTTTTAGTTAGCACTGGATCATACATCCACTTTACCATCCCATTTAAGGTGTATAAAGCTGATGAATTGAGCACTTTCTCCATGTTTTCTCAGCTGTTAAGAACTGACTTATATGAGGATTTTGCTTGGTGAGCACTGGTTTCTTGTCCAAGTGGTAATTCTTCATGTGCGAGTCAAAAATGAATGCAGGCAGGCTAATTGACTGTAGGGGTTATCACACCCAAATTTGATCCTGTCCTCAGCAATGTCCACACATGGATATTTTTGAACAGGAACCAGACAATGGTGATCAAGAGTGGGAATTAGCTATTTTTTCCCCTCCCTTCATCAGCCATGCTGGGGTCCATTGTGGAATCCCAGAGTTCAGATCAGCTAATTTAACATGTTTCTGGTCTGTATGCCTCACAGCAAGCGGTACAATTACTGACTGAGCCACTGAGGAAGAAACGCTTGTATTTAGAGCTGTCAGCCCCAAAATGTCAGCTTGTTGAGACTATTACTGCCAGCCTTGGATCAGTGGTAATACTCTCAAGTACTGGTAACGGGGAAAATAGTGGGACTGAGGAAAGATAAATCTCCAGGAAATTATGCTTTCCACCCCAGAGTATTAAAACAAATAGCTGAGGAAATTGCAGATGCGCTAAGCTAATCTTCAAAGCTCTCGATTCGGGAATCGTGCTGTTAGATAGGAAATATGGCCATTATTTAAGAAGGGTGGGATAGAGAAACCAGGTACCTACAGGCCTATTAGTTTAATGTCAGTTGTGGGGAAACTACTAGAATCTAAACTTGACTTGTGTAGAAGATTGAGGGGTGATCTGATCAAGGTGCTTTAAATGTTACATAAGAATTAGGAACAGGAGTAGGCCATCTAGCCTGCTCCGCCATTCAATAAGATCATGGCTGACCTGGCCGTGGACTCAGCTCCACTTACCCGCCCTCTCCCCATAACACTTAATTCCCTTATTGGTTAAAAATCTATCCATCTGTGACTTGAATACATTCAATGAGCTAGCCTCAACTGCTTCCTTGGGCAGAGAATTCCACAGATTCACAACCCTCTGGGAGAAGAAATTCCTTCTCAACTCGGTTTTAAATTGGCTTCCCCGTATTTTGAGGCTGTGCCTGCTAGTTCTAGCCTCCCCTACCAGTGGAAACAACCTCTCTGCCTCTATCTTGTCTATCCCTTTCATTATTTTAAATGTTTCTATAAGATCACCCCACATCCTTTTCAACTCCAACGAGTAAAGACCCAGTCTACTCAATCTATCATCATAAGGTAACCCCCTCATCTCCGGAATCAGCCTAGTGAATCGTCTCTGTACCCCCTCCAAAGCCAGTATATCCTTCCTTAAGTAAGGTGACCAAAACTGCACGCAGTACTCCAGGTGCGGTCTTACCAATACCCTATACAGTTACAGCAGGACCTCCCTGCTTTTGTACTCCATCCCTCTCGCAATGAAGGCCAACATTCCATTCGCCTTCCTGATTACCTGCTGCACCTGCAAACTAACTTTTTGGGATTCATGCACAAAGACCCCCAGGTCCCTCTGCATCTCAGCATGTTGTAATTTCTCCCCATTCAAATAATATTCCCTTTTACTGTTTTTTTTCCCCCCAAGGTGGATGACCTCACACTTTCCGACATTGTATTCCATCTGCCAAACCTTCACCCATTCGCTTAACCTATCCAAATCTCTTTGCAGCCTCTCTGTATCCTCTACACAACCCGCTTTCCCACTAATCTTTGTGTCATCTGCAAATTTTGTTACACTACACTCTGTCCCCTCTTCCAGGTCATCTATGTATATTGTAAACAGTTGTGGTCCCAGCACCGATCCCTGTGGCACACCACTAACCACCGGTTTCCAACCCGAAAAGGACCCATTTATCCCGACTCTCTGCTTTCTGTTCGCCAGCCAATTCTCTATCCATGCTAATACATTTCCTCTGACTCCACGTACCTCTATCTTCTGCAGTAACCTTTTGTGTGGCACCTTATCGAATGCCTTTTGGAAATCTAAATACACCACATCCATCGGTACATCTCTATCCACCATGCTCGTTATATCCTCAAAGAATTCCAGTAAATTAGTCAAACATGATTTCCCCTTCATGAATCCATGCTGCGTCTGCTTGATTGCACTATTCCTATCGAGATGTCCCGCTATTTCTTCCTTAATGATAGTTTCAAGCATTTTCCCCACTACAGATGTTAAACTAACCGGCCTATAGTTACCTGCCTTTTGTCTGTTCCCTTTTTTAAACAGAGGCGTTACATTAGCTGCTTTCCAATTCATTGGTACATCCCCAGAGTCCAGAGAATTTTGGTAGATTATAACGAATGCATCTGCTATAACTTCCGCCATCTCTTTTAATACCCTGGGATGCATTTCATCAGGACCAGGGGACTTGTCTACCTCGAGTCCCATTAGCCTGTCCAGCACTACCCCCCCTAGTGATAGTGATTGTCTCAAGGTCTTCCCTTCCCACATTCCCGTGACCAGAAATTTCTGGCATGGTTTTTGTGTCTTCCACTGTGAAGACCGAAGCAAAATAATTGTTTAAGGTCTCAGCCATTTCCACATTTCCTATTATTAAATCCCCCTTCTCATCTTCTAAGGGACCAACATTTACTTTAGTCACTCTTTTCCGTTTTATATATCTGTAAAAGCTTTTACTATCTGTTTTTATGTTTTGCGCAAGTTTATCTTCGAAATCTATCTTTCCTTTCTTTATTGCTTTTTTAGTCATTCTTTGCTGTTGTTTAAAATTTTCCCAATCCTCTAGTTTCCCACTAACCTTGGCCACCTTATACGCATTGGTCTTTGATTTGATACTCTCCTTTATTTCCTTGGTTATCCATGGCTGGTTATCCCTTCTCTTACCGCCCTTCTTTTTCACTGGAATATATTTTTGTTGCGCACTATGAAAGAGCTCCTTAAAAGTCCTCCACTGTTCCTCAATTGTGCCACCGTTTAGTCTGTGTTTCCAATCTACTTTAGCCAACTCTGCCCTCATCCCACTGTAGCCCCCTTTGTTTAAGCATAGTACGCTCATTTCTGACACAACTTCCTCACCCTCAATCTGTATTACAAATTCAACCATACTGTGATCACTCATTCCGAGAGGATCTTTTACTAGGAGATCGTTTATTTTTCCTAAAAGGTTCTGATAGAGTAGATACTCATCATCATAGGCTGTCCCTCGAAACAAGGATGACTTGCTTCCACGCCAAAAAAGGATGAGTTCACAGGTGTTCCAATGAAGGTCCTAAGATTCCAGGTCCTGAACTACATCCTGAAGGGTGGAAGATGCCTGTGCATGGATTTTTTTTAACGTGTGGTGGCTGTTGCACTCGATACTATTTCCTTTGGTGGGGGATTGAAAAACAAGGTGACATAATCCTAAAATTAGAGCTAGGCCATTCAGGAGCAAAGTCAGAATGTAGTTTTTCATTCAAAGGGTAGTCGAAATCTGGAATTCAGTCCCTTAAAAGGCTGTGGATACTGGGACAATCAGAGCTTTCAAGACTGAGATAGTTAAGATTTTTGTTAGGCAAGGGTACCAAACGATATGAAGCAAAGGTAAAGGAGTTGAAGTGTAGATCAGCCATGATATAATTGAATGGCGGAAGCAGACTCGAGGGGTTGATCGGTTTCCTCCTGTTCCTAATGTTCCTATCTGCCCACCACAAAGGCTTTAAAACATAAAGGCTGATGTTTCACTGCAGTACTGAGGTAGTGTTGCTGTCAGAGATGCGGTCTTTCAGATGAAACGTTAAACGTTAAGCTCTCTCAGGTGGACAACAAAAGATCACATGGCACTATTTGTAGACAAGTAGTGGAGTTCTCCCAGTGTACTGACCAATATTTATCCCTCAACCTACACCACCGAAACACATTATTTGATTGTTGTTTGTGGGACTTTGTTATGTGCAAATTGGCTACTAAATTTGCCTATGTAACAACAGTGACTACATTTAAAAAGTACTTCATTAGCTACAAAGTGCTTTGGGTCATTCTGAACATGGTCCAATATAATTGCAAGTTCATTCTTTACATGCAGTGTTTGTAGTTGCAAGATAAAATTTACGAGATAGACAGAAAGCATTGGGAGGCCATTATAGCACAACCAGATGTCTACGCGTGCAGATGTCACTGGAGAACTATCAGGAGTGGGAAAGCTGGTTTGCTTTTTCCCATCTGAACCCAGAGGTGCTGAATCCAGTTGCAGCACCCAACTGCTATCCTGGTTAAGGTCAACTTTCAAATTTGAATGGTTTAGTACGGGCTATTATACTGTAAGCATAACTGCTGAAACTGTAAAAACAAGGATTCATCGCGATAAGAACAATATTGCCATTAAACAAAGAACTACTGAAATTATAAGACAGTGTAGGAACATAATGTAAGCTACTGTAGGAACATGGCGATAAGCTTTAACCTCAAGGACGGGCACATGAACAGATTGGAGAAAAACTCATATGTTAGCAAACAACATTTTCCTTTTTTGGTAATAAGGGAAGCTACCACTAAAGGTATAAAAAAGAGGATGACTGTAGAAATAGCGGGAGTCCACGAGAAGCATTTAAAGAAGAGGTTGTAAGCACGTGCTGTTCTATATTTTCTATACATGTATGTGTTGTTTTGAAATACTGAGTCACTCAGTTTCTGGGTCTGAACTGAATTAGAGTAATCGATTCTAACGGACCTGAGTTTACAGACTGTCTGATCAAATTCTTAAATTATGAATACTGGTTCTCTGTGGCTGGCCACCGCAATCAACTGGTTATTTAATTATATAAACTGTCGCTGGTTCGAGACATTGAAATGTCATGTAACAATTGGCACCTCTGATTTATAACAGGGAATCAATAATTTAAGCTCTATCAGACTGAATTGTTGAGTATAAATGAGGTGACTGGAGTCGTTATGTTTAGTATCGGAGATCGTGAATACAGTTGCTATCTAAAAAAGCCTAGTTAAATGCAAGGCATTAATGAAGTCCACCGTAAGATTGTGCCCACAAACACTTGGGAGATTCAAGGTAGTCCTGCTTTGTCTCATTCATTGTGGGCTATTTTTAAAGAAATTGGAACAGTTAATTCTGCTTGGATGTTCTGGATTATGTTTGGTAATGAACCTTTGGAGTCTTGTGACGGAATATGGTCAAAAAGGACCTGAGTCCAGGAATATTCTGAAGGGTTTTCTGCCATCTATGGCATCAACCGGAGACATTTATTGATTGCTCTGTATTCATTAGACCCAAGTTAAATTTATTTTAACACAAACACCAAAGAGTTAATAAAATAAGGGGTATTAAACACCTCTCAACTACAAAACGACAATAAATGATTTAACGAAAATTGGAGAATAATATGAAACAAATATAGGTACATCCTTGTGTACATAAGACATAGTTAGGAAATACTCTGATTTTTAAATGAGATGAACTAAAGTTCTTCCCCAACAGGATTGGGTTTCACAGAAATATGAAAGTTAGTAATATCATCATCATAGGCAGTCCCTCGAAATCAAGGAAGACTTGCTTCTACTCTAAAAGTGAGTTCTCAGGTGGCTGTACAGTTCAATGCGGGAATTATAGTCTCTGTCACAGGTGGGGCAGACAGTGATTGAAGGAAAGGGTGAGTGGGAAGTTTGCGACGAGACTCGAGGTGCTCAGCGCCCTCCCAGATGCTCTTCCTCTACTTTGGGCGGTCTTGGGCCAGGGATTCCCAGGTGCCGGTGGGGATGTTACACTTTATCAAGGAGGCTTTGAGGGTGTCCTTGAAGCATTTTTTCTGCTCGCTTGCCATGTAGGAGTTCAGAGTCGAGCGCTTGCTTTGGGAGTCTCATGTCAGGCATGGGAATGATGTGGCCCACCCAACGGAGCTGGTCGAGTGTGGTCAGTGCTTCAATGCTGGGGATGTTGGCCTGAGCGAGAACACTGACGTTGGTGCATCTATCCTCCCAGTGGATTTGAAGGATCTTGCGGTGATGGTGATAAGAACGTAAGAAATAGGAGCAGGAGTAGGCCATACGGCCCCTCGAGCCTGCTCCGCCATTTAATACGATCATGGCTGATCCGATCATGGACTCAGCTCCATTTCCCTGCCCGCTCCCCATAACCTCTTATTCTCTTATCGTTTAAGAAACTGTCTATTTCGGTCTTAAATTTATTCAATGTCAACGTTAACAATCAACTAATGGTTTCTGCATGTTTTAATAGATTTGCATTTCCTAGGGATGCAAGTTCTTTATAGTTATAACGTGTGCCCGTGATATTGGTGCTCAAAGTAACAATGGTAAAGACTGGGGGAAACATTTCTGCTTTCACAGATGTTGTTTGAAAACTGGAAATCAAAGACGAGTTACCTAGACCCATTTTAGGCTGAAATTTATTTTGACAGAACTCATGTGCTTTTGATTTGGCAAATCTTATCTATGACTTTAATTGTATCATGATATTTGTGCAAGTTTTATTTTAAGTTAAATTGTTGCAGCAAGTTTTATAAATCCAGAGGATACATTATACCACCATTAAATGCACAATGAGATCAAATAAAAGTAAAGGGGAGTTTTGGAGAATAGTTACATGCAGGATAAAGTCTTGTTTTAAATCAATTCACACTCTTTCAAATCACTGCTTCTTTAAATTTGCAGACAGCAAGTCTGAAGCTGCTGTTGTGGTGGCTGACTCCACCTAGTCCTTCCCAAGATTTTCAAAGTTTGCACAGCCAAGAAATAATGAACCCTTTGCTTCTATTCTCCCAAGTGTTGAGAATTGAGCTTTGCTTGAATATTTAATAATCAAAATGTTGCTACATTGCAATGCTGAATGTAAAGACATCATGCTGTATTAGAGATTTTTTTTTAAGTGTCAAGACTTAATTTGAGTCTTTAATTACACTCCCCAATGATGGCAGAAGGAAATCAGAAAATTGTCAAATGTACGTTATGCAGACTAAAAGAAAGACTTGGCTTTATATAGGGCTTTTCACTACCACCGGACATCTCAAAGCGCTGTGTAGCCAATGAAGTACTTTTGGAGGGTAGTCACTGTTGTAATGTGGGAACAGTGACTACACTGTACGTTATACAGGCTAACCCATTCAAGGGTTCTCTAGAAGAGCCACAATGGATTTTTTTGTCCTTTATCACAGGTGATCATGGTTTGCGGGACCGAGTTCAAAAAAAAATGTGAGTGCATCCATAAGAAACATAAATCACCTGGGAACAACCCTAAAGGATATCAATCAGGAATCAATGCACAATTTAGTGAAAGTCAGGAAAGAGTAGCAAGAGTAGTTAATTAATAGTTTTATCTTGAAGATGGTTGTATCCTTGCCTATACTGAACAATGCAAAGCATGTATTTTATAACCTGACCATTACCTGAAAAATTGGGACCATGTAGGAGACCATAATCAAAGACCTTCAGACACTCACTGATCTTTTGATAACATAGTCTGAAAGCGCAAGAATGGCTTGTATTTAAGGTCACATGATATGACCTTGGGATACCGCTGTGTTTGCAGATGTGATACGTTGTGCGTGGAGCAACTAGTATGCAGAATGAATGGGTCTCAGACATGCTCAGTAATGTTGACAACACCAATACATGAAATGGTTAATGTGGCTTAAGAGACTGCGAACAGTTTGAGTTTAACGCAAATAGAGTAGGCAAAGCATACCGCCTCTTTGCAATGTTTGTGTGTGGTGTGGTCAATGACAATTGAGAGCATAACTTCCACTTTGCACCATACTGGGTGTGGGGACAACCAATTTTTCTTGGGCAACATATGATCCGAATGCAGTACAAAGGCTGTAGTACATTCCGTTCTGTTGGTTGCTTTGTACACAGCTTTAGTCTATGTTCCTCAGTCCCCACACTGATGGGGACCTTCTGCACCTTTCTGTAGTGAGGGGTGCGCCTGGGGCTGGGATCATACTGTGCGTAGGAAGGCGCAGCATGGGCCAATAGCGAGGCTGTGAGGTTGTGAGGCTCAAATTGGATTCTATGAATTCCACGTAGAGAGAGATCCTGTGGGAAGCAGGAAGGAAGGAGGACAGTAGGAGTATGTTTGAGTTTGTGTGTATGTATTGGCACATGCAGAGGAGCCTGGCCCTTTAAAATGAGTTCATCAGTCAACTGAGTACTCATAGTGTGAAAGTAAGTCATCTTCGACCCCGAGGGACTGCCGATAATGAATGAAATTCATAATCCAAGAGGGCACTGGAATATGTTGCTCTAAAATGGTCTTTGCTTGAATACTAGGCCTTTGTAAAGGCCACCTACCAGTTTGCAGAATCTGAGAGGAAGCAACTCTTGGCTAGAACAAGTATTGAACACATGGTGCCACTTTTTAACTAAAGAAACATAACTTGGTGTTCTTCAGTGCTTTTGATCGCATCTGATTCGAATTATACAACCAGCCAAAAACTGTGAATCCAAACAGTATTTTACAAAATTCAAAAATAATGGCACGGCCTACAACAGTTATTTGGACATAGTCATAGGGGATGGTAATGACGACAGATGTCGTGAAGAAAGTTTATTGAGGTATCAAGGGCCAAATCACAGATTTCCCATACTCTATTACGTGCTGCAGCAACCCTAGTGAATAAGGAGAGATTGTTTCCACTGATTGGCGAATCGGTAACAAGCAGCCAAAGAAGATTATTAGACTAATGAAAGGGAAAGTTAGAAGCAATTTTTTTTTTAAAGTAGATTATTGGACTTTACCACAAATAGCTATTCAAGCAAAGGCTATAGCATCGCTTAAAGGGGAATTGGATAAATATTTGAAAAAGAATATAAGAAAAGAGCAGGGAAACAGGGTTAGCGTAGATAGGTCAATTTGAAGAACTAACGCTGGCAAAAGTAGGATGGGCCAAAATGGCCTACTTATGTGCTGTAATAATAAATGTTTCTTTAATAATTACCTTTGCATTTAGTGTTATTTCAACACTTACTCTCAGGAAGAGGAAGAGTTTGTTTGGATGTGTAAGGCAAATGTGCCAGTCAAACCATGAGAAACGAAAACAAACAGTACAAAGAACTACAGTCGTTGGAAACATGAGAACATGGCCATTTGCAAAGAGTGAGAGGTACAGTGATTTTTTGTACTCCATAGGGTCTGGAAAATACCCGCCCCAGGCCTTTGCCAAAGCTTCAATTCATGCAGTCACGAGGAGGTGTACGAGTTGATGCATCTCGCAGATAAGCATCTTGTTTTTATTTAGTATCCCTCCTGATGCCCTAGCTGAGGATTCACCACACGTAGGTAATTGCAGATCTGCATCCTACCATTGCTGTGTACTTTGGGAACAGCAGACTACACCTACGAATTAAGAGTTCTCAAAATGATTGTGACATCACCATGCTCAAATAGACTGCTGAGAGTCACTGTCTGGGTTCCCATGTGAAGAATGTGCATGAGGGCAAGGTACTGGAAGACTCTGGCACCCGTGGAACTGTACCTTACCAGGGTCCGTGCCTTGAGGAGGGGTGGGGAAATTGGGGAGGGAGAAGAATGGTGCCCTACAACACGATTCCATTGGGTGATCAGATGGTGGGAAAAAAACACTTTGTAATTGGACAGTAACAGAAGGTAATGCAAACAACTTTGCCTGTTTATTAATAACTTAAAACAAATCAACACTCTTCACATGATGCTAATTAAGTACAAATGATCATTTAACAATTGAGAAAATGTTACTTCTAACAAATGTCCAGATTGAGTACTGTGCACCGCATTTGCTGTAATGTCCAGGACATAGGTCACATCTTTGTGCAGCTTTTGATAATCTGCAAAAATATGCGCACTTCCAAAAGGTCCAGTGGGTAGTGAGCAGCTAAGCTGACTGGAAAGATGCCAGATTCAATGCCCAGTCAATTCTGTTAGCTGAACTCAGGCTAGGAGGGTGCTAATTTTTCCTCTCCCCTCTTAAAGGCACTGATCCCTCGCTTGGATACGGCTCTGTGGTACCAGTTGCACTCCAGTGCATTGCCTAAGTGGTCATTATTCATGCGAGTCTGAACAGTGGGAGTCAGCAGGCTTTTTAAAGGTGGGAGAATGAGGTGGCCCAGCCCAATCCTCTCCTCACCCAACATCTACACACATACACTTGCAGTAGAGGTCAACAACTTGCATTTATATAGAACCTTTATTGAAGTAAAACATTCGAAGGAGTCTCACAGAAGTGTAAGCAGACAAAAACTGACACCAAGCCAAAGAAAGGGACATTAGGATTGGTGACTAATTGCTTGGTTTTATGCAGACTCTTCAAGGAGCGAGGTGGAGAAGTGACTAGCTTTGGGGAAAGAGTTCTAGAGCTGAGGGCCTAGAGGGCTGAAGGCACAGTCACCAATGATGGGGTGAAGGAAGTGGGAGATGCACAAGAGGCCAGAATTGGAGGAACGCAGAGTAGTGCTGAAGGAGGTTACAGAAATAGGGAAGGATTTGAACACAAGGATGAGAATTTTTTTTAAAATTTTAAATGGAGGCAATGGCGGGCTGGGAGAAAAATGCAAGTTCAGCAAGCACAGGGGTAATGGGTGAACATCAGAGTTTTGGATGAGCTCAAGTTTATAGAGGGTGGAAGATGAGAGGCCAGATAGGACAGCATGGGAATAGTCGAGTCTGGAGGTAACAAAAGCAATAGATAGAGGGTTTAAGCAGCAGATGAGCTGAGGTAGTGGCGATGACAGGCAACATTAGAGTTGGCAGTAGGCGTGGTTTTTGTGATACAAGAAAGGATATGGATCAGAGTCAGAGTCAAATAAAATGCAGCAGTTGTGAATTATCCAGACAGTGGTTAGGTAGGGGGTTGGAATCTGTGGTGAGGGAACGGAGTTTGTGGCGAGGGACAAGACAATGGCTTTGGCCTTCCTAATGTTGGATGTCGGACAAGCAGTCTGACAACACAGAGGCAGCGGAGAGGATAAGAGGTGTGGCGGTGAGGTAATGCTGGATATCATCAGCATACATGTGGAACCTGATGTCTTTTCAGATGATGTCACCGACGGACAGCGTGTAGATGAGAAATAGTAAAGGGGTCAAGGAACTCCAGATAGACCCTAGATAGTGATCAGGAATGGGAAACCCCTGGCTGATTTCTCTCTCCAAAATGCAGGGATCTGAAGCCAAATTAAAAACCCTGCATCCAACCCAGCTGAAGCCAACCCAGGTTAACTAACTCAGCATTGGTGATCAAATTTAGTACCTTTGTTAAACCACTGGAGGAACTCAAATTTGCCAAGTGCAACTAATCCATCACAAAGCAATAAGTGAGCAAGGATCCCATTCTATCTTAACACTGGCACTTTGGCGCAAATTACACTATAGATCATGTGAGAGCATAAAGTTAACACTTGAATGTATGAAAATGTGTAAGCTAATCAGTTTGATACATCAAAATGCTCTTGATTATTAAAAGCATAAATTTTCCACAGACATAAGTATCTAATAGTTCTCATCTGCATGACTTTTACTCAAAAGCATTTTGGCAGAGCTGTCTGAGAAATGTGCTAGAGTAGAAACTCAGATAAATTAGACTTTGAAATCACGTCAGGTTACTTAGAAAACTACAAATAACTTCTTCTTAACATTCTTGTTACTTAAACCTCCTTCAGTCACATTTCTCCCCACCCCCACCTCAATCTCCTTAAGTAACTGCATCATTTGCACCATTCACATCAAAAATTCAAAGCTACACCAACAGCGTGTTTAATGTCATGTCTTTGCTCCTCCACTCGAACCACAGTGTTGTTGAGACGTTTGCCAAGAACTATTGATGTTTGTAAATTCGCCAATAGCAGCTCAAAACCAATTCTGCCCCAAAGAAAATCACTGAAGGACTCCATCCATAAGCCAAAGGAATGCCTCCCTTTCAGCTCCTCAAATGCTACAAGAGATTAAGTCACTGAAAAGAATCTTAATTTTTATTCTTCTTTCATTCAGTCGAACATGTTGCTGCAGTTGTCTCTTACAGTCCTTTTATGGGCTGAATAAAAAGAATTGGGGTTTCTTTTCTTCTGAGTCTCTAGTCAAAGGGATTTCTTTTTTTAATCGCACGCTTTGACGCATGTGACAGGGGTATGGATACATTAATCCTTTGTCTCAAAGGGAGGGGCTAAAAAACACTCTCATGGTGAATGCGTCTGAAAGACCCATGAACTTAGTTCCTGAGAGACGACAAGTTTTCTGACAAATGTTGCAAAACACAGAATGAAAGAAATAACTTGTATTATCTAGCACCTTAATACATTAATCCTAAAGCACTTCACATTAAATTAATTGCTGTTTGAGGTGTGGTTACTGTTGCTAGCGTAGGCAAATATGGCATTCATTTTGCACACAGCAAGGTCCCACAAACAGCAAATGATCAGCTATTTTTGGTGGAGTAAAGAATGTCGGCCACAGTAACACCCTGGTTGTCTTCAAATAGCACCATTTGATCTTAAATGTCCACCTAAGCAGTCAGGCAAGGCATTTCCAACAGCGTTGCGCTCGCTCACTACTACACTGGAGTGTCAGCCTATATTATCTGCCCAATTGCTGGAGTAGGGTTTGTAGCCGCCACCTTCTGACTCACATGTAGGAAGGAGTGCTATTCACAGAGCCAAGCTGACACAGACAAAAACACAACTGTATAAAAAATGCTGCAAGTCACCCTTGGTGAAGACCTATACTGAAAGAGTTAAGCCCCATTTCATAATTACTTTGTATGTACTAACCAAGTGTTCCTGTGCAATATTTTTTCAGCAATCAATTCATAATGATTCAACTTCAAATGCGATCACCTTTTTGGCCTAAACCACAATGGATTTCACTGTGGAGGAACATTAGATGAAGTGCCTTAAGAGCAGAGTTAAGTGCAGAAATATGGAGAGAGTAAAAAAAATCTTTCGGATTTAGGGCTGCTGGTTGCTAAATCCACACTGCCCCCATCCCAAAAATGGCATCCATTTTTGATAAGTTTTTTAAAACTGTGATTGCTGTCTGTTAGATTGTCAAACTGTAGCAGTGTCAAACTGCAGTAAACCTTCAACTGCAGTAAAAATAAAATACATCATAATTAAAAGATTCCAAATTAAAAAATTCAGCGATTTTTACAATAGTGATGAAAATACCAACAGCATGATTCAGTATCAGGTAAGTGATATGGGTCAGCACAACACAATTTCTTATAACGGGGGTACATGCGAGACCAACATTTGGGGAGTCTCGATTATCAGCCAATTTCTATTGCCCATGGGGATTGGTGGGCAGGGGCGAGGTTCCCTTCATAAAGATGGTTAATAAAGGCTCCAATATAATGGGAGAATTGATTTTATATTTGGATCAGGTATATGGTTTTTGGAACAGCAGCACAAAGCAGATGTTATTCAAAGTGTTATTGTATCCTACATTAACATGTATTCATTATGGTCTCTTAAGGCTGCGACGCAAGAATGTAGTTGTGGCAAATACCCCTTTTCCTGGCATCAGACGCACTTTGCGAATGCATATAGGCTGTTCCCACTGTTCCCGTGGTGACAGAGACCCACTTTTTGTGGGTTTTGGGAACTGCCATGGATTGATTCACCAGCGCCTGTTCTGGCTGGTGCCTTGGTGGAAACTGGCACTGGATTGAAAAATAAACGGTGAAGAACACAGACAGGAGGCCATTATAGCACCACTCCCCTGAAACTGGCATAGCAAAGTGAAAATACCTCAAATCTTATCTCGTACCTTGCATCCTTCGCAAGCGCTGACTCCATAGTGGTAACCTGACGACTTGTCTTGGCAGACGAAGCAGGGTTTGTATACGCGTGGAGGAGGGGGTGGGGAAGGTGGACTGGGCACAATCTCCTCTGAGCTAGTACTCTGTGTTTCTATGGCTGAAATACAAAATAAAAGAAAAAAAATCAGTCTGAATTTAAACTTAAAAAAAGGAATTCAACAACATTTAAAGTTTTCACTGCACTCAATTCACAACTATAACGATCGTAGGAAAGGGGAACTTGGAACAGAGAGAAGATATATTTAGACTATGTGTCTTTTTTGACAAAGTATTCTACAGTATGATGGTATGTGGGAGCTGATCATTACACATTGAACTGACACCATCCGGTATATTTACCGATCCCATACTCCTTGCAGAGAACTGTGCGCAGAGAGAGAGTGGATCGGAGAATGGGGCTTTATTCTGTAGTCCTTTCTCCAATCCTCATTTGATTTCCATCATGAAAACATTAACTAAATGTTTGTAAACCCATCTTGAGGTGCAGCATATGGACCATCAAGTTACCATGATTTCTGCAGCCCAACCATACTTGGTCCATCATTTCAATATCATCCTGCCCTTTGGAACAGACAAAATGATTATACCCGAGTTTATTTTCAATATACAGTATTGTACTTCTTTCAAGTATTGCCGTTGGATAATTTTAGATGCTATTTCTGCTATAGCACAATCTTCTGTCAGCTGTTTTCTGCTTTCTTCTGTGGGTTGTAACTTAATAGTTTTATTGTTCTATTCATTTTAAGTAACAATTAGTAATACTTTGATATAATTCTATCAAAGTTTGCCATGATACTTCTGCAACTATCGATCTACTCAATTACTCGCTCATCTCTGCCTTAGATGCCCTTGTCCCCTTACTCTCTTCCACCCTGGTCGTTTCCCCTTCAAGTCCAAGGGGCATAGACAGGAACATAAAGATAACCCCCAGTTTCTCTTCTCCAGTACCAACTGTCTCCTTTAAGCCCTCTCCCCCTTACCCCTCTACCCTCACCTCCGACAACAAATGCAAGAGCTCATGAACTCCTTTGTTACTAGGAATGAGAGCATCCATTCACCTGCCCATCCTTCCCCTTCCGCAGCAAGCCAGGCAACCCAGAAGGTTCGTCATATCCTTTCTCTCCAGTCTCCCGTCATGTCCTCTCCAGGTCCATCTTGACCATAAGACTCACCCCCTGATCTGAGGGTGCAAGGGTGAAAATAGCAGAGGCTTTCAATCCTCCTTGGAAATGTGCCAGAGGACTGGAGAGTTGCAAATGTTACACCCTTGTTCAAAAAGGGATAAACCCGGTAACTACTGACCCACTTCAAATTTAAAATTCATATCCTCCTGTCAAATCCCTCCATAGCCTCACCACTCCCCATCTCTGTAACCTCCTCCAGCCCTACACAATCTTCCAAAGTAAATCTGCCAGATGGCAACACCTTTTTTAACGAATGTTTTCTTAGGCCTAAAGGTCAAATGCTCAACAGTACAAACTAATAGAAGGAAGAAAATAAACAGAATAAACACATCTTTATATAAAGTCCGTAAATGACTGCAGCACAGGCTCTGATTAATATCTTGTGGTCCTCTTTTTCTAGTTATCAGTCAACATAACCACTTCAAAATCCTTGCCTCAATCCCTTGATTATAGTCTTTACAGCTGTTGGCAGGCTACAGAATCATAGCAAGATCTAGACATTCAAAATTACTGTGGGAGGGCAGGAAAAACTGTTATTACACATTCTCGTAAATCCTGCTGACAATGGGGGAATAAATGTTAGAAAAAAACACATAGCATACTTGCGACCCTGTGGTTTTGAATTGGAGAACAAAACAGTGACGGGAAATACTGCATCCACCAAAAATACCTGCTGTACTAAGGTTTGAAGAGCCAATCAGCTGAAGAGAAACACCAAGTAAAATAACATGGGGAACATTTTCCCTGTTTTACTACTTGCAGTGAAATCTCAAACCTCTCTACAAAGTGTCCACTTAGAATTTTGCTTCAAATGGCTAAGCAGTGGTAGTACCTTCACCTCGGAGTTAGAAAGTCATGGCTTCATGCCCCACTCCAGGAACCTGAGCGCTTAACCTATGCTGACACTCCAGTGCAGTACTGAGGATAGACTGGTGAAAGTGTTGCATTGTCGGAAGTGTTGTCTTTCAGATGACATTAAGCCGAGGCCTTGTCTGTCCTCTCAGGTGGATGTAAAAGATCCCGTGACATGTTTTGAAGATGAGCAGGGGAGTTTTATTGCTGTCCTGTCCAACTTTATTCCTAAGGAGCACCATCGAGAAAACAGATTACCGGTATTTCCATCATTGCTGTTGTTGCGAACTCGCTCTGTGCAAACTGGCTGCTGCGTTTCCCCACATTAAAAAATAAACCATACTTCGAAAGTATTTCATTGGCTGTGAAGCGCTTTGGGACGCCCTGAGGTCGTGAAAGCCGCTATTTAAAAACAAGATCTTTCCTTCTTTATATGAAAGGAAGGCTCATCAATCAATGCCCACTAGATGCTGCAACCTTGAGCACCATAGGTGCACGATATAGTCAACATTGACGAAGATGAAGTTTCAGCATCTTGCTCTTCAGTCTGCTTTCACCTGTCCTGTTTTAACTTGGACGCCCCAACATTACACCGAACTGCTAAGAAAATCAGCCGTTGCACCCGATGAACTGATTTGCCCATTCTAAATTGAACCACACACACACCAAGCGCCGACTCAAATTCCAATTACTTTCAATGTTTTGAAGGTTGACACATATGCATCCAGCCTTGGTTTGAAACGACATTTCTTTCAATTATTGGTTATTCTGACTATCTACTTCAACTCTACTCGCTCCCTGTGTCCTCTAGTATCGTGCCTGTATGGCTAATCTTCATGTACAAGCCTGGACAGTGGGTTTTGGCAGACTATTCGCTAATTGAGAGTGTAGCAGCCAAGGCTGACCCTGTTCTCACTGAATACTTTCCAACAGGGATCAATGGAAAGTGATCAGGATCAGCAGCCATGGCTGATTTTTTACCTTTTCTTATACAGAGAGGCTGAGACAGATTGTTGCACTCCAAAACTGTACCAGCCTAGACCAAATAACTCAGCACTGCCCGGGTATCAAACCTGGTATGTATGCTTCTCTATATCAAATCTTTTAGAGAGTTAGAAAATCCTGATAACTATAATTACATAGGATATACAGCACAGAAACAGGCCATTTTCCCGTTCAGTTCATGCTCCACTCGAGCCAAGAATATGGTCAGCTGCGATGGGACAAAAAAAAGCATAAAAGTAAATTCTAGTGTAAACAAACGCTGGACAAATCCTTGCTCAGGTCAACTGAAGTAGGTCACCCCTACTTTTATATTTTAGCTGCATTTTCTTTAATGCTGGCAAAAATACCAAAAGGAAGTGATCAATCAGAGCAAAGAAGCCCATAGGACACACAAGTTTCTTCAGGCAACAGCTTCAGAAACTCTCAGACTACAAACAACATAAACAGACACTGAGAATTACTCACCAACTGAAGGTTGATCACTATCTGCTTTGACTTTCATTGTCAATTCAAGTTCATTCACATCTTATTTTTGGCAAAATGATGTGTGGGGGAAAAAAATCTCAACAGTGCAGTGTTATAGATTTTGCTTCTTATCAAGCACCGAGCCTCAGCTCTAAAAGAGTGTGACTGCAAAGCATTTGACTAATGGAGCTTAACCTTCACATATCAGGATACTGAAGGTTGGAGCAGGCATTTGAAAATCCAGAACATGGGCTCCTTGATGGTTCAAATGAGGTTATTCAGCAAGTAGCTAAGCCATCAGGAATGCCCAAGGTTTAAACCCTGATTTGTGCTTAGTAGCTGATCTCAGCTAAGTGATGCAAATGGTCCCCTGTGTGTTGTGTCTGGGTCAAGAAGGGATAAATCAGCCAAGTTGCCTGAACCTGATCATCTGTTGGAAGTGTACATGGGTGGGTATCAGGTGAGGACAGGGTCAGACTCAGCACGCCCCTGCACCCGCCCGACCACGGTAGAATAACCTAGTGACACTTCTTGTCAAGTTTCATACATAAATAATGGTCACTTGGTCAAGATGGCACTAGGCAACTGGTGCCGTGGAATTGTAGCTCAGAAAGAAGTCAAAGCTGTTGGGAAGAGGAGAGAACAGGATGGAAGATAAGGGAATGGAAGAGGAATGGATTGTGGTTGGGTGAAAATGGGCAAGAAAAAGAGTGTGTGTTTGCAATTTACAATTTTAAAATACATTTCAGACATGTTACTTTACTCTGACAGGCTTTACCATTCCTTCAGAAAATGGAATTATTTCCCAATGTAATAATTCAATGTTTAGTCTGCGTTGTAGGTTAAACTGTGCAACTACTATCCAGTTACAGGTCTTCAGTTTACTCAGGAGATCATCTGCACTGGAAAATTATTGACCTAGTTTTCCACCCTCACATCATCCAAAGACGTGGTTTGCATCATGAAAACAGCACTTGTATGTGACTTTGTGATACTGAGCTCTTCTGATGCTTTTCATCTCCCAAAATAATCATGATTCCTGGTTAAATTTTAACAGCCCTGTAACAAAGTAGGCCACTGACTTCTAGTCTTCTTCTTTCGTATAGTAGTAGCAAAAAAATAAATTATCAATATCTAAGTCAGATATCCAGGCCAAAGCTTTCGGTGTAACAGCGGGATACCTTGTAGGCCGCCTGTGAGTTCCCTCTGAGGGCAGTGCTCGCTGATGTGCCCCAGGGTCTGATTAGGAGCTCCACGGTCACATGATGGGGATACTTTAATCTTCCACCGATGGAGAAGGTGGCAGCATCGACCGTGACCAGTTCTGAGGCAGTTGATGGTTGTCCCGTTTGCGAGGAAGGTTTGATCCTTCAGGTTGTACTGTGAGGTCCTCTATAAGGAATCCATTTGGTATGTCGTGACTTCTAGTAGAATGATCACTCAGGTATTTTTTGTATCTGGTCTGCAAACACAGGCTGGTCCAATGACATCACTTATCATCAACATACACAACATGATCAAGTGCGGCCAAATATATTGTTTACCGTATGACTGAGGTCCAGCATTTCTAGGACACAACAGAAATGTGCGAAGCGTTCAAACAGCAGTGAGGAAATATTGCAATGACCTCATGTGTGCCCTAACTAATACTTTTAACTAAAAGACTTTGAATATTTTTTGCAATAGATGTAACTGTCTCATGTAGCACAAACCTACGCTGGCGGTCAACATTGTCCCTTTAACTTTAATTCTGAAGCTATATTTTTCTGCCAACATGCTAAAATGTAATAATGTGCATAAAAAGAGTAGGTCTTTCAGAATTCAACGGCGTTCTTAGTAAACATTTCCAACTGGCCCGGGCTGGAGTGGGATGAAAATAAAATTTGCCAGGATTGCCACTAGTGATTGCTATCCAGTATGCTGCACTGAGAGTGCCCCTGCACTGAGAATAAGTGAGGACAAGATCAGGCTTAGCAGTCAACCAGCTTCCTGACAATCATTCTCCGGGCTCAATAATGGGCAAAGTACCCAAGGGCAGAGACAGTGAAACAGTGGAGAAAACTGGAAAAGAAAACGTATGTAGAGTCTGAAAATACAACTGGCAAACATTACTGGAAAAAGCCACTCGGGTACACTAAACCATGTTGTTTTTACTCTAAGAAAATGGGGAAAAAGATTTTCTTTATATTTTTGTGCTGTGACGCTGACACTCTGTGCTGTATTGACAGCCAATATGGCAACGCTACCTATGACCTTGGAGCACGTGACATCACAGAAATCCATCTATTAGTTTGCTACTGGTTCAGCGCTATTGCATTACTGTCAAATTTTCGAATATGCTCTTTGAGAAGTTGTCCCAGGAGAAATGCCTGTTCACTTAGTGAAGATACAGGTCAGGCGTAAATAATCGGTCTAAATTTGTTAGTAGGATTTTGGCTCCAGCTGCTGTGGTCTTCCCGTAGGGATTAAGAGCTACGTGACTTGTGCGTGATGTCTGGTAAGTATCAGTGTGTAACAGATGAGGGGAAGGGTGGTGATGTACTCGGGGCACAGCCTGCAGTGTTCTTTTCTGAATGCTTATCAGTGTAGAACGCTGGAAAGCACGCATCAGTAAAAAATGTACACAAACCCAAAACCAGCAGAGAAAATCTGCACTTTCATCAATTCCTTACTGGCTTTGAGAATGCAGGGGTATGTAGGAGTATGCACATTACAAATAGATGCTTTCTGTCAGAAACAATTTGGCTTTTCAAACAGTTGCTAGTGTTAACGTTTCTCCTTTCTTGCACTTCCAACTATTCCAGACAGACGACATGCCCTGCACATTCCTCCTCTAGGAACAAGAGCAGATATGGGGTGGCATCATCATCATCATAGGCAGTCCCACATATCGAGGATGATTTGCTTCCACGCCAAAAAGGGATGGGTTCACAGGTCTTTCAATGAAGGACCTAATATTCCAGGTCCCGAACTGCATGTTGAAGGGTGGAAAATGCCTGTGCGTGAATCTTTTTAATGTGTGGTGGCCGTTGCACACCAGCTCTGCTGCACGGACCTAGTGCGCACACATGTTGCAGTGTGGGCTGGCCCGTGCTGCCCCTGGGCCCTCGTCTCTTCTGGGCCCCCGATCATGTTGCTCCATGATCTCTCGCTGCTCCTCCGCCCCGACCTCGCCGCTCTTGCTGTATCTGCCCACGCTCCAATCACCGACCTGGGTTATGGTAACGTCCAATCCAGTCGTCCTCTTCACAGCCATCACTCTCCTGCACCAATACGCGCTGTACCTTGAAGTGGTATGCATCTGCACGCCACTCCTTTGAAGGCCCCGATCTGGCTTGTCAACCATCAATGATACTGTGTGATTGATTGCTAAAATGTGCAGCGCGTGATGACGTGGTATTAGTTCTTCCTTCAGCTTCTGTTTGATGCCTCATTTAGTGGGCAAGTTAGAAGGTGCAGAAATTCATCCAAAAACGTAAAGATGGCAGAACTAGTAGTGAAGGTTTGAGACAACAGAGGAGTGTTTAGCGACCCCGATGTCCCAATGACTAAATACCAGTACAAAAGCAAAATACTGGCTCCCTCCTCCCCCCCTCCCAAAGCCTGTTTCTCCTTGTCTCTAATGGCCAGTTGGTCATTATCCCACCATTCACACCCTATCTTGACTAATGTTTTTCTCACTCCTGGCATTACCATTTGAATTTGCGCCATCATCCCTTTTGTTTCTCTAATCTCTCCTGTCTTCCAGCCTATCACAGACCTTCCTTTTTGTTCTTTCTTCCCCTCCCCCTTTCAGTGCTTGTTAAGAATCTCTTCTTTCTGAACACTCTCCAGTTCTGACGAAGGGTCATCGACCTGAAACGTTAACTCTGCTTTCTCTCCACAGATGCTGCCTGACCTGCTGAGATTTCCAGCATTTTCTGTTTTTAGATTAAATACCAGTGTGATATTGAGTTTACAGACTAGTAACTCCTATGATTAATCCTGGGCCTGTATTGATCTTAGGTGGGGTGACAGTAGGAGTGCTACAAATGGCCTCACCTGCCCTGGGTTTGGAAGGAGAAAAAAATGAGCAAAATTCCCGCTGCAGATTGCGATGCAGTGACCCTAGCACTGAAGTACACATGACAGGATTAGGCTCAGATGTGACGTGCCTATAGTCGGAATAGCCTAATGATACTCACTCTCAAGATTCATACATGCAAAATGACCACTTGGGTGAAGTGGAAGAGAGCTGCCAGCACTTGTGGAACCGGACCCCAGCATGAGTTGGATCTCTTGCGAAAGGAGGGAAGAAATGTGGAAAAAGATTAGAAACATCTAGTAGAGTTTGACAGAACTCTGGGTATTTTTGTTAACCAAAGGCATTAAGGGATATGGGGCAACGGCGGGTATATGGAGTTAGGGCACAGATCAGCCATGATCTCATTGAATGGCAGAACAGGCTCGTGGGGCTAACTGGCCTATTCCTATGTTCCTAGAAGTCCGCAACCAATCCATATTCCAGTGATGAATTGGCATCAAATAACAAGTTCTTCAGTAAACCTTTAACCCAATAATAAGAGGATATTTTAAGGAATAATAATTCATGGTGTTCCTTAATGTTTGTGGTTCTAAACATAATATGAAAGTAAATGGAAAATAAAGTGGGCAACAAATTCCACTAAAGTTTTTGT
Organism: Pristiophorus japonicus; assembly: GCF_044704955.1. Lineage (NCBI taxonomy): Eukaryota > Metazoa > Chordata > Chondrichthyes > Pristiophoridae > Pristiophorus > Pristiophorus japonicus. The sequence continues at coordinate 2,762,273 of NC_091997.1, forward strand.
AGGTTCTGAAGGAAAGTATGAGAGGTCTGGAATGTGCATCCAAATATTACAGGCAAATGTGTTTGAGTAATGAGCAACCCTGGGACTATAGTTCACAACCTTATGGTCAGGAGACAAGTAAGCACTTAACAGCTTGAGTTACTGTTCACCCAGCTGCAGTTTCTATTTGAATATAAATGGGTTTAAAAAAGTTACTTTGTGGAGCGAAAAATTATTTTCCCATCTCTGAAGATGCCTTTATGTGATTCCCTGATTAATACACTAGGGAACTTGTGGGAGGAACTCTCTTGACAATCCCTCTTCAATTGACCTGGCTAAGAATTATGAAAATCACCCTCATGGAGTATCGCAAATGCAAATGTTAGCGCAGACCAAATTCAAGCTCAAGTCCTTTAGTAAAAAAGCCACTGCGTTTACAAGCTTGCCTTGTGCAGACTTTCCAAACAGGCATAACGAATGATGACCATTATTAATTTAGCCAGTCTGCTTTGTAAACGGTGTAAACCCACATCCAAAACAGTTTAACCGATCATTCAGCTTGCTACAGACAGAATACAATCAAAAATTGCTGTCATGCGTACAGACTTTAGGGCTACAGTTTTTTTTAGAACCTATGTACAGATACTGCATTGTACAAAAACAGGTCTTTTCCATTGGAGATGGATTGGTGAGCGAAAAAAATGTCATTAGGTAACAATCAGGATCAGAGACCCTGGATGACTTTCCTCCACTCTAGTGCAAGGGTGCTAAGGCCAACTGTAGGACCCTGACTGCTACCTAAATCAGTTAACTTAGCACAGGCCAACAATTAAGCCTGACTCTTTTCTTGTCTGTATGGTTTAGCAACACACCACACAGTGTATGCATGGTAGTGCTATCTTTTGTAAGGGACATTAAACTGAGGCTTCCTCTCAGAGATAAAAGTTCCCGTGGCACTTTTTCAAAGGAGAGAAAGGGAGTTCTCCCCAGCGTCCTGGTCAATATTTATCCCAACATTATTATAACAGTTTATCTGGTCATTATTACATTGCTCTTTATGGGACTTTGCTGTGCGCAAATTAGCTGCGGTGTTACCGACATTACAACAATGACTGCACTTCAAAAACACTTCATTAGCTGTAAGCGCTTTGGGACATCCCGAGGTCACATAAATGCAATTTCATTCTTCTTCTAATAAGCCATTGCATTAGCTAAAAATGATCCGACCAATATGCAATTTTCCAATTTTCTTGCTCGTCCACCGTCTGTCAGCAGGATGTGTTGGAACTGTGCTCAAATCAGGATTGCAAGCACACGAGTTTAACAGTAATTTGCAACTTGGCATTAACTGGCAAACTCCACATTCGAAGCTGAAACGTGGCTCCATCGATTACAGTACGCAACAAGTTTCCAGTACATTAAAGTTATGCAAGAGCCCATCGGATCAGTGTAATGAATATTAACAGCAGGCACTGGGGTCAGCAATCCCGTTGGAATTTTATAGCAGTAGTAAAAGAAACAGAGGGGGAACATAAATTAATTTTGGGAAAAAAGTATCTTCGCACCTAAAAGCCCTCAACTTGAATAAAGTATCCCAAACGATGCAATAAAATAGCTCGACTGAAGATGGGTTCCTATCCAACAATGCCTGAAATAACTCAAGGTTCTAATAAAATGTTTTATTGGCATGCTTTACAGGGTACTGTCACTGTGTACTGTAACAATAGACTGGACGGAGAGTATGAATGCAGCCAATGAAATATTGAACGCACATTTGCCATGGCAGATTAAAGAGCCAGCTGCCATGGGGTTTGAATTGTGTAAGCTGTTGTAATGAAACAACAGCTGCATGTACAATTTCTTCAGTGGAACAGTTTCTGTTATTAAAGAGATCCACTCTGTAAGCTGGCAGTAGTCACTCGCCCAGTACTCCCAGCACTGATAACACGCAGTACTAAAGGAAGTGAACACCTGGGATCAGAAGTTTCCTGGGCCCCGAGAATACCTGTCGGAGGCATGGTAAACACAGCACTGCTTCCTTTGGGCCTCCAATGACTTCAAAAAAAACTGTAGCACATTGATAAATGTAGAGAGGGAAGGGCAGCACTCGAAAGGCCATGAGTCACCACTTGAGTCCCAATCTCCCTATACCATTCCCACTATCAATATGAAAGCTCACTGTGTACTTCAATGATTTGGATATAGGGCTAGAGGAAGTTGTGTCTAAATTTTCAGACAGGGTTTAAATTAGGAGGCTCAATAAATAAATCTGGGGACCAAAGAAAGTCCCAAAGGGATATTGATAAGATGGTGGAATGGGGAAGAGTGGCAGATGGAATTCAATGGCAGTCAATGCAAGGTGGTACATTTTTGGTAAACTAAAATTATTATATTTTCAATGAATGATATGAAAAAGCAGAGGGATTTAGGGGTTCGGAAGACATTCAAAGCAGCACCTTGAGTGGATAAGGCCATAAAAAAACTAATGGAATGCCAAGTTTTATAGCAAGAGGTATAGAACAGAAAAGCTGAGCTGTAATGGTGAATACAAGACCACGCGAGTACTGTGTGCAGGTTTGGGTTCCACGCTATAGTCAGAATGTTGAAGCGATAGAGAGTACAGCGCGGAGCTATAGGATATAAGTGGAGCTGATCATGGATTCAGCTCCACTTCCCTGCCCGCTCCCCATAATCCTTTATTTCCTTATCGCTCAAAAATCTGTCTATCTCTGCCTTAAATATATTCAATGACCCAGTGTCCACAGCTCTCTGGGGCAGAGAATTCCACAGATTTACAATCCTCTGAGAAGAAATTCCTCCTCATCTCAATTTTAAATGGGCAGCCCCTTATTCTGAGACTATGTTTCCTAGTTTTAGTTTCCCCTATAAGTGGAAATATCCTCTCTGCATCCACCTTGTCGAGCCCCCTCATTATCTTGTATCTTTCGATATGATTAGCTCTCATTCTTCTGAACTCCAATGAGTATAGGCCCAAACTGCTCAACCTATCTTCATAAGTCAACCCCCTTATCTCCAGAATCTACCTAGTGAACCTTCTCTGAACAGCCTCCAATGTAAGTATATCCTTCCTTAAATACAAAGACCAAAACTGTACACAGTACTCTAGGTGTGGCCTCACCAACACCCTGTACAGTTGTAGCAGGACATCTCTGCTTTTATACTCTATCCCCCTTGCAATAAAGGCCAACATTCCATTTGCCTTCCTGATTACTTGCTGTACCTGCATACTAACTTTTTGTGTTTCATGCACAAAGACCCCCAGGTCCCTCTGTACTGCAGCACTTTGCAATTTTTCTCCATTTAAATTATAATTTGCTTTTCTATTATTTCTGCCAAAGTGGATAATCTCACATTTTCCCACATACTGCCTGGTATGAGGAAATGCAAATACGAAGAAAGATTTGAACAATTGGGGTTGGTTTTGCTGAAAGAGAGGGGATAATGGGGTGATTTGGTGGAGGTGTTTCAAATTATGAAGGGATGGGACAGTGTCGAAAAGAACAGACAGTTGAGGATGTCGAGAGCAAAGAGACATAGATACAGGATTAAAAGTACGTAATTTAAAACAAGAACAGGAGACTTTATTTTTTACACAAGAGAGTTGTGAGGCTGTGGAATGTACTACCAGAGTCAGTGATTGAAACAGAGATCATGTCAACATTTAACAATAGGTGAGGTAGGTGGTTGAAGGAAGGGATTTAGGAACTGAGCAGATATTTGGGAGTAGGACTACTGCTCATGTGGAGGATAAATACTAACACAGACTGACTGGACCAAACCGTCTGCTTCCACATTGTAATTTCTGTGGCGATTCTGTGCAGAAGTGAAAGAATTAAGACACAGGCCCTCTAAGGCTGCAGGAGCCCATACTTGAAAGCCGAGAAGAACCTCTTGAGATCAATTTCGAGAGACGTCATGGGGATCACAGCTATGGCAACAGCTGGGATAATAATTTTCAGAACTGCCATCGCCATTATCAGAATTAAACTCATTATAATTCTTAACAGTAAAAAAACATGCAGATAGGTTCAAGTGGAAACGATAAGGACGGCACATCCTGGTATTGTGCTGCTACCAAATAATTAGATTACATTGTTTATTTTTTTCGCTATTTTTAACAGACTGTGTGTGTGCGTGGGCGCATAACTACTGTGGCCTATTTATAATTTGGAACAAGCGTAGATGGACTGAAATCTTTAACAGATAAAAGTACCCAGCCCTGTTTACCCATATTGTTGTGCATGCAGCAGCTGGGTTAACTGGAATGCTCTCTTGCTCAAAGGCCCCATTTGTAGCAGAACCTTCTGGCAGTGCTAGGATTTGAACCAGGAAGCCCTACATGTAAACCTTAATAGCTTAACCACTGACCACACAAGGGAATTCCAGGAAACTGCGCATTATTTGGTATGCGTACTTATTAGTTTATTTTTACTACTTTTTATAAAAGACCAGTATTTTAGCCATGTTTTAAAATACAAGTTGCTGACAAAATAGAAATATTACATACATATTAAAATTATTGCACAGAGAATTCAAGAGGTAAAGATGCTACAAGCCACACAAGTCAATGTGCAAGATAGGTCACCGTATGAAACATAGGTTAGTTCCTGTGTGCTGAAACAGTGTTTTGTGATGTGCCTCAGGATGTTTTTCTATATTAAAGGCACTATATGGCCCCAAGTTTCCACATGATTTGCTCCTGATTTTTAGGAGCAACTGGTGGAGAACGGAGTATCTTAGAAATCGGAATTCTCCACATTTAAGTTTTCTGCAGTTCTAGTCAGGTGGAACAGTTTCACTTTTGAGCAGAATTTTTTTTCCAAAAGGGGGCGTGTCCGGCCACTGATGCCTGATTTGAAAGTTTCCACAGTGAAAACGTACTCCAAACTAACTTAGAATGGAGCAAGTGAAGATTTTTGTAGGCTTGAAAAAACCTTGTCTACACATTAAAAAATCAGGCGCAGGTTACAAATTAGGCGTCGGGAACAAGGTGGGGGGGGAGGGAGGGGGGAAGGGAAGTCATTAAATTCTACAATAAATCCTTAGTTATACTTATACAAATATTATACAAATAAATCCAACCTGAATAAAAATTTATAAGCAAAGAAAAGATTAAATAAACCATGTTCCTACCTGTGTGAAAGTGCTTCAGGCAGGCCTTTCAGGCAGCGGTTTGCCGTCGGGACCGACCGACAGCATGAGGAGGGAGGGAGGGAGGGAGAAAGCTGCAAGAAGCCTCAGTGCTGATCATGGAAGGGCAATGTGGTTTTATTAAAAAATGTTAAAAATTGAACAGCTACAAAGAATTTGAATAGTCTCAAACAAGTGCATGTGTCCCGTTTATCACAGTCTATCTTTAATTACAGAATGCACTCCCTCACCCTCACACACAGAAATATCAAGAAAATTAAAATGCAAGCCTTTGCAAGGGTTCAATAAACAAATTTTTACTTTTTCTGCAGCACTTTTTAAAATGGCCGAGTGCCAATGTTTACTTCAGACTGCGCGTGGGCGAACGCTCCAACGCGCATGCGCAGGATTGCTGGCACGAAAAAAACTCATTTAAATTGTACCCGCCCCCTCCTACTTACAAAATCGGCGCGAGTGGTAGGCTCCGCCCCCTGTGCGCCGCGCCAAGCAGACATCGAGCTGCAAAGCGCTTGAGAATAGCGCGTTTTTTTTCAGGCGCTGCCTGTTTTGCCGCGTGTGGAAACTTGGGGCCTATAAGTGCAAGTTGTTTTGTTAGAAGGCACTTTTTCACTGATGCTCAGTCACCAGACAGCAATACTGAAACAGAATCTCATGGACTTCAAGCGGCACTTGCCTGGTTTCCTTTGGCTTTTCATTTCCAGATATCTTGAAACTGAATTCAAATTCTCAAACATCCATGGTGAGATTTGAACTTGCATAACTAGTGGCTTGGAGGCCAAATTTTACACACCTCCACCTGTGGTTCTTTGGACTTTGGAGTGCTGGATACCATTGGCGTTATGAAGTTTGTCCCCTTTACAGTGACAGTGTGCCGTTAGCAGCAGCCCGACAGTCCTGCTGACAAATCTATTTGCCAACTATTAGCAATAGGCTATGAAACAGATCCATCACCTTGTCACAGTATCTTTATGAATAAACAACATGAGGAAAGCAGGATTTGGAAGAAATGAATTTCAGAATCCAGGCAATCTATCAACAAGCAGGCCAATAATTCTGCACTGCTTTTCTAACCAAGCAGATGGAACTGGAAGGTGCAGACTGACTGTGGGGAATGCTTAGAAGTATGAAGGGTCAGCTCCCTTGATGGCTTAGTGGATAAAGCCACACTGCCTGGTGTATTATTAATCAGATAGACTAGAAGCCCAAGTTCATTAGCTGATTTCAGCCAGGTCAGCAGTGGCTCAGTGGGTAACACTCTCCAGGGAATCTAGGCCGACACTCCAGTGTCGTGCTGAGGGAGTGCTGCACTGTCGGAGGTGCCGTCTTTCAGATGAGATGTTAAACTGAGGAGGGCGTAAAAAAACCGATGGCACTATTTTGAAGAGGAGCAGGGGCATTATCCCCAGTGTCCTGGCCAATATTTATCCCTCAATCAACATAATAGAAATCGATTATTTGGTCATTATCACATTGTTGCTTGTGGGAACTTGCTGTGCGCAAATTGATTGCCGCGTTTCCTACATTACAACAGTGACTACACTCCATTGGCTGTAAAGCGCTTTGAGACATCCAGTAGTTGTGAAAGGCGCGACATAAATGCAAGTCTTTCTTCTTTCAGGTCAGCAATAAATCGCTGCAATTGACCTCAGTGCCTCTCGGCTAAGGAGAGGAAGAATCAGCCAAGATTCCTGCTCCAGTGCATGTAGGAGGATAGAATTCAGCTCAGCTCATATCCTTCCAGTGTACTGTAACGCGCACCAAGTCCCGTTCACCCAACACCTCCTATGCGTGCTGACCTACATTGGCTCCCAGTCCAGCAGTGTCTTGATTTTAAAATTCGCATCCTTGTTTTCAAATCCCTCCTTTGACTCGCCCCTCCCTACCTCTAACTTCCTACAACCCTCTGCGGCCCTCCAATTTTGGCTCCTTGTGCCCAATTTTCATCGCACCACCACTGGTGACTTTGCATTCAGCTGCCTAGCCCCCATGTAATTTCATCCCTAAACCTCTCCACCTCTCTCTCCTCCTTTAAGATGCTCCTTAAAACCTACCTTTTGATCATCTGTCCTACTATCTCATGTGACTTGGTATCAAATTTTGATTGATAACACTCCTGTGAAGTGCCTTGCGATGTTTTGCTATGTTAAAATCACTATATAAATGCAAGTTATTCTTTTTTGAGAAGCCCAGGGAAAGCATCTCAGCCCACCTCCAGTACATGACGAGAATAGAAAATGATGATTAGGTGAAGTTAAGCTTGAGATTTGCAAGACTGAGGAATGTAAGGAATCCCAGAGTTGGGAAAGAATACACTTTATAAAGGGCACCTACACTACAGCTGCATAGTTTAAGGGTCTTTTATACTATTGCTTGGGTGTTGGGAGAGCAGCCCAAAAGCATTACTCTCCCCATTTTACTTTTAAAATAGCATTGCCAGTCTCCCTGTGAACTGGGTCTTGCACAAGTGTACCACAAATGCATTGTGACAGCGTTAAGTAAATGACATCACGATGCACAATGTGCATGGTACAGACTGTGGGTGCAAAATTGCAGCCTAAAGATGCACAAGTTCCTACTATGTGTTCCTTTACGGGCTGGCCGCACAGAAGCGGAAAACCTCCTCCCTTTAGTTTCCCCTTTTGCAAAAGAGCAGCGTGTAGCACAATGAGAACTCGAATCAAGGATTCCAATAACACACAAGAGAATTATGACAAGGTGATGGTAGTGGAATGGTAACAGATTCACCTTCTGGTCTTTGAAAATCATGCATGCTCCAGCCACCAAGAGATTTGCTGTTTTATCGACAAAGATATTCTCCACAGCGCTGTCCCCTTGGTTTCCGATTCCAGGTGCAGATGTATCAGTTGCTGTAACATCCAAATGACTGGCTGCGATCTCCTACCAGCAGCCCCTATTCTTGCAGGCTTGTGCTGCAAATCATTTTTACAATGAGTAACCCGAAATAAAAATCAACAAATTGACAACACCTGTTTCTGGATAAAACAGGAACAGTGAACAGAGCTCAATTTACCTTGATAAGCAGCAAGCTCAAAATGCAAGCGGCTCTGTTTATACTGTAACATGAGTTAGAGCTGGATTGCTCAAGGCACTTTTACATTGACAGAGTGCCATTGACAGAGGGTGTGTAGTATTCCTACCATCAAAGGAATTCTCGAATGTAAAAGATCAGACTCCAATGATCCCGGTGGCATCAGGGGCCCATGTTTTTGTGGATCCCTTGTGCTGCCACTTCAATCAGGACACGATTATTCCCAGGCTCATCTAGAACCTGACCACGAACAGGACAACGTGAGTAATAACTTTACTCTGATGATATCACGCTCCCCCAATCCAGAGAATGCAAGTTCAAATCTCACCACGGATGTTTGAGAATTTGAAATCAGTTTCAAGATATCTGGAAATGAAAAGTTGGTATCAGTGAAAGGTGGACTGTCATACATAATACAACTGCTTCACTAATGTTCGTTAAGGATGGAAACCTGCCGTACTTATCCAGTTTGTTCGATATATGACTAGTTTCATACCATAGTTGACCCTTAACTGTTCTTTGAAATGGCCTGGCAAGCCACTCAGTTTTATCAAACCACCGCAAAGAGTAAAGACGACAGTGGTTCAAGGCGGCGGCCCTTCACCTTCCCAGGGCAACTAGGGCTGGGCAATAAATACTAGCTTTGCTAAAGATGCCCACATCCAGAGAATGAATTTAAAAAATGCAAAACAAACATGCAGATCTCCCTTAGGAACTATTTCTCCAATGGGTCTAAGTTTGACTGCAGGCAAATTTTGGATCGAGAACATAAGAACATAAGAATTAGGAACAGGAGTAGGCCATCTAGCCCCTCGAGCCTGCTCCGCCATTCAACAAGATCATGGCTGATCTGGCCGTGGACTCAGCTCCACTTACCCGCCCTCTCCCCGTAACCCTTAATTCCCTTATTGGTTAAAAATCTATCTATCTGTGACTTGAATACATTCAATGAGCTAGCCTCAACTGCTTCCTTGGGCAGAGAATTCCACAGATTCACAACCCCCTGGGAGAAGAAATTCCTTCTCAACTCGGTTTTAAATTGGCTCCCCCGTATTTTGAGGCTGTGCCCCCTAGTTCTAGCCTCCCCTACCAGTGGAAACAACCTCTCTGCCTCTATCTTGTCTATCCCTTTCATGATTTTAAATGTTTCTATAAGATCACCCCTCATCCTTCTGAACTCTAACGAGTAAAGACCCAATCTACTCAATCTATCATCATAAGGTAACCCCCTCATCTCCAGAATCAGCCTAGTGAATCGTCTCTGTACCCTCTCCAAAGCCAGTATATCCTTCCTTAAGTAAGGTGACCAAAACTGCACGCAGTACTCCATGTGCGGCCTTATCAATACCCTATACAGTTGCAGCAGGACCTCCCTGCTTTTGTACTCCATCCCTCTCGCAATGAAGGCCAACATTCCATTCGCCTTCCTGATTACCTGCTGCACCTGCAAACTAACTTTTTGGGATTGCCTTTCAGTTCCGCGCGGAGGGGTTTCATGTACGGGCTGCTCCTGCACACTCTCAACTTTGCCATCCTCGCCTGCCGTCCGGACACGCCATGGCGTACCATCTTGCCGTCCGGAGGAGGCGGGGGTCCCCGATGGAGGGCACTCTACGCAGGGGTCCTCCCACTATTCGTCGGGGACTTGGCCTGGAGGGTGGTGCACGGAGCAGTGCCGTGCAACAAATTTTTAAGCAGGTTCACGGACTCCCAGGCCGCCTGCAATTTCTGCGGTCTGGAGGAGTCCGTGTTCCATGTTTTTATTGAGTGCACGAGGTTGCAGCCCCTGTTCCATTATTTGAAGGGGCTGCTCCTGAAATTCTGGCTGCACTTCAGTCCCACTCTCCTGATCTTTGGGCACCCTGTGCGGAGGGGAGCGGGTAGGTCCGAGGGCCTCCTCGTAGGACTGCTCCTGGGCACGGCCAAGGGTGCCATCAGCCGGTCCAGGCAGCGGGCGGTCGAGGGGGTCGTTCAACCTGACTGCCTGCCTCTCTTCCGCTCTTACATCCGGTCCAGGGTGTCCTTGGAGATGGAGCACGCGGTGTCCACCGGTACGCTCGCGGCCTTCCGCGAGAGGTGGGCACCGGAGGGACTGGAGTGCATCATCACGCCCGGCAACCAAATTTTAATTTGATTTTACGTTTTTTAAGTTTAATTTGTTTTAATTGCCGGTGTTTTTAGTGTCCCCTTCCCTTTTATAGGGGGCACTGGGGAAAAATTGTGATTTTAGTGCCCAAAAAAAAAAACCAAAAAAAAAAAAAGAAAAAAAAAACCAAAAAAAAGAAAAAAAGGGCCTTGTAAATGTCTGGTGTGTCACCCAGGTCGGGTGGCACGGTTTAATGTGTTTTGTTTTGCAGATAAACTCCAAAAAGAGTTTCATGCACAAGGACCCCCAGGTCCCTCTGCACCGCAGCATGTTGTAATTTCTCCCCATTCAAATAATATTCCCTTTTACTGTTTTTTTCCCCCCAAGGTGGATGACCTCACACTTTCCGACATTGTATTCCATCTGCCAAACCTTCGCCCATTCGCTTAACCAATCTAAATCTCTTTGCAGCCTCTCTGTGTCCTCTAAACAACCCGCTTTCCCACTAATCTTTGTGTCATCTGCAAATTTTGTTACACTACACTCTGTCCCCTCTTCCAGGTCATCTATGTATATTGTAAACAGTTGTGGTCCCAGCACCGATCCCTGTGGCACACCACTAACCACCGATTTCCAACCCGAAAAAGACCCATTTATCCCGACTCTCTGCTTTCTGTTCGCCAGCCAATTCTCTATCCATGCTAATACATTTCCTCCGACTCCGCGTACCTCTATCTTCTGCAGTAATCTTTTGTGTGGCACCTTATCGAATGCCTTTTAGAAATCTAAATACACCACATCCATCGGTACACCTCTATCCACCATGCTCGTTATATCCTCAAAGAATTCCAGTAAATTAGTTAAACATGATTTTCCCTTCATGAATCCATGCTGCACACAATAGTTTGAAGGTTTCTGTTTGGGGCACTGCAACACAAAAGTCCCTTCGGATGAGGGAGATATCACCAACTGGGCTGCACACAAGCACAGTGTAAAGTACTTTGCTGTCAAGCAACAGTGGAAAATGACAATATACTCTAGTCGCTTTCATGTTGCACTACTGCCACTGGGTTCCCCAAGTGTGGATGTTGCACAGCTGGCTGCAAATCAAATGTAAAACTGCTGGGACTTCCCACAGTTTTATTTTTGGCTTGTAGCCAGTTGCGCTAGTGGAACCCGACAGCACTTATACAGGTCTCGTGGAATAGAAGAGCACCTTCTGATAGGACAATATCCTAGAGTTGCCTTGGAGCAGAGTTTCCATACGCATACATACAAGTAACACTGAATCAGCCACTTTTGCATTAGGCTTGGCTGGAATAAAGGATGGTTTGGTACGTTTAAGGTTACATATTGGAGATTTGTGAGCTGTAGCCAGAGCTTTAAATGCAGCTTTCATTTCATACTGACTGCATCTACGCAGTATCTTTTCGTTTCCAGATTGAAAACTAGTCAACACAACATTACCCAAGGGAATAAGACTCCTCTCAATCTGCATTTGAGAGTAATTAAAGAATCTGAGATTCCTTTTAGTCTTCCAAGTGGACTTCAGAGTTAATGTTAGTTTTGGTGGGGTCCATGTCCATTTGGAATAGAAAACAGCCCAAATTTAGCAACTCTGTGTTTTGCGGCCAGGATAGGCAGTTTATCTCATCTGCATAGTACCAGTGGTTCCAGACCGGTTTTCAGAACCTGAACGCTTTATTCCTCAATTTTTGGTTGCATTTTACACCAACACTCTTTGGCCATATCATGCGCAGGGCTCAGGTGGATCAGAGGACCTCCTAGTGGATCTGCTCCTGGCCATGGCAAAAAACAAAACTGCCATTCACAGGTCCAGGATGGGTAAAAATCCCATGGAGGATTGCTTTTACTGCATCTTAAAAGTTCTACTGCACGCCCAGGTGATCCTGGCACGAGATCACACCATGTCCACCGGTACTATTGGGCTCGTGCCACTGCCCCAGACAAAATACCAACTTTTAGATCTTGATAATAGCCCTAAACCAACTTATAGTTGTGCTCACTAAAGCTGCATTTATATTAACACCATTACACTTTGCTTTCTGGAAGACTGGTGTCCATGAGCTACTCCTAGTTTATACACTGCTAAATCCAAATCCTTTATCCTATCAACAGACTCAATAATTGGCTCTACAACAACAGCTAAATACTGCGGATGCTGGAAATCTGAAATAAAAGCAGAAAATGCTGGAAATACTCAGGCGGTTAGGCAGCATCAGTGGTCAGAGAAACAGGTAAAGTTTCAGGTCGATGACAGTTCTGCCGAAAGGTCATCGACCTGAAGTGTTAACTCTGTTTCTCGGTCCACTGACACTGCCTGACCTGCACTTTCTATATTTATAACTGGCTCTATGAGCCTGTTGCTGGGGTAAAGGAACCATATTTAGCAGCATAAATATTGGGAGCTGGCTCATGGATATGCTTGAGATTGAAATCTTTTTTCATTTCAGGAATGCAACAGGAAGAACGGGTACTATGATTGTGGCACTAGATTAACAACCTAGATGTCGCCAATTCAAACCATGTCATGTTCTGCAACTGAGTTGAATGAATCTGGTCATTTGTGGGCTGGCGCTAGAAATAATGACCAAGAAAGTTGCAAGATTGTTGTGAAGATTCACCAATGTCCTTCAGGAAAGGGAATTTGTCAGCCCTACTAAGACTGGTCTAATCGGAGTAACTAGTGATGGGCAATAAATGTGGTCTTGCAAGCATCACCCACAACTTGAGAACAAATTTCTTTAAGTATATTTATTCTTATGTCATTCAGAATAAATGAGAATTAACCACTTCAGACTATAGCATTAATACATGCAGACTGTTAACTTTCTTCCAAAGTGCTACAAGGTGCTCTGCACTGTACTGTCATTAGAATGGGATTTTTTCATAAAACTGTCAACATTCCATTGAATTTTGTGTAAAGCCCTGTGCTAAATCCCAAATTTCCTGTGCAATTTCCTGTCAGAATGTAAACATACTGAAAAATTCTAAAGGCAATCATGACAATGAAAGGACCATTTAGAGAACACATCTCTTTTTGCTTAAATCATTATTTCACAGAACAGAAAGCTCCAATATCCAGAAGGGGTAGATGGAAGCTGATAGTAATGTTGGCCGGATCTCTCTTCGTCTGGACACAGCTGATGCTGTTTATATGACAGCAATAACATTTAATTCAGCCACTGTGTTCAGTCTGGCTCCGGAGGTGCTCAAGATGTTAATGAACACCTCGGGGATGGCAATAAGCATGATTTCAGAGCAAAATGACATGCCTGCTCTTCTCATCAAGCATACGCCGTCAGCACCCTTGTGGCAGTCATTTTGTGATATACAGAGTTCCAACAGGGAGGCCTCTAGAGTTGTCAGAACTTTGATGTCTCATTGGTCCAATGTCAAATCAGCAGATCTCTTTGTACACCTGGTTTGGCTGATTGAATTTTGAGTTGTCCGAATGCCTGCGGTGAAATTAATTCTTGAGACTTTTAAAATAAATTCTGCGAGCTATTCATTTTTTTTTAAACTAAAATTTAGTTGGCCCACTCGCAATATAACAAACATTTTCTCTGGTTTCTGCTGATAAGAACTATTTTGTTAAACCCCAGAAGCAGTGAATAAAAAGACAAAATGAAAGTTATTTGTAATCAAAGCAGTATAAATGGCTGAAGTACCACTAACTCAGCAAACAGGGACTTGGGAAAGATTACATTTGAGGTTTGCTTGTAAGTGGATTCAGCATTTAAAAATTCAACGGTGATCATTTTTCACAATTTTTAAGGTAAGTAAAAGATAAATTAAGGAACTGGAAGATGCACCTGCCTCCCTCAGAGAACCAGAATCTCTATTTTTTTTTAATATTAAGCACAAAATCCTGTAAGAGCTTAATTAGCAACAGAAGAGATTAACTAATCTATTTGTACATGGGAAGGCTCTGAAAGCCATACGGATACCACATTTACTTTGCAGCGGTTGCTGCCTTTGACTTCAAGAATTCTGCTGGAAGCAACTCTGCAAAGTAAACAAAGCAACAAAGTGCCATTTGTGTCACCAAGACTCCCCTTGGGACCACGGCTTTGCTCCTGCTGCCAGTGCTGAGCAGCCAACACACACAGAGGCTGCCAGAGGCTGTGTAACATCGCTTGCCAAGTTTGGTCTGGCTGCAGACAGGCCCCACCAGCACAGGCAAGTAATGCGGTTTGACCATCGCTGGACTGAGCCGACGTCCAGCAGCATCGGAAAAGATCCTAGTCATGCTGACGAATTCCTAAACACAACTTTGGACAGACTGCGCAGGCACAAGGTTCCACTGACAGAGTTACATTTCGTGGCTTCGGAGGAACTGAATACGCACAAGATTTGCGCACACAGTTATCCACTGTCGCCGAATCTGCCTCGCAGTATAAATGAGGCACATTTGACATCAAGTTATCGCGGTGCTTTGTGTGATATTGTGATTCAAGATAGCTTGTGTCTGCTATGAAACTAGTTGAATCCTCGCCTCGAAAAATAAGTGCAATTTGCAGTAATGTCTTTGTTGAATTACATCTATTCCTCCAATCAGGTCCTTAATAACAGAATTTTACAGTGACAACAAAAAGTAAAACATTCGGATTAGCCTGGGAATTGGTAGAACATGGGTTACAACCCATTCCGTCAATCCTCCTCCACCAACTCCACCAATGTTCCCAATGTTCCCAATGTGGCCCTTACGGCCAAAGGGATCAAGGGGTATGGAGAGAATGGGGTACTGAAGTTGCATGATCAGACATGATCAAACTGAATGGTGGTGCAGGCTCGAAGGGCTGAATGGCCTACTCCTGCACCTACTTTCTATGTTTCTATGTCAGATTGGGAATGGCATAGAGCAGTGTGGACTGCACATCCACTCAGGTTGGTGGGAGTGGAGAGGGGAGAGTCAGAATTGCACAGGCTGAATTTCTACTGCCTTTTCCAATGGTAGCCAACACGAGAGATGACTCAACTAGGTTTAAAAAACACGATTGGGACTCCTGAAAGTGGCTGGTGCCTGTGAAGCGGTATCTCAGCACGTACATGTGCATTCAAGAGGGGTTGAGGAGGAAATTAGAAAATTGAAGGTGGTGGTGAATAAAATAAATGAAGCTAGTGCCATCATGGAGTCATTTTGCTCAGATCAATACAGCTGACATCAGTTAATGGCTTTGTGGTTAACTGGAGGAGTCTTTTGTCAGGAAAATGCATTTAGACAAAAAACGATTCCTGGTGAATTTAAATCAGTACTGACAGTGGGGAGGGGAGAGCTGCAGTTCTGATAAACAGAATGATTTCATCAGAGATTTCTCAATGATGTTTTGTACAGCTTTACGGCACAAAGTGTTAAAATGGTCTGAAAAAGATCCTGAGAAGGCTGAGGCACTGAAAGGCACTTGTTGTTTTGATAGTCCTTTCATACAGGAAGCGCAAACGGATGTTGCAGTTTTAACGTCTAGGTGTTGAAGTCTGGTTTTATTCTTTAATATCCTGTTGTACAGTTTCACTTTGATTTTAATTTCTAAAAACATTTAAATGCTCCTCCCAACAAAAGGATTACCAGGCCATACTTGGAAATGAAAGAGGTCTGTTTTATATGAAGACATTTCCTGAGCAGCCCAGAGCAGTACAAACAGTGCTGTATGCCCCCAATGACACAGACCCATTTAATCCAATTAAACTGTACTGGACAGATGTTAGCTACAACAATATCTCATTTATGTTGGCAGAAGCTATGAGACAAAAAAAAAGCAATTTTCAAAATTTCATTGAGGCACAAGGGAGAGCATGTTTCCGGAGCGGGAGAGAAAGGAAGCTAGGACAGTGAAACATGAGGAGAGAAAAACAGACAGGCCTGATTATCTGAATATACAAAGTCGCATCACTGGAATGCAATTTTTAAAGCAGCCCCCAAATAGCATTATTTTCCTGTTCGTGTGATACTGGGCCACAGAGACTAAGGGCTGGATTTTCAGTTTTGCTCTTTTCGGGGCGGTAATGGGGACAGGGCGGTCCTGATAGCGCCCGGGAACAGTTTGCGGCTCAGTCAGCAAAATTGGGCAGCTGGGCTCCGAGCATGGGGCAGAGCGCTAAGGGAGGTGTTACACACCTCTCTAAGGGCACTAAGCCGGCTGAAAATCCCAAGCTAAACAGCCGGCTTGGGATCGAAAACAGAGGCGACAACAAGCAGAAAATCCAGCCATAAGTTTGTTTCTCAATCTGTGCTGAGCTAGCTAATCTCAGTCATGATACCAGTACTTGACTCAGTCCCCCTGAACTAGCGATGAGGAAATAAAAATTACCCGGAGTTCTTCAAAGAACTATCTGCTGATTCGTGTTGGACAATAGACATCAGGAGAAGGCAGGAGTTGGCTCGTCTTTTGTGCACTGTGATTGAAGTAATGCTGACACTCTGACTGTCGCAGCTCACACACTAGTAACAACCACTTGGGCACGGAAGCTGGAGGGTGGGCAGTGCCTACCCGCACCGGTAAGGGTCACACCGCCCTTCGGAAGAGGAAAGGAGAGGAGCGAAGTAGAGGAAAACTGAGACCTTAACCTTTCAGCTTTGGTTATTTTCCCCCAGAAATTTTTAGGGCATCTGCTCTTAAGTGGAAAACGCTGTGGTGATTTACAGGATGGATACGTGGTGTGAACCACTGGGGACCTTTCCTCTTTTTCCTATACAGTATTAGACGGTCAATGCTCTTACATGTCACGAAAGATATAAATAATTTTTAGAAGTCAGGCAACCCTGTCCTCTCCCAATATCCTCACACATGTGCACTTCCAACAAACTGGATTAATCAATTCCTTGATTTTAACATTCTCATCCTTATTTTCACATCTCTCGATGAATTTTAATCGTTCCACCATTGGCGGCTGTACCTTCAACTGCAGAGGCCCCAAGCTCTGGAATTCCCTCCCTAAACCTCTCTGCCTCTCTTTGCTCCTTAAAGATGCTCCTTAAAACCTGCCTCTTTGTCCAAGCTTTTGGTCATCTACCCTAATATCTCCTTCTGTGGCTTGGTGTCAAATTTTGTTTAACAACACTCTGTGGGGACGCTATATAAATGCAAGCTGCTGTTGTTGTTGGGTAGCTAACTCTGGCCAGTTTTCCCCTCCATAACACAGGGTAGTCAAGTCCAGTTGCAGCACCCATACTGCTCCCTCAGTTCTGATGGAGTGTTATGCAAGCAAAGTGTCATAACCTGTTTTTTCTCTTTACAGATCCTGACTAATCTGCTGCATTTTTCTGTTCTTATTTCAGATTTACAGGTTTATTTTTTATTGCCAGTTACCCTTGCCGTTGCTCCAGCTGAGACCAGATAATTTAGCCCAACCTGGGAATTGAATCTGGGATCCTACTTTTATATACAGTTCAGCTACTCACTGGATAAATGCATTGAGTCAAAAGGATGACCCAATATTACTTCATTTGAAAGTTCATTTTCAGCTGCAATTTCAGATTGATTTTGCGAGTTTTCTCTTGGGAAGAGGAGTGTAATTTTGGCCTCAGAGGAAAATAATAAAAGGCAGAGATAAGCATATTTCTTAAAGTTATTTTGCTTTTCCACTGTCTACCTACCGTACATCAGCTTCATTCCTACCTGAGTGATTACATGCTATCAATAAATCATCGGAATCCTTAGTCTCATATTAAACACACTGCGATGGGACATCAATAATTGATTTAATGTCAGAATTAATGCATGACTGGACAAATGTATAAAAATGTGGTATTGTGTAATCACTCACTTTGAATCATATGCCTGAATTACTCAATCATGTCAAGTAGAAGAACATTTTATAAATGTTCTTCCTTCATATTCTGACCTCTGCACCGCCAAGGATTATCTCCAAGGATAGGCCTCAAGACCCAGTTGAACATGAAGTGGGACCAAGCTACTGGACAAAATCCAAATAATTGGAGCCAGCTCTGATCAAGTTGCTTGACATCAGCAGGCACCACCTGATCTTCATGGAGATATCACTAAAGAAAAGAACTTGAGGTGGCATCATATATCAATCCAAACTGCCGCGGCCCTTAGTCCACTTCTACACTTTTAGCAGTATTCACTGGATAGAATCAGGTGCCCGATTTGTGTTCGCCCTTCCCTATCCCATTAAGGCCAACTGTTGTGCTCCAATGGAGATTAGCTAAGGAGACACAGGTCAGGAATGAAACTTGTGACCTTCTGGTCTGCATGGCTTAGTAACGTCCACACAGTGCATTGACCCACTAAGTCATTGAGGATCACAAATATTTAATTACACTCCAAAAATTGATATTTAATGCTATATTTATGCCTGTCTCTGCCCTTGCCTCAGCTCATCCGCTGCTGAAGCCCTCACCCACGCCTCTGTTACTTCTAGAATTGACTATCCCAATGCACTCCTGGCTGGCCTCCCACATTCTACCCTACATAAACTAGAGGTGATCCAAAACTCGGCTGCCTGTGTCCTAACTCGCACCAAGTCCCTTTCACCCATCATCATAGACAGTCCCTCGAAATCGAGGAAGACTTGCTTCCACTCTAAAAGTGAGTTCTCAGGTGACTGTGCAGTCCAATACAGGAATTCATCATCATCATCATAAGCAGTCCCTCAAAGTGAGGATGACTCGTTTCCACGCCAAAAATGAGTTCACAGGTGTTTCAATGAAGGACCTAATAGTCCAGATCCCGAAATACATCTTGGAGGGTGGAAGATGCCTGTGCGTGGATTTTTTTAACGTGTGGTGATCGTTGCACACCAGCCACCACACGGGCTTGACAGAGCTAGGCCTTGGTCCAGTGGCAAGGATTAACCAAGACGACTGGAGACCAGCTCTGCTGCACGGACCGAGCGCACACACATATCGCAGTGTGGGCAGGCCCGTGCTGCCCCTGGCCCTTGCCTCTTTTGGGCCCCAGACTCACGACTTTCCTTCTACAAACTCTTGCTGCTCCTTCGCCCCTCTTGCAGCCGTCCCCTCCTGCTGATGGTCTTGCAGGCCGGGATGGCGGGAATTACGGTCTCTGTCACAGGTGGGACAGACAGTGGTTGAAGGAAAGGGTGGGTGGGGAGTCTGGTTTGCTGCACGCTCCTTCTGTTGTCTGCGTTTGGTTTCTGCATGGTCTCGGCGACGAGACTCGAGGGGCTCAGTGCCCTGCCGGATGCTCTTCCTCCACTTAGGGCGGCTTTGGGCCAGGGACTCCCAGGTGCTGGTGGGGATGTTGCACTTTATCAAGGAGGCTTTGAGGGTGTCCTTAAAACATTTCCTCTGCCCACCTGGGGCTCGCTTTCTGTGTAGGAGTTCTGAGTAGAGCATCCCTGTGCTCGTTGACCTATATTGGCTCCCGTTAAACTATATCTCAATTTCAAAATTCTCATCCTTGTTTTCAAATCCCTCCATGACCTCGCCCCTCCCTATTTCTGTAATCTCCTCCAACCCCACAACACCCCCCCCCCCACCCCGGCCACCCGCGATGTCTGCACTCCTCTAATTCTGCCCTCTTGAGCAACCCTGATTATAATCGCTCAACTATTGGTGGCCATGCTTCTGTTGCCCGGGCCCTAAGCTCTGGAATTCCCTCCCTAAATCTCTCCGCCTCTCTATCTCTCTTTCCTCCTTCAAGACGCTTCTTAAAACCTACCTCTTCGACCAAGCTTTTGGTCACCTGCCCTTATTTCTCCTTAAGTGGCTCAGTGTCAAATTTTTCTGTCTCATAATACTCCTGTGATGTGTCTTGGGATGTTTCACTACATTAAAGGCACTATATAAATACAAGTTGTTGTTGTTATACTCCACTAATATTGATAATGAAATCAATGCTGATTTCTGGAATGCGCCTTTGCTAGAACATTCTTTGATTCTTAAATGGTGTTCAGATTTGAAGGGCACAGTGTTTCAACACTTGGATATAATGAAATCAAGGTGCAGCAAAGCACCATTTTGTTGCAAAAACATGAGGACAAAAATGATGGATGGCTGGTAATTAAATAGCGTTACCAGCAATGATAATGGCCTAGAAATCCCGGTCGAGGCGAACGATAGAAAAAGGTAAAAAAGATGCGCACTTACCTGTTCCTGCTGCGCCCACCAGCAATCCCGGTCCCGAGGCCTCCACTCACCGCGCTTCGGAGCGTGTGCATGTTGGGACGTCCGTAAGCTGGAGCTGGTGTCATATGACACTGAGCAGCCAATCCAGAAACAGTATTTTCTCATTCATAATAATGAGAACTCCATAAGTAGGAGTTCTCATTATGATTGAGAAACACCGCCCCAAACACCAAACAAAAATAAAGAATAGAAAAATACACCACATATTTAAGATTAATTAATATTAAAAAATATATATTTTTCCAATTTTTAAAAAAGTTTTTTTTAAATTATAGTTTACAATAAACTTGCCTTAGTGGGCAGGGTTTTTAACAATGAAATGTGTTTTAAAAATTTTATTTTACTATGTTTTAGTATATTTTAAAACTCTTACGCCTGTAAAAGTAGGCTATGCGCCTGCTTTTATCAGGCGCAAGAGTTTTCACGACATCCGCTGGGCAAGATATGGATAAATACCGCAATCTTGCCCATGCGAATGTCCTGGCTGTGGAGATATGGATGATCTGTCAAGCCACAGCTTGACAGATCGGAAAAGCCGTTTTTCAGCGCATGCGCATTGTGCGCTGAAAACCGGCTTTACGGGGCTTCCCCGGGTCCATACACACTCAGTACAGACCCGAGGAGGCCTGGATTCCTAGGCCAATGAGTCAGACAAGTCTTATTGCACTCTCCTGCTAGATTTGGTACTCATCATCATCATAGGCAGTCCCTTGGGGTCGAGGATGACTTGCTTCCATTCTAAGAATGAGTACTCAGGTGACTGATGAACTCATTTTAAACAGTGGAAGATGCCTGTGCATGAATTCTTTTAACGTGGGGTGGCCGTTGCACACCAGCCATCACATGTGCTTGACGGAGCAAGGTCTTGATCCAGTGACAAGGGGATCCACGATGACAGGAGACCAGGCTCCACTGCATGTGCCAATACATACACACAAACTCAAACATACTCCTACTGTCCTCCTTCCCACAGGACCTCTCTCTCCGTGGAATTGATAGCCCGCAATGTGAGTCTCACGACCTCACAGCCTCGCTATTGGTCCGTGCTGCACCTTTCCTTGATCTTGTCCACGCTGCTCCACCTCTGGGCTCTGACCTCTCTACTCCTCCGTCCTCTCCTCGCCGGTCCCGAGCTCTGCTCCATGCCGCTCCCGACCTCAGCTCCTCATCGCTGGATTCTAGCATTTTCCCAATGACTGATGTCAGGTTAACTGGCCTGTAGTTCCCTGTTTGCTCTCTCATCCTTTCTTGAATAGCAGGGTTGCATTAGCTACCTTCCAATCCATTGGGACCTTCCCTGAATCTAGGACATTTTGGAAGGCCACCACTAATGCATCCACTATCTCTGCAGCCACCTCTTTCAGAACTCTGGGATTTAGGCCATCGGGTCCAGGGGATTTGTCAGCTTTTAGCCTCAGTAATTTCCTAAGTGCTTTTTCTCTACTGATATTAATTACTTTAAGTTCCTCATCCTCATTAGCCCCTTGGTTCCCCATTATTTTTGGTATATATTGTGTGTCTTGTACGGTGAAGACAGATACAAAATATGTATTTACAGTCACTGCCATTTCCTTGTTCCCCATTATAAGTTCTCCTGTCTTAGCCTCTAAGGGACCAACACTTGCTTTTGCTACTCTCTTCCTTTTTACATACCTTTTACAATCTGTTCTTATATTTCTTGCTAATTTACTCTCATATTCCATTTTCTCCCTCATGTTTAGCTCTTACCTATACTGGGTAATGCCATTCTGCTGGTGAGAGGCTGATGGCCAATAGTGGTCGCTCACTCACCGCCATCAAAAACACATCAATTGGTTATTCATTACAACTCACTGTTAATTCATGTGCGCAAA
Source organism: Pristiophorus japonicus (assembly GCF_044704955.1). Taxonomy (NCBI): domain Eukaryota; kingdom Metazoa; phylum Chordata; class Chondrichthyes; family Pristiophoridae; genus Pristiophorus; species Pristiophorus japonicus. The sequence continues at coordinate 2,784,547 of NC_091997.1, forward strand.
CCAGTTGCTGTGTTTGCCCGCATAACAACAGTGACCGCACTTCAAAGTAACTCATTGTCTGTGAAGCACTTTGAGATGTCCTGAGGACATGAAAGGAGCTTTTTAAATTCAAATTATTTTTTTCATGTTTTCATTGAAATTGAAAATATTCTTTTTGAATTAACGTGATTCTAAAAAAAAGCTATCAGACACCTGAATAACTTAATGGAATGATGTCAATCAGTAGAACAATGACAGATGTTTCTGGTACTCTGCGTTATTGTGTGCATTACTATTAGAGAAAAGTATGTTGTGAAGGTGAAAATTATTTCCCAGACCATGCTTTTTTGTTCGTCCTACTTACAACAAGGATAGATTTTCCAAGTCCTTCCATGCTGTGAGGAACTTTGTGATATGCACTGGATAAAAAAAGCCATATTCTGGTGTAAAACAACAGACCATCTCTGGAACAATAAGCTCAAAATTTCTTGCACATGGGGTATGACCAATGCTCTGTACAACTGAAGCATCACTTCCTCCCTTTTGAATTGCAGCCTCCTTAATATAAAGGCCAACATTCCATTAGCTTTTTTGATTACTTTTTGGACCTGTACACTAGCTTTTACGGATTTGTGATTTCAGGGCATTAGTGATACCCGCCCTCCTATATGGCTCAGAGACGTGGACTATATACAGCATACAACTCAAAGCGCTGGAGAACAACCACCAGCGTTGCCTCCGCAAGATCCTGCAAATCCCCTGGGAGGATAGACGCACTAACGCCAATGTTCTCGCTCAGGCCAACATCCACAGCATCGAAGCACTGACCACACTCGACCAGCTCCGTTGGGCGGGCCACATCATCCGCATGCCCGACACAAGACTCCCAAAGCAAGTGCTCTATTCGGAACTCCTACACGGCAAGTGAGCCCCAGGTGGGCAGAGGAAACGTTTCAAGGACACCCTCAAAGCTTCCTTGATAAAGTGTAACATCTCCACCAGCACCTGGGAATCCCTGGCCCAAGACCGCCCAAAGTAGAGGAAGAGCATCCCGGAGGGCGCTGAGCACCTCGAGTCTCATCGCCGAGAGCGTGCAGAAATCATGCGTGCGGCAAACCAGACTCCCCACCCACCCTTTCCTTCAACCACTGTCTGTCCCACCTGTAACAGAAACAGTAATTCCCACATTGGACTGTACAGTCACCTGAGAACTCACTTTTAGAGTGGAAGCAAGTCTTCCTCGATTTCGAGGGACTGCCGATGATGATGTACAACTGAAGCATCACTTCCTCTTCCACTTTGTATTGCAGCCTCCTTAAGACAAAGGCCAACATTCCATTAGCCTTTTTGATTACTTTTTGGGCCTGTGCATTAGCTTTTAGGGATTTGTGTACATGAAAATACAAAAAGGGCCAAAAGGGTTAATTTATGAGTACAGTTTGCAGAGGCTAGGCCTATATTCCCTTGAGTATAGAAGATTAAGGGGTGATCTAATTGAGGTGTTTCAAATGATTAAAGGAGTTAATAGGGTAGATAGCGAGAAACTATTTATCTCCCAGAACAAAGGGGCATAACCTTAAAATTAGAGCTAGGCTGTTCAGAAGTGATGTCAGGAAGTATTCTTCACACAAAGGATAGCGGAAATCTGGAACACCCTGTCCCATGAAAGCTAAGTCAATCAAAAATGTCAAAACTGAGACTAATAGATTTTTGTTCGTCAAGGGTATTAATGGATTACGGAACTAAGGCAGGTGGATGGGGTTAAGATACAGATCAGCCTTGATCTAATTGAATGGTGGAACAGGCTCGAGGGGCTGCATGGCCCAATCCTGTACCTATATTCCCTTTGCTCCTCCACAGTCCTTTGCCTCTTGACAATTTAAAAAAATATTCTGATATGTCTTTCTTGGATCCAAAGTGGAAAGCCTCACACTTTCCCACATTGAACTTCATCTGCCACAGTTTTGCTCACTCACTTAATCTGTCCATGTCCCTTAATAACTTCCTGTTCTGATCTACATAATTTACTGTGCCTCCCAACATAGTGTCACCTGAAAACTTGGATACACAACTCTCTACTCCTTCATCCAAGTCATTGATATACATGGTGAAAAGCTGAGGCCCCAGCACGATCCCTGAGGAACATCACTTGTCACATCCCGCCGACCAGAAAGCATTCCCTTTATCCCTACTCTCTGCCTCCTACTTCCCAACCAATTACCAACCCACATCACAGGTTACCTGCAATTCTGCTTGCACTTTCCAATTTCACTTCAGCTAATAATCTCCCATGCAGAACCTTATATAATGCCTTCTGGAAGTACATATAGACATCCTCCATAGACACTCCCTTCTCTACCATGTTAGTGACTAAGTGAAAAAAAATCAACGAGGTTAATCAGAAATGACTTACCCCTTCACAAATCCATGCTGACTCTATGGTCAGCTCATATTTGTTCAAGTGCTCAGTCACTCTGTCCCTGATGATAGATGCCAATAACTTCCCCACAAATCTGTAGTTTCCAAGTTTCTCACTCGCTCCTTCCTTCCTTTAAAAAACTGAAGTGCACACTTTGCAATGGCCTCTTGTGAGATGCCGCAGAATACCTTTAACTATGGAACTATACCAAGCTAAGACAATTGGGTCATAATAGACAAATAAATACAGGAGAACTAATTTTAAAATGGTCTCTGGTTTTGAACAAATAGCTAGCTGAACACTTTGAAAACCTCTAGAAAAGCCGACGATGCAAATATGGAGCGGCAGCAAATAAAACCTTAAAACGAAAAATGAAATGTAATACAGGAGAGTTGGGTTGCATAATTAGGATATGCAAACGGATAAAGGAAAGAATGACCACAACCACCCGGTGAGATCAGAAAGGCACAATGTGAGTCGCTAGCCACGCAAATTAGACAAACAAATACCATGTTAATTAGGGCCAGGGACTGACTATAAAACCTCAACTGCTGTTAGTCAAATTAAAGGCAACAGTTCAAAAAGAAAGCAGAGAACTTGTTCACAAAGAAGCTTTGTTATGCTAACTCTTCAGAGCTGCTGCAGGACAATGGGAAAACTGGAGAACACACTAAACAAATGGCCTGGTAATCTGCATGCCAGGCAGCTATTCAGAGTATCTGAACGCTGCATGAATTCTGCCGCAGTAACATTACACCAGATGACAGAACTATTAGGAGTCACTGAAGGCTGGATACCAGAAGACATCTTAATAAGATGTTTCATTAATTGTACATTGTTCCAAGAAATATAATGCACTTCTAATTTTTCCTGGACATTCGGGCCTAGATGTGCATTTCCTCACCCCCCCCTATCCCCCCACCCCGTCCCCCACACCCGCTGATTTTTTTGTGTGGAACTGGGCAATTGTAAAAAGTGCCCGCTATGTTCCCACCCTCTTCTGATTCTTCCCCCATTTCCCGGTGGCCAGGTTTACAATAATGATTTCAAGGAATACATTCTCTGATGTATTTGCGTTTGTGTTGTGTTAATGCTGGATGCAAGGGTTACCTGTTAGAGCCAGGTATCCAGTGTTCTCCTTACAGCAATGGGGACCACAATTTTTTCTTTTAGTATCATGGACTGTGCCACCACTCAGATCAATTTGATTATTCCAAAGCTCATCTTTCTACTGCCCCACTCTCATCCTTCATAAACTTGGCCAAAATGCAGCCTCCTGTATCCTGCCCGCACTAAGTCCTGCTTGCGAATTATCCTCGCAATTATCCTCTACAATGGTTCCCCATTCCTTGTTCTCTACTTCAAATCATACATGGACGCATGTCTGCAACCTGCCTTATCTTCCCCCAGGAGGCCTCAGTCACCTGGCACCATTCTCTGGCACTCCTTCCCAAACTCCTTTGCCTACTTATTTCTCCCTACTTCTCTCTTCCTCCTTTCAAAGCATTTATAAAATGCGTATTTTTGACCAGGCTTTGAGTCAACCCTTCTAATCTTCCCCGCCACAGCTCAGCATCCATTTTGCTACGTATATCGTTTTGTGAAGTGCTTTGGGAGTTTTTTTTTTAACTTTAAAGATGTGATCTGAAGCACTTTGAGACGTCCTGAAATGTGTTATATAAAGAAAGATTTTTGCTTTCTTTCCAATTCCTTGTCCTTTTTTCCCCTTCTTCAATTGAAGACAGTAATTCATGCAGAGGTAAACATAGAAACATAGAAAATAGGTGCAGGAGTAGGCCATTCGGCCCTTCGAGCCTGCACCGCCATTCAATAAGATCATGGCTGATCATTCACCTCAGTACCCCTTTCCTGCTTTCTCTCCATACCCCTTGATTCCTTTAACCGTAAGGGCAATATCCAACTCCCTCTTGAATATATCCAATGAACTGGTATCGGGAGTCCTCTTTTACCTCACCCAAGTGGCCATTCATCATGGGTGAACCTAGACATTGAAAGCTATTCAATCGTGAAGAGCATCACAGTCCAATCTAGTCTTTATCTAACTTCCACACATGCACTTTGCAGCAGGAGTCACTGGATAATGACTTGGAATGGAAACTCCCCTCCCTAGCCCAAAACCATTAAAGACAACAGCAATGCTGAGACTGACCAACTCGGCATGGACCAGGGATTGAACTTGGGATCTTCCTGGCCCCTTCCAAACCAAGCAGTAAATGTAACCACTGAACTTTCAGGTGAGCTGACCTAATTTTCAAGGTTACATTAAGTTATGACCTACTTAATCAATTTCGCATTTATTAATGAATTTCTCTCAGCATAACTACCTCACTGTGGGGTCAAGTTTCAGCCTGAGTTGCTCCTATTTTTTTGGAGCAACTAGTTTAGAATGGAGTATCTTAGAAATTGCAATTCTCGGCATTTAGTTTGCTCCAGTTCTAGTGAGTTAGAACAATTTCATTTTAGAACAGATTTTTTTCTTCAAAAAGGGGCGTGTCTGGCTACTTACGCCTGTTTTGCAAGTCTAGGCAGCAAAAACTTACTCTAAACTAACTTAGAATGGAATAAGTGTAGATTTTTGTACGCTCTGAAAAACCTTGCCTACACTTGGAAATCAGGCATATGGAACAAAAGATTGGGGGGGGGGGGAGACGGGGGTTTACAAACATTAAACACTTCATTTTTACAAATAAAGAGCCATCATCAATAATAAATGATAAATAAATCAATAAATAAACCAATAAATCAATCCAAATAAATTAAAAAAGAAAATTTTTTTTTAAAAATTAAAAATCACTCAATAAATAACAAATTATTTCTACTCACCTACTGCAGCACCAGGGAGAAGGGGGAGGGGGAGAGAAGAAAATGGGGGGGGGAAGAGAAGATAATGGGGGGGGGGAAGGGATGATGGGGGGGGGGGGAGAAGAGAGGGAGATGGGGGGAGAGAGAAGACGATGAAAAAGCCCCGCACGCAGCCAATGCCGGGCTGTCGACGTCTCTTTGGGCGGGGCCCACCCCCAGCGAGAGGCCGGACGGGCCCCGCCGCCGAGGTAAGATGCGCAGGCCACTCGGTCGGGGATAGGGGTGACGTCCCTTTGGCCTGGGATAGGCTGGTCGCCCCGGAGACAGGACGCCGGCAGCTACTGCACACGCAGCTGCTGGCACGGTTTTGGGTGCAGGGCTGTAGCTCCGCCCCCAGCAGCTCCTGCTGTGCCGTGCCGAGGTGGGATTGGGCCGACAGCTATCGGAGAATCGCGAGGTAAGTATTCGGTACAGGTTCTGTTCTATAAATTAGGCGGGCCTCTCCGATATGCGCCGTTCTAGCGGGCGGCTGAACCTTGACCCCTGTATATGAGCACATCACAATACTGTGCTATGTATCAGGATTGCGCTCCTGAAGTCAGACATTAATGAGTGTGATGAGAGATCGTGGCAGAGATGTGGCGAATGTTTGTGGCGGAGAAGCGGTGAGAGATCATGGCGGAGTGCGGCAAATGAGGTCACGGTGCCCAGAAGAGCCGAGGGCCCAGGGGCAGCACGGACCTGCCCACACTGCGATATGTGAGCGCACTAGGTCCGTGCAACAGAGCAGGTCTCCAGTCGTCCTGGTTAACCCTTGCCCCTGGACCAAGACCTCGCTCTGTCAAGCCCGTGTGGTGGCTGATGTGCAACGGTCACCACACGCTAAAAAAATCCACGCACAGACATCTTCCACCCTTCAACTGGAGTTCAGGACTGGAACATTGGGTCCTTCCTTGAAACATCTGTGATGTAGAAGGAAGTCATCCTCGTTCAAAGGACCACCTATGATGATGATGATGATGATGATGATTATGATGATGATGATGATGATTGCACCTCCAGCATCATATGCCATTCTTCTCTGTTACCAACTGTATCCTCCCTCGCACAGTTAAACCTTCCCCTGACATCTTGCCAGGCATCTTTTCATGAATGGAAACCAATAAAAAAAAATGCTATTTCTAAATATTGCATTAAAATAACAAATGGTAGGACCTGATTTGCAATTGTGCGAGAGATTTCTGGTTCATTCTGAGCACCAACTGACTTGGGAGCAACTCAAAACAGTTTGCATAAAAATTCACGGACCTCTATTCCTGTGTCTCCTCATATTGCAAGCTAGGGAGCGGTCTTCAGTTCTGTTCACTTTTAGGGTGTAGCCTCCCATCCCTTGGAGGAGGAAGTCTCACTACTTCACTTCGATTTACACTATGACTTCTAATGCTGCAGATGTCATGTAAATGCAGCCTTAATGTTTACTTTGACATTTGGTACTCGATCAGTACAGATAATCATCATGCCAGATGTTATAGGTTAGAAAAGATTTACATATTTTGAAATTTGGAAAGGATGTCAGTCCTCAATGGGGACATTGTTCTCAACTAAATTTTGCCTAAAAGATTAGTGTTAGTAACATTGTTCCCATCAGCTCCAAGAACTGAGGAAACAGACGCAAAAGGCTGTCCGCAATCAGTGCACTTCACACTGTCAATGAAGTTCATCAAATACTGCCACCATGTACTTTGAACAGTGCAAAATCCAGTAATCACAGACTGAGCAAAGCAGAGAGACGGTATTGTTTAATCACCCGTTACCCTTTGTACTAGACTCTAGCATGTGAACAATTTGTGGAGGAAAATGTCACTCCACAGCCAACGTGCATTCTTTTAAGATGAGGGAGCATCTTGTACTGGTTTCAATACTTGCCAACTTTTTGCTGAATTAAGATCTTGAAAACAGGTCTCGAGCTGAGATTTTTTGGCTCGGCGAAAAAGATACAGCAGAAAAATAACAGAACACAATTTGGGCTGGCTGGCCAAGAAGTGAGCTGGAGATTCTGGGGTCGGCCTAATTAACATCTTGAAATGAGCTCCCAGTATCAGGAATGCCTTTCTCAAACACCGAGAACATTACTTGGCATCCCCTACCTTTGCGTTTTGCGGCGTTCCTCATCTAAGTGTCTTTTAAGGCCAAACTGAATTTGGATAGGTGGCAACTGTGGCTTTCTATTGTTACTGGGATTCTGAATGCCTGATTTTTTAATTCATTTCAACTTGAAAAATATTCAATGGTTGAAGCTAACATGTTTTTAATTTTACGATGGTCTGAACTTCCAGTTTTGGAAAATCAGTAGAATAATGACTGTATGGCTTCGGATCCATAAACTGTCAATGCCAAATTCCAAAGGTTAATCCAAATTATGAGTACATATTGTCCCCCTACCCTTCAAATTGCTTATTATTTCTACTGCAGTGGTTACTGGTTAACCAAGGGCAGTGGCGATTTTGATCTCTCGCTCCCTGACTGGAGACTCGAGAGTTAGGAGGCATGGTCTCAGGATAAGGAGTCGACCATTGAAGGCTGAGATGACGAGAAATTTTTTTACTCAGGAGGGTTCTGAATCTTTGGAATTCTCCACCCCAGAGGGCTGTGGATGCTAAGTCGTTGAGTATATTCAAGGCTGAGATTGATAGATTTTGGACTCTAGGGGAATCAAGGGTTTATGAGGATTGGGCGGGAAAGTGAAGTTAGGTTGAAGATCAGCCATGAAAACCACACTTGCCATTAAATGGCGGAGCAGGCTCGAAATAGAATGGCCTACTCCTGCTCCTAAGTCTTATGTTCTTAAAAGGCTGTGGACGCTGGGTCATTTGAAATTTCCAAGACTGAGATCAATAGATTTTTGTTTCACGATCCAATGGGGGTAATTTTTCAAATTTGAGTCTGTTGCCCCCAAATTCCCGATATGGGCTGCTCCATACCGGGAGTGCAAGTTCATAAAGTTACTCCATATAAAAGAAAAAAGACGTACATTTATATAGTACCTTTCACGACCACAGAACGTCTCAAAGCGCTTTACAGCCAATGAAGTACTTTTGGAGTGCAGTCACTGTTGCAATATGGGTCATTTTTCAATAGGAGTAGGTAATGGATCTCATGAGTAAATAGTTTTCCTCAGAGTTCAAAAATACTATGTTGATGGTGTGTTAATTCATTTGGTCAGAGTGACTGAATGCAAAGATTGTGCTCTGCGATTCCCCACAAGTTCCCAATTCTGTTTGGAAGAGTAGCCAAGTGACAACCATGGGGAATATTGCATAATTTTCCTTCTTCTCAGCACTGTGTTCCAGACTACTCTGTGCTTTTCATTACGTTCAGAAGGTTTTTGTAAATGTTTTCCTAAGACCACTGAATTTTATTTCTATTCCCTCATTTAATATTTTACTTTTGCCAATTCTCACCGTTCCTCTTCTCAACGCATCAACTCCTTGCTGAGGTGTAGTTCCACAGGCACTATTCTCTTTCCACTGCCTTGGTCATTAGTGTTAAAATGGACAGGGAGTGACAGAAAAACACTTTGATCATTGAAGCATCACAGCCAAACCTGGGCTGGTACTCAACTGATGAACACACGTATGCATTTCTAGCAGGAGCTTTTGGATAGAGATCTAGAGAGAGCACCCTGGTCAAGTTTCCTGTCTAATCCAGGAGCCAAAAGCCAACTGTAGTAGTATAGCTGAGGTCAACTAACTTAATACAGGCCAAGGGTGAACTCATAGAATCAAAGAATGATACAGCACAGAAGAAGGCCATTTGGCCCACCATGCCTGTGCAAGCTCTTTGGTAGAGCTATCCAGTTAGTCTCACTCTTTTCCCATAGTCCTGCAAATGTTTCCCACTTCAAGTATTTATCCAATTCCCTTTTGCACGTTACTACGGAATCTGCTTCAGTAAGAGTCAGGAGCTTGAGGAATGGTCGTAATCACTTGACATGTGCAAGTAACTATTTGGATTTTGTTTTCTGGCGCAGTGCTGCTTGGCAGAATTTGCTACTTATTTTCTTGCAATACTTGCAAATCCATTGGCAAGGACTATTAGAGATAAGAAAGGAAGTGAAAGGACTAATAAAGTGGCATGAATAAAATAATGAATGCCATGTTAGAATTTGTACGTTAATACACTTGCCATAATGTCTGTCACTAATCATCAGCCTCTCATTTTAATGTTCTGGATGTTGAATTTTCCATGCTAAGTGAGAAGTGATGCAAATCGCAGTACAAGTACAGTAAACTGCTCGTTTGTTGTTTAATTTTGTGCCATGTTTGTTGATTCTAACAAATGGCTTTAAAAAAAGTAACTAAAAACTTTTATTTTATTTTACATATAGTAAATGCTTATATTACTATACAAGTGGCAGTATGAAAATCTTAACAGGCAAAACCAGCAACAATTCCTGCTAAAAGTGCAAATTCGACTTGCCAGGGTCCTTTGTGACCTTCAGTCTATGTCTATGTCTTGAAGTCTATGTCAAAATAAAGGCCCATTGAGCCCTTGTTGGGACGCCACAATGTTTTCATTGAATTTTGATTGCAGTAATCTACTTATTCACGGTGCTTCTCCTAAACCAGTACACAGAGATCACTGCCGAGGTCACTTGTGAATGGTGAAACAAACTTAAAATTGACAAGTAGCTCTTTGGAAATGAGGATAATGGAGCCTGCAGCATTAATTTAAAAAAAACAAAAATATTGAGGAGAAAATAACCGTTTTCCAATTGTTTGCTTCCCAAAGACACAAGGAGAGGGTAAGTAAAAATAGGCATCAATTCATACAGACATCTTCCCCCTCAGACTGCTTTCCAATGAAGTGTGCACGTGTGTGTGCACGGGTGCAAGCATGTTTAGGGAGTTTACAAGGAGGCCATTCTTGAGCTGAACAAAGGATTTATCGAAGCTTGGACTGCCAATGAATTGACCATTCGGTCCTAATTTCTTAAACTCCATTCCTGAATCCTGGGGGCTATTTACCCATTGTTTTAAACAACTTTAAATTTACATTTTTCCAATCGTGAGCATGAAGGCGCTTGTCACTAAAAATGGAATCATGCATTCTGGGTGATTTCACCAGTTAATTCATTCTGAATGACAAGCTTTCACAAAGACCATGATTGCTGCAGATATGTTGTCAGAACAGCCTAACATAGAGCTGCATCTGAAGCGATGCTTACACCCACAAACGCTGTACAGAATGCTACAGGTCAGAAAGCAGTGAAAGTGTTTGCTGGGATAATGGATGCGTGGGAGGCAGTTATAAGACTGCAATTTAATCAAGTTCTGATGAGGTTTTAAACCTGCAAGAGCAAAGCTCAGGCAGTTTCTATACCTCAGCAATAAAATATTCAATTACTGTCTAAGTCCCTGCCCAACATATGCCCCTTTATAAAATAAACATTGACTATGTGGATGGCTGTTTTTATTTAAAAAGTGACATTTTAAAAATTGCACATCTTAGATGGCACAATGCAGGAGATATCGTAACTTTATAAAAAAACATACAAAAAAATCTGATGGAAGGCCATTTCAAGTATATATATATATAATAGCTAAAGCTGTTGACGTCAAGTTGAAAACAACATTAACAATGGTATATTGCACCTTTGAACATACGTGAGGACACTTATGGCACAGTACCAACCCTAGAAATGCAGTGTAACATCTGTAAGAAGAATAATACTGGTACAGTGAGCTAAGACACACCCTGCTGTGGTGCTGAGACTTACAGATCAGAAAGGTTCCAGGTTCAATACCTACTCTGTGTCAAGTTAGCGGACTTTAGCCAGGGTGCTGGTGGGGTGGGTCGGGTCGTACTTAAATTGGCCACACAATGCTGGATTTGTACAGAATTCATGCATTTTAAATCTGTATCATTAATGTGCATTAAACTGTTAAAAATCATTCCAAAAACTCTCTAAAACACTGGTAGCTTATGGATACATGTGATGACTGTAATGAAATTGGCCAAATGTAACAACCATACTGCCAGCCGAGCTCAGATAAGCTAACTCAGCACAGACCAGGCAGGGATCAACTCAGGATGTTCCAAATCTGCACAATTCAGCTACTTGCTGGATAAATTTTCGAAGCCATTGGGGGAATACATGAATGTTTACTACAATAAAGTCACAAAAATTTGGAGGTGGGGAGAATCATTTCCCCGAAAGCGGACAGAGCGCGTGCTGCCTGTTTCGCTCCGACTGGGCTATGCTGGTGTCAGGCCTTATTGCTGGCACAAAAATTGTGCAAATGAGTGCAAGGCTTCCGTACCTTACATTTTCTATGGTTTGCTCCAGGAATAAAACATCATCACTGAACGCCAATATAAACAGGCGCACTTCGGCAGTACCTCCCAAACCCACAACCTCTACCGCCTAGAAGGACAAGGGCAGCAGACGCACGGGAACACCATCATCTCCACGTTACGCAACATCCTGACTTGGAAATATATCGCCATTCCTTCATTGTCACTCCCTAACAGTACTAATGTTAGTGTCCTCGAACAGGCCAACATCCCCAGCATCGAAGCACTGACCACACTCGACCAGCTCCGTTGGGCGGGCCACAATGTTCGCATGCCTGACACAAGACTCCCAAAGCAAGCGCTCTACTTGGAACTCATACACGGCAAGCGAGCCCCAGATGGGCAGAGGAAATGTTTCAAGGACACCCCCAAAGCCTCCTTGATAAAATGCAACATCCCCACTGGCACCTGGGAGTCCCTGGCCAAAGACCGCCCTAAGTGGAGGAAGTGCATCCGGGAGGGTGCTGAGCACCTCAAGTCTTGTCGCCAAGGGCATGCAGAAACCAAGCGCAGGCAGCGGAAGGAGCGTGCGGCAAACCAGACTCCCCACTCACCCTTTCCTTCAACGACTGTCTGTCCCACCTGTGACAGAGACTGTAATTCCCGTATTGGACTGTCCCGTCACCTAAGAACTCATTTTTAGAGTGGAAGCAAGTCTTCCTCGATTTTGAAGAACTGCCTATGATGATGATGATGGTGGGAGTACCTTCATCACATGGACTGCAGCAGTTCAAGAAGAGGGCTCACCACCACCTTCTCAAGGGCAATTAGGGATGGGCAATATATAAAAGAGGGATTAGATATGCTGGTCCATAGAACCTCCCTCCCCCATCCCCCTCCTCGGCCACAGCTACTTGGTCATATTAGAGGAGTTGTGCTACACAAGGGATGTTTCTCTAGGTTGGGATTGTGCCCTTGACAAGCCAGCTTGTTGTACATGCAGAAAAGTAGTTTTGAGATGCTGGTCTGTGCTGAGTTAACTTATCTGAGCTTGGCTGGCAGTATGGTTGTTGCACTTGGCCTATTTCATTACAGTCATCGCATGTAACCATAAGCTATTTGTGTTTGAGATAATTTTTTGGAATGATTTTTAACAGTTTAATGCACAGTAATGATACATATTTAACCAGCAAGGTTTAGAATAACTTGAGGTGTAATGTCCTTGGAAGATGGGAGTGTGGCAAGGCTTTCACTTGTAGATTGCATGTTGAATGTGTGTCCTGAGACCAGAGATGCAGTGAAAGAGCTGTAAGTTTGAGTGAGGCTATTAGCATAGGCGAGCAGTAAAGTTGAAATGGGTTAAACAGGCAATTTTTCCAGCAGGCAATATTGGATTATTAGCTCGATACATGGTACTGCAAACATAGTACCTAGTCAGAGTCCTTCAAATGTGCCATTTACTTGTGTGTATTTTCCCAGATCCTGCAGGTAGTGTACATTGCACTGAACCTGGTCACCACCTGCTACTAGGATTGATACACTGGTGTCCTCTGGGATACCAAACAGGGAACCTTCCTTACACCACCTCATGCAGCTGCGCATCCATTTTTGTCAGCCATTAAGTAAGGAGTTGAGAGCTGTACCATTGGAGTTGCAATGGAGATAGCAGCATTGGCACATCATCAGATTCAGAAGCAAAATAACTACCGTGAACATTCCCCCTCCCCACAGCTCTAAAGCAATAAAAGATGTGTTATATTCTTCCCCACCCACTCCTTCATAAACTTGTGTGAAGAGCAGGTATTTCAATACCATTCTTTTATTAATTTCCTACTTCGAATAGCTATCATTTTGATTATAGAAGACATGAATTTCCTGATTGGTATCAGTTGGCATTATGGAAAAAAGGACAGTTCGACTAATAGGATGCTTTTTGATCAAAAGTCTAACATCAAAACATTAGAATTTTTAATATAGGAATAGTCCATTAGGCCCAAGTAACCAGTCACTTTTTCCCACGCATCAACCTCACTAACCCTGCCTTCTCCAAATGCTCCTCAATCCCTTTTCTCTTCAAAACAAAAGTAATTGTCTTAAGTTATACTATCTACTACAATGGCATTCCCTGATATATTCTACAACCTATTATCCTTCTGGTGAAATAGTTCTGCCCGATTCCCTAACTATTTTTGAACTTCCCAATGTTTTTCCTTGTGCCCTCTGGTATTGGGTTTAAAACAAAAGTTAACACTGTTTAAAAAAAATTAGCCCCCAAAAAGATTTTTGTCTCGTCAAGGAATCCAAAACAGGACACCAGATTGTCACAATGCTTGAACCTAACTGGTACATATAAGAAGCATTGTAGCAGACCATATAGACCATAGAACATTCTAGCACAAATTCCTGTAAAAGTGAGTATTCCAGAAAACATTTCTGGGAATAAGGGGTGTATAATAATCCAGGCAGTAAGCACCTTCTCTTGGCAAACCTATATTTAAAAAAACTCAAATAAAACCAGTGCTTTGTACAGATAGAAAGCACAGTGGCTAAACACAACCACATGCTGAAATTCCAGGCCTGCAGGCCCACAGTGTCGGCAAACACACATTTTTCTCACAGCACCAAAAACAACAAATGGTTTGGAAGATAACGATCTTAGTTTAGGTTAAGCTTCGGAAAAGTAAACACATTTTTAACAATTACAACCCTTCTCCTTGGTCTTTTTATAGATTTATTCCAAAGTCCAATAACTATCTTCTGCTGAAAGTAATTGAAAACATTTGTCACGCAAGGCCCCATAGTGGCTGAAGATGGCTATTAATGCTGTGTCAGTTTTGTCATTAATGCATTAATGTTGTTGTTCAAAACTTTACACCAATGTATGGTACAATGCTAAAACTAGTTAGCATGAACGACATTTAGATTTTATTTTGTCCTTATTAGCAGAGATGAGGGTTATGTTGAGGTAACAGTGCACCCTGGGAAATTACATTGGAAAATCATTAGCTGGGAAAAGTGATTGAATTAAGTCAAATTATACCATTGGGTTCATTTCTCACCAATTTCTTTTAAAATCTTCTTTCCTTGAAGTTATTTTCATTTTCTGACTACAACTTCTGGATCTGTCCACATTAACCTGCTTCCTCAAATTATCCTTTATAAAGCAGACTAGAAATGAAGCTGTGTTGATGACTTTAATGGGTAAAGGCACTGCCAGGTGCACAAAGGAACCCAGGTACGATTCCCATCTTACACTGAGTTACCCAATCACAGTCAAGGCACCAATTCCAGAGCTTCAGCTCGCCTCAACATCCCTGGGCTCGGGGATGCAGAAAGAATCCTGTTTCTGCTCCTGATTGCTGCTCCACAGTGATTACATTGGATAGCAATCAGCAAAGCAAACAGAATGCTGAATTATATAGTTAAAACAATAGAGGACAAATCAAAGGAAGTCAGGCTCAAACTGTATCGTGATCTGGTCAGACTACAATGTTAATACTCAGCCTAGTTCTGGTCACTGCGAAACGAGGGAGGCAGTTACGGCCTGAAAACGGTTCAGTGAAGAGCCACCAGACAGATCCCGAGTATCAGAAGACTTGAGTTACAAGGAAAGACTGGATATACTTTTCAATATTGAAAGCAGGTAACTAAGGTAGTATAGAATCATAGAAATTTACAGCACAAAAAGAGGCCATTTAGCCCATCGTGTTTGTGCCGGCCAAATGCCTAGATAGTGCACGTCAGCTATTCAAGCATGAAAGGCATGTCAGGATATTCAAGCATGGAAGGCATCACAGTAAGCATGATCATGTTCCCACACTTTCCAGTACAAGTCACTAGATTGTGGTCAGGAACAGGCGATCGGCCAATTTATTTTTCCTCTAACTCGGAAACACTAAGATAATCAAGCACACTATATGCTGCCCTGGCTGAGACCAGTGAACTCAACAGAAAGCAGAGATCAAACCCAAGCCTATTCTATGTGTATGACCAAGTACCACATCACGTGGGTAGCACTTCTGCATGAGTCAGAAGGTTCTGCGTTCAAGTCCCACTCCAGAGACTTGAGCAGAGAAATTTAGGCTGACACTCCAGTGCAGTGCTGAGCAAGTGCTGCACTGTTGGAGTTACTGTCTTTCGGATGAGATGCTTAACCGAGGCCCCATCTGCTCTCTCAGGTGGCGTAAAAGATCCCTTGGCACCAATTTCAAGAGGAGGAGGGGAGTTATCCCTGGTGTACTGGCTAATATTTATCCATCAATCAACAGGACAAAAACAGATTATCCGGTCAGTATTACATTGCTGTTGTGGGAGCTTGCTGTGCTCAGATTGGCTGCCATGTTTCCTACATTACAGCAGTGACTACACTTCAAAAGTACTTAATGACTGTAAAGCACTTTGAGATGTCCTGAGGTGGTGAAAGGCGCTATATAAAGGCAAGTCTTTCTTTCTTCTTTCTTACTCACTGAGTTATCAGAAGAGCTGGAGTGGATTTTCCAAAGTATTGCGAGGAGGAGCTTATTGCAAAATAAGGATTACATGTCACTTTAACGTTGCCCGATTATTACTGGTAGACATTTGATTGCTTGTTGCTGCTCTAAAATTTTCAGACACAGCTTCAGCTCCAATCTGATTGGCAAATTTTAAGAAAATGAAAGAGTAGGTCCACACCTGTCCTCTGCCTGCTGAGTGTTTCCAGCACGTTCTGCTTATTATTTCTGATTGCCAACATCTGCAGTTTTTGCCCTTATATTGGGTTTAGTGGAATGTCATGGCCACCAGTTCCTAATGGATGGATCAGGAACTGCAGCAGCAACCCCAAAGTAAACATCTGGATTCACCAAGGCCCATTTCACCAAGTTCCCAGCTGTTGGCTTTAACTAATCTGGATAATTTACCTTGGGCTTGACAATGGCCTATGTTTTGTGAGCCAGCAATTATCCTGGGCTTTATAAATAGAGGCATAGAGTACAAAAGCCAAGATGTTATACTAAACCTATATAAAACATTGGAGTATTGTGTCCATTCTGCTCTCACCACACTTTAGGAAGGACGTGAAGACTTTGGAGAGGGTACAGAAGAGATTTACTAGAATGAGCCAGGGATCAGAGTTACGTGGATAGACTCAAGAAGCTGGGGTTACTCTTCTTGGAGCAGAGAAAAAATCATGAAGGATTTAGATAGAGTAAATAAAGAGAAACTGTTTGCAATAGTTGACGGGTCGATAACCAGAGGACACAGACAGGTTTAAGGTGATTGACAAAAGAACCAGAGACGACATGAGGAAAAACTTTATTATGCAACGAGTGGTTAGGATCTGGAATGCACTGCCTGATAGGGTGGTGGATACAGATTCATTATAGCTTTCAAAGGGGAATTGGATAATTACTTGATGGAGAAAAAATTGCAGGGATATGGGAAAAGTGCTATACTATTCTATAGAAACATAGAAAATAGGTGCAGGAGTAGGCCATTCGGCCCTTCGAGCCTGCACCGCCATTCAATGAGTTCATGGCTGAACATGCAACTTCAGTACCCCATTCCTGCTTTCTCGCCATACCCCTTGATCCCCCTATGATTATCATTCGCATAACAGCACAAATGTGAAAACCTCATCAAGCTTATTTTTGTTTCAAGTTACTCATTGGAGCCATCCTGCTGGCTATACTGTTGAGTCCCACATCTATATCATGTTTTCACTATGAGGTGTCAGCCTTGGTTCAGTGGTAGCATTCGTGCTGATAAGTCAGAAGGTCATAGTTTCCTAGTGGGTGTCAATAAAGAGTAAAGGTAAGTGTGTGAAATTTTCGTAGTCATTTCCACTTGTACAGTGAAACATACTTGCTGGTATAATTAATGATTTTTCCCTGCTGTATTTGAGTTATATTTGAAGGGAGATGGCACAGATTTAAGGTGATTGGAAATGGAACCAGAGGCGACCTGAGGACAAACGTTTTTATGCAACGAGTGGTTAGGATCTGGAATGCACTGCCTGATAGGGTGGTGGATACAGATTCAATAGTAGCCTTCAAAAGGGAACTGGATAAATACTTGCAGAAGAAAAAATTGCAGGGATATGGGGAAAGAGTGGGAAAGTGAGACTAACTGGATTGCGTAGATGGGCCGAATGGCAATCTTCAGTGCTGTACTATTCTATGATTTTATTAATATCCAACAAAATCAAATATAAGCAACCAAAACGGGAAGATACCACAAAACAGTAATTCTCTGTCCCACTGTTTGCTCAGTGGATAAATACATTGCGTAGCATGTTGATTTGCCATATAACTGGGAAGGACGCAAGTTTGATAAATGGACAATGTTGAGTTCGCTGCTTTCAAGTCGCTGGAGAAATACCACCAACGATGTCTCCGCAAGATCCTACAAATCCCGAGAGGACAGACGCACCAACATTAGCGTCTTCGACCAGGCCAACATCCCCAGTATTGAAGCACTGACCACACTTGATCAGCTCCGCTGGGCAGGCCACATTGTCCGTATGCCAGACACGAGACTCCCAAAGCAAGCGCTCTACTCAGAATTCCTTCACGGCAAACGAGCCAAAGGTGGGCAGAAGAAAAGTTACAAGGACACCCTCAAAGCCTCCCTGATAAAAGTGCAATATCCCCACTGACACCTGGGAGTCCCTGGCCAAAGACCGCCCTAAGTGGAGGAAGTGCATCCGGGAGGGCGCTGAGCACCTCAAGTCTCATCGCCGAGAGCATGCAGAAATCAAGCGCAGACAGCGGAAAGAGCGTGCGGCAAACCTGTGCCACTCACCCTTTCCCTCAATGACTATCTGTCCCACGTGTGACAGGGACTGTGATTCTCGTATTGGACTGTTCAGCCACCTAAGGACTCATTTTAAGAGTGGAAGCAAGTCTTCCTCAATTCCGAGGGACTGCCTATGATGATGATGATGAGCTGCTTTCAACAGGGGCAGTAGTGAGAGTGATTGAATCGATGTCTGTGTTCGGAGGCTCAAGGAGAGGGCTGGAAAAAAAATACAGAGATTCCACTCCTGATTGCTATCCAGTGACTTCTGCCAAAAAATAGCACACATGGATATTGGGTGAGAGCAGGCTTAACTGTATTGTCATCAAGGTAAAACTGCCTCCAGCTAGCTAGGCTCTCACATGAAGAAGAGGTGTCAAAGGACTGCTGGCCCCTGTGGAACAGTCCCCCAAGCAAAGAATCAATGCCTTAGGGAGAGGAAGAAAGAAAATTGGAAGCGGAGGGGGAAAAAAACTGCTCGATGCCTGTGTTTTATCACGGCAAGGCTTATAGGCACCAACACTACAATCTTTCGTCAGCAGACAATACGAGGCAGGTCACCCTTCGAGCTTTTTACATTCTGCAGCACACAGTGAAAATTACACTGCATCTCGCCTCCCAGAGTGAAACTACAAAATCTAGCCCACATCAAAACAACAAAAAAGGAATAGAAACCAGCTCTGTATAACCACAAAACAAAACTCTGGTCACCTCCGAGCACCATCCCAGCTACAACATGCAGCGGAAATCAGGGGGAAAAAAACATCTTTGTGTAGACGAGCCCCAACAGTTAGCGCAAATTGCTACAGTAAACCAGTCAATGAAAAAAAGTGCAATTTTAATTTATGCCATAGCATCACTTATTTTTGTAGATTACAAGAGAACTTGCCTTTATAAAAATGCCTTGTCGTGTCTCTCAGGACATCTTAATGCACTTTGCATCAAATTAAATACATCTTCCAAGTACAGTCCCTGTTGTTATGGGAGTAAATATAGTTCCCAACTTGAACATAGTAAAATCCTACAAATAATAAGTGAGATGGATGACCAGTTAATCTGTTTTTTTGGTGGTATTGGCTGAGGGAGGAAAGTTTTCCAGGTTATGGAGAGGTCCCTGCTTTCTTCAGATAGTGCCATGGAACACAGGAATAGGCCTTTCTGCCCTTCGAACCTGTTCTACCATTCAATGAGATCATGGCTGGCCTGTATCCTAACTCCATTTACCCGACTTGGCTCCATATCCCTGTATACCCTTAACCAGAAAAAAATCCAGCGATCCTCGATTTAAAATGATTAATTGAGCTTACATCTACTGCTTTTTGTGGGAGCGAGTTCCACACTTCTACCCCCCTTTGTGTGAAGAAGTGTTTCCTAACTTCCCTCCTGAATGGCTTGGCTCTGATTTGAAGGTGATGTCCCCTTGTCCTAGATTCCCTCACCAGCAGAAAAGTGTTGCTTCTATCTACCCTATCAATTCCTTTTGAAATCCTAATCACCTCAATCAAATAATCCCTTAACCTTCTATATTCCAGGGAATACAAGCCGAGTTTGTGTAATCCCTCCTCATAATTTAACCTTTGGATCCCTGGAATCATTTTGGTGAATCTGTGCTGCACTCTTTCAGTGTTATCAAATGAGCCACGATGACACAGGCTGAAATGCAGTGTCAATAACAAAAGTATACAATTATATACAATTATAACCTAGGCTCTACCAAGTATTACAAGAAATGTTTTGTTGGGTTAGAATAACAGTGCCAGAAATGCGGCTCAAGATAGTTACTTAAAAACCTAGTGGGCTTTCTGCCTGTTTTTCTCTGACAAGGAGCACTGCACATGATCTCAATGTTCCATGAAAAAGTGTTATTTCACAGCTAAATGAATGAAAGGTATTAAACACTTTGACCCCAAACACACTTTCAGACTTCTGTCTTAAGGGCATGTTCTTGAGTTTTCCTTACAAATCCTTCCACATTACTCTTCCCATCCTCAAAATCTACCTCGACTATCGCATCATTGGTTACCCTCACTAACTCTTTTCTATCTCCTGGCCAGTGTCCAATACCCGTTTGTAAATCAAGGTTCATTGGATACTGAGCAGGAGCTGGGAAAGTAAAAGAACACGGGTATGTTTTGCTATCTTATTTCAATGGAAGCTGCTGTGAAACACTTGTCTGTATTATCAGTATTTTTAATCCATGCTGCAACTCTCCAGGCTACTCTAACAAAGGATTTTAGTACAATGGCAGTTTTTCAGCACTGGCAAGTGGCTTTAAAATTTTAAAAAACAGTGGACTACATGTTCAAGTATCAAGCAACAAATCCCACTCACAATTGAAGAGTGATTGTTAACATTTTAAGCCATTTTTTTCAGTTTGTGTTTCTACAGTTTGGATCATGGGAGAGCAGCAGTCATGTGCCAGTTTTCCATGTTGATGCTGTTAAAATCCACTTCCTTCTAGTGACAGCAGAATGCTGATTTATGATTCTGCTGTCGGGAGTAAGGAAGCTGGATTTGGTAATATAAATCTGGGCAGTTGGCGCATTGAGGTAGCTCTCCCATGATCTGAAATACAGAAGCACTCACTGGAGAGGGAAGCAGCTTTGAACAGCTCCACGTCATTTTAGTCATGGTGTTTGTTACGTGCAAGCAACCCAATGAGGCTTTTATGACGTTGCAATGTTTTCACTGTGAAAATAATGTAAAACACATTATGTGTTTTAAAACAAGAGGTTTATAACAGCAACAGTGACTTCTGCGGAGTGTATTAAACAAGGGAGTGTTGTAGTTAGTAGTAAACTCACAGAGGAATGTGAAACTAGAAAATAATAAAGTGAAAAACACAGTTGTTGTGATGCCTGTACAGCTATGTCTTCACTTAAAACTTCAACTATTGCACTCTGCACACAAAATATATCCTGCATTTTGACTGCTATAAACTGGCACAAATTACAAAGAGCCTCTTAATATCTACTGTGTACTCTCTATTCAAGTTATCTGTGAGCAAATTCAAATTCAGGAAGCTAGAACAAGGAGCATCAATGATCACCGCGGTGGAAGAAATGTCAGAAATGATTAGCATAACGGCACAAAGATCACATGTACAGGGGAAAAATAATGCTAACTGCACCAGGTCACAAGTACCTTGGAGCAAGGAACATTACATTCTAATTAGCAACAAATTAAAGTAGTACAAATTTCCTGCAGACAGAATACCTTCAGAAACATGAGATCAAAGTTTATGACTTTGGCTGTAGTGCAGGAATGTGGAGGCTCGAGACTGGGTTGGAAGGAGTGGGTGGGGGGGGGGGTGAGGGAAGCTGAAAAGTCTTTAATTCTCTTGAGGTTCTCTTGTTTTAGTAAAGAATCCGTGCCTTCGCTGCACTCCAACTATTGGTTTCGAGGGCTGGGTTTGAATATGCACGCTGACAGTCTGAATATTCAACTGGCTTTTACAACACCCCCTTTTCAACCATTTCTTTTCAAATTAGTTTTTACAGCACAATACACAGCTCAGCATTAACTAATCATATTGTTGAATCTTACAAACAATTACTCGTCCTCATTTTTAAAAAACTTGTACAGCGGGACTTTTGGAGCATTTTACACTGCTGTAAATCTAAATTACTTTTTAGTATTCTTCCTGAACTGGATTTTAACAACTTTAAATAATTGAATAGCTCAAAATGGAAGAGATCAACTGAACAATGCACACACACACACAAAGAATTCCTATAAAAATGAAGGAAGTTCCTGGAAAAAGACTAGTATGGATGAAGCTAGTTTGTGGTACCTACACTGAGGGTGAGGGAGCCTCTGCCAGTCTTTGTGTCTGATCCCAATGAAGCAGGGTGAGCTTGATCCTTTTTCCTGGAGCATACAGGAGGGACTCTGAGAGTAAAAATCCACCAGCTGTCCTGGATTTACTGTCAGCACATCCATGCAGTCAAACATTGCGACACAGGACAGAAATCAAAATGTACCAAGAAGGGTAAACAGTCCACAGTCCTCTTCTCTCTCTCTCGCTCCTTGTTTCGTTCAAGCAGGAATCGGTAGGCTGCAAATTATCATTAAGCTTCACAGCAACACCTCTGAGTCAAAAAGGGACAAGATTGCCAGAATTAGAAACAGGGATCATGTTTGAGTTCTGCTTCTGTTGTTGTGACTGGGACCTCGAATCATGGTCAGTCCCAGCTGCTGAAGTCGTGATCCTGTAATCAATCCAACTGTTCAATTTACCATTTAAATATCTCGACACCACCAAACCCACAAAGGGAGGCACAGCCTTGCTTAGTCAGAACAACATCACCAGTTCCATTGCTTCGCCTCTCAGAACAGCCTTCGAGTCTCAATACATCTTCACCAAACGCCTCTTCAAATGCCTGGGATAGTCCTTGTAGATTAAAACACATGAGTTTACACAGTGCTGGCTCTCGTCTCCCCTTCTCTCCAAGCCGGAGTAAGATATCTTGGTGCTCTCTGCTGGTCTTTCTCCTCCCTCTCTCTGTCACTGGGTTAAAAGGATTCATTTGCTTAATATATGCGCCTGAACTCTCCCTGAACCCTTTTCCCTGGCAGCTAACCTTCAAATGACCCTTCACCATTCTGACATCACATTCAGCCCCTCTCAATCTCTCTTATTTCTCTCTCAGTGCTGCAAATATTCCTGTCAATCAAACCAGACACAAGACGAACTCCTGCAGCCAGCAACTGGGGGAGCACAGAAAACAAGGCGAACTTAAGAAGCTGACAGGGTTTTTACACTTTGGACAATCCACACAATAGGCCTCTCTGATGGGTCATTTATAATTTTTACACAGCACTTTTTAAAATAAAATTAACGTTTCTGTAACACACGCAAGGCCTGGAAATGAATAATTGAGACTAGAGCTGCTTTGTTAATGTGGGAGCAGACTGCGCCACAATTATGAAGTTATTGATACGGTTTTACAAAACATTGGTGGATCTGAAATTGCAGCATTTCTAGATTATTCACCTTCCCACCTCAATATTTCAAGTTTTGCAGCAAAATAATTTGATATTACTAAATAGCATTAGGTAGTTACTTAAAGGATGGCACATATAGCAGCTGCTCTCTCCACTTCTCCGGGATACTGAGGTGGTCACAATATACGGTAGTGATCGAGGATAAAATAGTAGAATGCACATGAGTGAGTTTTCAATTGTTCATCTGTCTTAAGCTTGGCCATTTAGTTCTGCTGGTAACCGAAACAATAGTTACGATAAAAGTAGTGCGAGTTGAAAGGTTAAGTTGAAGCTAACATCATAATATCGGCAGTGTTTGAATACAAAGTTCTTCCAGCAGATTATAGAAGAAACACTTTACATTGGACTTTTAAAAAAACTGATGAACCAAAATGGAAAGCCAAGGCCCAAAATTGAAGACATCAGGGCTGAGTTAAATCAGAAAGCAGCAGTCAAGTGAGTAAGTAGCTACTATATTTGCCATCCTTCATGTGAAAACTCAAGCTTAGATTTTAAAAGCCTGAAGATTGTAAGAGGAAGTAATGAGAGAGGTAAGAAGTATGGGAAGAATGAAATAAAGTCAAAGATCGTGTGATGAATCTTGATTTCAACACAGTTAGGATATAGAGAAAAAAGAACTTGCATCTATACAGTCCCTTTCACAACCCTAGAGTGACCCAAAACGATTGGCAGCCAGTGATGTACTTTCCAAGTGTAGCCAATTTGCACACAGCAAGGTGCCACAAGTAGCAATGAGATGATCAGATAATTTGATTTGGTATTGGTTAAAGGATAAATATTGGTCAGGGCACCGTGGAGAACTCCCCCGCTCTTCTTCGATTGTGCCATGGGATCTTTTACATCCACTTGAGAGGGCTGACTTCGGTTTAACATTTCATCCAAAAGACGGTACTTCCGACAATGCAACAATCTCTCAGTACTGCACTGATGTGTCTGCCTGGGTTATGTGCGCTAAACTCTGGAGTGGAACTTGAACCCACAACCTTCTGACTCAGAGGCGAGAGTGCTCCCAACTGACCCGTGGCCGTCACAAGAAAGGACCATGTGCATGTAGGATGATATATCTGCATCGTAGGAGTAACAAAAATACCCAATCATGTCATTGAAATGTCTTAAAGTGTTTTTACCAAACAAACATAATATATATTATAGAAAATAACACATGGCTGGATAGCAGCATTCAATCTAGAATTCTGAAAGTAGAAGTTGTTTCAGACTTCTGTGTCCAATTTTCAGGAGTCTTGTGTGGAAAGGATAGTGTTTCAGGAAGGATATTATGTCTGTAGATGTTGTTCACATAGCTTGTAAAAGATTATAATGATAAAAGATACATATATGCATTTCCTGATCATTTACAGCAGTTTATCATTTGATAAATGCACATTAATTGCATCAGTCATGAATGCTACCGTATAGATATCGTTATACATAAACTACAGAGAGTGCATTGGATATTGGCGTCCACAGTGATCAAAAATAAATTGGATCCAAGAGAGAGTCTGATCGCCGCCTTCAAAATAAAAACAGAACACAAGGAAGACCAAGGCCATAATTTCATTTTAGGCATTCAGATAACGGTTACAAAATGTTTGTGGTTTGCCTTTTGATAAGAGTATTGCATCGTAACCATTCTCGGGATATCTGCTACTCTCTACTTATTAAATGCAAGTCTGAAACAGCTTTCTCGAAGGTCCAATGGCAGAATAACAATTCTTGGTCAGCCTTAGTTTTGATTGTTCGAATAGATTGTTTCATTTGGACAACTTCAATCCATTCTATATTGTGTGATTGATACATGGAATGTGTTGCTGGCTTCGGCGGGCGGGTGTGTGTGCTCTGCAAGCCTTCAAGAGAGAGCTGGACTGGTTCTTGGCTGCGGCAGAGACCACATAATATAAAAGGCAAGTGGATTTACAGTTATCGTACATATGGTCAATGCGATCTCCGGGACTGGTTTCAATCATCTGAGGGGATCGGCGAGGAATTTTCCAGATTTTCTCCCCTTATTGGCCATGTTTTTTTTTAACCTCTCCCAGGAGATTACATACCTGCGGGCAGGGTGGGGGGGGGTTATGAAGCATCTAGTCATGATGCTCCACCATCATGGGGTAGGCTTGATGTATCAGCCATTCTTCCTCTGGCTATCATTTTCGTATGTTCATTTGTACCATCAATAGGATTATATGGCTTAACCTGATTTGCTGGGCAGTGTAATTTGCTTTTGTGTTAAAAATGTACCCACCAGGCCTGCCTCACAAATCAATTAAAGAGGCATGTTACAATATGGAGCGATTGTACAACACAACTGTATGTAGAGTTTTGCCTGCAAAACAAATCTCGCAGGTTGTGCCAACAGTCTCTGTGTTCAATCTGAAATGTGGTGGAGTATGAAATAGCCAAAGTACGTACCACAATTAAAAACGCCACAGGAGAAAAGAAATGGTGCCATTTGGCTCGGGCTTGACTGCCACCCAACACTGATTTCTTTCTCTCTCTCTCTCTCTCAATTTTTCTGTATAACTATCAAACCATTCTGTCCTTTCACCTTAGTGTCAGACTAATCAGCCTGTCCTGTTCTTCAAGAAAAACCTGCCCTCTTTCCCCGATGCAAAAGTAGGAGCAGGGAACTGCTGTTTTGTAATAAGACCAGAACATTGGGATAGCACAAGCCACTGTAAGTCTATCGTGTCATTGTGAGAAGCCTAAAAGCAGAATTCAAATGTTTTCCAATAGGGACAGAAGGAAAACCAGCCAGCGGTTACCCTAGATCAGGTAGGCTGCGCTCACTGTCCATCCATACAGAGTAGTAATGGGGTACTCGCATTGTTGGTCTATATGGATCTTTCCTCAATATAAGGGTAAGTCTGTGGCCTGAAGCTGAAGTTGGAATTATGACTGAACCAACTGCTGTTGATTCCATGTTGCCATGAATGCTCTGAATCGGACCTGTAATACAAATATTCAATGCCAGCAGAAATGCTCCAATGCAAAGTGGATGGGGAGAAATATAAAGTTATCATGCTTCTTGACATTAATGCAAGTACTGTAAGGGAAGACAATCTAAGAAACTAATCATTGATTTACAGAGCTTGTGCAGTAAAAGGCACAAATCTCCCACTGATATCAGAGGGATTGTCATGTTCACTGCTGAGAAGAGCGATGGCCATGTTTTTCTGTTAAGAAAAAGATGCTCGTCAGGCAGAAGCTGTGACTTTAAATTAGCATTAGAACAGGATCGGTGGGGTTCCTTCTGTATTTGCAAGTTAGGGGGGAAAAAAAAGCTCCCACTGTTTGCCACAGTTCCATCTGAAATAGCAGGCTGTGTGAATGGGAGGCCTGTGATGGGTAACCGCCCTTTAGCTCGTTTGCATACCTCAGTAGTAGAATGCCCAGATGAAAAGGAAGAACGACCTCTTTGGAGACCTTGCTGTGGAATTCTAGAACCAAGTTTGTGGCTTAAACAAAACTAGTAGCAACTTTAAAAAATAAAACAGGACAGAATGGCATCAAAATGTAATCCTCCTTAAATATTTTCAAGGATCTTTTATTTTGCTTACTGTGCCCTCACCAACTTGGTTAAAATGCACATGCAGTCACAAAGCAGAAAAATGAAGTCAGCTGGAAACTGCCTTGCTCAAAAACATCATTTTGAATGAAGTTAAATTGGATTAAAAGATCAGTTTTCTTCTAAATTCAAAATACATGGTGGAAATTATAGGGCTAGCGAATTCCTGCTGGGAGCCATGATGTATCTCATGTGACCTGGATATGGTAATATTCAGCCAACTTTTTTCCAGAGAAGTGAGCTTGCAACGCGATTATGTATTTGATCTACCTATAGTGAAACATCACCACTGAGCAGCAGCCGGGAGTGGGGGTGGGAAAGAGATAAATTACTCTGGTCACTTTGTATAGCTAGCGGCACTGTTTAATGCATTCAAGAAGAATGTGTTTCACTGTACATGGTATGTAAAATATTCCTGCGCTGTAGCATTTTCGGACCTTGTTTCAAAAAACCCCCCCGAAGATTTCATTTTAAGATTTATTAAACCAAATACATTTCTAGACAACATGAGTTCTCTCCTGCTCCCAGGTTAAATCAAGCTCCTGTGGACTGGCAATCAAACACAACCATCAAAATAGAATAGGGCAACATTTACTCTCAACTTCTTCCAAGATAACTGTTAATAATTAGTCAATGATAGCAATGAGAAGAACATTGTGTGGTGGCACTGCACCACAGACACAACCGGTCTCACCTATTAGCGATACATATTACAACAGTGACTACACTCCAAAAGTACTTCATTGGCTGTGAAACGTTTTGAGACGTCCGGTGGTTGTGAAAGGCGCTATATAAACCCAAGTCTTTCTTTTTTCTTTATATTTGGGACAGTTCTGCGAGCTACCTAGATCCCGTTTATATTCCCAGTTTGCTCCAGGTGGTATTATCGAAGGTGACAGTAAACTGGGACTATACCGGCTGTCAGAAACTGTGCACCCCTGCCTGCACATGATACATAAACACAAATAGATGTGCCACTAGGGGCAGAGGTAGTTCAACAAACTCAGGGCCACAAGCAGGCTACAAACAGGGAGGCTAATTTAACAGCAGCTGTAACTAGAATCATTTTCTGAAGAAGTTCCACAATTTAAGTTGGCACATTTGTAATAGTAAATGTGACCCATTGATATGCCTTAGAGTTTCCCAATGTACTCATAGAGGGAACACACAGATAATTTGGCTGGTGGAGAGAGCACGTACAGGAGATTAAATGGGTTTTTAAAAATTATTAAATTTAAAATTTAAAATAAATGATGGTACAAATTCTTGAGACATCACTGTCTCCATTAATTTAACCTTTACTGTCTGACTTCCACTTATCGATCAATATCAAGTTATGGAGCTCCTCCACCATAGAATTTTCTTTTCATTTGTGAAGAAGCTGATGTTAAGTTGAAACTGCTAAACCATTAATTATTATAAGAATGAATAAAATAAAAGCCTACTCCAGGTAGATCAATGGACACTGACTTCAGCCATCTTGGTAAAAATCCTTGATCGTCACTCCCAGCCTTGTGAATGGGAGAAGGTCAAATAACACAGGCCGTGTCAATGAATGATGCCGTAGCGTGCGAGAGATCACCAGTGGGGCCATTTTACTGCTCATCAGCAAGATTGAGGAAAGCTTCAATATTGTTTGTTATCAAAACCCACAGGAAAATGAGTAATCCTTCAGGGCACCATTACAGGCATAATGTGATTGGCAGAATTAGTCTACCTCTGCAAGCTTCACTCCGTTTCCCAGACAACAGTAGGTTCAGTATCAAGCACGATAGGGTCACTGCGGTGTTTGGCACTGAGCTTGACCCGAGATCGTTACTGAGACTTCCACCTTTATCGGGACAGCAAAAGCGAGATGGTTTACATACTGAGTGTGCAATGACCTAAAATTTGCAAAAGTTTTTTTTTAAATATAAAGGGCATCAATCAATTATATGAAAGTTAAATCTAATACCTTTACTGAAACATTGATTATCAATATTTCTATTGGGTGAACCGAAATTAAAAAACAAAACAAAAATTAAACTTCAGTCGATTACTGTTGACCGAATACTTTGGACGGTGAATCCCACTTATCCGAAACCTTTTTACCCCCTCCAATTACTCATAAAGGTCCATCACAAGGGACAGTGCAGTGACAACAATGAATAGTGGCCATTAATCATACAAAGAAAGAAAAAAAAAAGCTAAACTAGTTTACCATTCATCATGGGGATGGACAAAGACACAGAGGCGATGACTTTTATCCCCAAACACATCCCTGATTTTTCATAAAATGGAAAAAAAAAGAAAAGAAAAGAATTTGAAGGGGAAAAGATTGAAACTCTTTGTTGGATCAATGTTTTTTAAATCTTTCTTTTAAACTTGAAATGCCCTGAATAATATTTAACTTGATTCTCTGTTCCGCTGCGCTCTCATCAATCTACCTATCACCCCTTCCTTTTATGTATTTCATACTATTGTAATGCGGTATTCAATCAGCACCGCAATCAAATATTTAGGCTTTTGTGCTTCTCTCTATCTGCGCCCTTTGGTTCAAAGGATCTCATTAATCCAACTCATCTTGAACGAAACGAAAGAGTTTCAGGAGAAATATTCAACACATCGAGAACCTACTAATGACAAAAGGATGAAAACCAGTGGCCCTCCTGTCACTACTCTATGGCAGAGGAGAGATGGAGACCAACTGAAACGGGCTGGAAAGCTCAATGTTGCCTCCAGGTTTATATTGCAAACTGGCACCAATACAATACCACATGGGGAGAAATCTCATCACTTGTTGCTCCAAATCGGTCCCGCCAACTACAGTTACAGAAGCAAGTGCAACTCAACTATGTAGCTCGAAGGGCTCCCTTCAAATATAACTCAAATACAGGACAAAATCATTCATTATACCAGCATGTATGTTTCACAGTACAAGTGGAAATGATTACAAAAAATTCACATACTTTCCATTAACCTTTAGTGACACCCACTATGAAACTATGGCCTTCTGACTTGTAGGCGAAGAATGCGACCACTGAGCCAAGGCTGACACCTTATATTGAAAACATGATATAGATGTACCATGAAGGGGGGACTCAACATTATAGCCAGCAGGATGGCTCCAACGAGTAACTTGAAACTAAAATAAGTTTGATAAGTTTTTCACAAAGTTGTGCTGTTATGTGAATGAGAATCATACAAAAGTACAGCAAAGGAGGCGGCCAGTCGGCCCATTGAGTCTGTGCCAGCTCTTTTGAAGAACAATCATTAGTCTCACTCCTCCGCCCTTTCCCCATATCCCTGCAATGTTTTCTCCTTCAAGTAATTATCCAATTCCCTTTTGAAAGCTATAATTGAATCTGTATCCACCACCGTATCAGGCAGTACATTCTAAATCCTAACCACTCATTGCATAAAAAAGTTTTTCCTCGTGTTGTCTCTAGTTCTTTTACCAATCATCTTAAACCTGTGTCCTCTGATTATTGACCCTCCAGCCATTGGAAACAGCTTCTCTTTATTTATTCTATCTACATCTTTCAGAATTTTAAACACCTCAAATGTGATAGAAGGGGCAACAGTAATACAAACTTTAAAACGCAGCTGTGAATGAAGCACAACCATGGAAACCAGGCTCACTATTAGATTAACCGCACTGTAATAATAGCAGTTGCAACATATGGATGCCCTTTCAAACTCCCCACCTATCTAAATTTCTGACCAAACAACAGAAAAGCTGATGCAGTATTTACCAAATCACTTTCTATTAGCATAACTCCATCAGGTGCCAAGCTGATCCCACTTTGTGAATCATATGAATAGGGTTCACATGACTGAGATAAGTGCAGAAATAATTGAATAAGCTTTAAATAGTCCCAATCACTCCTAATTATTTCACTAACTCGCTCAGTCCAGCCCTCTAACCTGCTGTCAGCTGTGTAACATCTATTTAACATCCTCAATGGTAGCTTCCATTTGCCAGCAATTCTCTGCTGTGTGACGGAAAATTGAATTACATTGTTCAGGCAAAGGCACATCTGAGCACAGCAATACTCACCAGTGTTTTACTCTCCCGCAGATTCATCATCAGAGATAACAAGTCATGTCGTGCACACTAACCGTAATCTTTACTTTAAGCAGGATCAGATGTCTGAATCCAGTCTTTATACAAACTGTCGATGTCTCGGCATGTCTTACCTGTATAGATAGCTTGATATACAGAACAGATACTGAGGGATGAGGTAACTGAGTGCAACCCAATCTAGGGGGTTCAGATGACTTCAACCACAAGAGTGGAATTTGAGTGATGTATAAATGGCACCCAAACCCTGAAGTCTGGTTACACCTTCAAAGTGTCTCCTTGTTTCATGAAGTATATATACACAATTTTTTCATTTCATTTCAAAGAAAATTTCAAGCACAACATGAGCTGTAGGCGGACAGGGTTCTGCTGTGTGTTATGAAAGCCATCAGTACGGAACAAGATTATACACCTCTGTGAGACACAACTAGACATTACAGCATCACCAGCTGCACACAGGAGGTACTTTTGGTGTTCATTACACAGGAAATAAAGCTTGGTCATGCTCAGGCTCTGTTCTATAGGCAGCGATGGCCTTTGGTGCCTCACCCAAAGGGTCCAAAGCAGTTGGCCTCAGTGCCCCGGACTAGAGTAGGGAAAAATCAACCAGGGTCCTGCTTCTGATCGCTATCCAACGACCCCTGCTAGAAAGTGTATGGGTGTGAGCAATGAGCACAGGATAACTCAATGCCCCAATATCACATAAAACACTAACACTTACTACCTATTTGCAGTAAGATTAAGTAAAACATATTGGAAAGTAGTAACAACTTGCATTCATATCGTACCTTTAACATAGTAAAACGCAGCTACCTGGCAAACACTTAGGGGACAAAATTGCCCTGCGCCCTGATTGAGGGTGGTAACCAGCTGGGGGGGCGGGGCTTTCTGTGCCCGGTGCAGAAGTCCCGCCCCTGCCGCTGAATTGGGCTTACCCGTCCTTTTGGGGCAGTTCCTGAAGCACTATTTGGGCAGGGACTGAAGCACTGTTGGACGCTCCACATAGCGCTGATGTGCTTCAATGTCCCTCCCCTTCGCTTAAAGGGGAGATTAGTTGCACACTCTGCAAGGCCTCTGATGGCCTCCACTCGGGAACCAGGGCACGATGAGAGCCCTGACCACACTAGGGCCGCTATACCAGAGCCGACTCGAGAGTCGGCAAACTAGTAAAGATGGCAGAGCGGGGGCGCTAGCGCCCTCCCCCCAAGAGCAACCCACAAAGCTGGCGTTGACATCTGCTTGCGCCAGTCTCACGGGGTCAATTTCCCCCGCTGGGCGTAAGGGGTTGCCGCAGGGCGGTGAGGGACTGTCGCGCACGGCGATGATGTCATTGCCGGTTGCTCAGCAGCTCGGGTTGCTACGCTGCAATTTCCAGGGAGCTGGTAGCACCGAGATAGCGTCCCGCTTCCTTTGAGGGGCGGTAAGCCCAATTCGGTGGCGGGGGCAGAACTTCCGCGCCAGGTGCTAAAATCCCTGGCCCCGGAAAGTTACCAATCGGGGCGCGGGGTAACTTTGCCCCCTATGTTTTTTCAAATTGTGGGCAACCTAAATAAATTTTTGAAATAATATTTCGAGCCATGGGTATTCATTTATGCCTGCAGGCATATTTAATAGTGGCTTCTTTAGGTGTCAGCCTTGACTCCGTGTTAGAACTCAGAAGGTTGTGGGTTCAAGTCCCACTCCAAGACTTGAGCACATAATCTAGGCTGACACTCCAGTGCAGTGCTGAGTGCTGGCTGCACTGTCGGAGGTGCCGTCTTTCAGATGAGATGTTAAACCGAGGCCTTGCCTGCCCTCTCAGGTGGACGTAAAAGATCCTACGGCATTATTTAAAAAAAGAGCAGGGGAGCTCTCCTGGTATCCTAGCCAACATTTATCCTTCAACCAATGTCACTAAAACAGATTATCTGGTCATTTATTTAGCCGTTTGTAGGTGCTTGTTGTGCATAAATTAGCTGTCACATTTCCGACAAATACAACAGTGACTACAATTCAAAACTACTTTATTGGTTGTAGAGCACATTAGGAAGTCGAGGTCGCGAAAGGCACGATATAAATGCAAGACTTTCTTGTACACTCAGGAATAAACAGCACTGAACACCAATGTTATTTTTTTTTACATAGTGGGTTTGCTGGATTGGGACATTATTTAGTATTTAACCTATTCCCGCTGCCCTAGAACCTTACACACACCTTCAGATTATCTGCCAGTTGTAATACAGCTGTACTGAGTAAACTGGGTTGGCTATTATTGAGTGTTTGACCCCTGTCTTATTCACTTAACTCTCAACACTGATAGGTCTGTTTCAGTTACTATAGTAACAGTAATGCACTGGACCTTCTGTATTTCTAAGAGTACTGGAAACTGAATGCAGGAAGATGTGAGGACACTAGGGTAACAGCGATCCAGGGGAGTTAGCAAGTGACTAGCTCTGCCCTTAACACTTATTTGGCAGTGTACCACTGAGTTCACTGGGGCCAAAAGAAGAACTGAGTGTTGTGCAGTCTGACAACAGCTCTTAGAACCCACACAAAGCCTTCAGAACAATTTTACATTGATAACATGGCACCAACAGCAAACGTATCACATGATTACTGTAAAAGCTCACTCTAATACGAGCAGATCTGTATATATGCATTTGCACGACAAGCACAGGCCTGCAAATCACCTTTTGGGCCAACTAAATGCTTTGGTTTTAGAGAGAAAGCAAAACAAAGGAGGCAATAAAGGAAGACCCATTTGGTATTTGGTACAGAGGAAATCGATGTTGAAACCTCGTAATGCCTTCCTGGTGACAGTTTGTTCAAATCCAACTATTTAGTACATTTAACATTCTCCCACTAAATTAATGTTGATTTTTTTTCCTTCCCATTTAATCAGAGAATACCAGCAAATTAAAAGTAAATGGTTTGCAGTGCCAAACACATTCTACTCTGAGTCCGGGTTTGACATGTGGATTTGCTTAATTCTGCTAATAGCAATGTAGACCATGTGTGAGTAAGAAACGATCAGTGACGAGGCGGATAGCTTGCCTCCACCCATTGTTATGAGCATATGTATCAAATTGAAGCCACACGCTCTTTCTTGAGTAAATGTTTGAATTCTGAAAAAGCTAATGTTAAGTTTGATTTCTATTGCTTGGTATTTCACCTCCTCCCCTGCAACTGATTTCTCCTTTTCTCTTGAAGGTAGTCATTAGCAAGTCTCGGCCCTTCATCCGGTACTAAGACATTCTCCATACTTCATGGGAACAAATGAACAATCGTGCAGGAGAATCTTGCGGCGTTGGATGCAAGGATATTTCCACAACTGAGAATTTGCTGGACCATTTGAGGGGCGATGATTTATCTGATCTGAGCTGATTTTGAAGGAGGCGATTCATGCTGAGGGACGGTTCCACAGCAACTTATCTAAATGGCTCTTCTTCATATATGAGCCTAAACCACAAGTGTGGGCAGCCTATTTAATTGTGGAGGGTCCCAATATTATGGGGGTGGGGGGGGGGGTAATAGTCTAAAAATTAGAGCCAGGCCTTTCAGGACTGAAGTTAGGAAACACTTCTACACGCAAAGGGTGGTAAAAGTTTGGAACTCTCTTCCACAAACAGCAATTGATGCTAGGTCAATTGTTAATTTTAAATCTGAGATTGGTAGATTTTTGTGAACCAAAGGTGTTAAGGGTTATAGGGCAAAGGCAAGTATAGGGAGTTAGGTCACAGATCAGCCATGGTCTCATTGAATGATGGAACAGACTCAAGATGGCCTAGTCCTGTTCCTATGTTCCCACCTAAGCCTGATGTTGTTCTCAGTTGAGGCCTGCCCGCCAATGTTCCCTTTAAACTGCATAGCCGCGCAGTGCTCTGAAGGTCCCGCACAGCCGTGTTTTAAATAGAAAAACGTACATGTGCAGTATTTTGAATGAGCCGCACAGTATCCCCAAAAATTACAGGGAACGTTGCCACCCAGTCACCTGCATTTGCCAGCAGGAGTCACCAGGGTAAAGACCAAGAGTGGTTACTGTGGTTGATTCGCCTCCCTCCCCACCCTCCTGCAACTGTCCTTACCCCAGGAGCACTGAACCCACTGCTTTGGCTGAAATTAGCTGTAAATACGCTGTCGTAAAAATAAACAGAAAATTGTTTCTGAGGAGGCTATAAGTTATTTCACATACAGATTGCAAAAACTGAAAAACGTTGGTGCTTAAAATGGTTGTAAGGTTGTGTAACATTACTATTAAAATACCAATCCAAAGTTTTCATTCGCTTTCTTAAAAGGAGTGTCTTTTTTTTCCCTTTCTAATTCACTACGCGCAGCTTAAAGATGAAAAAGAAAGAGCCAATGTGTAATAAATATTTCATTGACCTTGGTGGAATATAGAGACCCCCTGCCAATGCAACCACCTCAATTTAACTCTGGACTGTCAAAGGTCATGCATACAATAACATATAAATATCCACACAGACACATGCTGACCCCTCTTTTTTCCCCAAATTGCTAGCAATATTAAGGTCATCTAAACTTATCATCGACCCCTCAGCTGGTTTGACAAATTCTCTGTCGGGGGGAAATGTCCTCACATCCAGCTCCGCAAGATCCTTATGCAAGATTGCTCATTTGTTCCCGTGAAGAATGGGGAATT
Organism: Pristiophorus japonicus; assembly: GCF_044704955.1. Lineage (NCBI taxonomy): Eukaryota > Metazoa > Chordata > Chondrichthyes > Pristiophoridae > Pristiophorus > Pristiophorus japonicus. The sequence goes on from NC_091997.1 coordinate 2,820,113, forward strand.
TCTTATTGCGTGATGAAGCAGCGAGTGCAGGCATCCAGGCTCGCTAATGACTGCCTTCAATAAGCCTGACAAGTCTCATTACATCAATTACTGAATCCATCTACTGCCTGCGGCACCGAATGTTTGATTTTATTTCAACATTATCTCAGTTCCAGAAACAGAAAAGATGACTGGAATACTGAATCAGAGAATGAAGGCACCAGGAAGAAAGGGTCACCCGTCACTTTGCGTTACGCATATTGGGTTCATTCTTTTCCACTGTGCAGCCCTGTAAATATTACATTCAACGCGGCTTCTAGCCTCAGGATGCCTGCAGAATGTCTTTATCTTGAGCAACACCGCCCCCACAGCTGTAAAAACTCTGTTTCCTAAACATTTGTAAACCTGCTCTCATTCGAATTATTGTTCTGTGTCTTTTAGTTTATTAGGATATAATTGTCCTGACATATTCGTCTTAAGAATGCTGCAACAGTTGTGTGTTACTTTCTAATGTCCAAGTAATTTTTCCCCCACAGCACAGCCACCCCTCAACTGAGAAAGTAGGCAGCAAGCTGATTCCGAGAATTTAGCCAATGCCACTTTGCAGCTGCCTATAAGAAGGGCATGAGAGTAGCAGTGTGGGCTTACTTGTACACCTTTTCAGACACCATGTACAAGGTATATGCTACTCTTAGTGCTTTTGCTTTACTGGGTTTTAGTGCTGGTCTTGAGAGAGTGAGCTTTGTCCACCATTTATATTTGGCTCCAGGTGCTGTGCTCCTTAGATGCACTGGTCTTTAATATGGAGACTCAAGTGCGAACTCACGGATTTTGTTCGCTATGTTTAGATTCCTGAAACAGAAGGCCTTAATCTGAGTGCAGATTTGATACGTCCACATTTTCTTGGTCACGATGCTGGCAGATTTTGGCATGTTTTAATCACCTGTACTCAGGATGCAGCCGATGATGAGAGAACAGTGCACCCGCAGTCAACTGTACTTGTCCAATGCAAAAGTGGCGATGGAAACACGGCTGTACCACATTTAAAAACACAGTAAAACAGAACTATTGAAGAGCGCATAAATAAATATTCTGGCCCTGAAATCTGCATGGGTTGCGATCCTGGCACCTATATCGGGATGATGCTTGCCCATGTCCTCCAGCGCTAACCCCACCAGAGTATGAGCAGAGTATAGGCACCTCAATTGCAGTCACACATACCAATATCGGCAGCCTTCACCAGCCCACTTGGGTAGGAGGGGGCTCGTTAGTTCTTTTCACCGCCCCCCCAGCACCCCACCCAGAAAAATTATGTTTCATAAGAACATAAGAATTAGGAACAGGAGTAGGCCATCTAGCCCCTCGAGCCTGCTCCGCCATTCAACAAGATCATGGCTGATCTGGCCGTGGACTCAGCTCCACTTACCCGCCCTCTCCCCGTAACCCTTAATTCCCTTATTGGTTAAAAATCTATCAATCTGTGATTTGAATATATTCAATGAGCTAGCCTCAACTGCTTCCTTGGGCAGAGAATTCCACAGATTCACAACACTCTGGGTGTAGAAATTCCTTCTCAACTCGGTTTTAAATTGGCTTCCCCCATATTTTGAGGCTGTGCCCCCTAGTTCTAGTCTCCACGACCAGTGGAAACAACCTCTCCGTCTCTATCTTGTGTATCCCTTTCATTATTTTAACTGTTTCTATAAGATCACCCCTCATCCTTCTGAACTCCAACAAGACCCAGTCTACTCAATCTATCATCATAAGATAACCCCCTCATCTCCGGAATCAGCCTAGTGAATCGTCTCTGTACCCCCTCCAAAGCCAGTATATCCTTCCTTAAGTAAGGTGACCAAAACTGCACGCAGTACTCCAGGTGCGGCCTCACCAATACCCTATACAGTTGCAGCAGGACCTCCCTGCTTTTGTACTCCATCCCTCTCGCAATGAAGGCCAACATTCCATTTGCCTTCCTGATTACCTGCTGCACCTGCAAACTAACTTTTTGGGATTCATGCACAAGGACCCCCAGGTCCCTCTGCACTGCAGCGTGTTGTAATTTCTCCCCATTCAAATAATATTCCCTTTTACTGTTTTTTTTCCCAAGGTGGATGACCTCACACTTTCCGACATTGTATTCCATCTGCCAAACCTTAGCCCATTCGCTTAACCTATCCAAATCTCTTTGCAGCCTCTGTGTGTCCTCTACACAACCCGCTTTCCCACTAATCTTTGTGTCATCTGCAAATTTTGTTACACTACACTCTGTCCCCTCTTCCAGGTCAGCTATGTTTCGATCGCCTTGAGTCCCCTTGGAAGCCCCAGGTTTGAGCCACCCTAACAGTTTATGCTGATTTTACAGCCCGGATGGTGGGAGGAATATCTAAAACTGACTGTCGTTAGGGGAGGGGAAAGTTGGTCAGGATATCTACTCCCAATCGCAGCTGAAATACCCATGTGGATGCAGTGTGAGGGTAGGATCGGGCTGAGCTGTGATGCTTCCCTGCGGGCAAATAATCTGCCGATACTTACAATCAATGCCCAGTCCTAAATAATCGGCATCTGGGTGTGATACTAGAGGATCCCTGCACCCGGTGAACTATACCCCAAGCAAGGAACCACTACCGAAAATTGGAGGAGGAAAACTTACTCAAAAAAGAAAAAAAAATGCAAATGCCACAATTTAAAGATATTTTGGTAGAAACGGTTTGATTTTGAAAAGATTACTGTAAAACTAAGTCTTGAGAAAATGCCGAGCAAATATCGAATCCAAAGCTGTCGTCTTCTCTACAACTCGCTTCATAACAATCCTCATTAAACTGTTAACAAGAATAGGCTTTTACACCAAATCTACTTTGACTAGAACAATTGCACATCAGTTTTCAATTAACAATGCAGCTGTTTTCATGCTTTGTGTCATACACAAAATACTTGAGAGTCAATAAGCAGTCAATGTATTCATGTGGGTCGCACAGAGAGAAGTTTAATAACACGATCTGTATCAATAATTAATTATACGAGTTCATCTCCATATCGTTGCTCACAGACAAAAATTAAAAAGATTCTCTTCATGCAGCTGTTGGCCTACTAATTCTTGCTGTATTTCTGTTCATTTTAACCTAACTCTCCTGGCAGGCAACAGACAGGATTGGATCGACTGCCTGCTTTACACCCTGTCCGATTTTCCATGGGATCTTTTATACACACCCGAGAGGCCAGATGGAGTCTCGGTTTAGCGTCTCCTCCGACAGTGCAGCGCTCCCTCAGTACTGCACTGAACTGTCAGCCTTCTGACTTCGAGGGGAGTGTTACCCACTGAGCCAAGCATGACACCTTAACATATAAACATGATATTTTAACATGTTTAACATTTTAACACTCTGCCCCTATTAATTGTACAATGGGCTTCATAAAATGTGAATGTATACTTATATGTATAACAACTTCATGAAATGGAAATATAAATTCTTGAGAATGCAATAAAAAAGGTACAGATGTGTGAAGTGGAGATCGACAAGACGTAATCATTCCTGATGTGAGAGCTGACAATGGCAGCTTATTTATTTATTTAATTCCCAGCCAACAAATCAGCTATGCCTGTTGGAATGTAGGCGAGCAGCATTCATTATTAACAACTTGCATTTTTATAGTGCTCCTCTCGTGTAGGACGATATTTCCAAGTCTTTAAAATTAAAGGAGAGGATAAAAAAAAATAGCAGATGCTGAACAGGAGGGAAAGGAGGGAAGGATGGGCTGAAGGGCCAAAAATACAATTGAAAAGAAGGGTTTGTGGAGGGGGGTGATCAGGCAGAGAGTTCCAGAGGACAGGAATGTAATTACTAAATGAGCAGCATAACACATCATGGTGGGGGCGCAAACTGAATTTGGGATCGAGCAGTGTGCCAAAGTTCACAGACTAAAGGGATGGCTGCGGATGTTGAAGGAGTCAAAGCCAGAGGCAGACAAATCATGGCAGAAGCCAAATCATGGCTGACCATAAACTGAAGGAAATTTTCAGCTCATCTGGGTCTTGATGTTAGTTAAACTCACCTCATTAACCTGGTTATACCTAGACGCCAATTAGGTCAGGGGCTGGAGCTGGGAGGAGACAATGATGTCCATAGCTTGGGGCAGGGTTGGACGGCAGTCACACAATCTGGCTGAACTGCACTTTGCACGTGCATGGATTCTTTGTGCAAGGTACCTTTTTACTTGGGCCTCAAGAATGTTGAGCCTCAGATTGTAGAGCTGGGTGGAGTGTGTACGTATTTAGAGCAGTACAAGAGGCCTGATGGGGTGCAAAAACAGAACATCACAGCCTTAACCAATGAGGAAAAAGCCACTGATGGATGCTCATGACAGATACTATGATCATGATGTTGAAAATTTAATGTAAAGATATAAGGGCCGATTTAATGAATACATGCTCCGAGCACGGAGATTTGCCAGCCAGGAGTACACGCTCCCCATGATTCTTCACCCGCTCCTGGAAGTGCAATTTTGTAAAATCGGACCTATACTTTAAATGAAAAGGCATAAATTTGTGAGCAAGATTTAATGTGCAACTTTCCTGTTAAATTGGAGAGCTAACGCAATTTTCTCATTACTGTCAATTATACTTGTTTTTTTAATTCTCCCTGAAGCTAAGTTACAGAAAGACAATATCTGGAGCTAATTCTTGATGCTTCTTTCCAATGAAGGCAAACAAAAAGAAACAAACACTGCCCATGGGCACTGAGATCCTGATTCTTTGCAAAATGTTTCACTGTATCTATACTAAATGTTGTGACTATCCTCTGGGGAAGATAAGCTTTGGGGTTGAACTGGACCCAAGATGACACAACAGCCTGCAATGTGCAGAATTAAGCCAACCCTCTGGGGCAGACTCGATTAATCGATACATGAAGCAGGCGGGTTTGCAATGTCGATGAGTGACCAGCCAGTCTGATGGAATGAGAAGGGATGGACCTCTTGAGGAGAATTTGCAGGGATATCTATTTCAGATATCTCTGCAAATGCCCTAATGGGTGGGATTGACCTAACTTGGCCAGCAATGTACTGCTATGTATTAGTAGGCTTAATGATTTTAGTTCATTAAACGCCAATAGCACCCCCGTGACGCTTGGGAGATCCCAAAGTGTTGGCTCTGTCAACCTGCGGCTAAACGTTCTGGGCTTACGTAGGATGTATCCCTTTGGGCAAAGAGTAATCACTCTATTGGGCAAACAGATAATCTATATGCAGATTTTTTCGCAGCTTGATTTGGATATTCTAAGCCACACAAGGTAAGAGTGACCAAATGTGATGTTCTATATTGAAATGGGTGCGGTTTAGGTTGCTACAACAGCAATGAGACAGGGAGGAGACAACTCTAGAGTTCCCACTTTTGATCGCTATCTCATGAATCCTGCTAAAAATGATGAGTGTGGACATCAGGTAAGGACACCGTCGGGCTTGGTTGTGATAATCTCCATGACTGAAGAGCCCCACACCAGAAGAATGGCCACTTCGGTGTGGTATCGGATGGTACAGCATTGAGCAGGAACCCCAAAAGCAACTGCACCTTCAACAGAAAATTGGGGGGGGGGGGGGGGGGAGGGGGAAGAATAAATACATTTAAAAACTCCGAAGCAATATGTCTATTCCTGGTTGTCTGCCATTGAAGTATGTAAAGGCTGAAGAACAAAGTCACATCCTCGTGCATTAATCAGTCAGATCGCTTTGGAACCCTGGCCTTTTGAAAAAGAAAACGATACACAGCTTCTGTGTTAATCCATCTAAATTGGAGAAAATTTGATCTCCTGTCACAGAAAAAAAACACTGGCTCAGGGATATCAGTGGGATTGCATAGCTCAGATTTGCAAAGATCCCCCCAGGCAAATGATTGGTTGAGCCTCTATGTAAATAACTAATGAGTGGATTTATCAACTCAGTTAAATTATGCTCAAGATTAGTTAATAGGGTTTCCCTGTCCCTCCCATCTCACTGGATTGCATCTACAGTATCTAATTAATACAGAACTTTTACAACAGGGGCCGAAAAATCTTCACATGCAAACGCCTCCTGACATTTTTGACTTGGTTCCCAGTCGCAGTGCTTGATTCCACAAATCGCCCGGATTAATCGAAAAGGCATCTTTTACACACAACTGTAATCCTGCACTGAAGCCATCAATGTGGTTTTGTGCCGGCTGCCATTCTTTAAAAGCATACACTCTCAGTGTCTGCCCAGTTCTTGATCACAGGTCCCGTGATATCATCATTTGGCATTCATGTTCAAAAAGCTAGATTTCTAGCACAAAAAGAAATCTAAATTACAGGCAGTGAGTTTTATTTTGTGAAAGTAAATGTTTCATCTTCAGGGGACACAAAGGAACAAAACGGAAATAGATCACTGCATCCTAAAACACTGAGATTGGTCCATTCCTCAATTCAAAATTGTTTCACTCAAATTATCAGATAATTCAAATGTGTTTAGTGCAAAAACCAACTAACCCATCAGTAGACTATAACACAATATATTGATAATTGTCTACATAACAATCAATACAATTCAAAATAATTCATTGCGCAAAGTACTTTGAAACATTTCAACATAAATGTGAGTATTCTTATCAAGAGGGTGTTTTCATTATCAGAGAGTTTGGAAAGATTTATCAACTGAAACTAATGGGCATATTTGGAAAACTTTTAATGTCAGTATCATGTTTGGTAAACAGCCATATAAGGGATATAGGATACTGCGATTTATATTTTAAAATTATATAATGTAGCATTTTGTAGGGCAAAAGAATTATCATGTAGCACAGAAGAAAGAAATCTTTCAAATGTCCAATCTCATTTTAAATTATTCGAGCCCTCCTTCTTTATCTCCAATATTTTCCCTCCTCGCTTGAAGATGTTGATTCATCCCGATTTATGGCACTACGAGAAGCAAGTAAAATTTCTGTCCCATTAACTCCAATATCCGCTATGTGGATTTTGCATGATAGGCACAGGTTCACAACGCACAGGAGTTTAAAAAAAAAAGACATTCAGGGATACACATGGGTTCCATCATCATCATCCCTCAGAATCGAGAAAGACTTGCTTCCACTCCTGAAGTGAGTTTCTTTGGTGGCTGAACAGTCCAATACGAGAGCCACAGACCCTGTCACAGATGGGACAGACATTCATCGAGGGAAGGGGTGGGTGGGACTGGATTCCACAAGATGTGGGTCTAACAGCTGGCATATCAATAGGAGTATAATTGTTAGCAAAGCTATATGTAATCCAAGGCTTAGGGTCAGTAAAAGATTAACTGTCAGTCTGCTGCAGGTAAAAGCAAAGAATACCCTACGATGCTGATCTTGTGTTTTCTTGAAAGTGGTTTGAAAACAGAGACCCAACAGGATACCCTGTTCCCTTTTGCATCCAAATACAACAACAACTTTTATTTATATTGCACCTTTAACGTAGTAAAACGTTCCAAGGTGCTTCACAGCAATGTTCTGAGACAAAACAATTACATTTGATACCAAGCCACATAAGAAATTACAGCAGATAACTAAAAGCTTGGTCAAAGAGGTAGGGTTTAAGGAGCATCTTAAAGGAGGAAAGAGAAGTATAGAGAGGTTTAGGGAGGGAGTTCCAGAGCTTAGGGCCTAGGCAGCGGAAGGCACGGCCACCGATGGTTGAGCAGTTCTAATCAGGAGGGCAGAATTTCAGGAGCACAGACATCTTGTGGGGTTGTGAGGCTGAAAGAGATTTCAGAGATAAGGAGGGGCGAGGCGATGGAGGGATTTGTAAACAAGGATGAGAATTTTGAAATCGAGGCGTTGCTTAACCGAGAGCCACCGTAGGTCAACGAGCACAGGGGTGATGGGTGATGGGTGATCGGGACTTGGTGAGAGTTAGGACACGGGCTGCCAAGTTTTGGATGACCTCAAGTTTACATAGGGTAGAATGTGGGAGACCAGCCAGGAGTGGGCTGGAGTAATCAAGTCTAGAGGTAACAAAGGCATGGAAGAGGCTTTCAGCAGTGGATAAGCTGAGGCAAGGGCGGAGACGAGTGATGCTACGGAGATGGAAATAGGCGGTTTTAGTTATGCCGCGGATATGTGGCCGGGAGCTCATTTCAGGGTCACATATGATACCGATGACTACCTGTGGCTTTTACATATTGCAAAAATCCTGACAAGCCCATTTAACTTTGCCAATTATGATCAGGACTTTGGCAAACTATTGGTGAAAGTAACCAATTTGTAAATCTTTTGTACCACAGCCCATTTAATCATTCAAAAAATCAATCTAAATGGAAACAGACGCAAAGAGTAAAAGTATATTTTTACATAAATGTGATTAAACTAAAATGTACTACTGGCAGCAGGCAACATTTGTCAGTTAATATTTGTGGAATGTTGAGACAGACAATTGTAAATATTCTGTACACTGATTAAAATGTTGTGCTTATTTTTCCTGGGTTAGGAGTTATATAACAGTAGTGAACAGGAAGTGATATGCTGAACAGGAATTCTATTCAGGTCTGGCTCCAAAGTACTTCTTCAAAAGAGCACAAGTGGTGGTAACTGTAATCATGAGCCTCAACGCCACTCACACAGTCGATGCCAGTCCGTACGGTGAGTATGCATTCGCTTCAGGCCTTCAAAAGGGAGCTTGTTGCTATGAGTGGGAGCCATCTCATTTTCAAAGTTAAGTGTGAATAGTGATAGGGATATTGCTCATCTCCCCTCCTGTACCTTGTCCAATGTGAGAAGAGTCTAGATAGGTGAGCCCGATTCCTTCCTCACCCGATGTCCATGCACTCACACCTTCTAACATCGGTCATTGGTGTCAGCCGTGGCTCAGTGGGTAGCACCCTCGCCTCCGAGTCAGAAGGTCGTGGGTTCAACTCCCACTCCAGAGACTTAAGCACATAATCCAGGCTGGCGCTCCAGTGCAGTACTGAGGGAGCGCTGCACTATTGGAGGGGTCGTCTTTTGGATGAGATGTTAAACTGACGTCTGCCTACTCAGGTGGCGTAAAAGTTCTCATGGCACTATGTGGAAGAGCAGCACGGGAGTTCTCCCCCGGTGTCTTGGCCAACATTTAATCCCCAACCAACATCACTAAAAACAAATGATCTGGTCATTATCACATTACTCTTTGTGGGACCTTGCTGCGTGCAATTTGGTGGCCATGTTTTCTACATTACAACAGCAATTAGATTTCAAAAGTGCTTCATTGGCTGAAAAGCCAGTAGCATAAAAAGGATATCGAGGCACTGGAGACAGTGCAAAAAAGATTTATGAAATTTACCAGAACTGCAAGATTATGCTTATCAGGAAAGGATGAACATATGCTGCATCACTTTTCAGGGGTGACAAAATGGAGGTTATAAAATTATAAAAGGATTCAATAAAGTAGACTCCGAGAGTGTGTTTCCACTTGTAGGGAACAGCAAAACTAGAACCCATCAATGCAAGATAGTCACCAAGAAATCAAATAGGGAATTCAGAAGAAACTTCTTTACCCAGAGTAATGAGAATGTGGAACTTGTTACCACAGGGAGACGTTGAGGCAAATAGTATGCATGTTTTTAAGGGGAAGCTAGATAAGCATACGAGGGAGAAGGGAATAGAGGGTTATGCTGACAGAGTTAGATGAGGAAGGATGCGAGGCGGTTCGAGTGGAGCAATCTGGACTGGGCTGAATGGCGTGTTTCTGCGTTGTATAGAAACATAGAAAATAGGTGCAGGAGTAGGCCATTCGGCCCTTCGAGCCTGCACCATCATTCAATAAGATCATAGCTTATCATTCATCTATGTAAAGCAATCGGGGACATGGTGAGGGTGTGAAAGGGGCTATAGGAAATGCTAATCTTTCCTCTCTAGTCAAGGGACATTAAGGTCAATTATAATGTCAACTACACTGGCTCAGATCATCTAACAGAGCGAGAATCAAACCTCAGATCCTCTGCTCTGTATAAACTGCAGACTTGTAAATTCATGGCCAACCACCTATTCTGGAAATATTTGCATTTGCTACATCGAACAGATATCAATATCGAATCTGAGCAGTCCTTCAGCAGCAGGCTTTCTGCCTTTCTCTTGATGCAATAGTTCCTTTGAATTCTATCATTAAATCAATTCATTCCATCAATTGGCACTCAGCTTCTGCACTGACAAAAATTGATCAGTTCATTAAGCATCTCACTGTGGGATTGCAGTAATGTCATTATTTTAAACAAATTCCTCATAAAGACTTTTACTGAATGCATGCTATTAAACATGAGGTTTGTGATAGGAACAGGAGTAAGCCATTCAGCCCCTTGAGCTTATTCCACTATTCAATTAGATCATGGCTGATCAGTTTCTTAACTCCACTTACCCGCCTTTGATCCATATCCCTTGATACCCCTCTCTAATAAAATTTGTCAATTGACAGCCAGCATCCACAGCTTTTTGGAAGAGAGAATTCCAGATTTCCACTACCCTTTGTGTGAAGAAGTGCTTCCTGATTTCACTCCTGAATGGCCTAGTTCTGATTTTAAGACTGTGCCTCCTTGTTCTGCATTCCCTGGAGGAAATTGTTTTTCTGTATCTACCCTATCGAATCTCTATTATTTGAAAGACCTTCTGGTGCGGTAATGACCAAAGTTGTTGTTAATGGAGCCCCGGGGAGCACATCTGCTCCTCCCAGCCCCCACAAAAATAAATTAAAACTTACCTGCTGGGCTCCTCGGGCTGCACTGCCAGCTGATTCTGGGCAGGGCCTGCACACTCTACCGAGTACTGCCCTAAGATGGCATTCGAGGTCCTATGTTCGTCAAAGGAACCTAATTTGCATATTAAATGGGCTTATCATCTGACTCGAGTAGATGAGCCGGCCACCTAGTAGAAGGGTCCGGGGGCTGGGGTTGGCCACACCATTGGCGAGAACGACAGTAAGTCATTCCCCCACCAGTTTTGGCGGTGTTACTGCCTTGTCTCCACTGGGTGGGAGGCCTCCAGGTCACCTTTACCGGTTGGAACTTGCATCTCCGCCGGAGGCGTAAAACTGGCTGTATCGGATCAGCTGCCTGTTATACACTTCACACGAAAGGTCCACCCACTATTTCTCCTTTTGCTAACAAAAGCTGTGTTTACAATGTGCAAGGATGGTGCTAAAGCGGCTGCTTTCACACAGCGTGGGTCTCTGTGTAGCTGGCTGCAGGCCAGATGTAAAAGTGAAAGATCTCACTAAACTAGTAGCTCAGAAGCCCTGCTAAAAACAGACCTTCCCAGCAGCCGGTCTCAGTGAGTCCTTGCAGCCGGCTATACAGGCCTTCCACCTTTCGGGTACTACTGTCAGTCTCGCACACTATAACTGCAGCCAACATGGCACTTCTGGAAGCAATGAATTAACAGCCATTAAAAACTAAGCTCAAACATGACGAGGACTGTGAACAAGATCTGGGTTTGAACTTACTGTCTCCCAAGTTGCTATAAATTCAGTTTACACTCCTAAGTTTTTTGCTTTCAAAAAAAAGTCTCTTTGATAAAAGAGCTTCTTTAACGTAACAACGCTATAAAGTAAGCCAATGCTGTTATAGGTACAAAGATTTCCCTTGGGCAGTGAGTGGTTTATTGGTTCGGGGGATGGGGGTCTCCTCTGACGCATATAAACTATGGCCACTGGCAGCACTAAAGTTACATCTGCCAATTTGGATTAGACCATACAGTTCACCCATATAGGCCATCAATGTGGCTTTGGCATTGCTTGCCTATGCAGAACTTCTCCCAGAATTAGGAAAAGTTCCAGCCAAACTGTCCAAGTTGCAAACGTACTTAGTTCGTATGTGTGAATCCTGCACGCATGAAATTTATAATTGTTACGAAATCCAGAAGGCTTCTGTGATTATAAACTGTGTAGAAAAAGACAATAGCCTAATGAAAGTAAAGCACCAGAATTTATATTTACATTCTCCTCCATTACGACAGTGATAATCAAACCAGTTTAATACTTACTATTAATGCTGAAGGCCAGAATGGGTCAGTCATCTGCTGAAATCTGGCCTACAGCTACCTGTACAGATAGTGCGCTTTCTGTACTCCAAGTTGGTCCCAGCATAAAGTAAATTTACCTGAAATGTTGGTTTCATGCAAGGACCAGCTTGGACTCAGAACAGTCGAAACACTCATTGGAGGCAGTGCTATGTATTGACTTAGGTTTTCTTTCCCACTTTTCACCTCCCTTGAAGATTCTGACTCTTGCTTTATTGGTGCTAGCAATCCTCCAGTACTTTAACGTGGGCAATCATCATGTGCGAACCGTGATAGTGAGTGTCAACAGGCTATTCCTGTCCAGAATGTGAGCCCAATCCTGACCTTATCTGGCATCCAAACATAGGCACTTTCCAGCCAGCTTCACTGGACAGCAATCAGGAGCAAATCTGGTTAATTCTCCCGCCCCTCCAACCTCCCTAGCCCATGAGCACAGAGGGAAATCATCCCTTCAGGTGCTATGGCTACAATGAATTAACTCATTACTGACTGGGAAGAGAACTTGTGACCTCGCTAGTCTGTATGGTGCAATTTACTGGATGAACTTGCTAAACTATAGGGGGAGGCTGATGCTGCACTTACACTGAAACTTATTTATTGCAGATTCTGGAAGACCAGTGCCCATGAAATACTGAGTCTGTAATAAGAGAGCAGATTTACAACAACAACAACTTGAATTTATATAGCGCCTTTAACGTAGAAGTCCCAAGATGCTTTGCAAGAGCATTAACAAAATTTGACACCAAGACACATGCGATATTAGGGCAGTTGACCAAAAGCTCAGTCAAAGAGGTAGGTTTTCAGGAGCGTCTTAAAGGAGGAAAGAGAGGGAGGGAGGCAGAGAGGGAATTCCAGAGCTTAGGGTCTTGGCAGCTGAAGGCTCAAGAGGCCAGAATTAGAAGAGTGCAGACATCACGGAACGTTGTGGGGCTGGAAATTACAGAGATAAGGAGGGGCAAGAGCATGGAGAGACTTGAAAACAAAGATGAGAATTTAGTAGTGCAAAGGCAGGGAACTGGCTCAAGGATGCCACTCTCCAAGAATCTGAACTAAACCAGTATGAAGGCGCTTGAGTTAGCACATTTTATTTGCAGTATTTACATTCTGGGGGGTTTTGCCCACCACCTCAATAAAACGATCCTGTTTTTCTGTTGGGATAGCAGTCCAGACAGACAGTTAACGGGGCCTATATCCTCCAGGCCACCATAAAATGATTGACAGGAATGTGCAGAATTACCTGAGATAAAGGAATTCACACACCACTCACAGCACCCAGGACAATAGCTGCCCCCAAGATTATTTACCAGCCTTGTCTGACATCTGGTCAATAAGCAGTAAAGCTGGTCACTGCAAAGCTCTGTTTACACCACAGCTGTAAATGTACATTTGTTCTGATGTTCAAGTGGGAATAGAATTGTTCATCACATTTAAGGCACAAATCTGGATTTGTAAATTTATAGCTGGCATTACACTGTGTGTTCAACCATAAGCAATGTTGAGCTATTTAATTCTATTTGTATTTCCATATACAGATTCTCACATCTTGATCTCCCAAGTTCTTTCTTTCAAGTTAGTTAGGCTGAAATACAGGAGGTTTGCATCAGGCTAGCCTTGCAAAAATCTCCTGCCTCCTCTGTTAGCCATCTGCCTCAAAAGGCCCAATAAAGATCAGAAAACTAACTGGTTAAGATCACTATCTATCCGCAAAGCTCTTTTCTTGACGTCAAGGGGGCAATAATGAGACCAAACGCTGTGCCACAATGGCTGTGGTACTCGCACCTGTGCACAAACTGGTTGACCTTGCCTGACAGCGCAAGGCTAATCCATTTACAAATGTACTGGTGCTTCATCCATATCTCTCACAATGTGCTGGGAGCGTCAGGCACCAAAACCATCGAAGGACAGCTGGTTTCCCATTGCTGGCTGAGCACTTTCCCAGCATGGGAGGGCTCCGGGCAGGGGGCAGGGGGCGGGAAAGGTGGGGGGAGAGGATTGGGGACAGAAGGAGCATCAGGCAGATTTTTTTTTTTTAATTAGGATTCTCTTCAATAACTGTTCAAAACGAATATTGTTCAGCTGGAGTGCTGCTCGGGCACTCCAGCTACATAATGGGGTAAGCATCTCATTTAAATACAACTCAAGGGCCTAATAAACTTAGGTCACAACTTATGAGCTGGCTCTGAGTTCCCTTTGTGCTCATCAAATACACTGGCTGCCCATTATTCTATTCTCAGTGCCTTAATATCTGGATTTTAAAAAGTCAATTTTCTCCACTTACTTCTCTCATCATGCATGGCATGGTGAGATTAAAAGTTGTTAAGTTTTACAGTAAATTTTCATCATAACCAAAGACAATTCTCAGAACTCAACTCTTGAACTCATTCCCACCTCTGCCACATCCCTATCCTGCCCTGGTCGACTTGCAAAAGGTGTAACCTTAGGAACTTTACTGCCATGCTATCCCTTCGTGGCTGTGATGTGCTATAACACCAAAGTAATTTGTGAAGTGCCACTGTGAATTAGATATTGACTTCACTTGATCTTTTATGGATTTTGTGGCAGTGCATGCAGGGAAAGAAAGTAAGAGCAGGTCAAGCATTGTAAAATATAAAAGAAAAAATCATTGGGTGAAATAATTAGAACATAATCAGCCAACACAAAGCATAGGAAATATAGTTTAATTCATTTTCAAATGCTACCGGGTGAAGTAGAGTAAAGGAATCTTGTCTATTTATTGCAAAGAAATGGATTCTGTCAGCCATTAATTATTAACTGCGGAAATGGACACTGGACAGAATGTAAGTCAACAGAGGGAACTGTAGAAAATTATTTACTTCCAAGTTGACACAACATTAAAAGTTTGCTCAGAGCTGGAGATTAAAAGAAATTCTTCGGGTATTTATCATGATGAGTTGATTTCAGGAGAAAAGTGGGCCAAGTTCAAATCTGGAAAATCCTAATTATCCATCCTCTGGGTACCATTCCATGAGTGTGGCTGTTCTTCAGTGCCTCCTGCAAGTGGTCATTTTCCATGAACAAACCCAGTGAGGGTACGCTTTCCAGCAGGAGTCATTGGATAGAAATTGCCTTCCCGCCCTCTTCTCCCGTCTAGGCCAGAGGTGCAAAGGCTATTTGTAGTGCCCCCAAAAGGTTTCCACAGTTCAGATCAGCTAACTAGTAAAGGGATGTTTAGTTTAAAATAACTGTTAATGTGGATTAGATCTGAATGAACAGCCTCACGTCACAACATTCAACTTTTTTGAAAAATTTGCCAGTAACATTATGATTAAGCTGCCACATTTTCAAAGAACTACAATACCCATAAGGCATGGCTCTGTCAGCCATCATGGTCTTGGCATTAACAGAATAGCAGCTTATCTTCAAAAAAATGAGAATAATCGAATTGAGCAGGAAGTACAAGTATGAATTGCTCTGCTAATGGTTCAGACAGATTCCAGGTTCGATTCCCAGGGGCTGAAAACTGGCGGACCTACCTTTTTTTTAAATAAAAGGATTTTTCCGTCAGAATCGTTGAGACGGCCCTTGGATTGGTTTTCAGCACTTCGAAATGTTTTTAACGTTGGACCAGAAGTCTGTCATAGTGGGGGCGGAAGTACGGCGGTAAGTCAGGCTGAGGGGCGGAAGTTGGGGTGGGGATCGAGACTCCAGCGGCGGAGCAGTAGTGACGTCATCACGCTCTCTCCCCTCCGTTAAAGGGGAAAGAATTGGACATTTTTTAAAAAATCTTCGGCTACTGGGCCACCAGGGAGGGTTTCGGCCGGGCCAGCGGTCTGGCACCCAAGAGGACAGCCTGGCCGAACTCGGGGGAGCAGTAGTCTGGCTGACATGGAAGTCGGCTGGCAAAAAAAAAAAGATGGCGGCCACGGCACTCGGCCCTCGCCTTTAATGGCCACCGCACCGGCCAAGGCAGAGGGAGAGCAGACAAGGTGCACCGACAGAGAAAGCTGTCGGGGGCACCGCGCGGCAGGGGAACGATTTTTTCAACTCAATTTGGAGCAGAGTATTCTGCAGGTGAGGGAGATCGGTGGTGCGCATTTTGATGACACGCTTACGGTGGCCATCAGCAGCGGGGCGGAACTGGGGACAGGCTGAAAAATCCCCAACCTGAATTTGGATTGGGGCAGCCAATGGTCTGCAACACGGCGGCCACTCGATTCCGCCGCATGGCCGCCGCAAAATGGGGGAAACTGGCCTTATACAGACCCTGAATTTCGGCCCCCCAGTCTGTTCATGGTTATCTGATCTCAGACAGGGCAGCAGTAGTACAATTGACATCAGCATCCGTGGCTGGGCAGGTCGGAGAAACATCAGCCAATATTCCCACTGTCGACTGCTCTCCAGTTACTCCTGCTGGAAAACGTGTATCTGTTGGATGAAAACAGAAGTGGGCTATGCTATGCTGTCCTTCACAGGCAAACAGTCTGCTGATGCTCACTATCTAGGCTCACACAAAGAATGGTCTCTCGAGAAAGATACTGCAGTTACTTGGTGCCTATAGTATTGCACAATATCAGTCAGCAGCTCAGGAAAGAAGGGGCAAAACATCCAGTTCTGTTTCGAGTGAGCTTATACCAGAATGGAATCACTTCCAGATTTCCTCTAGCTACATATTTAACACTGACTTGATCTCCTGTGGCATTGCTCATGAATGGTCTTCGGTCTGAAAGTTTTGATGTTTCGCCGGTAGAATGGAACAGTGTTTAACTTGGTTTATCCCTTCAAAGCCACTCCCTGTGGGGAAAAGATCTAAGTTGGCACATCACGGAGTCAATTCGAGGCAAACTGCTGAGGGAGGTTTCTCTAGATTGGCAACTGCTTGTAAATTCCTGATGCCTGCCCTCGGAAGAAGCCAGGTTATCAAGGTCAGAGAACGCAGCAAGCAATGATTATTTTTTTTAAATACTCCTGTAAAGACTTTTCCACTGTGATTTGTTGCTGTTAGCATCTGTAACAAAGTGCGCCACTTTTAGATGTGCACTAGCTGTAAGAATTAGATATAATATATACATAAATATACAGGATGAAAATATTAACTAGTGTGGAGGAATTTATTTTAGAAGAGGATTGAGCAAGCCTCCAACACCTCCCTTCAAACATCTGTATTGCAGAATCCTCTTCCCTATATGTTTGAAAGAAATAATTTCACTTTTTTGAAAAATTATCTTAAGGGGAAATGCTTTTTAAATAAACTGGCGCACATTATCCGGACTGTTAAAATTTGCCTGCAGGGAGTTTCAAATATGCAGTTACACAGCTCGATAATTGCTTTCCATTTGAAAACATATTTGATAATGATACCTTTTATACACTACCAAAAACCCTGCTGGTTTTTATGTAAAGCGGCACTGGTTCAATTAAGACCTTTCAGCACTATAAACTTAATCCGAATGTTACCAATTACAAATTTCATCCATTTCTAATGGTATTGTGGAATTAAGGTTCCAGCGCAAACTGTGTAGCTGAAAGAAATAAAACATGTTTTTATCTATAAACCTAGAAATACGAAACCATCAGCTGAACCTCCTGTAGCTATTTTTCAAAATCTGTCAACAGCTGAAAATTTCCAACTGATGGAATCAGCATGATCAGGATTATTTCAAAACCGGACCCTCCATCAGTCTCCAGCTTGCTCAGCTGATGGTTTGCGAGTTGCTACTTTTTGCCCTGTCCAAAACCGGACAGGAGTAGGGCAAGGGATGGAATCTTATAAATCTCATCATACTCATCATTTTTAGCAAAGTAATTAAAGGGACTTGCTTTAAAAAATAAACAAATCCCGGTGAAGGTTTTTGGAGTTACACATACTCGGGCTTTGTTAGCAGAAGACTAGCCTAAAGATCCTAACTTCATACAAAGATAAAGAGAGAAAGTGGAAACCCCGGTGAGACGACAATGGCTCACAGCGACCTCTATGTGAATGAGTTAGCAGATTTTAGAGCTGTAATAAAGCTTTGGAGGTTCAATTGTGTCCAAAAGTCAGTGAAAGCTATTAAACTAACTAGTGCTCTCACCCCACACTGCTTCCCAGGCTTTACTACACTTTCAATCTTTTGTGCTCCTGTCTAGTTCCCTTGGGCCTTAATTTCCCCAACCCTTTTCTCCGGCACACTCTCCCGAGATGCACCGACTTTGTGCGCTCAAAACGTTACTGAAAAATTACTAACATTTCTGGCCGCTCTGCTGTGTGTCCCGGGTCCTGGTGCGGTGCTTCTCGTGGAGTGGGGGGCAGAGCTACAACCCTGCGCTGAAAACAGTGCTGGCAGCTGTCCGCAGTCCGCATTCGCAGTAGAGCGTTCGCGCATGCGCAGTAGCTCCTCCCATGATTGTGATGATGATGCCTGCAGCCACACGGCCCCTATCCTGGTGGAAGAGTTTTGATGGGGGTGGGGGGGTGGGAAAGAGTTTTGATCGGGGTGGGGGGGGGGAGAGGAGGAGAAAGAATCTTCAAAGAGTTTCCAGTACTTTAATATCTAGCTATCTTTACTAAAAGTTCCCTATCTGCAGTATCTTACAGCTCACCCACTACTGCATAGAATTCTAAAATATTACTAAGTATTAGTCACACTACGCAAGGCTGAACACTAAAATTTAAGTTTACATTTTGACATGCTTTTTTTGTTAAATCTAATGTTTTAAATTTCTAAACCTAGTCAGGGCAATTCTTTGATGCCGCAGAAGTCAAAATCCAATTGGGGTGTGATGCTGCACACGGATCCATTAGGCGAGAGCATTGGTGCTCTTGATCTATTATTTAGAAAGCAAACCCGCCCCTTGCTTAAGTGGCCTCTATACTTCAGCCTTCATTACAAGATCATTTTTATTCTTGTTAAAACCCCATGCTCAGTTTAATCAGGCTGATAGCGCCTACACCCTGTCCAGTCTCGCTGCTTGGGATTTAAAAAACTAGCATTCCTATCATAACACTGTCATATGGAGGCTATCTGCGCTGATTTCTTAACTCTCCGCAAGGGTTTTCTGTGCGGCCACATACGCTGGCCTAAGTTAGTTTGGAGCAACCATCAGCTGTCCAAACTGGCTTAAATGGCCAAAACAGGCGTAGGTGGCTGGTAACGCCCCCTTTTGAAAAAAAAACTAAAATAAAAAAAATTCCAACTAACTCACTTACACTGGCGCAAATTAAATGTAAAGAATGGGGATTTTTAAGATACTCCAGTAAAATCAAGTTGCTCCAAATTTGGGCCCTGAGATCGGGCCAAGGGGCCCAAATTTGGCCAGGAGTTGCTGTGTTTTTTTTGGGGGCAACTTGATTTTTCTGGAGTATCTTAAAAATCCCCATTCTGCACATTTAATTTGCGCCAGTGTAAGTGCCCTGACTAGGTTTAGATATTTAAAACGTTAGACTTAACAAAAATTAGGATGTCAAAATGTAAACTTAAATTTTGGTGTTCAGCATTGCATAGTGTGACTCTGATAATTAGTAATATTTTAGAATTCTATGCAGTAGTGGTGAGCTGTAAGATACTGCAGATAGGGAATTTTTTAGTAAAGATAGCTAGTTACTGGAAAATCTTTGAAGATTCTTTCTCCCCTCCCCCCCCCACCGCTCTGATCAAAACTCTTTCCCCCTACCAACCTGTTTCTTGTAGCGCTCAGCGTGGGAAGGCAGTGGCCGGCCTATGCGGGAGGTCAGTCGGCCCGGGACGCGTTGGATTCCACGCTGCAGACATCATCATCACAATCATGGGAGGAGCTACTGCGCATGCGCAAACGCTCTACTGCGCATGTGGACAGCTGCCGGCACTGTTTTCTGCGTAGGGCTGTAGCCCCGATCCCCCTCCCCCCACTCCAGGAGAACACCGCGCCAGGTCCGGGACACACAGCACAGCAGCCAGAATTGTAAGTAAGTTTTGTGGCGCCGTTTTGAACGCATAAAGTCGCCGCATCTCGGGAGAGTGCGCTGGAAAACGGGGTTGGGGAAATTTGGGCCCTCTGTCTCTAGCCCTGCTCCATACATGCATACAGTTTGCGAACTTTATAATGCCAAAAATATCAGCTTTGTTCAATTTCATTTATTTATGAGTAAGAACGGAATTGACAGCGGTAGAATTACCCAGGTCAAGTAAAAATGGCAACTGCAAGGGTGCCTGTCTCGTACAGCCTTGCATTCCTTCTGTGTTCCTTGCCTTTATCATCCTCAATTTGCTCCCATATCTGCTCCTGAAGATAACCTGGATTCTGGCAGCCCTCCAGTAAATTGCTGTTCTTCATGTGTGTCAACAAGCTATTTGGCCTTGAAGAGCATCAGAGATGAGCCCAATTTCTGTGCCATCACCAATAAATGCACATTTATATTGTGCCTTTAACATAGAAATACATGCCTAGAGCTTTACAGTTGGAGGTCAAGCCTCAGCAGGAGTAGGAACTAAATTAAGCCAGGCTTTATGGAGGCTTTTGAAGGCAAGTCGAGATGTAACAAGGCAGAGAGGTGAAAGCAAGTTCTGATGCGCGAGGGCAAGATGGCTGAAGGAGAGCATCTATGTGGGTGCCCTGAGGTACCAGGAATCAATTTGAATGCCTCTCTTCCAGGACAAGCACCTAAAAATGCCTGTACCCATTCTTGAAGGTTTTTTTTAATGTGTTTCTTTCTGCACATTTAATGGATTGCCTGCCCTTAGTGCAACACAAGACTAGTAATGAAGTGGTAATAAGATTTCACGTGTTATTAACTAACAGGGTTATACTTATGCATATGTGGCAAAGCATGTCATCATCAAATTAGAATTAGAATTGTTTCGTGGAATTAACTTGATTATTTTATTGTGCATCGCTAACTCTGAAAATGCTTTCTTGTCTTATTGGGGTGGATGGAGGATATTTGCTTCTGATAATTAGCAACTAAGATAGTCAAAATGAAAGTATTTTAAACTCCTCCAAAGTTAAACATTTCAATAATTTCATGTCTCTTTGTGATGAAGGGTCTGGACAAGGAATGTTAACCAGGTGTTCTCGGTGTTGGATGTTGATGGAGCTGTAAAGGAGGTACTTCTTCCTCTTCAGTGCCAGGATGCAAGAGGTTGATGGCACAAACCATGGCACAAAATTGGGCACCAGCTGCACATGAGTTTCCATCCATTCATTTTCATAAACAGAAAAGCAGGAGCAGCTTGTGTTCAATACAGGGCTTTCACCGTGGTAATCTCTTCAGTGCAGTATTTGGTTTGTATTTGCAATATTTTCAGGTGTGCTTTTTATCTTCAACTAGTCATCTTTTTCTGACACATTGAAATAAACTGCAAGTATCATATTCCACTTACTTATCAAAGGGATGAAGTTACCATTGTGGTCATTTTACCATTCCACCACTTCATATTCATATCTTTACACTGAAGTTAACCAAGATAGGAACTTCACCCTCCGAATAGTGATTTATTCCTCAGTAATTACTTCCTTTACCTAAATATGCAAAAATCCAGAACACTCTGAAAATTAATTCAGCTCAATTCCACAGGCTCTACACATTGACCATTTAATCACTATCTATTAAAATCCATATTCTGCTTCAAATCCAGACTATTAAACCTACATAGGGGACAGTTCCTCTCTACGTCTTCAGTGAAAAGGCAATCCCTGACTTGTCTGGATTCAGTTACCAGCAGCTTATAATTCAGTGTGTGTGTGCAGCAAATGCATCAATAAGAGAACGTAAAGTTGTTATATTATAGGTAGATTTATTGCACTGAAGCAGGCAAACAGTTTCCAGCTGTGAGACATTTCTTAGAATGTAGAAACTCCCAAGAAAAAGGATGATCAGCACAGTTATGTTTAATATCCCTCTCGTGCTTACAATAAAATAATGCTTGAACTTTTAATTTCTTGTAGTTCGGCTATAAGCAGTAATAGATTTACAACAGGCAATGCTGCGTACTTAAAGAAACACATCATGGTTTTATTGTGAAAAAGAAAAGCACAGTCTTTATTTGAAGATACAGGGCTGCTCATCTGATGGTTCTGAAGTAAATTCACCATCTTTAATCCATAAAGTCCAGGAAGGTCATAGGTTTGATTTCTAGCCTGTGCTGAGTTAGCTGGGCACTGGTAGGTGCACTACAATTGGCCACAGTTCCCTTATGGAAGGGGGGGAAAAAATCAGCTATGGTTCCCATTCGTGATCACTGTCCGTCTACCCAACAACCTGCATTTAACACAGAAAACCGTGCAAAGCCAATTCACAGAGGTGTGGAGAAAAATGAACACCGAGCCAAAGATTAGCAGGGGTGACCAAACGCTTAGTGAAAGAGATGGGTTTTAAGGAGGGCAGAGGGAGAAATGCAGAACATGGGGACAAGTTGGCTGAAGGCACAGACATCAGGTGTGACGCCAGTGAGCAGAGATCAAGAATGGAAATTCAAGCTCATTTTTGCACTCCTTTTGAAGCAGCTGAGGTCAGTATAGCACCACTGACCTACTGAGCTATACAACCAAGGCATCCTCAAGTGGTGAATCTGATACAACTAATCCATCAATTTTTCATCCATTTTCTCCTTAAGTTATTGACTGCTTGCTGGGGTACATTCCGCAAGTGGCAGTCACCCTCCAGTACTTTGGCTGTTGTTCATGTGAATAGTGAGTGTCAGTAGCCTATTGAGTCATTGGAGGAATCACAAATGGAGGTCATTCCGGTGCTCACCCAACATATATACACACACATGTCCATCTAGGTGTGCTGAAGCTAACATGGGCACCTCTGACATGGTCCTTTTTAAGATCAGCTAACTCAGCACAACCCAGGGTTGAACCCAAGATCTTTGGTGTCTTTGTGGCAATCCGTTCAGTGGATAAACTCAATTTACCATCAGAGCTATTGCTCAATGTTTTTAATATACAAAAACGGGAATAGCTTTCCATCTTAATGTCTGTCTGTGTTAAATATCTTTTATGGTCTCCTTTACTGAGCCCCAAAGCAAGAACAAACATTCTATAAAGTTCAGAACACTTCAAGCAGCAATGAATAAAAAGGGAATTTTATGAGGTAAACTTAGAGACAGATTGCACCCACTAAAGCAATTAAAGTACCTAGTGTTGTCCAAGGCTATTGTGTGGTGATAAACTACTAACATCTCTGTGAATGTGAGTTTGATGTAGGAACCATTGAATTAATTATTTAGAATTATTACACATTGTCAGGAAGCCTGGCTGACAATGTCTGAGTTAAGTAAGCATTGTCCTTATTTATGTAGACCAGGAAATGTCTGATATTCATTTTACATTCAGAATAAGATTTTAAAGCGAGGTGGGAATGGGGACAGGTGGCTCTTGTGGGTTAAGGCAGCTTTTGAAGTGGATTAATTTCTTCTACCCTTATATATCGTGATATAAGAGAGAGCATAATGACTGTGTTGCTTTACTCCATTTATTCCCATAAATGCCACAATTTTCAAACAGCCCACTCTTCAAAAACGTAAGCATATAAAGGTGACACACATGGGAGCGAGGGGAAATACCTCTCATATTTGTAGAATTTGTAAAATTGGAAAACAATTACTTCATAAGTGTTTTAAATAATGTTGCTACAAACGGTGCAGAGGCAAAAATCTCTCCTCACAGGTTTCAGACCTTTTTGCTACTTGTATAAGCAGCCAATAAGATGGTGGCACATAGCCGCAGTGTCTGTGGCCTCCCCCCAATTCAGCCCTTCATTGTGGTAGTGTAGCATTTTTACTTGAGTTGCACTATGGTGTCTCCTGTACCGCTATGAAAAACCATGGGTCAAAAAACAGTGGAAACATACACTTGCTTTCAAAGGCACAGTTTGTTTTTACATTTTTCCTATTCATGATTTTTCATTGCAATGAAGGGAACACCTTCCTAAATATGTACAGGAATATTTCCTCTGGCAAGTAGCTCTCATGAAATCGTAAAACTGTGCTTTTGGAACACTGGAGTAAATAGAACAATGCTTCCCCCTTATATCAGTGATGCTAAAACTGCTGCAGTACGGATTTCCAGATGTCTCATAGATGGTCGCAGGTCTTCGAGCCAATTGGACTGCCAGGATGACTGCAAAATCATCACTCTATGCTGGTCTTCAATTTAGATTCCTTTAAGAGATAATTAGTCACAGCATGGCAGTAAATTCCTACCACTATTAAATTACCCAGCAATTTCTTCGCTCTCCTTCTGACTGATGCGGGGTGATGGGGGTGGAAGCAGAGATTGTATGTGTGCCAGCTGCCCTTTGCTAACTCATCTTCATATGTGAGCCCTGACAATGAACACAGGATCTTGCTTTAAAATAGCAGTCTATTCCAGAATTCAAACAGTTACTTCTGAACTTACACGAAAATAAAATACTGCAGATTCTGGAAAGCTGAAATTTAATCAGAAAATGCTGTTAACACTTAGCAGGTCAGGCAGCATCTATGAAGAGAGAAAAACAGAGTTAACGTTATCGATCTGAAACGCCAACTCTGTTTCTCTCTCCACAGATGCTGCCCGACCGACTGAGTGTTTGCAGCATTTTCTATTTTTACTCTTGACCTTATATTTAGCTCATGTAATAATTACATCCCTAAGATCTGCAATCTTAGTTGCACAAAATTCTTCTGCACATTTATCAATTCTCTTCATTATTTACCGTGTCAGTCATGACTCAGTGGCTAGCACCCTCACCTCTGAGTCAGAAGGTTGTGGGTTCAAGTCCCACTTCAGGGATATGAGCACAGAAATCTAGATTGACACTCCAGTGCAGTACGGAGCGAGTGCTTGCTGTCGGAGGTGTCGTCTTTCCGATGAGACGTTAAAGCGAGGCCCCATCGGCTCTCTCACGTAAAAGGCCCCAAGGCACTATTCCGAAGAAGAGCAGGGGAGTTACCCCCGATGTCCTGGCCAACATTTATCCCTCAACCAACATCACTAAAACAGATCATCTGGTTATGATCACATTCCTGTTTGTGGGAGCTTGCTGTGCGCAAATTGACTACCGTGTTTTCTACACTACAACAGTGACTACTCTTCAAAAGTACTTAATTGGTTGAAAAGTGCTTTGGGACATGCTGAGGTTGTGAAAGGCACTATATAAATGCAAATCTTTGTTTCTTTCAAAACGTGGACCATGTTTTCCACATTTTCTTTCATCTCCAATCGAGATCCTTTAATCTCTCATCATACCTCAGAAAGAAAGAAAACATTTAAAGGATAATTTGTTGATCAAGGCTCAGTGGTGACTCGTGTCTGAGTTAGAAGTTTGCGGGTTCACTCTACACCGAGGCTCTGCCTGTTCAAGATGATGTAAAATACCCCTGGCACTACTTGGGAAAAAAAGGGAGTTCTTCTGGTACCTTGACCAAAATTCAACCCTCAGCTAAATTTACCACAACATATTGACGTGTCGTTCTTCTCATTTTCTGTCTGTGGGATCTTGCTGCGTGCAAACTGGCTGCTACATTTGCCTACATAATGATAGCGACTACACTTCAAAATTAATTCATTGGTTGTTAAGTGCTTTGGAATGTCCTGAGGGCATGATAATGTGCTATATAAAGGCAAGTTGTTCTTTTCCAGGGTGTTTCCTGGTCTATCTAACACACCTCCCTCAACTATCACCACCAAAAAGCAGTTTAACTGGTCATTCATCTCATTGTTGCTTGCTTGCCACTTTTGCCTGTAACTACTTTTGCCTGTAACTACTACGCACCAAAATAATTCATTCCAGAAGATAAAGGTATGCGGAATCAGAGGAAATGTATTAGCATGGATAGAGAATTGGCTGGCTAACAGAAAGCAGAGTGTCGGGATAAATGGGTCCTTTTCGGGTTGGAAATCGGTGGTTAGTGGTGTGCCACAGGGATCGGTGCTGGGACCACAACTGTTTACAATATACATAGATGACCTGGAAGAGGGGACAGAGTGTTGTGTAACAAAATTTGCAGATGACACAAAGATTAGTGGGAAAGCGGGCTGTGTAGAGGACACAGAGAGATTTAGATAGGTTAAACGAATGGGCTAAGGTTTGGCAGATGGAATACAATGTCGGAAAATGTGAGGTCATCCACCTTGGAAAAAAAAACAGTAAAAGGGAATATTATTTGAATGGGGAGAAATTACAACATGCTGCGGTGCAGAGGGACCTGGGGGTCCTTGTGCATGAATCCCAAAAAGTTAGTTTGCAGGTGCAGCAGGTAATCAGGAAGGCGAATGGAATGTTGGCCTTCATTGCGAGAGGGATGGAGTACAAAAGCAGGGAGGTCCTGCTGCAACTGTACAGGGTATTGGTGAGGCTGCACCTGGAGTACTGCGTGCAGTTTTGGTCACCTTACTTAAGGAAGGATATACTGGCTTTGGAGAGGGTACAGAGACGATTCACGAGGCTGATTCCGGAGATGAGGGGGTTACCTTATGATGATAGATTGAGTAGACTGGGTCTTTACTCATTGGAGTTTAGAAGGATGAGGGGTGATCTTATAGAAATATTTAAAATAATGAAAGGGATAGACAAGATAGAGGCAGAGAGGTTGTTTCCACTGGTCGGGGAGACTAGAACTAGGGGGCACAGCCTCAAAATACGGGGAAGCCAATTTAAAAACGAGTTGAGAAGGAATTTCTTCTCCCAGAGGGTTGTGAATCTGTGGAATTCTCTGCCCAAGGAAGCAGTTGAGGCTAGCTCATTGAATATATTCAAATCACAGATAGCTAGATTTTTAAGCAATAAGGGAATTAAGGGTTACGGGGAGTGGGCGGGTAAGTGGAGCTGAGTCCACGACCAGATCTGCCGTGATCTTGTTGAATGGCGGAGCAGGCTCGAGGGGCTAGATGGCCTACACCTGTTCCTAATTCTTATGTTCTTATGTTCGATTATGTTCGTGTGAGGCGGGAGTCATTTACGAGATGTGATGAGGGACAATAAAAAATGCAAGCCTTTTCTTTCTTTTCTTTGAATCCTTTCCGATGCCTCTGAACATTTGGATGGTGCCCTCATGTGCCACGTCACTAATCCTTTAAAGTGGTATCATTTTCTTCAACTTGCATTCTATGCTTTTTCTCAACCACCTATTACATGAAATAGTGCACATTTTGCAATCTGCTATTTTTGGCACCACATGATCTCGTGCTTCTCAATGTTAAACATCATCTGTCATGTCACCTACATAATGGCAGTTCTTTGAATTTTATTTCTTTACTCAGAACATCCTGTTTTCCCATACAATTTAGTGGCATCCGCCAACTTAAGATGTTATTTTTTTTTAAATGATGGTATCTAACCTCCATCGAACATCTTGCCCATCAGATTTACCTCCTCTTTTCTCCATATCATGGGTATTTTACAGGCCAGGCACACGTAGCCTGTTTAAATATGACTGCCAATAACACTTTATGGCCAACAGCAAGAGATGTGCTTGACTGCTTTGCGAGGACTCTCTCAAATCTCTTTCATTCCTGCCCTGCTTGTCCACCTGTACAGCATAGCTCAGATCAGAAACTTAGCTGTACCTGCATCCACCCACTCCATAAAGCTGTGTCCGTGCCACCCACAAACATTGGTCTCACCAAGGTAATCTATAAATAATATCAACATTATGGTCACAGATCCCTGGGTATTCTATTACTCATTCCAATCATAATCATTGGTAATATTAGATCCTAGTACCATTGCACTTCAAAGTAATTCATTGTATGTGAATCACTTTGAAACCTTTCTGAGAAACATAAGAGTTAAATTTTCCCCAAAGCATTCTTTTGGCGTACTTGAAGAGTTACGCCCGATTTTTGGGGGTCTAAGTACGCCAAAAAAAAGATTCGAAGTTTCCCCGTTGGATTTGTTCATTTTGGCGTGGCCTAACCTGATCAATAGTTTTTGGGACGAAGCCTTGATCTGCGGCAAAAAGATCGTGCTGCCATGGTAACCAGGGACACAAGACGAGCAGAAGCATACAGCCAGCTCCCAACACGTAGGGCCCAAGTTTCGGCCTCAGGTGCTCCTGATTTTTTGGAGCAACTGGTGTAGAACGGAGTATCTTAGACATCGGAATTCTCGTCATTTAGTTTGCTCCAGT
This sequence comes from Pristiophorus japonicus, assembly GCF_044704955.1. NCBI lineage: Eukaryota > Metazoa > Chordata > Chondrichthyes > Pristiophoridae > Pristiophorus > Pristiophorus japonicus. The sequence continues at coordinate 2,848,145 of NC_091997.1, forward strand.
TCTAGTCAGTTAGAACAGTTTCACTTTGGAACAGAATTTTTTTTTCAAAAGGGGGCGTGCCCGGCCACTTACGCCTGTTTTCAAAGTTTCGGCAGTGAAAACTTACTCCAAACTAACTTAGAATGGAGTAAGTGAAGATTTTTGTACGCTCCAAAAAACCTTATCTACACTTTAGAAAATCAGGCGTAGGTTACAAATCAGGCGTAGGGAATGGGGGGAGGGGGGTTTAAAGGGAAGTTTACAAACATTAAACACTTCAGTTTTACAAATAAAGAGCCATCATCAATAATAAATGATAAAAACATCAATAAATCAACCAATAAATCAATCAAAAAAAATTAATAAGAAATAATTTTTTTTTAAAAATCAATAAATAAAACATTTTCTACTTACCGACTGCAGCACCGGGAGCCCTCCAACAGCGTGCTGGGATGCCCCCCGCCAGTGTGTCTCTGTCAGTGTCTCTATCTCTCTGTCTGTCTGTGTGTGTCTCTCACTCTCTGTCCGTCAGTGTCTATGTTTCTGACAGCGAGGGGTGGATGGGAGGGGGAGCATGGGGAGGGGTGGTGGAGTGGGGGAGAGGGGGTGTAGTGGGGGAGAGGGGGTGTAGTGGGGGAGAGGGGGTGGGGGGGAGGGGGGGTGAGAAGGGAGGGAGGGGAGGGGGATGAGAAGGGAGGGGGGGTGAGAAAGGAGGGGGTTGAGAAGGGAGGGAGGGGAGGGGGGGTGAGAAGGGAGGGAGGGGAGGGGGGTGAGAAGGGAGGGAGGGGAAGGGGGGTGAGAAGGGAGGAAGGGGAGGAGGGTGAGGGAGGGGGGAGAGAAGGGAGGGAGGGGGGGTGAGAGAAGGGAGGGAGGGGGGAAGAGAAGGGACGAGAGAGAGAGAGAGAAGGGAGAGAGAGAGAGAGAGAGAGAGAGAGAGAGAGAGAGAGAGAGAGAGAGAGAGAGAGAAAGAAAGGAGAGGGAGGCTAAATGGGCCGGGCCAAGCCGGGCCCAAGACTTCGAGCTTAAACTTACCGGAATTGACAGGTAGGTGGCGTCGGGTCCGGGGTCCGGGGGGGTCGGGAGCGCGGGTCAGGGCGGAGGGGAGGGGGGGGTCGGTCGGGGGTTGGGGGGGGCAGAGATCGGTCGGGAGGGGAGATTGGTCGGGGAGGGGGGGGAAGGTCGGGAGCGGGGGAAGCGGAGGCGGTCCGGTGGGAGGGAGCGGGAGCGGGAGTCAAGTCGGGTCGGGTCCGGAGGAAGCAGGAGCTGGGCGTGGGAGGAGCCTTATGCACGCAGCCCCAGTGAGGCCATTCGGCCAGGGCTAGGGGTTGCGTGCTTCCCACACAGTTTTGGGCGCCTGGAGCTACTGCACATGCGTGCCCACTGTAGCGCGCCTGTGCAGAGGTCCCGGCACTGTTTTCAGCGCAGGGACCTGGCTCCGCCCCCTACAGCTTTTGCTGCGCCGTGCCGAGGGCCAGAGGACCAGCAGGGAGCCGGAGAATCTGGAAGTTTTTTTAAGGCGCACTTTGTGGCGCGAAAAACGGGCATCCAGGTCGGGGCTGCGCCGTTCTAGGCACGGCCCGAAACTTGGGCCCATTAACTCTCTCTCTCTTCTCTCTCTCAGCCTTCCTGTGTATGTGAACTGGGGATCGAGAATGGGACCGGACAGCCTTCAGACGGGGTTGGAGGTAAGTTGCTGCTATGTGTTTCTCAATTGTGTGTGTGTCCGGGCAGCTGCTGCACCGATTTCCTTAACTCTAGGGAAGGTTTTTCAGCAGAGGCCACATACGCTGGCCTAAGCAGAACTGGAGTAACTCTCAGCTGGCCAAACTTCCCGTTTGGCTGAAAAAAAAACTGACCTAGTAAAATCGTAAGGAACTGAGTTACACTGGTGCAAATTGATTGGGGAAAATGTGGTTTTTCAACTTAGGTCAAAAAGAGCAGACTGCTCAAAAAAACGACGCAAATCACTGGGGAAAATTGAGCCCATAAGTTGGCACTATATAAATTCAAGCCTTTCTTTCCTTATTGATAATGTATTTCCTATTATCCAGTCAATTCATAAGCATGGGCTTTCACTTGAGCCACAACTGATCTTCCTGAAAGTCAAAATGTACAATTTCTAAAATCATAACAATTATCCACTAACTATGTTACATCTTCAACGAAATGCAATAATTCCAACAGGAAGGCACAACCAGCCTTTAAAAGACCGTGGGAGTTACTGCTCTGTTAAATATCTTTAGATTGCTTCCTGTAATAGATGGAACTATTTTTCCAGCTGTGCCAAATTAATAAGCCTGATGTTCTCAATCTCTCTCAGCTCTAATTCTCTGTTGATACTCTTTTGCAATATGTAAATGTTCATGTTGATTCCCTTTCGCTGTCCCTCTGTTGCTTTTGATTCTTTCTACAGCTTCTAATACTTACTGTACTGCTGATGCCTTAATTTTTTTTCATTCTCTGCTGCATTTGATTTTTTCTCTCTCCGCTGCTGTTTTTGATTATGAATCTGATACCTCTAATGCTCTCCTTCACATTTTTCTGTTGACCATGAAAGCTGTCGGATTGTTGTAAAAACCCGACTGGTTCTGTAATGTCTCTTCAGGGAAGGGAACCGGTTACCCCTACATGGGTCCGGCCTACACACGACTCCAGTCCGACATCATGTGGTTGACCGTGTGAAGTGGCCTAGCAAGCCACTCAACTGTTTAAAAAAAACAATCGCTACTCAAGAAGCGGGTGCAGTAACAGCTAGGGATAGGTAAGAAATATTTGCTTGCTAGCATTGCCTACGTTGTGACAATTTAACAATAAATTCTCAGCGATAAAAGACCCCCCATCCCTCCTCGACCATAGCATGCACATCTCCAGCCCCCTTGAAACTGGAGCTATAGTTTTTGAGAAGTCATCCTCAACTCCGGGGGACGGCCTAAGAAGACATTTTTGAGATAGTGGTAGATCAGTGTCTTCTGCAGTATATTTGAGAACTAGAAGCAGAGTCTTATGACGTTGACTCGGGAGTACAAATGATATCTCTGCAATTCTATGTTCAGCATTTATTTCACGTTGCGTGAGCCTATAAAAAGGGCAAGGTTCAGGTTTTTGAAACAGAAATTTTCCTCAATATTAATACTTCAATTATAAAACATAATAACCTGTCCCACAAATGTACATGTGTAAAATTGTCGCTCCAAATAAAACACACACAGCAGCGTTCCTACTGTCTTGCCAGAACTGTCATTTTAAACGTGGGGGAGCTGAATGAGGTGCAGTTGCACACCCCCACCAACTTGTAGCCAGCAGCTATTTCCCAGACATGATGCATGATAAAGTGCCAGATGTGATAGGTTTGTTATGGCATTTGTTACAGAGGCAGCATAGAGGGATATGGGACCAGCTGGGATGAAGGATCAATTTCCTAACCCTTTAAAAAAAATGCACCCTTGGGAGTGATGTGGGCACGTAAAAAAAAATGAACAAACAGAGCTCCTTCAAGTAAGTTATACCAATCACATGGACACAGCGACATTGGTGTGTACGTTATTTCCCAACATTTTGCTTCGAAAGACTTTAAACACAGCCCACAGCAGCAGATTTTGCAGCACCTTTTAACTGTAGAGTAGTTGCAACTTGACAGCCATCTGCAAGAGTCATACCTTCACACCACTAACCTAAAGCTAGTTGCAAATGGAATGCTATACATTTGCAAGTTGACATACAGACAGAAACATATACCGTGGATGATTTCCATTCCATCTCAGAAGTTAAATTATTGCACTGCATTGAAATAAAGCTCGAGTGTCCCAAAGAGCCACAATCTATTTAACAGACCTACTGATGCAAAACTCTTACTGAGTGAACGAGATATTATTTTCTCTTATATTTTAACTTCCGTTTTCTAATCAAATAGTGAGGTATTTTACTGCATTTTTTTGGTCATGACCTAATGATAATCTTACATTGAGGAATATGTTCCAAGAATATGAATAAGAATTCTCTGACTAAGGGATCTGTAGCTAATAGCCTCATAGAACTACACTGAGATTTATTTAACAGAAACTGTAAATTTAGAGCGGTTTTCCATCCACCTCCTTGAGCGATAGGTCCACCACAACTGACTATTCCTCTACATGCATAATTTTACTAAAAGGGGGAAATGTTACTGGCGGTGCATGCTGACTATCGCTGCAGTATTGGTGCCAAGCGGTTCGACTTCACACAGATTCAGTGTAAATGCAGCCTGAATCTAGCCTCAGGAATTCAGATGACATCAGGGCGAAGCAGAGTGAGACTTGCTGAAGGAGGTCATCTCACTCCACTGCGCTCAGGAGTTAGTTTGGGCCTGGCACCGACCTACACACCCAAGTTTAGGTCAGTGTGAAGCAATTTTAGTTTCACTTCGATGCTAAACTTGGGGAGCATGAATGTGGCTTTAGTCAACACCAAAGACCCTTGCATGCCCGCAAACTGCAAACTTACAAGGTTTAATGTTGTGTTTATGTTACTTAACCTCTTCAAAGAGAAGCAGTTCCGCAATACTTCAGACTTCCAGTGCTGTGGAATCTGCTTTGTGTATGTTGGTTACAAATGTGCAGTTGCTCAAAAATCACAAATGGTGATATTTTCTGGCTAGCTTTGAGCTGGAAAACGCAGCACTGGTGGGCTCAGTCCACCTCTGATCAGAAGAAATGGTAACAGCCACCACCAGAAGCAGTGTTTACATGATTCTTATAGGAATGCTACCTCCAGGGTACCAGCAAAGAGCACCCCTCTTCAGGTGGGTCTCATGCCTCCAGAGACAACGGGGCATCATTTTTTTTTGGTGCGGGTGCCGGTGACATCAGCAATGTAAAGTAAACACAGCTCTCTATGGCCACAACTAAGTTGCCTTTCTTCACACATGAGCCAATCAGTTATTGTTGACAGGCTCACACAACAACAATCTGCATTTATATAGCACCTTTATCACAGTAAAACGTCCCAAGATGCTTCACAGAAGCATTATCAAACAAAATTTAAGATATTAGGACAGGTGACCAAAAGCTTGGTCAAAGAGGTAGGTTTTAAGGAGACTCTTAAAGGAGGAACGAGAGGTAGAGAGGTTTAGGCAGGGAATTCCAGAGCTTAGGGCCTAGGCAGCTGTAGGCATGGCCACCAATGGTGGAGCGAAGAAAATCGGAAATGCACAAGAAGCCAGAGTTGGAGGAACGCAGAGATCTCGGGGGGTTGTGGGGCTGGAGGAGATTACAGACATAGGAAGGGGCGAGGCCATGGAGGGATTTGAGAAGTAGGATGAGAATTTTAAAATCGAGGCATTGCTGGACTGGGAGCCAATGTAGGTCAGTGAGCACAGGGGTGATGGGTGAACAGGATTTGGTGCGAGTTAGGATACACTGGAAGGACATCAGAGCTGAGCTAGATCCTATCCTCACACATGCACTGGATAGTGCTCAGGAGCAGGAATCTTGGCTGATTCTTTCCTTCCTTAGCTGAGAGGTACTGAGGCCAATTATAGCAATTTAGTGCTGTCCTGGTTGAAATCAGCTAATGAACTTGAGCTTCTCATCTGTCTGACTTAATAATACACCAGGCAGTGTGGCTTTATCCACTTAACCATCAAGGGAGCTGACCCTTCATACTTCTAAGCATTCCCCACAGTCAATCTGCACCTTCCAGTTCCATCCTAGTTAGAAAAGCGGTCCAGAATTACTAGGCTGCCTGCTGATAGATTAACATTGCCTGGACTCTGATATAATTCATTTCTTCCAGACACTGGTTTCCTCATGGTTGTTTATTCATAAACATACTGTGACAAGGTGATGGATCTGTTTCATAGTCTATTGCTAATGATGTATGGACTTAGTTTGAAAATACTCCAAAAAAAATAAGTTTTTGCCAAGGTTATGTGCTTTCTCCTGAATGGACAGGGCTGCTTAATTAAAATATCATGAGGCATTAATGTCCAGGACAAAGTACTCAAAATGTGATTGCATGTTTGTTTATACAGTGGAGCGTTTTGGGCAACAAAGGAAGAACTGTGGACGCGGTTATTCCGAAGCCGCGAACACAACTTTAAAGTAACTGCGCATGTGGAAGTCTTCAGGAGTTAATGTAAAGTCGTATTTATGATTCTGTTGATTTGTTCTATTCATGCAAGCTGACCCACAATCACATCAATGGTGTAAACAATGTTCCACATAATTTTTGGGGGGCTGCGTGGCCCCTTTAACATGCCGCACAGCCCATTCAAAAGTCTGCGCATGCACATTTTTTTCAATTTAAAAGCCAGCTCACCGGCTGTGCAGGACCCATGGAGCGCTGTGCAGCCGCCCAGCTTAAAGGGAACATTGTGTGTAAATGCCACCACCAGCACCTAATCATCAGAGAGTCCCAATGAAACCTCATTCAGAAGAGGGTTGAGTGGCCCTGACAGCACCGGCGAGTATAAATTCTGATGTGCCTGCTCCTGTCACATGCCAGGAGTGCATTATCACAGAATTTCATCCTGCCAGCCAGTGATGTTCTGCCCATTAATTTTAATGGACAGAAAATCTTTGGTTGGGAGTGCGTGAATATACAAAACGCACTCTCGCCATGCACCAGGAGTGCACAGATTGGAATTTTTACCCCGCGTTGTTAACTTTTTGCCATGAGCCAGCCCTGCAAAATCAGTGGGGTATTTAGTTTTCCTATGGAAATCTTCGGAGTAAGATGAAGTCATGCTTTTCCATAGTTGGATTTTAAATATCAAGCCTTCGGTTTTCACTGCGACTACCCCTTCACTCATTAGGGAGCTAAATCCGGATAGATTCTAATTGACAGTCCATCTGAGACCATTTGAATAGAAAGTACTGCCCACTCGAATTTGCTCAGGAATTGGGTTACACAAAGCAAGAAAATACCTTGCTGCAGATTATGCACGTTGCTGACAGGCAACACTGTTGGGTAAATTAGATCCTGCACATCTCCCCTAAGTTTTCCTGCACATCTGGCTAAAACATCAAGTGAAATGTGTGTTTAAAGTCAATGTTATAAGAAAGCAGGCAACTGTCGACAACGAGAGAGTTTAACTTGTTCAGAGACTGGCCATTTAGGGATAGGTTTAGGACAGTGAAATGGCACCTCTGATTGCCTTAGTGAAAACAGTGTTAATTTCTCATGGATCTGCACTTACATGAAATTCTCTGAACATCTTTAGCTCCTATGTCTGTCAGATCTGGTCAAAAAGACATTTTCATTCCATCTGTTAAAATAAGATGCGGTCAGCTTTTTTCACTTGCTGCCGTAAGGTAACGCAATGCCTTTGAACAGAGTGCAAACCTGCCTTGCTTGATTTGTTCACATTATTGAACTGGACAGAACTCCTCCAAGGGCAAAATGTAAAAGGAAAATGTTCATTTTCTGGGCATTTTAGTTATGCGGGCTTTCAATCGCATCACCGTTATCAATCAAATTATGTCAAAGGAGAATGTCACCCGGAAGACACAGTTGAAAAGGTGTTTTTATACTGATGCTGGTGGTGTATTAAGAAGTGCTCAAGTGGAGGACTGCAACCTCTGGATACAGCTTTCCCCTTTTTACATTTACTGGTATGCTGCTGGCCCCAACAAGAACCCTGCATTTATATAGCGCTTTTAATGTAGTCAAACGTCTTACAAAGCTTCACAGGAGCGCTATCAAATAAAATTAGACACTGAGTCATATAAGGAGATATGACAGGTGACCAAATCTTGGCTGAAGAGCGTCTTAAAGGAGGAGAGAGGGAGACAGGTGCAGAGGTTTGGGGAGGGAATTTCAGAGCTTAGGGCCTAGGCAGCTACAAGGCCTGTTAGGAAGGAGGCCCAAATTTTCTCACCTCCAACGGTAGGGCTAACTTGCCCAAGTCCAATGTTCATCATTTCAGCTTTTTTCTATAATGGAACAATTAAAAACTTATATTCTTCCTCCAGTTTAGATGTCTCTATGTCCCGTACCATTCACCTGCTTGGAGGGTGAGCGGGTGAATCCACTTCTGTGGCTTTAGCCATGCCAAACTGTAATCAGTTACTTGGAGACATCCAAAAGCAAATAACCTGCTCACCAAATATCTCCTCCTTCCTGAGGCAAGCACCTGTCTTCCACTCAGCAGATTTGTCTCAGTATTGCCAGCATCAGGAGCCTCTTACATGTGCAGAATTAAAGGGGCAAATCTGCACGTGCGTTGTGTTATGATGTATGGATACCCCAAATATCAATTTTGAGTTACGAAACTGGAAAGCTGGAACTAACATAACCAGGCCTTTGTCCTTTAATGTGGCGCTGAAACTGTTTTAACTTTGGATCTATGGGGTTCTTTGAGCACTATTCCCGATGTGTGGGTCTCACACGGCCAGCAGCAATGCTAAAGTAAACTTGCCCCGTCATCAAGGCCAGCTGCTGGCCTGAACAAATCTGGCAAGTGTACTTTGAGATTTTATTACCAGCTACCCAAAACCCCCAAGTCAGGGGCAGGCAACTCTACGGAACGTAACTTTACATTACAGCACTGTCTGTAGCGGCAGTGGGATCTATTTTACATGGTGGGTTCCAAAAGGCTACAGCCGAATGCTGCTGGCCACCATTTCTTCTGGTTAAAAGGAAAAATGAACATTTGTCCCACCATTACAGGCCAGCAATACAGTTTTCACATTGCTTGCATGTAAAGACATCCTCTCACTGCCCCCCCACCCCCCCACCACAGAAAATAAAAACAAAGGTAGTAATTTAATATCACAATTTTGACTTTAAATGACTGCACATGCACAATCTGACATGTGGCTGCTGCAATGTCCCTCCAATGCTCTCAATGTATTAGGTGCAAATTTGGAACACCAGCAGTCTTACCACAGTGTCAATATAAATGTGCTTTGAACACAAGAATATAAGAATTAGGAGCAGGAGCAGGAGTAGGCCATATGGCCCCTCGGGCCTGCTCCATCATTCATTAAGATCATGGTTGATCTTTTACATCAACTCCACTTTCCCGTCCAATCCCCATATCCCTTGATTCCCTTAGAGTCCAAAAATCTATCGATCTTAGCCTTGAATGTACTCAACAACTGAGCATCCACAGCCCTCTGGGGTAGAGAATTCCAAAGACTCACAACCCTTTGTGTAAAGAAGTCACTCATTATTTGCCCTCTGTGTTCCTTTGCAATTTAATCCCTGTAGTTTTTGTTGATCAGAAACAATTTTAAAGGCCTGCCCGATGGAAAGACACGGGCCCAAAAACAATAGGATTTGAAACCCTCAATCCAAATGCAAACAGAGATAAGCACTAAACAAACAAACAGTTAACGTGTGCACAGATCATTTGCTGTGCATCTCTGTGTTTCTCCCTTCCTGCCCATGAAGCTAAAAAGCTGCAAGATATTTACAGAGCACAATCAGGAACAATTTATTCCCTCGAGGAAGGGCTGCCATGCCAGAAGATAAACACAATAATGGCTCTGCACACCTTTCCTCTTTCTTGGGCCTAGCAGATAAACAAGCTCACGCTGTTTTTAATGCCTCGGGGTTTACCAAAGAGATTAGACCGTTCAAAGTTAACAATGCCTTTCATTCTAACCAGGCAGTTTCCAATGATGGAAAAGCCTTGCTAAAAGCAAAATAATTTTTTTTTGTCCAAGATTATGAAGATATTTGGTTTCAAGATCTGTTCATTGTGCATCCACACTGCTTGCGGAGGTGGCTATGAGAGCACAGACACGATGGGGAACCTTTCAATCCTTCCTAAAATGTAGGCCTGCAGGCAGCATTTAAGATTTACAGATCAGCTGTGTAATTTTACATATGGGAAAAAGTAAAGTTTGGGCCAAGCAAGACCTTATTTTTGTTTCCTTGTCGAGCCTGTGACAGCGTCATTAGTTTTAATTCTAAACACTGGTGGAGCTCGTCTGGAGCTCTTGCAACGTTCTCTAGCAGCCGTTGTTCCTCCACAGCTGGCAAGGTTCTACAATGTCAGAACCATTGGCCAAACTTGCTATCAACCGGAAAGCAGAACAGCAACACGCCAGAATACTGTGGAGAAGTGTTACAAGAATCTACAGAATCAAGAGTCATATGCCAGGAATTTTAATATTTAGACAGAACTTGTCACAGTAAGGCCTCGGTACAATCCTAAATTGTAATATTCCTTCACAGATTGCTCAGCTATGTGATTCTTCCACCCTTCCCCCACCCCCCTTCCTCTCAAGAGTAAAACACAATGACCTGGTAATTAAACTCACCTCAGGGTGCGTTTACACTACAAAATAAAGCTTTGGTGCAAAATAGTTAGTCTTCACAGCAATGCTAAAGACTCCAAATGTGCACTGTGGACTTGATTTTTTGAGGGTCCAGTTCCCCACTGTCATAATTGGTGAGCCCCACAAAGCAGTCCAGCTACTTTTGTCTTCTTCCTAACATCTGCAGATATTTACTCATTTGAAGCCCGGGTGACTGCATCAATTCAGTCAGCAACCTCCCTCCATGTAAGTTTTTCACTGGAGGGGTGTCTTTCAGCACAGAATAGGTTCCTCTCTCTTTCCTTTGGTGCATCTCCTGCTGCAGGATCTCCTATCCTACACCAAGAACACAATTTGTCCTTTATTTGCCACGCTGCAGCCCTTTAAGTGCTGCTGCCTTATCAAATTTTACACTCCCCAAACAAGTGTGCAACAGGCCAAGCTCCCCAGGGAAACTTTTCATGTGCTAATAGTCTATACAATTGGCACCGGGACTCCCACCACACACAGCCCAATTTGGGCAAGCCTGTACCAGTGACGTTGAAGGCCATTTTTACTGGACTAGAAACAATGGGGTTTATAATTCTAAGTGCTTCACAAGAATGTTACAGTTGAATGAAACTGGGTCTCAATCCATTGAAAGGCATATCTTTAATACAATTAGAATTTAAGAGGGAAAGTCTAGTATATAAATGAACTTTCAAAAGCCAATTTTAGAAGCCTGCCCCAAATCTGACATTAGATCTGCCAAAGAACAAAGTGAGGCCGCCCTATTCTTATAGAAATAAACTGTAAACATCTCAGAGGGTGGTCGCAGGGTACTATAACCTATCTGGGCATGAACCATATGCTGGTATATGGCAGATTTATCTCCCATCTAACCTGCCATTGCTCTGCAATAACAATGGACATATTTTTGATAAGAGTAGATGGGGAGGAACGGTTTCCACTGGCAGCATGGTCGGTATACCGAGGACACAGATTTAAGGTAATTGGCACAAGAACCAATGGGGAGATGAGAAGACATTTTTTTTAAGCAGCGCGTTACTTTGATCTGGAATGCACAGCCAAAATTGGTGATGAGATCGTAACTTTCGAAAGGGAATTCCTTAGCTGCTTGAAGGAGAAACATGTGCAGGGCTATGGGGAATGTGCAGGGGAGTAGGACTATGGGCCAAATAGCCTTCTTCTGTGCTCTAAGATTCCTTACTGAGACAGATCGACTAGATTTGTAAGAATTTCCCAAGGTATTACGATGCACAGTGGACCAGAGTGAAATGCCATTGTTCAGGCTGTGAATCTTGAAACTGAGCCAGATGGTGAAAGAGAGGTGCCACTTACAGAACAAACCCTTTCAGAAAGGTGCAGAGGGAAAATTGGCAGCAAATCACCTTAAACCAATCTTGCAAATGCTCGGTTCAAGATTAGCGCAAGCGAGTATGAATTTGACATGTTATGGCACTGAGAGTTATTACACAGATTACTGATCCCAGCAGTTCTATCATTTGGGGGCACTAGACAAAACTAGGCTCTTGGCCAATGAGAAAATCAGAAACTTGAGTAATTATCAAGCACCCTCGAGCACCTCCAAGCAGCCGGCCGTAAGGCAGCACTGGTGGTTACCTCAAAGCAAGACGTCTACCTGCAGTTTAAGGTGTTGACTTTAAAATGATCATCCTAGTTTTCAAATCCCTCCATGGCGTCACCCCTCCCCATCTCTGTAACCTCCTCCAGCCCCACAACCCTCCGAGATCTCTGCACTCCTCCAGTTATGGCCTCTTGCGCATCCCTGATTTTTTTCGACCCACCATTGTCATTCAGCTGCCTAGGCCCTAAGCTTGGGAATTCCCTCTCTAAGCCTCACCGCTTCACTCCCCTCCTTTAACATGCTCCTTAAAACCTATCTCTTTGACCAAGTTTTTGGTCATCTGCCGTAATATCTCCTGATGTGGCTCAGTGTCAAATTTTATTTGATAATGCTCCTGTGAAGTGTCTTAGGGTGCTATATAAATGCAAGTTGTTGTTGTGAAATACAAGGAGCCATAAACAAAGAAAAGGGAGAAAACAAATAAACCTGTTTCATAAAATAGAATAAGTATCGTTGCCATAAATACAAGTGGAAGAGGGTTGCCCACTTGTCCTGTGCATTGCATAGAGAGACTGGAAGATGTGGAGAAAAATAAAGGAGCTGCCAAGGTAAACTTTCTTATTATGGAAACTTCACCCAAACTTAAGAGGCCACTCTGCCAAGTACAGTACAGCCCACTGAAGATCTGCTCTGAGGAAATGGAATCCTTGTTGGCTGTATATGTAACCCATATCCCCCAAGGACTGAATGCTCCTGGCAACATTCAGAAACTGCACATGTTCCCGGTCACATACTCTGACACTGTTAACATGATTTTCTGTACATTTCAAAAGAGCAAGTATATATTTCACCTTCACTGAAAATTAGAGAGTAGATTAAGAACAGCTGGCTCCCCTGACAGATTGGTGGGTTTCTTAAGTTAATAACTACGTCATACAGCCTCAGATTCAATCCCTCGTTTGCGCTGGGTTAGCTGACCTACAATTGGGAAGGGCTCCCCACTTCTGATGCTATCCAGTGAGCCCCTGATGTAAGTGTGAATGTGGTGGACATCGGGTGAGAAGAAGGTTGACATCAACTTTAATGCCCTCCTCCCTCCATGCCAGTCAAATAGGCTGCTGACCATGTCAAGGCTCACTTGTGAATAATGGCCACTTGGGAAAGGTACCACAGGGTGTTAACAGAAGAAGGGAGAACACTGGCAAGGGTGGAATCAGTGTGAACTACTTCATTGTGTCGAATCAAATGTTTGCAAATTAAACACTCATTGTGTCAACTGTTAAATGTTTACAAATAAAACACACCAGGTTTGAAAAATGCTTTTGGCCATGAGGAGTAATTGAGGCAAATGGCACAGATGCATTTAAGGGGAAGCTAGATAAGTACATGAGAGAGAAAGGAATAGAAGGGCATGCTGATAGGGTTAGATGAAGAAGGTTGGAAGGAAGCTTGTGAGGAGCATAAACGCCAGCATGGACCAGTTTGGCCAAATGGTCCGTTTCCGTGTTGTAGGCCCAATGTAATATATTATCCCTTCCAGTTTAAATTGCAGCAATGACTGGAGCCACACAGCCAGTCTTGGAACAGACAAACAAATATTTTTTTGATCCAGTTGTACATTTTTCATTAGTGAGCTCAGACGATGATGTCGTGATCAACATTTATCACTCAGCCATCATCACTAAAACAGATTATCTGGTCACTTCTCTGTGTGAGATACCTTGCTGTGTACAAATTAGCTGTTGCGTTTCCCTACATAACAAGTGACTAACTTCAAAAAGTATTTCATGGGCTGTGAAGCACTTTGGGACATCCTGAGGGGCATGAAGGGCACTACAGAAGTGCAAATTCTTTCTAACAAGTGAAATATTTAGCAATTATGTCTATTTTCCCTTCCTTCAGCCCTCCTCTCCTGAAGAAACTCATTCCTTGCTGGAGTACGATTCCACAGATCCCAGGCACAACTAATACCAGGTGACCATAATTCCCGTGTGGCCCTCGACAATCAGTGAGGCAGGCTGGTGTGGGGGAGGAAGGTGGCACAGCTGACCTCTCTCCTGTCTTCACTTGATGTCCACACACACGCACATCAAAAAGGAATTACTGGATAGCAATCAGGAGCAGGAACTCTGCCCAATTCTCCCATTGTAACCTGGGGTGCTGAAGACAATTGTAATGCCCTGCCACAGCTCTGGCTAATCAGCTATCTCAACATAGACTGAGGATCAAACCTGGGGCCTTCCTGGTCTGTATGGCTCAGCAGTTCATTGAATGAATGGCTATGCAATCAGTCAGGGAAAATCTTCTAATCAACAAAGTTTGCACTCAGGCTTAAAATTGAATTAATTACTGCTCAAATAACATTTCTAAGTATTGGCATAGTACAGTGTTGTGTACATTCTGATTTAATCATCGGATCTCATTCTCCTGCAGACAGCTGTCAGTATTGTGATAAGATAACAAACAGTTAAATGTGTTTCAGCTCTTTAGCTGTCACCTCAGTAACTAGCCAACATGATGGTTGAAAATGGATATTTAAATTGAGCTGGGGCTCAACTCAGACAGTGACAAGATTATATTACTGTTCAAAATTGCAAACAAGCCCTCAACTAGCCAACTGTGTTCTTTTTATACAAAGACTCCACTTTAGAATAATCCCGATAACTGTTTATTCTATATGTTCCTCTGACTGGTTATTAGGTATAATTGCCAAACTGGTACCCTGTAATATGGTTTAGAAAACTTACAAACCAATATGCTTCCTGTCTCATGCACTTACTTCACAGTCCTACATTATAACAGTGACAACATTTCAAAAGTATTTCATTGGCTGTAAAATGCTTAGGGACGTCCTGAGGTAGTGAAGACGCTATATAATTGCAAGTCTTTCTTTTCTTTCAAGTTGCTTCAATCACTACCAGTCAGTCCTGTAACTGGCAGTACTTCACCCTTGTGTTACAGGGAGACCTTTATGGTTCATTAGGCATGCCATACACAAGAGCGATGCTCAAATGGACACTCGCAGCCTCCGTATGCCTGCTCTCCCCAATTCTACTTTGTTCCTGATTCCATTCCTAATCAAGGATCTCTAATCTGAAAATAAGTGAAGGTTTATGGTGGCTCATCTTGAGGCTAGAGAGCGCAGTCAGTGGCAAGGAACCATACATCTGTCAATGGCACTCGGTCAACATAAAACTGCTTGAGCCCAAAATGCTGTGTCCAGACATAACCCAAATTTGGAAGGACAGAATTACTGCACTGGTAGACGCTATGTTGAGTTAGCAGGAGCGCACATCAGGAATTCAGATGTGCCCCACCTAAGATATCCGGCCTTAATATTAATAAAGCTAAGATCACGGGAGGGAAGTGGGGCCCTAGTTCCTGATATACTCCTGCTGGACGCAGTTCTGTACCAGGAATGCAAATATGTAATATTATTCCTTAGATTTCTGCTCGAAGCAAACTACTTAACTTGTAAACAAGGGTGTTGGAATATCTCAGTGAGATGTCTAACTATTAAGTAACAGATTTTATTTCTGTATTTGATAGATTCCTCCACTTATAAGGATGTCGTTCACCCCCATGGATCGGTTCTGGGATCAATGAGTAACCGAAAGGCAGTGGGAATTATTTTACAGTAGGGTGAAAACAGGCGCTAAGTGAGTGCTGCGCTAATAAGACGCGCCTGTTTGCACGTCTGGTTTTAGCGCAATTTTGGGCCTAATTTCCTGAATACCATAATTTGAACTTGCCTGGAGATGCTAAAACAGACACCTACAGGTTGAGCACTCAAAGCACTGATTAGAAGCAATTTTAGTGGAGCTGCATACGTGGGCTCCACGCACCCACTTCCCCTGAAGGTGTGAAGTGCACTCACTGGCAGACAATGTTTCAGGTTACCTCAGGCGCCGAGGGAAATGGCGCACAAGAGGTCTCGGTGGAGGAAGTCCAGAGGAGGAGGAATGTCCCGTACCCACAGCGGGGGGAAGGAGTCCACCTCGCCCTCAGCACAAGAGACACAACAGTATGAATCCTTAAACAGACAGGACACACCAAGGCAAATTTTAGGATGCTGCCCTCGTGATGCAGAGATCAGTGATCCTGCAAGGTTTTCTGTCCATTAATTGAATGGATAGGAGCGCAAATTTGTAAAATTTACACCAGTGACAGGCACGAGGTGACAGGCAGGAGGGGATTGAACGATTACTCGTGTCAAAACTGCTGGTTTAATTTTGCTTCAGTAAATTGACCAGTGTAAAGA
The DNA here is from genome assembly GCF_044704955.1 of Pristiophorus japonicus. Taxonomy (NCBI): domain Eukaryota; kingdom Metazoa; phylum Chordata; class Chondrichthyes; family Pristiophoridae; genus Pristiophorus; species Pristiophorus japonicus. The sequence continues at coordinate 2,864,217 of NC_091997.1, forward strand.
CTTGACAGAAATCTAAAATTAGCACCACTCAAAAAAATAATCATCAGTGCACATTCCAAGATGGCAAAACAATAAGGCACTTGAATACAGTCTACAGGGAACTATGAAGGACACGTCACCAGGAAAAGAGGGAAACCTTGTCCCTTGACCTTTAAGGAATCACTGTAGCACCGGGAGAGACATTAATGTAATTGTGTTAGTTCTGTAACCTGAGCCGACAGGCATTCTGTAGCTCTTAATGGTACCTTTAATTTTCATCAGCATTGAGGAGGACAAGTGGGACCCTGGAGGTCTCTCATTTTACAGTGAGTTGCTTGTCATATTACAACGCAGCACAATGCAAACTGAACACTGAAGTTCTGGCAGACAACTTATTTTATTTAAGACGTGAAACTGTAAATCTAAAAGACAGGCAGGAAAAAAAAAAGCACGAGGTTTATACATTAAAAAAAAAATTGGATTCAGAATGAACTCCTTCAAATTGTTCAGATCAACGACAACAACTTGCTTTTAGATCAGATTAGATGAGGCCCTTGCTCTAAATTCCTGTGTTATTAAAAGATACACTCCGCCTCTCTCAATGTGGTACAAGGTTTTGGCTCACTGTGCAATTATGCCCAGATTGCTTGTAATCCTTTAATCAAACAGCATTTTTTGAATGCTTTACTGAACTGTTGCTGTTGCACGTGTTCTTCATTCACTGAATGCAGGGGGCAAAACATGCAGCACTAGTAGGTGGCCACCATTTCAGCATAGATATTATATTTCAATTTTGGAGATGATGCAATCTACTGTTGGCTCAGCGGGTAAACACACTGTGAGGCTTCAACATTGAGTCACGCAGAACCGGAGCGTTCAGGCTTGATCGCTAACCTGGGCCGAGTTAACTCGTGGGAGTGGAAGCAGCACAGTTGGGTTCAGCTTCTCGGGACTATTGAAACAATTAACTGATCATTATCGAATGCGATAGTGGACATTAAGCAGGAACATGATTGGCTGCAATGGTCCCCATGATTGAATATTCTTCTGTTGTCGTTTTTAAGTTTCGTACTGGAAGACCATTAACGTGGATGAGCTGGGAGGAGATTTAAGTACTCATGGAACTGTACCCCAATATGAGTTGTCACAATCAGGAAAAGGGAGGACGAAGGAGAGAAAAATCAGGGTCTTCCAAGGAATAGTGCTTACTTGCTGATGTGTCCCAGATACCTTTATTTTCATCATTCATTTCTTCAATGGTGAAAAGAAGAGGTGCTACAAAAGGACACTACCTCAACACGATTTGCTCAACTAGAAAGATGAACATAGGGTGACAGGCCCTTTAAATTACTACAATATGAACTTAAAAAAATAAAACAGGTCTCACTGGGAGACAGCTAGGGGTAAGTGCAAGGATATCTGATCTGCTGACACTGAAAATGTACATTTCTATCCCTGCAGATTTGAAACCATATTGAATTAACTACAAGGCTGAGGTGTTCATTGATGTATGGATTTTATGCACATGGAGAAAGAGCTAATATAAAACAGCAGCAATGTGGCCTCCTCTTCCCAATACGCTGTCTGCATGTTGTCCATATCGCCATACCCAAAATACTGCACCTATGCATTCAGTGCCCTCTTTGGGAACTTCAAAACATCTATTACATAGGAACAGGAGTAGACTGGCCATTCAGCCCCATGGGCCTGTTCTGTCGTTCAGTTAAATCAAGGCTGATCTGTATCTTAACTCCATTTACCCGCTTTGGCTCCAAATCACTTAATACCCTTACCTAACAAAAACCTATCAATCTTAAGTTTTGACATTTTCAATTGACCTACCTATTTGGGAGAGAGTGTTCCAGATTTCCACTACTCTTACAGCAGTACAGTTCAGTGTTATATGCTTCAATAAGGCGGCAACCCTTTCACCAGCAGAAATTTACAGTTTGAAACAAGCTACACTCCAGACAATGTTATTTACATTTGCATCTAAATATTTGCATTTAAATCTTCATATCATTTTAGCTTAAACAATACTATGCAATCTTTAGCGAGTGCGATAGCAGCTGTTTAATTAAAAAAATTAGCCAGATGGAAAAAGAATCAGTAATAAAAACAGCATTCTGAAATAGCTTAACAAAATTCAAAACTAGTGCTAATCTGACAGCATTTGCATATTAGGGATTAAATAGGAGTTCTGCCTCTTTGTCCCAGTTGACAACAGAAATCTCAAGGCATTAATTTCAAACAACAGGGGTTAACTCCCTTGTCCTGTCCAATATTCCTCTAATAATTACACTTAGTGCTGCCAGGTTTTGGCAGTCTTGACTTTGACAGCAGCACTGTATGGTAAACAAGAAAGGCATTATTGCTTCCAGAGCTGCGAAGATCCATGTGGAGGAGATGCTTTTCCCTGTTGCAACTAGGGCAGCAGTGTAAACACTGCCTTTTGGAGCTTTCTGGGCATGTATAGGCTGAGCGTAAAGCCCATCCATACCTGTCACCAGTGCAGTTTTACCTTCACTATTGTGCACAGACCTTCATCAGTGATCAGGGAACGTAATTCAACAACATAGACAAGCCTAGGTTATAGAAACATAGAAAATAGGTGCAGGAGTAGGCCATTCGGCCCTTCGAGCCTGCACCGCCATTCAATGAGTTCATGGCTGAACATGCAAATTCAGTATCCCATTCCTGCTGTCTCGCCATACCCCTTGATCCCCCTAGTAGTAAGGACTATATCTAACTCCTTTTTGAATATATTTAGTGAATTGGCCTCAACAACTTTCTGTGGTAGAGAATTCCACAGGTTCACCACTCTCTGGGTGAAGAAGTTTCTCCTCATCTCAGTCCTAAATGGCTTACCCCTTATCCTTAGACTGTGACCCCTGGTTCTGGACTTCCCCAACATTGGGAACATTCTTCCTGCATCTAACCTGTCTAAACCTGTCAGAATTTTAAACGTTTCTATGAGATCCCCTCTCATTCTTCTGAACTCCAGTGAATACAAGCCCAGTTGATCCAGTCTTTCTTGATATGTCAGTCCCGCCATCCCGGGATTCAGTCTGGTGAACCTTCGCTGCACTCCCTCAATAGTAAGAATGTCCTTCCTCAAGTTAGGAGACCAAAACTGTATACAATACTCCAGGTGTGGCATCACCAAGGCCCTGTACAACTCATAGAACAGCTTCTGTAATATAAATGCAACTGAAGGAAGCCCTCTAATTTCTCTGCTTCTCCCAAGGCCCCAATGCAAACAAAAAGTGCAGTCTCACTGTGCTACCTACAGGGCTGATGAAATATCTTAAAAGACAAACAAACAAACAGTGCACACTCCATTTCCCATTGAAATGAACACCAAACAGGGCTCATTAGAAACAATTCTTGTCTGTTAGTGGATCCTGGCCACAGGCTTTAACCCCTAAGCTACTCAGGTCAAACATCTGCAGCAGCAGAAATGTAGAACTTCATTAGTATTTAGAAAAGTCCTCCACTGAAGATTTCACTGCCCTTGAGTCCAGTTGTATCTGTGTTAAATCTGGTTAAAATACTGAAATGTGCTAGTCTGTGTTTAGGAATAAAGGTAAGCAAAATTGATCATTCTGATTACTGACCGACTAAAGGTAAACACAGTCAGACACTGGACAATGCAAAAAGTTGCTTTCATATTGATTTTGTACTATGTTAATGTGAATGGTTCCCAATGTGTGGGTCTCACAGCCAGCGAAACTCCCCAAATAAAGTTCCTTTCAGCCAGCTTTAGTATATTCAGCAAGTTAGCTCTGGATGCACAAGACCTGTGTGTTGGTAGCTAGCGGCACTAAGACAGCATAAGGCCAACATAACAGTACTTTCAATGACTTCATTTGGAATCAGTTCATTAACCTGTCCAAAAGTTTCGGAAGCTTGTACTGTTCTCGTTAGTTGCACTTACTGTCCCTAATTTTGTAACCCCAAACCAAATACATTGTTAAACTGTTTCAAATATAAAACAAGTTGAAAGCTAACAAATTGGTGATTTACTAAGGATGGGAAGTACAGCCAAGTGTGCTGCAACAGAGGCATTATGTCAAGTCAAAACCTCCGCAGTTGTATTCCAGGTAATGAAAACCTCAAGTGTACTTTTTAAGCACACGCAAACTATTTACCATTAAAACACAGATCTGAAACATGAATGATGGCGTGTTACTTACTGGCTGGTGAAGGGGTACTGTAGCCACTGACTGGAAGCTGGTGTTGCAATCCATTTATGGATGGTGGTGAAAGGCCCCCGAGGACCGGTGGGAAGAAGAATGGGTAATGGGGCACTGGGTAACCATTTACATGTCCATTACCAGGCGGTGTGCACGAACTGCTGTTGGTTGACATGGTGAAGCAAGACGTGTACAAGGATGGTCTTCACATGTGCACCACGATGCTGATCAGCGCATATCGAACAGGAGAAACGTCAAGAGAAACCCAAGGCAATGACAGCCTTGCGTGCAGAATTGATTTCAGAAACAGGCAGGAGTCATACAAAAAAAGATATAAAACCAGTTCTCCCGATGGAAAAATTACAAAGGCAGTCTGTATTCCTTATGGATGGCAAGCCTGACAGTCAACCATTGGTTCCGTATGAATCTATCCAAGTACTATCCTAACGCACATTGCAGCTGAACTCTTGTGGGAAAAATGCTCTTCACGTCCTCAGAGACTCCTTGAATAGGCGTTCTTCTCCTCTAAATCTGGGCCAGACTGGGTGTGCTTACACTGGAAAAGAACATAATTGTAAGAGCAGAGGAAAACTTGTTGAGAAACAGTAAATAACCACAGCTTTAAAATCAAATCTTACAGTAGAAAAGGCAGGCAGAATCATCTGGGCCCTTCCCAGAAAACAAGGAGGAGGAATGGTGAAGGGCGGGAAGAAGAATAAGCGTCAGCTCTTGTATGTGTACGTGGGCTTTGCAGGGCTGTATTACAGTATTTAAAATAATTGCTCCTCTTGTCCTGAAACATTTGATTTAAAAACACTCCAGACCTGGCATGTGCAAATTAAAATGTGCAAAAATTGAAAGGGATTTCTTAAAAATAATAGTTTGATATGCATTTCTACGAACCACCCTCCCCTCCCCATCAAACCATCCACCCATTCCAGCCCCTACATAAAGCTGGGAAGAACCCCAAAGCAGTGGTATCAGCACTTCCAGGCATACAGAGCACATAATGGTCACTTTTGTTTCCAAAAGCAATACAGTGCATGATAATGGGAAACAAATTATACAATTTAGTCGAAATCTAGTCATGATCATGATTTTGATTGCAAAACTACGCTACACTTCCCCCTTGCTCAAAGGAGTCTTTTTAAAAGATAAACAGATAGGAGCTCCAGAGAGGCCTGCGATACAGAGACTGACCCTCTGTCCTGGCCAACGCTGACCAGCATTGAAAGAACCTATGGGGAAGTCTAGCCAAGGCTCTGAGTCAGCATTGACAGGATCTGAGGTGAAGTCTACCCAAGGCAGCCTCTCCTTGCCAGGCAGTCAAACAACAATACTGAAGAATTATACAATCGAAGAATCATAGGGCACAGAAGGATGCCATTCGGCCCATTGTGTCTGTGTCGGCTCTTTGAAAGAGCATTCCAATTAGTCCCATTCCCTTGCTCTTTTGCATTAGCCCTGCAATTTTCTCTTCCTTTAAGTATTTATTCATTTCTCTTTTGAAAGTTACCAATGAATCTGCTTCTAACACCTTTTCAAGCAGTGGATTCCACATCATTGTAACTCGCTGTGTAAAAAAAGTCTCATCATCTCACCTCTGGCTCTTGCCAATGACCTTAAATCTGTGTCCTCTGGTTACCAACCTACTGCCATTGGAAATAGTTTCTCCTTATGTACTTTTTCAAATCCCTCATAATTTTTAAACACCTCTATTAAATCTCCCCTTAACCATATCTGCTCTAGTGCATGCAGAACGCTGCATTTTTCTACAGATTGTCTTTCCCTCCCTTCCAGCTAAAGCATGGAACAGTGAAAATATATACATGATACACAGCAATAAATTTCACACAAGCTTTTGGGATGGCTCAGGTATTTTTCCCATTCAGGTGGTTAACAGTGGAGAGATCCAGGATTCAAAATAAACATGAAGCACTCTGATCCTGACATAGGGACATCAGCCTCCACTGGGGCTCAATTTACAACCACAGGAGTGTGAAATAAGGAATTTGCTGACTATCCTATGGAGAGCCTCAACGTCATTCTAACTCTTTCATGGTGATGAAGGGCATGCTGGCAAATAACCCTTTGGAATTACTATTAACTTATTACAATCACCAACAGCAAGCTGAAGTTTTGAAATAAAATGCATCAAACTCCTCAAATCCAACACTGCTGTCTATGATGGGATACATCAAAGATTGTCTGCAAACACAATCAGAAGAAAAATATAAGAACTATAACTGTTCAGTTCAAAGGGGGGAAAAAACAGAACAAAGGGAGAAGCAGAAACAACCCAGCTTACTTTGACATACACAATTTAGAATACTTTATTAAGTTTGACAGCAATTTGTCACAAAAAGCACATTTCTACAAGCGTCCTAGCATGTTTGGATCAGAAGGATATGACAATCTTCTGACAACAAATGGAGGAGACTGAAAGAAGCCGGTCGCTTCAATAAAGTCTAGTTTTGTCTGTCAGGTTTGTTTTGGATTCCAGCAAAGCATTCTCAGTTTAACAATTTGCTTGTGAATCTTTTCGCATTTTGTTGTTGAAAGCCTCATCCATATTTTGTTGCCTCTAGACTTGGCTATTCCAATGGTCTGCTGGCCGGCCTCCCATCATCAACCCTCCATAAACTTGAGCACATCCAAAACTCTGCTGCCGTATCCTACATCGCACCAATCCCGTTCACCCATCACCTCTGTGCTCGCTGACCTACATTGGCTTCGCTTTTAAAATCAACCTGGTTTGAAAATCCCTCCATGGCCTCGCGCCTCCCTATCTCTGTAACCTCCTCCAGCCCTACAAGCCTCCAAGATCTCTGCACATCCTGATTTTAATCCCTTCACCATTAGCATCTGTGGGTTCAGATGCCTAGACCCTAAGCTCTGGAATTCCCTTTTTAAACCTCTTCATCTCTCTCTCCTCCTTTAAGATGCTCCTTAAAACCTACCTCTTTGACTAAGTCTGTCCTAATATCTCAATGTGACTTGTGAGTCAAATTTTGTTTGATAACGCTCCTGTGAAGTGCCTTGGGTTGTTTTGCAACATTAAAGGCGCTATATAAATAAAAGTTGTTGTTGCATCTAAATTGATCTCCACACATAACCCTAATCGTTGCAAATGCTTTAGCAAGTGGATTTGAAGTCTAGGTGGGAGACCATATTCAAATGAATTAAGAATTCACGACAGAACTTCCTGCAGTTGGACCACAGACAGGTTCCTGTACACCATGCACTATTAAATTCAGTTTGGGTCAAGTTGATCCATTCTGAAGGTAATTCCCTCGGGTGTACTGTGAAGGCAGCCTTCAGTCGGTTTAGATGCTAGGAGGTGTTAATTACCTGCCAGACCGGTGCGGTGTTGCACTTTGGTCTCAATCCACAGATTCACATCAACCATTTCTTGTAGACTGACGCAAACCTCCACTCGACAGCTCAATAGAAACCAAGGGGGAAGAGGGGAGAGCTTTGAAGAATAAACATTTCTAGTTGTTTACCTTGTATAAGTTTCTGCAACTGCTCTGCTAAATCATATCAAATACAAAATCTTAAATCCAGAAACACTTTACACCTGATCACTAATTTCAGAGATAAATCCCATGACTGGAAGTGGGAATTTATATACTGGACCATATCACGGGTCCATACTCCAGGAGAATTTATAAAGCAAATTCATTTTCAAGCTTAACCCACAGCAGGTTCACTCCAGAATATGCCTTACAAGATGAACATGGGCATTGTAAAATCCAATGCCTTGTAGCAGTTGACTCAATCCTTTGGGATGGAATTGTGGTGTTGATTTGCACAAATTATGTTTTACTTCCAAACTTGTAATGTACTATTCGCTTTGCGTTTCATTACTGAAAACATTTGGTTCAATTAATCATGGTACGATGCAACAATTAGAAAATTATACTGATTAACAAGCATAGCTGAAGTTGCTGTATCCCTTTCCTTGGGTCTTCAATGGTGCTCCACATTGCATAGCCACAATGGGCCTCAGTACAACTGACTAGGAAGAGGGAAGAGAGAGCCAGATTGCTAGTCAGTGGCTAATCATGGAAAGGGCAAATGTGGAGAATGAGAGGGTTGAGCTCAGCTGTGATGCACCCTGAGATAGAATAGCCGACCACTACCCCGCCTAGGCTCACAGATAAACATTGGTCACTTGAACAATGTGCTGGATTGTAGCTAGTGCCAGTAAAACTGTATCCCAGCACGAGTCAGCACGAAAACGGAGTGTGATGGAAATTTTAAAAAGTACTCCCCAGCCCCAGCGCCTGTTATTTTGGACATGGGGAGACTGTGCAAACGTTATCTACATGTTCGTGCTTATTTGCAGCCTGATGTTGCTTCCCAGGATCCATGTGATATACGCAGATTCAATGAGAATTATTTTAACTTTTGGAAATAGTGTAAAACGGTGATATCGGATTGGCCGCCTATTATACAGCTCTCCTGATTTTCCCTTTCAATGAAGTCAACGGAAAGAAGAACTGATCGAGATGCACAACAAGCAACCGATCCGATATTGCCCGTTTTGCACTATCGCCAAAACTTAAAATGACCCCCAGTGGGTTCATTATCGCATCTTCGATTCCAGTTGACCGAGAGACAGGGTGCATGATGGGCTGCAACAGTGAGTCTCCCAACTCCAAAACTCAAACAAATAGAGGATGGTGCATCTCTCTGGGGTCCCAATACATTGGTTCAGAATAGTGGAACAAGTTTTGAGCTCACAATTCTTCCACTGTCTTGAAATCCCTCCCTCACCCCCTCTGCTTCTCCACCTTCTCCCCTTTGACCAAGCTTTTGATCACCCTCCTAGTCTCTCCTTCTTTGCTCAGTGTCTATTTTTTCCTGTGAAGCACCTTGGGACATTTTTCCACACTGAAGACGAACATAAATGTAAGCTGTTGTTGTAGCTGCCTGTCTAGCCATGGATGCACAGGGTGTGGCAGAGAAACCAGAAAGGGAATGACTGAAATACATATAATTGTTTTAAAGGCTTGTCTCACTTTGAGGGTAAACAAAAAAGTGAGATTATAATCACAGTACTGCCAGAAGTGATGTATATAATTACATTTTTATGTTTCAAAAACACTTCCTTTTGTGAGAACTTTACGGTCACAAAAATGCAAGACTCTCAAAAACATTGTTATTTCTTAGCATTACGATTTCTGACATTGTTGCGTACGCAAAATAATAGCCAGGTTGTTAAATGACACGTTACTGTGTTCAACATAATCGTTCTGTACTGTGTAATTAAAATTGGCAGCATTTGTAATTTTCAAATTAGGAATATAAAACTTGTCAATGGTTCATTTTCAAATCATTTTGCCAATGTGTAAATATATTCACGAAGTACGCTAAGTTCTTTATTTTCTTTTCTGTCCTGAAAATAATTTTTATTTTAGGCAAATCACCAAATACAGTTAGTTATTTTTAAAACTGCTTCATGTTTAAACAAGAATACAAGCTTCTTTTGTTGCATGGTTCCAACACGGGCAGTAGAAGTTCTCAGTGAGAATCTTGTTTTGCCATTCTATCATTTGCAGTGGTGATGTGCTGTATCATCAGTTTCAACTGTTGCTGGCTCGTTTAAAATACTGAAGCTCTTTCACAGTCCATGCTGATGTAGGCGGCACCAGACTTCATTATGGGGATGCAGAATGCACAGTGGTAGCTGATAGGAACATGCCTCACTGACCACTGAATATCAACCAACCAGCTGCTTATAGCAGCCAGCCATTAATGTTGAAAGGACAATGATGTATCTTTCATCTGCTCCAATTTAATAATGTCATCCAAATATTAGATAGCACTGCTGAGAGCAGCAGCAACAACGTACAAACTCTGTAACTGACACCTAAAGCACCAAACTAAACCCCACCCGTTTAACAATACTGCAGGTTAACAGGCACCCCTAATACAGTATTTCAGTCCCAACACAGTGGGGACAATTTCCGTTATTATGCCTGGGAGCTTTGAATCACCTGGACGTAGGGCATAGAGGAAGATCGGGCTGGTTTCAACACCACCGTGCAAACCTTCCCACTCAGTTTTCCTCTATGCAATCCAATACACAATAATATATACAGTAATGGGAATGTCTGCTCTAGTACATCATATATTGACACGCTGTTCCATGGATCCCCATTGAATTGCAGTATTTTCTTGCAGTCCAAGTAGAGCAAAGTTGATATTTAATATTTATGCATTTTAACAATATATAAAACTGGACTTTCCATGAGAGGTACTTTAATGAAAATATTTCTTGTTTGCTTTAGAGCTTAGGTTAGGCCTGACAGGACAGTTAAAACAGCCACACTTGCAATATAGCCTAGTGGATAAAAGGGTCACCCAGTGTAGTACTAAGCCAGTGTAGTACTAAGCCAGTGTAGTACTAAGCCAGACAGACCCAGATTCAATTCCCGGTCTGTGATGAGTTAATTGATCGCAACTGGGACAGCAGCTAGGATGCTGTAATCAACTTTTGTTTTGCTGTGCTGAGGAAGAGAAAATAAACCAGGGTCCCCATTCCTCTCCAGTGACTGTGGAGTGACATTGAATGAGGACGTGGTCGTGTTCAGCTGTGGTGTCCCCTATGATCAAACATCTTGCTCACCATCTAGGCTCACACACAGTGAATGTTGATCCACTTGGAGCAAGGAGCCGGAAGGCAAATGGTGCCCATGGAATTGCACCCCAGCAAAAAGTCATTGTCTTCAGCAGAGGAGGCGGGGTTGGGAGAACACTGGTAGAATTCACAAGCAGAAAAAAATGCTGTCATGGCCTCCAGATGTGCTGCTACATTATTTCTGAGTGGTATATTCGGTCTGAGCCCCAGACCAGCTATATAGCAGTGACATCAATTGAGCGGGTTTTACAGTCTTTGTTGGCCAGGCCCAAACCACAACCACTGTGGTAACAATGATTCGCTCAAACAAACTCATAGTAACACGGTTATTAATATATGTGGCCTTTCTTCACATGCTCTCTCATAACTAGTTCTGTTCCCTCCGTTTTTTTCTTTATCATCTCCGATCTGCTCCAGGGCCACACTCTTAAATAAAATCATGGGAAGCATTAAATAGTTCAGCAGATCTTGTGGGCAAATGGGTGCATAGTTTACTCAGTCAAAAAATGATCGGACGTTGTGCAGCCGCCTGATTGTTGCCGGTTAAGTTGATGGCCTTCGAACAGTTGGATATTGCAGAGGTCAGATCAACATTTAGATCTCACAGATTAATAATATGGGTTAAACACATAAGACGGTTACCTCGCTGCTCGAGAAAACAAGGGGCCCAAATTTGGCCAGGAGTTGCTCCGTTTTTTTTGGAGCAACTTGATTTTTCTGGAGTATCTTAAAAATCCCCATTCTGCACATTTAATTTGTGCCAGTGTAAGTGAGTTAGTTAGGATTTTTTTTTAATTTAGTTTTTTTTCCCAAAAAGGGGCATTACCAGCCACCTACGTCTGTTTTGGCCATTTAAGCCAGTTTGGACAGCTAATAGTTGCTCCAAACTAACTTAGGCCTTGCGGAGAGTTAAGAAATCAGCGCAGGTAGCCTCCATATGACAGTGTTATGATAGGAATGCTAGTTTTTTAAATCCCAAGCAGCAAGGCTGGACAGGGTGTAGGTGCTATCAGCCTGATTAAACTGAGTATGGGGTTTTAACAAGAATAAAAATGATCTTGTAATGAAGGCTGAAGTATAGAGGCCACTTAAGCAAGGGGCAGGTTTGCTTTCTAAATAATAGATCAAGAGCACCAATGCTCTCGCCTAATGGATCCGTATGCAGCATCACACCACATTGGATTTTGACTTCTGCGGCATCAAATTGCCCTGACTAGGTTTAGAAATTTTAAACATTAGATTTAACAAAAATAGCATGTCAAAATGTAAACTTAAATTTTGGTGTTCAGCATTGCGTAGTGTGACTCTGATAATTAGTAATATTTTAGAATTCTATGCAGTAGTGGGTGAGCTGTAAGATACTGCAAAAAAGGAATTTTTAGTAAAGATAGCTAGATATTACAGTACTGGAAAATCTTTGAAGATTCTTTCTCCCCCTCCCCCCCGCCGATCAAAACTCTTCCCCCCCACCAACCTGTTTCTTGTAGCCCTCAGCGCGGGCAGCGGCCACAGCCTGTGCGGCAGGCCACTCGACCTTGGATAGGGGCGGGATGCGTTGGGTCCCACACTGCAGGCATCATCAAAACAATCATGGGAGGAGCTACTGCGCATGCGCGAACGCTCTACTGTGCATGCGGACAGTTGCCGACACTGTTTTCAGCGCAGGGCTGTAGCTCCGCCCCCCCACTCCATGAGAAACGCCGCACCAGGACCCGGGACACACAGCAGAGCGGCCAGAATTGTTAGTACGTTTTTTTGGCGCCGTTTTGAGCGCACAAAGTCGGCGCATCTCGGGAGAATGCGCCGGAAAAAGGGATTGGGGAAATTTGGGCCCAAGGAGAGTACAGCTGCACACAGGCTGGGAAAGCTGGAGAATATACTGCTGTCTGGTCTGGGTCTCTATCATTTCCTATTGGAAAAAACGAACTAGGTGGGTGACAGAATGAAACATTACTATTAATTAAGTAAAGTAATCCAGATAAACAGCACCGGATTTAGGAAATCCCCCTCTAAAAATGCAATACTTGATGATGGGCGGTATGAGGGCCAGACTCCAGACAGCAAGCCTAAAATAAAAACAGTTGTTCTCTTTTTTCATCAGATTCCAAGCAGTCCTCCTCAACACACACACACGCGATATTCCTAAGATCATTCCAACCCTACAATTCTTCTGCATGACTACAAATCAGGAAGCACATTCACATTTTCACAGTAAGACCACACAGACTGCAGGATTTCTCCACATATACAGTTACTTTAACTGTTTTCCCTATTTAGCTCTTTCATTTTCCTCCTTTTTCTCTCTATCCTTTCATCTGTTTCTGTGGGTTTTTGTCTCTGCTCCGTCTTCTTACCTTCTGCTGTGCTCCCTTACTTCTCTTGCTCTCACAGGATGTAGGTTTTTAATCTGAACCGTCACAAGAATTATGGCAAAGTAAATCCTTTCATAGTCACGTGTCCTAGAATGTCTTTAGTGTCGGAGTTAATTTTTTTTTTAAAGAGGATTCAAATATGCTGCAAAACATCCACATTAATAACCATCTTCTGTGACCCACAAACATGCACTATATTAAAAAGTTAAAACTTCACTTAGTGCGCAGTGTGCATTTTTTAAATCTAATTTTCTTTCCTCCTCTAGTGAAGGCACCAATTCTTGAAGACTGGTTGCATGGGCACTGGCAGACCTCCAATGCCTTACGCAAATGGACATTCTTTATGCATGAGCCCAGGCTGTAAGCATCAGCTGGTTGTTCAACTGTGGAAGGCTCCGCAGACAAAACCTGAGCTTGCCCCTGCCCAAAGTCCACAAATCCAAGAGTCATTGGTATTGTGTGGTAAATTCAGAGTCTGGACAATCGACTAGGTATCTAATCCACTGGTAAAACACAGGCCCATTGCCCATGATTTTACATAAGAACCCAAGAACAATAAGAAATAGGAGCAGGAGTAGGCCATACGGCCCCTCGAGCCTGCTCCACCATTCAATAAGATCATGGTTGATCCGATCATGGACTCAGCGCCACTTCCCTGCCCGCTCCCCATAACCTTTTACTCCCTTATCGTTTAAGAAACTGTCTATTTCTGTCTTAAATTTATTTAATGTCCCAGCTTCCACAGCTCTCTGAGGCAGCAAATTCCACAGATTCACAACCCTCTGAGAGAAGAAACTTCTCCTCATCTCAGTTCTAAATGGGCGGCCCCTTATTCTAAGATCATGCCCTCTAATTCTAGTCTCCCCCACCAGTAGAAACATCCTCTTTGCATCCACCTTGTCAAGCCCCCTCATAATCTTATATATTTCAATAAGATCACCTCTCATTCTTCTGAATTCCAATGAGTAAAGGTCCAACCTACTCAACTCTTCCTCATAAGTCAACCCCCTCCTCCCCGGAATTAACCTAGTGAACCTTCTCTGAACTGCCTCCAAAGCAAGCATATCCTTTCGTAAATATGGAAACCAAAACTGCACGCAGTATTCCAGGTGTGGCCTCACCAATACCCTGTACAGCTGTAACAAGACTTCCCTGCTTTTATACTCCATCCCCTTTGCAATAAAGGCCAAGATTCCATTGGCCTTCCTGATCACTTGCTGTACCTGCATACTATCCTTTTGTGTTTCATGCACAAGTACCCCCAGGTCCCGCTGTACTGCAGCACTTTGCAATCTTTCTCCATTTAAATAACAACTTGCTCTTTGATTTTTTTCTGCCAAAGTGCATGGCCTCACACTGTCCAACATTATACTCCATCTGCCAAATTTTTGCCCACTCACTTAGCCTGTCTATGTCCTTTTGCAACGTTTTTATGTCCTCCTCGCACATTGCTTTCCCTCCCATCTTTGTATCATCAGCAATCTTGTCTATGTTACACCCAGTCCATTTTTTCAAGTTGTTAATATAGATTGCAAATAGTTGGGGTCCCAGCACTGATCCCTGCGGCACCCCACTCGTTACTGATTGCCAACCAGAGAATGAAACATTTATTTTATAGGCTGGAAATCATGAGCAGTATGTCCGTGATGTTCCAATATATACTGGCAGTAGGCGTGTGCCTTGCAGGCAGCCCAGACTCGGAGAATTTTGGCACGTGCATTTTTTTTATATAATAAATATATTAAACAGCTCTGTAGTATAGTGGATTGCCATGCTGTCACATTGCAGAATAGAGAGTTAGGACTGTGGGTTCAAACCATGCATTCCTTCCCAACAATTTCTTAAACCTTTCGGGAGATAGCCAATGAGAGACAAGTGAAGGTGTTCAAAATTCAGCCCTATTTCATTGACCATTTTTCTTTCACTATATCAATACTGATTAGAGTAGGGCCCTGCTCTACCCAGAAAGAGCTCATTATCTGAAAGCATCATGTATAAACTCATCTTATAACGGATCTTATCATGGATCTTACCTCCCAATCCTCATCTTCCATGCCATTGTTGCCTTTATCCCACAGCAGCAAGGGCAAAAGGGGGGAAAAAGTAGCATTTGAGACAAAAGCAGAGGCTTGAGAAGGACGAATCCCAAAAGGTCACTAAATCAGATTGCAAGCAGGACTGGGGAAAATTGGAGAATCAGTAAAGTACAGTTGCCTTTAAGGATGTACTGGTCACCAGGAAGCTTTGGATGCTTTTGCAAAATGCTAAGTTGGGAAAAGTACGTTTCCTGGGGTTTACACAGCAGCAGGAATGGGATACCCCTCTTAGGGGCTCCATCCAAGGTTTCCATTCTTGATTGCCATTCATAGCTCCACTGGAAAGTGCACGTGTATGGATGTCAAATAAACACAGGCTTGGGCTAGGCTTTGATGTCCCTTGGGTGAGTTACTGAGAGTGTCCAGCACCTACATAACCATAGCTGAGTACAAGCCAGTGCATTAAGGAAAGGAGAGGAGGAATAAACAGGAATGCTGCCAACAGAAGTTTTGGAAGGTTGTACCGGGATATAGACACTAACCAAGCCAGTCGAGATATTCCACACACTATAACCATTACCGCCAGTAATCCATGTAGAAAAGTTTCTAGTTAATGCTAAGGAATATTTTTGTGACATGATGAGTATTTCTACAGATATTTGTGGATTGCACGCCACAAAAGGTACAAAAACGGTTACACTTTACTGCTATACTACAATAAGCTGGTTCTGGAGACACTACCACAGAGATGTAATAGAAACATAGAAAATAGGTGCAGGAGTAGGCCATTCAGTTTTGCACATTATTTCAAGATATTGCCCCGTGCTCGGTTTGGGGCGCTGTGAGTCCGTGTCACGCTGATGTCAGCGCACGCTGACAGGCTGCAACACGTTGACACATCAAAAACGTCGTTCCCCTTCTCTTAAAGCCGATTCCATGGCGCCCATTGGGCCACTAAGAAGGGTTTTGGCCGGGCCAGTGGCCCGGCACCCAAGAAGGGGTACCGGGGCTGCCTGTTGAACCAGCGGCTGTCATTGTCGGGCCCACTCCAGTCAGCTGACAAAAAAAAATGGCAGCCGAGGCACAAGACCCTACCATTTAAGGGCGGCTGAGGTGTGCCAGCCACCACAGCTTTGCGACCCGCAAAGCTGTCGATGGCATCGCTCCACACCAACCTCGCTCCCATGGGGGCAATTTTCCCTGCGGTGCGCAAGGGGGCCAGCGCGGGGCAATAAGGTGTCCGCGCGCATGCTGATGATGTCATTGCCGTGTGCGTCACCGGCCAGGGCAGAAACTATGGGACGCGGCGCAAAGCCGGTTTTGCCCGTGGCATCTCGGGGGTAATTCCGGGTGGGTCCTTTCTGCCATCTGCCCACGACCGAAAAGTAGTTATCGCCCCATTAGCGCTTTCCGGAGGAGCCAAGGGTCCTTTAGTAAAGGAACAATTTCGGCCCCATCTTCTCTCCTCCTCTCCTGGGGGGTGCTGGCTCTAGCTGGAGTACATTTCCATGGGGCGGGGTGCCTTTTGTACCTCGTCCAAGTAACCATTCTTCATGTGTGAATCTAGATAGCAAACATCCTCCCCCAACATCCCTGCAGGTGCACTTTCCAGCAAGGGTCACTGGATAGCAAGCTGGTTGCTTGGTAGATGTTTCCTTTCCCTGGCCTAAGTGTCAATCACAGCACGCCATTGCCACCCTGGCCAAGAGCAGTTAATTCCTGCTGAGATACATTTCCACAGGTGCAGGGTACCTCCGGTACTTCACCCAGGACCAGGATGAGATGTAATTATATTAAATTACCTCACAGAACATTTCCTGGTGATACAGCAACAATCCGTTCCACACAAAGCTATACTCTGAAATATGATGCAAATTTCAAGGAGCTTTCCATCGAAGTGTACAGCATATCACTCTGCTACTCTTGATAACGCTATCCTTGCCTGGAGCAGACCCATTCAAACAGCACAGGAATTAGCTTTTTAACAGGTTAGGGTATTTACGTACTGCAACAAGAGAAGGATCCAAAAACTTTCATTTGCTTCAGCTGAGAAAATATTTCAGATCTGACTCATGTGTACTACTGTATCATGACAGAAGGAGTTCAGGGATGGAGACTGCTACTTACAAGAATATGCAATCGTTGGTCATTTCTCATTTAAACAGGTTGGAGAACAGCTTGATGTGCTCTTTCTGCATGGAGCCCTGCAGATTGGGGGGAGTTTACAAATTTTGTAATTTTTTTTTTTGAAAATGTCTTTTGACATTGAATAGGTAAATCTCACAGCCAGACAAGTGTGTCTCAGCTACGACCTGTCGCAACAGGCACTGGTGTATATCAAAGCAATAAGCCAGAAATGTCCCACAGCGCACAGGAGATGATAAGGGCTCATTTTGAAATAAATATTGCTGCTAAACTGACTGAGGCAGGAGTTCCTAATTACACCCATTACCAGGATGTATGGATACCAAGGGATAGCTGCAGGGAACAATGCAGTAACACTGTATCAGTCCTCATAGATTTTACATCATAGATTGAAGAATTGTACAGTCTGATTTGAAAGGGACCTGCGATCCCTCCAGCTCCAGTGTACATGGTTTCACTCTTAACTCAAGCTTTTCCTCACCTGTCTCTCCGACCAGGAAAACAAAATCCCTTCTTGTTAGGTGTTGAATTTGGGTTAAACGTATTATTTATTTTAAAATGTATCTCAAGTGTCATCACTGCTGTATATAAAAAAATACGCAAGCCAAAATTCCTTAAAGTTGTGCTAATATGCTTTTTGTGTGATGGTTTTAATTCATCACCTCAAATTGTTCCCAGCACAACCACCATCAGTAACAGATCTGTAGCCATCAGTACTTCCAGTGCCTCCAGACACAACACAAGCTTGAAAAGACATTTTACAAACTAACTGCATTGCTGAGTGTTTTTAATTTAAGTGAACATATTAAGATGTCCATCATTATGTTTTAAACACACACACGCCATGTATTTTTGTTGTACTAAGGAGGAGTTCAACTACTACAGAATTCCTTGCAATTCTAGTGAAAAACAAAACAGAGGGAAAGAAACATAAAAACACATGCCAGATGACAAACTATTAGATTTTCTGAATGATCTTATTTAAAAAAAAAATCAATATCCTTGTGTTTCTGTTGATTAAAGGGGTTAAGTCTGAACTCTTAATCAATTGTGACCTTCTTGAGTGGAGGAAGAGATTCATCAAACCCATCTGTTACAACAACAAAGGGAATGAGATGTGACAAGCAGCGAAGTAATGGAGAAGATGAATGGCACAGACTGACTAGACAAGAGACAATCCCAACTACAGACTCCTTTCATTAAAAGAGAAATTCTTAACCTTTTGAAACTAAATAGCTATTGGCATGTCCTTCAGCTCCTTACTGTAATTTCTAAAATAAAATCTAAATTTTCACTGAAATGTTAACAATCCTTGAATGACCTTTAACCCTTTGAGGATTGCAGCAGCATACTTCCACCAAAATTCAATATATTAGGTGCAACCAAAGAATACTAGCAGTGAAAGGCTCCATTATAGTCAGGAGTCTATCGCAGGCAAGAACTTCCTGTTGACAAACGTGCACATAAACCATTTATTGAGTTCATAATGGTTCCAACAAGGTACAAAAGCACCGAGTATCACTCAGAAGACTTCCTTTCAGTGCTCCCATAGCAACACATGGCCAATAATTGCTACACCCAGTACAGACCCCCCACAATGACCTGCCCCTGCAAGTGGAAGCCCCAGAGACATGCCAGTGCCATCCATCATTTGATATCATCACTGGAACAGGATTACTTTGCCTGGTAAATCCAAATTTATTTAATTGAACAATCACGTGTTGCATTTTCAGCTCAAGTTTCTTACGGAATCAACAGGAACATTTTGGGATTTCCTTGAACACGGATCTTATACAGTGCTCTGATCCAGTCACTTGTATTTTCCATGTATTATTTGGGCACCTATCTGTTTTAGCTATTTACATCTACTAATACATTCAAAATTTACATCTGCACATACTCCCTGTAATTTTTTTCCATTATATATTCCTATGTCCACATTTATAATTGCAACTGCCTTAATAGACTTGTTAAACTGTAATTCCATCCCCCTAGCATTGGTGGCTCTGCACTGCCTCAGTGTTGCATCTTGCAGCTCCTTGTGCTACACTGTAGGGAGACTCCTATGTTCCAACCAACTCCACTTCCCTGCTTTCCAGATTACTATAAGTTTTGCTATTTAATTAGAGACAATGATATAAATCAAAGTGTTACATAAAAAATAAAGACAGAATGTATGGCTTTCAATTGGGAACTGAATGATTTCTGCAAGCCCTGATCCAATTAACCCTGCCCTTTAACCCCATTTCATCAGAAGACTATACTTGGTTGTGACTTCCTGTGCACAACGCCATGGGAAATCAATGTATTACTAAAAATCTTGGGGCTGATTTTTCTATTAGAGCAAGAAAAAATCCCAGCTATGCAGAAGTCATTCTCTGAATCCCTCTGATTGTGACAGCGGTAGCAGGGAAACCAATGTTAAGTTATATTTGTATGAAATTAAATGGTGATGCTGCTGGATATATGCCTTGCTATATCTAACACCATCACCATTTGAGATACAAGTACTATGCGCAGAAACAGGGCATTCAGCCCAACAGGTGTTTATGCTCCACATGATCCTCCTCCCATACTTCTTTATCTAACCTCATCAAATTATTTTTCCATTCCTTTCACCCTCATGTGTTTATCTAACTTGCCCTTAAATGCATCTATGCTAGTCGCTTCAATTACTCCCTGTGGTAGCGAGTTCCACATTCTATGACACATTAAACATTCAAAGTAGGAAATAATCTGTAAAACATTCACAAATTTGTAAGATACCTTACATTTTATTCTCCATTCCTCTGCTTGGGTCTCTGTGCCAGACAACAGTCCAATAAACTGCTTGGCGAGCATTTTTCTGTCACTCTGTAGCCAGGAGGTGCAACTAACAACTTACATTTATATAGTGCTTTTAACATAGTAAAGCATCCCAAGACACATCACAGGAGTGTTATCAAATAAAATTTGACACCGAGTCACATAAGGAGATATTAAGACAGGTGGTAAGTTTTAAGAAGCGCCTTAAAGGAGAAGAGATAAAGAAATAAAATACTTGCATTTATATAGGGACGTGCTTATTTGTACAAGTGCATGTCTCCCCCAACCATAGCCTTACAATGATTCAGACCGGGGCGGGGGGGGGAGGGGGGGGGCTTGTCGCATGCTTGTCAAAAAAAGTGCAGTACGGGCATGGGGGAGGCGGGGCTTGACAGACACCTGTCTGTCAAAAAAAGGGAAGTACAAATAGTTACATCGTTTATATAGTGCCTTTCACAACCAAAACGGAGTGCTGTGCTGCACGATGACGGCCCGGATCACGCCAGAGAAGTAAAGAAGGGGCCAACCAGTGATTTGGCCAAACAGGTAAGATGGCGGCACGGAGCGCTCCTGACCTCCCCTTTACCTTCCACTCCGGTACGCAATTCGATTGGCTGGCGCTAATAACCGCTCATGTGTTGCGGTGTGCTGGCCAATGTCCGCCGCGGGGCAGAAAGATGTTGGCGTCGCCGGTTGTACAGCGACCCAGGGAGCTGCACTACTCCCCGCACCCCTCCCTCTCCCTGGGTGAAAACTGCTTCGCGCCCCGTTAGCACCCTCTGGAGGCGCTAATTTGCGGAACTAAAATGGGGAATTTCAGCCCCAATTTGTTTACACTTTCTGTGAAGTTGTGTCGAATGGCCTATTTCTGAGCTGTAAATACAATGTAAGGCAAGAAGCTGGGAGTTTGGTATTTGGAGAATTTCAGACATCAAGCTTTCTTCTGCCATTTAAATGCGTACCGTAACGCAGCTCCAATGCTCCAACATGTAAAGTCACATGAAATAAAAATATATTTTACAAACCCAAACTCAATACGTAAAGAGTTAAATTCAGCGGCACAGATGCTGTCTTTTCTTGCTGTGCGGGTACTGGGCTTTAACTGGCACTGGATCAAATGTCAATGTTCCAGCCCAACTCACTTCGTAAGTATAGAAATCCTGATCATATTTTAATTAAGTTTTTTGCTGTAACTGCAGGTAAAGCATCTCAAGTAACTGCTCGCAAGGTATGTGAAGCCAAACTGCCCTTTTTGAATTCCAGTTCTGCTACATACTGTACACTGGCACCCCTCACTACCTGTGGGCCTCTATCGAGGATAAATGTTGTGAACAATATGGCCCCATGCTGGATCAGTTTATCAACAACGGACACTGATAAACTTGAGTGATTTCTGATCCCTGCTATATTAAACACATCACATTACATATAGTTTGATTAAAAATGTTGCTTCCCTACGAAGGTTAAAATGGGCTGGACAATTACCATTAAAAATAATCGAAATTCTTGAAATTGCTCAGAGTAAAAGGATTTTAAAATAGGCACACAAAATGTTGCACTATGGTTTAGTTTCAATTTTTTTAAAAAACTATTTCTTCGTTGGCTCCCCTGATGATTTATCCAGTGAGTAGAGGCGAGACCAAGAAGGTCCCAGATTCAATTCCTTGCCTGTCCTAACTTGGCGGAACTCATTCCGTTGGTGCAGGGTGGGTACAATTGGTTGTACCTTCTCCAGGTCGCTAGGGGAACACTGACCACGATTCCCACTCTTGATAGCTATCTGTTGGTTATTGCTGGAAGTGTACACATGATGTCAGATGAGGAGTGGACTGGACTCAGTTATAATGCCGCCCCCAGCCCCTCCACTCCCCGTGACTCAATGACCTGCCAACATTCACTAAGCTTGACTAGGTCATGAATAATGGCCACTTAAGTGAAGTAAAAGAAGACGCCCAGGACCAGTGGAACCATGTGCCAGGAAGGAGTTATGAAAGCAAAGAATCAATGCCTTCAGGAAAGGAGGGGAGGACAAGAAAATTGGCATAAAAAAAAAGGACTGGCATTAAAAATAAAATTTCCCATTATGTTGTAGGGAAAGAAAATTGGCCAGGAGACTTGGATTAAATATTAATGTGCTATATATTTTCTTTTAAACTATGCCTGGGGAAGCATTTCCCCATAATGGAGGGCAGCTTTTACAACATATGCAGTGTTAATGAGCGGACTGCCTTAACCTCTGCCACTTACTCCCCAGTGATTCTTCTTGTTTTTCATAAAACACTTTTTACAAGTTTCATTGTTCATATCTGGCTTGAATGTATTTGTTTTGTGACCACATTCATTTTTTTTTGTAATCATAAATGTCGAGAGAATTTCTGATGTATCACATACTTGCCAACCACAACTCAGTGCATGGAAGGAAATTGTTGGGGGAAAAAAAACTAGAAAAGGCAACTAGCAAAACCAAGTAAAACTGTGCTGTCAAATAAATAAGACTTCAAAATAGTCAAAGCTAGGAACAGGTTACTTTTCCCCCTATCAGCTAAAGCTATTTTTTGGGGGCTCAATGCAGACTAATCTGTGAAACATTGGGGTGAAACGAGTCTTGGGAGCTTGTGCAAAATGGGCAATAGTGAACCGGCAGCTCGTTTTACAATCCTGTCCAATTTCCATTTGGAAAAGAAAACTGGGCGGTGTGTAAAATGGGCCGACGTTCGCTATTGCCCATTTTGCTCCACCTCCCAAGACCAGTTTCACCCCAATGTGTTAAACAAGTAATACAGATAACTCCATTTACATGATGACTTACAGCCAGGAATCACATACAAGATAACAGGCAGCTAGGAATGGATTACATATAGGGTAATAAATAGCCTAAATAACAGATAGCTAGAAGTGTCTTCTCAGATGTCTTAGTTCATGTGAATGAAACACACAAGTGTACAAGTGCTTCAAACTGAAGGGCTCCTGTGACTACATGATTCAAACTGCACTGATAAAAGTGTTATCTAATTGGCATGAAATACTTGCCTAACAAGTAAACTTTATACGTTAAAACTTTATTGTTGTTTAATCTTTGCATGCGTGTATTTGGTAGAGAACACAAAAGCAATCAGGTCTATGTAATATTCCATTCTTTCTCGATGTAATCTAATACCCAGGGAGTCTTTCTTTCAATCTCTTGGGTGATCATCCACTTTCACCCCTTTCCTTCCCCGCTGCTGCTGAAATCATAACCAACACCATTAACTGCTTACGGCTCAATTTCACAAATGCCTTCATTGCCAGCCTCTGTCCTCAAGGACTAGATTTCATTCAGAACATAATGGCCCATGTCCTCAACCTTCTATCATCCACATCCTTGAAAATCTCCATTTCCCAACAAATTTTCTGGTGTCACATGAATCCAACTACAGCATTAGTGCAAGCCAGTTCAGTATTTGGACTGCGTGCCTCCACAAGTGTACAATAATAATCCAAAACGCAGAGTGCCCACAGCGCTTGGTCTGCCCTCCAGGCCACCATAACCAGTGCCTGCAAAGAGACGCTCGGTCACTCAACCAGGAAACACCAGGAGTGGTTTGATTAGAATGGCCAGGAGATCCAGGAGCTAATAATCCGCAAGCGCAGGGCATTTATGAACCTAAAGCAACAACCCAACTCGGGAACAGCAAAGCAGCTCTACAGACAGCTGAAGGCCGAGGTCCAACAAAAAATCCACGAGCTAAAGAATAGATGGTGGGTGAATGGAGAAAGCACAGGAGATTCAGCAGCTGGCTGAAAACCATAACATGTGAGGATTCTTCACCGCCGTCAAGTCCACCACCGGCCCAAGCACCCAAGGTCCCACCCCACTGCTGGCCAAGAACGGGGAGACACTCAGCAAGGACACCAAGGCAGTCAGAGCCCGCTGGAAGGAGCACTTTGAAGATATCTTTAATCGAGACTTTGCCTTTGACATGAGTGTCCTTGACTCCATCCCATAGCATGTTAACTGCCACCATCTCAGCAAAACCCCAGCCCTGCACGAGGTAAAAAAGGCCATCCATCAGCTCAAGAACAAGGTATCAGGAGCAGATGGAATCCCCGCTAAGGCACAAAAGTATGGCGGAGAGGCACTATTGGTGCGAATGCATGACCTCATCTCTCTCATCTGGAAGGAGGAGTGCATGCCTGGAGATCTCAGAGATGCCGTAATCATGACCATCTTGAAGAAAAGAAGACAAGTCCAACTGCGGCAACTACAGAGGAATCTCCCTGTTGTCGGCCACTGAGACAGTCATCGCTAGAATTCTCTTCAACCGTCTTCTCCCTGTGGCTGAAGAGCTCCTCCCAGAGTCACAATGCAGATTCCGTCCACTGCGGGGTATTACGGACATGATCTTCAAGGCGCGACAACTGCAAAAGAAATGCAGGGGACAGCAACAACCCTTGTACATGGCCTTCTTTGACCTCACAAAGGCCTTTGACACTGTTAACTGCGAGGGACTATGGAGCGTCCTCCTCCATTTCAGCTGCCCCCAAAAGTTTGTCGCCATCCACCGCCTGCTCCACGACGACATGCAGGCCGTGATCCTGACCAACAGATCCACCACAGACCCAATCCATGTCCAGACCGGGGTCAAGCAGGGCTGCGTCATCGCCCCAACTCTCTTCTCGATCTTCCTCGCTGCAATGCTCCATCTCACGCTCAACAAGCTCCCCACTGGAATGGAACTAAACTATAGAACCAGTGGCAACCTGTTCAACCTTCATCGCCTCCAGGCTAGATCCAAGACCATCACATCCTAGGTCATCGAACTACAGTACGCAAATGGCGCTTGTGTCTGCGCACATTCAGAGGCTGAACTCCGAGCCATCGTCGACATCTTCAACGAGGCGTACGAAAGCATGGGCCTTACACTAAACATCCATTAAACAAAGATCCTCCACCAACCTGACCCCACCACACAGCACTGCCCCCTGGTCATCAAAATCCATGGCACGGCCTTGGACAACTGTAATTCCCGTATTGGACTGTACAGTCACCCGAGAACTCACTTTTAGAGTGGAAGCAAGTCTTCCTCGATTTTGAGGGACTGCCTATGATGATGATGACAATAATGCCGCAGTGGGTCAATGCCCATGTTTTATGGGGCGACCCAGTTCCATGTCCTAAAACCAGAAAATGGGCTAGTTTAACCGCTCCAAATTACAGACTCTGGGCTCAAGTTTCGGCTCAAGTTGCTCCTATTTTTTTTGAGCAACTAGTTTAGAATGGAGTATCTTAGAAATTGCAATTCTCGGCATTTCGTTTGCTCCAATTCTAGTGAGTTGGAATAGTTTTGTTTTAGAACAGTTTTTTTTCCAAAAGGGGGCGTTACCAGCCACTTACGCCTGTTTTGCAAGTTTAGGCAGCGAAAACATACTCCAAACTAACTTAGAATGGAGTAAGTGTAGATTTTTGTAAGCTCAGAAAAACCTTGCCTACACTTATAAATCAGGCGTAGGAAACGAGAGATGGGGGGGGGGAGGGAAGTTTACAAACATTAAACACTTCACTTTTACAAATAAAGAGCCAATAATAAATGATAAATAAATCAATAAATCAACCAATAAAATTAATAAAAAATAAAAAAATAATTTAAAAAAATCAATAAATAAAAAATTAAGTTTCTACTCACCTGCTGCAGCACCGGGAGCCCTCTGACAGCGTGCTGGGACCGCCCCCCACCCCCCCAGTGTCTCTTTCTCTGCCAGTGTCTCTGTGTGTTTCTGACAGCGAGGGGTGGGGGGGAGAGGGAGGGGGAAGGGAGGGGGAGAGGAGGGGGGAGGGAGGGGGAAGAGGAGGGAGGAGGGGGGAAGAGAAGAGGAGGGGGAAGGGGGGGAAGAGGAGAGGAAGGGGGGATGAAAGAGGGGGGAAGAAAGAGGGGGGAGGAGGAAGAGGAGGGGGAGGGGGAAGGGAGGGGGGAGGGGAGGGGGGAGAGGAGGGGGGAGAGGAGGGGGGGGAAGGGGAAGAGGAGGGGGGAGGGGGAAGAGGAGGGGGGGGGCAACGTTAAACATACAAGCCTGCCCTGTGAGCCTGAACTTTCATTAGTACAAAACTCTTGCAAGAATCCAACTCCACTTACTCACTTCACACAAGTATTAATTATTGAAAAAAAGTACTGCCCAACTACACCTAGGTGCTGAACTCACTATCAGGCTGAACTCGCACTGAGGCTAAACTCCATAGTCGTCTGTGCTTTCACAGTCCACTGTTCGCTCACAGGTTGCAGCGGGGAGCCCATTTGGCCAGGGCTGGGGGCAGCGTGTTTCAGGCCCCTTCCACACAGTCTGCAGAGATTCGGGCTGCGAGGAGCTACTGCACATGCGCGCACACTCTAGTGCGCATGTGCAGAGGTCCCAGCACTGTTTTCAGCGCTGGGACCTGGCTCCGTCCTCGACTGCACTGCGCCAAGGGCCTGGATCAACAGGAGAATACAAAAGGTAAATAATAGGCGCCGTTCCTTTTCTAAAAAGTTGACGCACCACATGGAGGTGCGCCGTTCTAACCCTGGGGGCAAACTTGGGCCCTCTGTAACCAGAACAGAACTGAAACTGTCACAGTTGCTGGCCATCAGAAGGAAGTACAAACAGGGATTAGTGTTGGGACTTGCAAAATTGAAATGGACCTAGTTATTCACTGAATTTTGTTGCAGGTTTCACAAGACAAATCCGATGAGACAGGCCATTTGTCCCATATCAGCTCATCCACCTAGAGCAGGTGTGTTCAAACATATTAGCCCTGTTATTTATGGGGCCGCGGTGTTCGAAGCTGAGGGTGGGAGGCATGATAAGGACGGGAAACCCAGAAGTATGGCTTTTAAATGTTTCCCCCAGGTTTCCCGGCCGACAAGGGCCTGATTGACAGGTAGTTTGCCTGTCGGACGGGAAAGCCTGTAGCTGAACCCACAACTTTCTGACTCAGGCGAAAGTGCTACCACTCAGCTAAGATGCCATCTATCATTTTGTCCAAATGGGCATTCATCATGTGAGCCAAAACAGGAAGTATCAGCAGCTTATACACGCATGGAAGGCACCACCATATCCCTTCCTCACCTGATATCCACACATGCTCACTTTGCAGCAAGAATTGCTGGGTGGTGATCAGGTGAACCCTGGCACTTGGGTTAATAAATGCTCCCCCAGGTGAGATCAACTAACTGAGCACAGACCAGGAAGCTCAGACACAAATAATTACAAAGACCAGTAACCAATGTTCATCTGTGTACACTCAAAAATGGCTGACATTGGTTCGTGGAAACATTGTGGAGGTATTTTTTTTTGTCCCTTGTGGAATAATTTAATGCCCTACTTGCACTTGCTGTCAGAGGTTAGAGTATACCTCGAATTCCCCTGAATCTGATTACCCAACACTAATGTAAACTCATTGAATTCTGTGCTTCTAATCAGCACCAGCTTGAAGTAAAGGTGTAGGTTTCATATCAGGGTCAATCTGCAGGCATTGCAATGTAAAAGGTCACTGATTTACTGCCAAATTCGCTTTCTTCTGTGCACCCTGTCTAAAAACAAATGTTGCTCATGTACTTGCAGTGTCTGATGTGTACCCTCAGCATTTATAACAATATCAATTTCATGCAAAATTGTGCACTTATTTCATAATTTTTCTGTGGGTGCTGGAATCCAAGTCTGTGGTTTTTCTGGGGTGAAAATGATTCTGAAGGCTCATTCTAAACAAATGTGAATCAGATACTGAGGTTTTTCAACTTTGCATCTGGCTAAACACTGCAACATTCCTCCATTGACACAAGCTGGAAGTGGTGAGTAAGTAAGGGGTTGTATATGCCACATCGATAATGTCTAAACTGGGTGCTTGGATCTTCAGGTTGTGTCGACGTCATAGAGTGAGTTAGAGATCAGAACCCCCTTTTTCAAAACAAACCCCAGAATGACCGTTATCAACTTTACCACCCCTGTGATTATTTCTGCTCTCTGTTGACCTTTGAGTATATTTTTTGTTTTCACTCAGAGACATTCAGAAAAACTCCACATTCACTGCAGCTAGGAGTTTTAATGTAAAAGTATGAGGTACTTACAGGCAGTAAATCAACATTTCCTACATTACAACAGTGACCACGATTCAAAAATATTTCATTGCCTGTAGAGCGCTTTGGGGTGTCCTGAAGTGGTGAAAGGCGTTATAGAAATGCAAGTATTTTCTCTTTTATGTAGAAATGAATGGAACTTTTTGCAGGATATTACTCTATGCCAAACTACTTACCCTACTGATCATATGATCAGAGGCATCTGCCTAGTAGACAAAGTGTAATTTTTAATAAAACAAATCAGTCAATATGTTTTAATACAGATTTTATCAGTATTAAAAGTGGGGGAATACTTTGAATAAAAGTACTCTGCTTAAAATTTCCCTCCCTTTTATAGGGCTCAATTTTCTCCGAGCCTGTGTTCTGGCATATTGCCCAAGTTGCACCGCTTAATTAGGTAAATAGATGCTCCAGAAAAAAGCCTCCGAAGTTTCCCCGATGTTTGGCCTCTAATCTGCAGCCACGCAGCGTGACCAGTAGCCTCGGGGGGTGGAGCCTCCGGTCTGCACTGGAAAAAGGAGCTGGGCCTTCTGCGCATGCGCGGGGGGGGGGAAACTGACATTCTTGACGTCGCTGAAATGGCCGCGCATGCGCAGTAGAGCTCCAAATGAGGTGCCTTCCTGGTCAGCTGTGGTGAGTACCGTCCCATGCCGAGCCTCTCCGGTGCCTTCCCCCCACCCCCCCCGCCGCTCTGAGGCCCCCGATTTCGTGCTGGCCAGTTCGCTCTCTACTCCACCCCACCACCCCCCAACTCCCCAAGGCTCTCTGGTGCCATCTTGCCGATTTCGTGCCGGTCCAGGTCCGCTCCGCTTCCCGCCCCCAGCCCAGACCGAATGGCCTCCGATGTACTTAGCTGCGCGATTTCTTTAACTCTCTGCAAGGGTTTTCTCGAGAGGCCACATACGCTGGCCTAAATAAAAATGAAGTAACTATTAGCTGGTCAAAGTTGCCTAAATGGCCAGAATTGGCGTAGGTGGCTGGTAACCCCCCCCATTCGAGGAAAATAAACTTACCTAAAAAAAACGTAACTAACTCAGTTACGCTGGTTCAAATTGATTGGGGAAACTGGGGATTTTTAAGTTTGGCCAGAAAAAGCAGCCTACCCCCAAAAAAACGGCGCAAATACTGGGGAAAATTGAGCCCATAGAACCTGCAGTGTGAGAAACTGAATCAGTCATGTCGCTTTAGCAATTAAACAAAGAACTTCAACATCAGCAACATGCATTTATATAATGGCTTCAATACAGAAAAACACCCAAGGCACTTCACAAAGGTGTTAGCAGACAAAAATGGATGTCAAGCCAAAGAAGAAGCAATTGGGAGGGGTAAAGAGGCAGGTTTCAAGGAGGGTCCTGAAAGTAAGAGAAGGAGGTGGAGAGGCGGAGGAGTTTAAGGAGGGAATTCTAGAGTGTGGGGATTTGTCAGCTGAAAGCATGGTAGCTAATGATGGGGTGAGGAGAGGATGCAAAATTGGCCAGAGGTAGAGAAAAGGAGAGTTTTGAGGTTGTAGGGCTGGAGGAGGTTACAGATAGGTTGCAGCAATACCCTGGTGATTTAAACACGAGGATGAGAATTTTAAATTGCATTTATAGTGTCTTTAATGACCTCAGGACGTCCCAAAGCACTTCACAGGCAATGAAGTACATTTATAACGCAGCAGTCAATTTGCGCACAGCAAGATTGCACAAACAGCAATGCGATAAATGACCGAGTAATTTGTTTTATCATGATGCTTGAGAGATGAACCTAAGCCAGGACAGTACGAGAACTCCCATGCTCTTTTACAAATAGTGCCATACACTCTTTCACCTCCACCTGATAGAGCAGATGGGATCTTGGTTTAATATCTCATCCGAAAAATTGATTTGAGCTGCGCATATTAAAGAGGTACAGTCTTCATAATAAAGTGCTTGGCAAATCTCCTTTTGTTTGCAGTGGGTGATCCGGAGGAGGAGCCGTGTGCGATTTTCCTCACCATGGTATTATGTATTTCAACAAGATTAACATAATTTGTGAAAAAGAACTGATTCACTCAAATTTGAACAAAACTGATCAGAGATATTACTGGGATTCCTTCAAGATATCGCTACACATTGCATTAAAGTACAAATAACTTGGTAAGTGTCCAAATTGTACAAACATATATGCACAAATATTTCCCAATGAGAAATTTATGTTCATTGCATCATTACTAGACAAGCGCAGCCTTTCACGCCGGCCCTGCCTAAAGCAGTGCAGTTCCGACAATCCTTTCCCTACGTGTCAACTTGGCGGTTGCTGAATCCACGGTCTCCTAGCCATTCAACCCAGCAATGGTAAACAAAATAAAGCTATCGGGATGGCTTCATTGTACACTACGCTTCATTTATTTTGCTTCCCAGCCTTCTTCCCCTCTCACAAATACTGCTTGCCTCTTTATTGCTAGTTATGTACAGAAGTATATTGGCGATATGACTTTCCCCCTCTTGTGTCTGGAGTGTGTCATCCATCTGATAAGACATCTTGGCAAGGCGTACCCTCCAGCCACTTCACTCGATCACAGAATATTGCAAATCCAGCCTTGTTTTTTAAAGACTTCCAAATGTGCTTTCTTTATGCTGCCCTCCATCACTGTCAGCTTTCAGATACCGCAACATAATGAAACTCTTCAGCCTGCAGCCTAGAGCCCTGTTTACACGCAAAGGTTTAATTTAGGATTGAAGCTGGATTAACCTCTTCCAATCCAGCATATCGCCCAAAATATGTTTTGCTTAGATGCTCATTTGCAGACTATTTCACTACCCCCAATGTCTACAGTGTTTATTGGCCCAGTTTATAGACCACATAGCAACTTCCCACCATAAAACCGTGGTCAGAAGCTGAAGCTATAATCCAATTTGGAGTTCTTGATACAGAGCATTAGTGTTACCCAATCAGGACAAAATAGTGCAATTTTTTCTAGTTCTGAATCTGTACTACAAAATTAAGCAGCAGACAGCCGATTCAGTGGTGTGTAAGCCCATGTTGCATTCATCAGAGATATTCCCAACTGGTGACTAAGAACCTACTAAAACAAAATATATGTTAGAACTTTCCAATCTCCATTATCTCTTAAAATATAAGTTTTTACTCAATAATTTCAACCCACAACAAACGCCAGTCTGTGGAAAAGCGTTGTTAAACTAACAAAGAGCACTTTTGTACATTAGTAGGAGCTCAGGGGAAATGGTGCTCAAACAGAGACCCAAAACCTCTAAATGAACACTTCTCTTTTCTTTCATACCCCGATATACTGCCCGTCTCCATTCGACGATGAATACAGCTCCAAACCCAAAGCATCAGAACTCAAGAAAAGTTGCGATCTGTGACTGTCAGTTCCTTTATATTATATAGTGCAGGATCAGCAGAGGAAGTACCTTGTGTCTACTGTCAATGATAAGCCATCGGTGTGCAGGCATCCTTAATGCTGAATCTTAATATCATCATCATAGGCAGTCCCTTGGAATCAAGGAAGACTTGCTTCCACTCCTGAAGTGAGTTCTTTGGTGGCTGAACAGTCCAATACAAGAGTCACGGACTCTATCGCAGGTGGGACAGATAGTCGTTGAGGGAAGGGGTGGTTTGCCGCACGCTTGATTTCTGCACGCTCTCGGCGTTGAGACTCGAAGTGCTCAGTGCCCTCCTGGATGCATTTTCTCCACTTAGGGTGGTCTTTGGCCAGGGACTCCCAGGGGATTTGTAGGATCTTGCAGAGACATCGTTGGTGATGTTGCACTTTTTTATCAGGGAGGCTTTGAGGGTGTCCTTGTAACGATTCCGCTGCCGGCCTTTGGCTCGTTTGCCATGAAGGAGCTCCGCATAAAGCACTCGCTTTGGGAGTCTCGTGTCTGGCATGCGAACTATGTGGCCTGCCCAGCGGAGCTGATCAAGTGTGGTCAGTGCTTCAATGTTGGGGATGTTAGCCTGGACGAGGACGCTGATGTTGGTGCGCCTGTCCTCCCAGGGGATTTGTAGGATCTTGCGGAAACATCGTTGGTGATATATCTCCAGCGACTTGAGGTGTCTACTGTACATGGTCCATGCCTCTGAGCCATACAGGAGGGCAGGTATTACTACAGCCCTGTAGACCATGAGCTTGGTGGTAGATTTGAGGGCCTGGTCTTCGAACACTCTTTTCCTCAGGCGGCCGAAGGCTGCGCTGGAGGCGGTGTTGAATCCCATCATCAATGTCTGCTTTTGTTGATAAGAGGCTCCCGAGGTATGGGAAATATAGTATCTGCTGTCTGGCTGACATTCAACAAGCTGGCACAACAATCGAAACCGTTCTCGTAAGTACACTGAAGACACATGGTTAGGTATCGCAGATTCCCTGCTTCCTGGCAAAGAGAGCAATTTCCTAGCTTTTATTTTCATCAACCATGTGCTCCAAGCTTTAATCTTCTTGGATAAACACCAGATTCCTTCCACCATTATTGACAATTGGAAAGCATCATCTATCACAGATTCCATTCTTCTCTTAAGCAGATGCCCGAGGTAAAAACAGTAGGTGGGAGGGCGCCCATTGTCCAGACAATCTTGACATTTAACTTATTAAAAAAGAAAAATTGATTTTATAAATCTGTGAAAATATCTACAAATAAATCATCGTTATATTGACTGACACACATAAAATAAAATCACAGTGTGGTTCCGAAAGCAAGCCGAGCTTCGTGAAGCCCCTAAATACTTTAAGAAGACATGTTTCCCCGTATGTATGTGACCTTAACTGTGGATATAATCACTCTTGACAATATCAGTGAGAGGCAAAGTATCAGTACAACATATCATGATTCCCAGTTAAAGTTAAAACTGGAAAACTGTTTGTCTTTAAATTAAGCAACAAAAAAAATCTGCTTCTTTTTCTTTTTGCTTCCTTCCAATTTTCTCCCCATCTCACAGTGAGGTAATTTGTAGTTCCCTAAAGATTGTGCTGGGTGAAATCAGCTAATTCAGCACAAACAAGGGATTGAACCTGGGACTTCCTTATTTATGTTGTTTAATACTATATCAGGTGATGGATTTTTAATTACATTTTTGTTCATTATTTATCCTTAAGGATGTTGGCTGATTCAGGGAAACTCCTGTCTCCTCTCCCTGGAATAACCAGTTTTTGTTTGTCAGGCAAACTCAATTTTTATAAAATTCAGCCAGGCTTCAAGAAGCTCCTAAACAGCCCTTCAACAGATAAGGGTCTTGTGTCTGACTTCACCGATCCTGGGTGAGGGAAAGGGAAAAATCGCCTGGGTTTCTTCTCCTCATTGCTATTTAGTAACAACTTCTGGAAATATTAATCTGCGAATGCTAAGTGAGGCTGGGAGCAGTATCAGTGTGATACTCTCATGGTCCAATAGCCCCAACACCCATTGTCATGGCACATGACAACAACAATAATGTGCATTTATGTAGTGCCTTAAGCATAGTAAAACGTCCCAAGCCACTTATGGCCATTAGGGCAAGAAACCAAAGGACAATTTGCTCCTGTGAAATCGTATCTCAGCAGAAGTCTGTATCTTCGAGTCAGGTGGGGGAGGGCAAAATTTGCTGAGAAAAAAAAATTAACAAAAGAATTTCAAACTATCCAACGGCTGAAAATTTCAACACATTGGCCCGAAAATTACAGTCCTGATGACAACGAACTGGCAGCGTTCACCGTCATTTTCCTTAGAAACTGACTGCAACTTCAGGATTTAGCACATGCGCAGCCTAACGCAGACATCCTGAAGTTGCAGTCTGTCATTCATTGCTCCCCCACACCATCCCCAGAGCAGGCAATGACCAAAATCACTGATCTGACATAAACTGCCCCTTTTCCAAACAAATATCACTGTTCGAAACCCCATTAAAAATTAGACTCATTCAAATGAGATGTAACTGGATTTTTAACAGTGAACTGAAGAATTCTGGCCTGAAAATCTAATTTTATATTAATGGAATGTCAAATTTCTCCATTAAGTTAGAAATTATTAGATTTTAAAATAAATGTAAACATTTTTTTTTAAAGTTTGTTCATGATATTTCAGCTTCAATCTTTACCCAATGTTCCAATCTTTATGTCGCTCTCTAAATTTTTTTTAAAAATGATTGACTTTTCATGCTTTGTATTTCCTGGTTCCTGGTCTGTGAAAATTCTGCAATGTGATTGACTGCTTAGACAGCTTGTTGACGTCACAGCAGATCGTGCTATGGGATTCCCACTAAGCTACACAGATTTCAACTGCACGTCGGAAAAGCCAAACGTGTCGTCACAGAGATCGCAAGGTCTTTGTGGGAAGCTTACTTTGGGGACAGCGGCAAACACCAATGCTTCGCTGCTGACTGCAAATTACAGGCCATTATTATACTGCCCTTTACATGAGGCTGGAACCCAAAGTACTGACTTGCAGAAACTCAAAGAGTGGTTTCCGCTCAGGATCATTCCCTGCTCCGTGCTGGAATAGCGGCTCTCAGTAGGGTTACTGGTTGATAAATTACCCACATGCACACAGTGTTACTTGCTAAGAAAGGGTAAATCAGCCAGGGTTCCCTCTCCTGATCACTATCCAGTAGCCGCTGTTGGCAAGTGTGCTGGCTGCGGATATCAGATCAGGGCAAGGTGGGGCTCAGTTGTGCTGCCTGCCTACATTCAGGCCCTGAATTTGTGGTCGGAGGTGTACTTCCTCAGTAGGCCTCCGAACCGCAAAATATTTCTATACTTACCTCCTGGCTCCACAGCCACGGAGAGTTCCCTTCTTGATCCTGTAGGCATATGCCTCCATAAAGGCCCACGCATCCCAGGGGTGCACATGGTTCGCAAGCGTCCATGGGATCACGTGGGCCTGGTTAACCAATCAAAAACGGAGATTCCCATGATGCTTATGGGGACTTCATTTATGTATGGAATCCTCATATGCATATTAGAAATCCCCAAATAAATGAGAATTCACACCACTTAAATAAAAATAAATTTTCCCACGTCCAAAATTAATTAAAAGACCCTTTAATTAAAGTATTTAAAATAACATTTTTTAAAAATTGAATAAATTTAAAACATTTTAAAACGGGCCAAAATTTACCTAAACTAATTTAAAATGGCCCTGAAATTCCAGCCTCCCTTGGTGTGTGCGGACCCGGGAAGGCATGGGAAAAGCCAATTTTCGGCGCACAATGCGGATGCGCTAATAACCGTCTTTTCCAATCTATCAAGTTTCTGGCTTGACGGTTCACACGCATCTCGGGAGCGAGGTCATCTCTTGCCCTGCGAATGTCCTTAAAACTCTTGCACCTGATAAAAGCAGGCACGTAGCCTACTTTTCCCAGCGTTAGAGTTTAAAAACATATCAAAAACATATTAAAATTAAATTTAAAAATACATATTTATGTTAAAAACCCTGCCTCCTCAAGTAATTTTATTTTAAACTATAATTAAAACTTTTCAAAAAAATCCGCAATTTTTTTTTTCAAAAACATTTCTAACAACTTTAATTTCTATAATGTATTTATTTATGTGAGTTTAAAAAAAATGTTTTATGTAGTAAGCGCCCAAACACTGAGTGTTTCTCATTCATAGTAATAGGAGTTTTGGACTTACGAAACTCCTATTACTATGAATGAGAAAATACTTTACCGTGATTGGATGTCCAGGCCCCATGTGACTCCTACGGATGTCCCAATGTGAACGCGCTCCGTTGCGCAAGAAGAGGAGGTCTCGAGTCCAGGATCTCTGGCAAGCATTCGACCAAAAGGTAATTGCACATCTTTTGTCCTATTTTTAGTCGAATGCCCGCGGGAAGAAGAAACCAGGAGTTCAGGGTCATTGAAAATGTAAGTTTGATTCATTTAAAACATTATATTTTAACATTTATTTTAACGCTTACTCCTGCTTTTACCAAGCATATGGGTTTTGTGGACATTCACTGGGCAGTATAAGAACATAAGAATTAGGAACAGGAGTAGGCCATCTAGCCCCTCGAGCCTGCTCCGCCATTCAACAAGATCATGGCTGATCTGGCCGTGGACTCAGCTCCACTTACTCGCCCGCTCCCCATAACCCTTAATTCCCTTATTGATTAAAAATCTATGTATCTGTGATTTGAATACATTCAATGAGCTAGCCTCAACTGCTTCCTTGGGCAGAGAATTCCACAGATTCACAACCCTCTGGGAGAAGAAATTCCTTCTCAACTCGATTTTAAATTGGCTCCCCCGTATTTTGAGGCTGTGTCCCCTAGTTCTAGTCTCCCCAACCAGTGGAAACAACCTCTCTGCCTCTATCTTGTCTATCCCTTTCATTATTTTAAATGTTTCTATAAGATCACCCCTCATCCTTCTGAACTCCAATGAGTAAAGACCCAGTCTACTCAATCTATCATCACAAGGTAACCCCCTCATCACCGGAATCAGCCTAGTGAATCGTCTCTGTACCCACCTCCAAAGCTAGTATATCCTTCCTTAAGTAAGGTGACCAAAACTGCACGCAGTACTCCAGGTGTGGCCTCACCAATACCCTGTACAGTTGCAGCAGGACCTCCCTGCTTTTGTACTCCATCCCTCTCGCAATGAAGGCCAACATTCCATTCGCCTTCCTGATTACCTGCTGTACCTGCAAACTAACCTTTTGGGATTCATGCACAAGGACCCCCAGGTCCCTCTGCACCGCAGCGTGTTGTAATTTCTCCCCATTCAAATAATATTCCCTTTTACTGTTTTTTTTCCCCAAGGTGGATGACCTCACATTTTCCGACATTGTATTCCATCTGCAAAACCTTAGCCCATTCGCTTAATCTATCTAAATCTCTTTGCAGCCTCTCTGTGTCCGCAACACAACCCGCTTTCCCACTAATCTTTGTGTCATCTGCAAATTTTGTTACACTACACTCTGTCCCCTCTTCCAGGTCATCTATGTATATTGTAAACAGTTGTGGTCCCAGCACTGATCCCTGTGGCACACCACTAACCACCGATTGCCAACCCAAAAAGGACCCATTTATCCCGACTCTCTGCCTTCTGTTAGTTAGACAATTCTCTATCCATGCTAATACATTTCCTCTGACTCCGCGTACCTTTATCTTCTGCAGTAACTTTTTGTGTGGCACCTTATCGAATGCCTTTTTGGAAATCCAAATGCACCACATCCATCGGTACATCTCAATCCACCATGCTCGTTATATCCTCAAAGAATTCCAGTAAATTAGTTAAACATGATTCCCCCTTCATGAATCCATGTTGCGTCTGCTTGATTGCACTATTCCTATCTAGATGTCCCGCTATTTCTTCCTTAATGATTGCTTCAAGCATTTTTCCCACTACAGATGTTAAACTAACCGGCCTATAGTTACCTGCCTTTTGTCTGCCCCCTTTTTTAAACTCTGCGCCAACGAAAGTGATTTTGTCGCGGATGCGGAGGATCTGTCAGTTCGAAACTTGACAGATCCTAAGTTCCGGGTTTTTGCTCATGCGGAAACCCGAAACTTGCGGGGCCTTACTGAAGGCCTCCAACAGCGTACGCTGTGCATATGCTGCAGAAACCACCGTAACTTCAGGCTCTCAATGTGAAGAATAACCACTTGAGTAAGGTACTGGAGGGCTGTTCAGTGAACTGTACTTTAGCCTGAGTTACCTCCTTCAAAAGAGAGGGGTTAAAAGGAAAGTAAAGTCAATAGGAAAGTTACTAAAACATTCCTATAATGAAGGATCACAAAGAAGGGCTTCCATTCCCTGGACACTAACCACATCCATTTGAGGCAGACTCCAAGCTCTTCCTGATCCACTG
Organism: Pristiophorus japonicus; assembly: GCF_044704955.1. Taxonomy (NCBI): domain Eukaryota; kingdom Metazoa; phylum Chordata; class Chondrichthyes; family Pristiophoridae; genus Pristiophorus; species Pristiophorus japonicus. Next base: position 2,902,252 of record NC_091997.1, read on the forward strand.
TTGTACTTTGTCTAGTGCGGGGATGGGAGTCCAATTTACTTGTTAATTCTGCTGAATCAGACACTGATCCGGGGCCTTAAACAATTTGAATTTCCAAATGGCAATTTGACTTTAACTCGCCTCAGGTCTTGATCAGAGCCCTGGTTAATGCACATACACCGTAACCAGTTCTGAATTTTCAGTACCTAGGAAAATGTCCGTCACCCTCTCCCTCCTTCGAGCCATTCTTGACTTCCTGCAACTGGTTTGCATGCCCTCCTCCCATTTACATTGACTGGTGCACTGGGATAGACCGAAGAAATACTTTTTAAAATAAAGGAACTTAAAAAGATGGAGCAAAGGAAAACACACAAGTAGAGTACATCAAATAGAAATAAAAGCATCTCAAAACGAATTATAACTTTCTATATTATCAATTGATACATAAAATTGAACATATACAACAACTAATTATTTCAATGCTGCAAGCCAAAAAGCAACACTGAGCTAGTTGTATGTGCCAGTGCATTTACATTATAATGCAGGCGCATGGGCACCTAGAACCAGCTTGCTGCATTTAGCTGGCTGGATCAGGAGAGGATCACAAGACCAATGTGAAGCGAGTTTCCACTGCGAACTTCTCTGTGGAGGGCAGGTGTTTACGTCAAGCATTGTTGACCTGTGAAAACTGCATATCTGCAACTGTAAGCTTTTTTTTAAAAAAGGAGAGATGAGTTTATAAATCCAGACAGATGTGGTTTATTTGTGTTGGTGCATTTACACAGGTGTATTTGTGCTTCAAACTGACACCACCCTGCATTCACTCAAACAATAATCACGCTATAAATAGGGCTTAACCTTTTCACTGTGTATTTTGTGCAGATTCTCTTGGAACAGAATATATCTTTGCTTATTGTGAAGTTCTTTCTTAAACTTGCTTTTCCCAGTTAGGAATTTTGCTATAATTATACAATTTAAAAAAAGGGGACAGGTTTTGCTAATAGGATGCCTTCCATTTTATAAGAAAGACTTGCATTTATATAGCGCCTTTCACGATCACCGGACGTCTCAAAGCGGTTTACAGCCAATGAAATATAGTTATTAATATGTTAGTCATGGTGCACTGGATTAAACACTTTCACCTCTGGGACTATGGATCCTATGTGCGTGACTTTCAAATGAGTTCCGAGTGGACTTGGGCCCACAGCACAAAGCTGCCCATAATTGGGCATTTACTGGAAATAATAGGCAACGTTGCTCAGAGGTGCCTGGAGTGGGTAATGGCAAAATATTACACTGGGCGAATTGGGGATGCTCTTATGAGATTGGAACGACACCTTACTGCACAAGTAAACAGAGCTTCACTTAGCATCTAAGGATTCTGCATACAACCTGGGAGTGGTTAATGCTGACAACTAGGTACCAACACTGGAGAGTATTCCATTCTCCAACATTAACATACCTCACGTTGATTAGTGCAAAGGCCACATAAAAAACTAATTAAAATTACACGCGCTTAGTCCTGCACCATATGAAACTATTTTCATCTTCAGACAAGGCCTCCATTTGAATGAAATGCATCACCATAACAGTACAAAAGACAATTTGAAACAAAAATTCCACACCTGTTCTACATTACAAATGATCTGATTTACAGCTATCCAGGTATATATGCCCCAAGTCTCTAATGTGATGAAACAAGTCAGTGCGAGTATACAAGTCCCCTCGTTTTATACTCGTACCAACAGTTTTGGCTCACAATAGTGACCGGAATAAAATATATCCCTTGTATATTTATTTTTGAGGAAGCATTCATTTTTTTTTTAAAACAGACAACGGATAGCCGTAAGTTCATTGAGGACAGCAATCCACAATGTGCTCTGATGGATTACAACCTTGTAAATTCATTTAGAGATATCCATTATCCTTAATTTCATTTTCCTGAAGTTCTTATTAAATTGCATTCATCTCATTCATAAGGCACTGCCTGGATTATGATATTTGTGTGAACATTAAAAGAAACAGTCAGTGCTAATCGTACCTGAAGATCAGCACAGTCTTGTGTTGATAAAATAATTAATATTCTGACTGGAAGAAACTTAGTTTCAATGATGGCAGGAGTTGTCAGCACAATTGTGGTCTGCTAGTGTCTTTTAATGTTATAGAAAGAAAGAAATACTTGGATTTATAGTGCGCCTTTCATGACCACCACACATCTCGAAGCACTTTACAGCCAATGTACTTTTTTTGGAGTGTAGTCACTGTTGTAATGTGGGAAATGTGGCAGCCAATTTGCGCACAGCAAGCTCCCACAAACAGCAATGTGATAATGACCAGATAATCTGTATTTGTTATGTTGATTGAGGAATAAATATTGGCCAGAACACAGGGGATAATTCCCCTGCTCCTCTTCAAAATAGTGCCATGGGATCTTTTACGTCCACTTGAGAGCGCGACAGGGCCTCGATTTAACGTCTCATCTGAAAGGCGGTACCTCCGACAGTGCAGCACTCCCTCAGTGCAGCACTGTAATGTCAGCCTAGAATTTTGTGCTAGAGCCTCTGGAGTGGGACTTGAACCCACAACCTTCTGACTCAAAGGTGAGAGTGCTACCCACTGAGCCACAGCTGACACAGGATCATGATATTTGTGTGAACATTAAAAAAAGTCAGTGGTGCTAAGAGGACTTCGTGTTAATCATACCTGAAGATCAGCACAGCCTTGAGTTGATAAAACAATTAATAGTATTTGTGCTTTATACTCTCAAAACACATTTCAACAAAGTATAGTGCGGCGTTGCAGCATGGTAGGGTTCTATCCCGCACTAAGTTCCTGACTACAACTGTAGCGTGGTGGGTAGATGCCAAGTGGATCCGCACAGCAAGAAGGAAATATCAGCCTAATGGTACATCTACCTCATTACACTGCTGCCAATGGCAGACTCAATTTCGAGAACAGCACTATATCAGCACTAAGAAAGACTTGTGTATATTGCACCTTTCACAACCTCAGAACGTTCTAAAGCGCTTTACTGCCAATTAAGTACTTTTGGATGTATTCTAGGAAACGTGGCAGCCAATTTGTGCACAGCAAGATCCCACAAACAGCAATGAGATACACGACCAGATAATCCGTTAAGTAAGAGAGGCGGTCCTGCTGCCTCTCGACAATAACGTTTTGTCAGTGACTTTGGAGACAGCAATGCTGCAGGGGCAACACAGGGTTTGCCAGGAGTGCTGGCCACACCTGGAGTGAGTGCTCAATTTGCAAATACAACCCAGCAATCTGAGTTTTCCAACCATCCGTCTGTACAAACTTCCCCAGTCATTGGGGAGGTCCAAAGGTCAGAAGCTAAAGCCATAACGTGCGGTGGAAATCAGCCATGCAATATAAATAGGAATGATCCCACAGCACTGGGAGCCACTTTTTCAAGACCCATCCCCAAGTCAGTCTAATTCACTCCCTGAATATCTGGTTTCAGGGAGGCTTTGGTGATGCGCTGGGAACAAGTCTCCTGCTCACTTTCATATCTACAGCTGCTAAAAGGCAAGAGACAAATGAGAAAAAAATTTAAAAAGCATACCTACAACTTTTATTTACCACAAATATATAAACAAATGTTAAATATTTCACAACACATCAACAGCCTTTTTAAAGGGCGAATTTGTACAAAATACTGGCAACAGTGTGCAAGGGAATGCAATCAGCAGATTGCATATGCACACACTCCCTTTCAGATCCATAGTATCTCAAATATAACTCTCTCAAGATAAGAGTCAATGCGAACAAGAGTTGAACATTTATAAACTAACAACTTTAAATCTCACCTTCCGCATGCAGCAACCTAACTCATTCAGGCAGGTCTGGAATAAGAGTTAAAACAGGACATCAAAATAAACTTGTTGAAACTCTTTTTGTCAATTTTACCTCCTTTTCTTCAGGAGTTGCTGATTCTTGCTGCAACAGATTTCCAGAGGCACCAATCCTCTCCAGTGTCTCTCTCAAATGACAACTTTTCATACATAATAAAATCAGGGTTGAACAACACAGCAGCACTTGCTGCCTAGGCTTGTGTGAGTCCAAGACAACAAGTGCCAGACGACCAACGCCAATCCTGTCCACACATTCACTTTCCAGCAATTAATAGCAAGAACCCGTACAAATTTCTGCTCCTTCACCAGTGCGCCGAGGCCAGCTGCAACTGTGACCTGGTTGATATCAACGGAGCTTAAATCCCAGATTCTGCAGACAACAGAGCGTTCAGGCAGAATATGTTGCTCATCAAAACAAGCCCATTTATATATTTCACAGGAATTCCCTGCTCCTGCCAAGCAAGAATTGGGGTTAGGGTGACTCACCATACTCATTCCACAGTCATCATGCTCACTGTCCATGTGACAATTGAGATGCGATGTCAGCGTCAACACCCACTATTTACATACACAAAGCAGTTCAACAGTTAACACTTTGTGTACCAAATATTCATTGCCGCTTCAAAATTCAGACACATTTTCTATCAAATAAAAAATGCAGAAGTGATTTTCTTGTAAATTTCTCATGATGAATACTAAAATGTAGAATTAACAATGTCCTATAAATAACAGTTTCCAACTTTCCTTCTTCAAATCCAATCATATCTGTCATGCAACAGGTTTTGCCATCCATCAACATGTATGACTGAAACACAACAAGATCTCACTCCCCCTTTGCTTGCAAATGCGGAAGAGCAAAAAAACGCTGGCTTATTTTTTCCTCTATCAACTACTTTCTTAAGTCCCTCTCCCCTGCCTCTACCACCCTCAACAAGTGCAAGAATCTAATAGACGTCTTACTTACTGTCAGGGTTAGAACTGCCTTCACTCAGCGGTCCTTCCCCCTGCTGCCGCCGGAGGAATCTGTCAGCTCGGCTGGAGGGGGGTCACTTATGTGACTTGCCCACCAGCGGCCGTCAGTGGGCGGTTCCCAGCAGTCCTCCCCTCCCACCAGTGGCAGACCTAGAGGAATCTGTCACCGTGGGGAGACTGTCAAAAAAACTCGGCGGCAAGGCCACCAAATTCAGGCCCTATATCCCTGCCACCGACTCCATCCCCCTACCCAGCCACTGAATCAGATGGTTTACAATTTCGGCATCCTATTCGAACCTGAGCTGAGCTTCTGATCCCATAGCCTCCCACAAGGTCTGCCTACTTCCAACTCCGCAACATACCTCCGCTCCAACCTCAGACCATCTGCTGCTGAAACCCTTACGCATTGCCGTTGTCACCTTCAGTCTCCCATATTTCAACCCCTGTAAACGTTTAGCTCATCCAGAATTCTGCTGCCCTTATCCTATCCCACACTTAGTTCCACATTAACTCTGTGATTCCTGGTTCCCCAACATCTCAAATTTAAAATCTTCATCCTCATGATTAAATCCATTCATGGCCTTGCCATTCCTGATATTGGAAATCTCTTCCCATCCTACAACCAATCGCCCTCCAACGAACTCTCCATTCCTCCGACTCTGGCCTTTTGTGCACTCACCCCCTTTCTTTGCCGATTGGCAGCCGCTCGTCAACTATCTAGGCTCTAAGCTCTGGAATTTTCTCCCTAGACTTTTCCTCCACGTCTCGCTCTCCTCCTTTACATTTTACAATCTTTCTTCAAATCCACCTCTGGTTATTGGTCACCCATGCTAATATCTCCTTCTTTGGCTCAGGGTCCATTGTTTTCATTATGTCTCTGTAATGCATTTTAGGACCTTTTATTTGTTAAAGGCACTACAACTGCATATAAATGGAAGTTATCATTGCTACAGTAATCATTATATGAATTTAGAAAAATAAAAACTTAAGTTTAATTTACTGATGCACAATTCTACTCAATTCCATTGTGAAAATATTAGAAGTGTGATTCATGCTCGAATTGAGTGAGACAGGTCACAAACCAATTTAAACATATGGGGCTGGATATTCGTTGGATTGCACGTCTGTTAGCGCCCCGGAGTTCCATATTGTAACTTCAAAACATTTTCAACTGCTAAGTTGAAGATAGAAACCTGAAGAAAAGTCAGAGAATGCAAGCGAGGAACAGAAATTGCACCTACAGAAAAAGCAAAACCATTGGTAGAGAAGGATTGAAATACAAATGCCAGAAGCTTTGTGGACTGCACATGAAAAATCCAAACAGCAAACTTTAACCAGGTGCCAGAAATGGAAACTACAAAACTCAGCAGGAGCTAAGCTTATCAAAGTGTAAAAATGTTAAAATGGCTCAGTCTTGCAACTGTTGCACAAAATAGCAGTCGTCTGGCAATGCACTACTGGCTGCAACAGAGATTTGGAGCTTAGGTCACGGCACAAACTGTTCAAACACCTCTATTGTGGTCCATAAGACGATTGCAACAATGCAATTATATTATTGCGCAAAGCCGATTCTTACTTTATCTCAACCAGGAACCCACATCACATATACTCTGAAAATGCTTAGCTTCTAATAAGCGATAGCAAAAAGCACTTAATTAAATAATTAGATACACATTTACCATTGTTTTCTGCACTTCTATTTTATGTCAGATCTAGAAGTCAACCGTGGGCATGAGTCATTGTAGATGAAACTTGATGACTTAGTTGGGATATTATTTATAAATATTTTAATATCTATAGTAAATACCCAAATAAAATGTTTAGGCACAACATAACGGGACTTGCAAAATTCTGACATACTTCGCAAAACAGAAATCAGTGGTTGACATGTTTTCAATACATTCCTCTGGTCAATATAGGCTATAAACTAACTACACCAAAGGAGGAAAGGTGACCTGCTCCCTAAACCTTCACTAATGCTGCTCTGAACTGGTCATCAAGAGGTGGCAAGAGAAATCTATCACTTTCATTTTGCATTGTTGAGCTTCTTGGGTTCATGAATATTGCACCAGCGAATGCACGGTTCTGATTTTTTTTTCAACCCAACTTTCTCTCCATCTCTCCTGAAGGGGCTGGCTGTGAATGCTGGCAGGCCTCCAGCCCCTTGCCCTAGTGAACATTCTTCACATGTGATCCTGGTCAGCCAGATAATTCACTGCAGAACGTTGCCTCTGAGTCTGAAGGTTGTGGGTTCAATTCCCACTCCAGAGACTTGAGCACAAAATCCAAGCTGACATTCCAGTGCAGTACTGAGAGTGTGCTGCATTGTCTTTTGGATGAGACATTAAACCGAGGACCCGTCTGCCCTCTCAGGTGGATGCAAAAAAAAAATCGCAAGGGAACTTTCCCAGGTATTCTGGCCAGTATTTGTCCCTCAACATTATTACAAGAAAGATAGGTTATCTGGACATTATCACATTGCTGCCTGTGGGAGCTGTATGTGCGCAAATTGGCTGCCACATTTCCTATATTACAACAGTGACTTCATTTGAAAAGTGCTTCAATGGCTCTAAAACGCTTTGAGACATCCTAATGTTGTGAAAGGCACTACATAAATAAAAGTATTTTGTTGCTTTTTCTAAGTACTGGATAGCAATCAAGAGTGTAATCTCTGGTTGACTTTATTTCCCTCCCCAGCCTAGAGATATTGAAGCCTATTGCTGCCCTGACTGAGGTCCGCTAATGCAGTACCAGCTGGGGAACAAATCTGGACCCGTTTGGTCTTTAGCTTAATATCACACTGAACAGTGCATTTACCCACTTAAAGGGCCAATTTGAACTTTGCTCTCCCAGTAGAAATCGGGCTGGAGGGCAGTTATAGTGCCCCTGGTCCTTTCCACCACCCCAACCCTGCTGCCTTCCCACGGATTATAATTTTAACCTGCTCTTTTGAACAGGCATGTGGCACAGCCACTGGTAGGAGCGGGGTTCTGCTTTAAAACGTGTGTATCGAGCCTTGTTGATGTTATCAGGACCCGATTGCAATTTTAATCCAACTCCCGATTACTCCTCCGGGCCCCCCACAAGGAAAGTTGGAGTCTTCCCTGCCTCAGGCTTCATTCCCCCGACCGCGAAGCCCTCCTGACCCTACTCCTAACCACTTACCTGACTTCCGGAGATATTCCTTCAGGTCGCTATGGCGGCCTCCTGCCACCCGAAATGCCATTCCCACCTGTCAGCCAGCTGGAGATTCCTGCTAAGATCGGGCAGGGGGACTGACCGTGTCTATGCCGACGAGGCTCGTGAGTTAAAATCTCTTGCATCTCATGCTGCAGAGGGCAAGATGATTTTCCATCCACCTCAGCGCCCGCATACACGACTCCCACCAGCCGGGAATTAAAATCTGGGCTTATCTTTCCCAGCTCTGTTTACACCGACACCCCCAGGAATTCTAGTGAAGTTCAGTCCAGCTATCGAACATCATGGTAAGATCTGAGATGCCAACACACAGTTGTGTGGAAACAGCCTGGGCTGAGGGTTATTCTGGAGACTTGTTCAGACACTATTTAGGTTGCTTTTTAATGCAGCATGTGATGTTAAAACCCACAGCTCTGTGTGTCAATATCATACCAGAACATAATTCTGGGCTAAATTTACACAGGAGGGATTAAGCTCTTCACTGGATCCATCCCAAATTAGTCTCCAGTAAAAATAGAGCTTTTGTTCTCTGACTTTATCGAAGATTTTGGCCTAAGATAGGTGCTGGCAGCCGAGCTTAATGATCTCAGAGTGGAAGTGTCAGCTTGACTTTACTGATGTTACAAACAGTGGCTGCAACTCCATATGGTTTCCGTGATTAATTGAGACTTGGGAAGTGCCTTACTGCCTGACATTCCGAGCTACTTTATAGCATGTGGTAACCTGTAATTGGGAGCTGGCGAGTAGGTAGCTGCTCCGTCCGACCTTCACTCATTTGTTTCACAGGGGCGCTGTCATTTATGTCTGGGAGCATGATGAAGTACAACATGGTAATTACCCCCAAAACAATAGGGTCAGAAGTGCTCGGAGAAGCAGGGAGCTGTGACAGAGTGAAAAATGTCAGGTATCTGTTACTGTCAGCCTCCAAAAAGACGCCATTCATCACCACTATTAGGCATCAAACAGGAACTAGCGATGTGTAAATTTAATTAGATAGACAAAAGTCACAGGAAGCCAGGGAAAGGTAGTTACAACAGAGCAAATGCTGGTAACGTGGGACTGGAGGCAGTAGCTACATCTCTTTACAATTCAAAAGAGGTTTTAAAGGTTTCTCCTTATTGGTCCCCCGAACTTTGCATTGAATGGGCCAGCTTGGCATTGTTCCTTTAAACGTTCAGTTATCAATGTACAGTGACAGCTGGTTGCTTCTTAACTATGATCAGATATCAGCCTATGTGAGAAGCATTCTGCAGTCTAAAATCTTAAGCACCAGTTTGAAATGCTGTGTTCCTTTTATTCATTTTCATGTCATTTGAAGTGAGTTTTCCTAGTTATGCTCAATACTCTTTAAAACACCTTTGACAGTTGACATCAACTAATGGAGATGTGGCCAGTGACATATTTTTATGCAATAAGAACATAATTTTAAGAAAAGGAAAAAGGTATGAGGCTGAAAAAGCTGGGCCATTTTTCCCAGATTAATCTCACCTATCCTCCTTCTCTCCATATCCCTCAACAACAACTTGCATTTATATAGTGCCTTAAACGCAAGAAAAGATCCTAAGTCACGTCGCAGGAGAACAAATTAATACAGAGCCGAAGGAGATATTAGGATTGGTCAAAGAGGTAGATTTTAAGGAGGGTCTTAAAGGAGGAGAGAGAGGTAGAGAGACGGGGAGATTTAGGTAGGGAATTCCGCAGGTTAGGACCTAGACGGCTGAAGACAGGGCCGCTAATGGGGAGGCAAAGGGAATGGGGATGCATAAAAGTCCTGAGTCGGAGGAACGCAGGATTTTTGGAAGGTTGTAGGGAAAAGGTTGGTGGTTACAGAGATAGGGAGGGGCGACATGATGGAGGGATTTGAATATAAGGACAAGAATTCTAAAACTGAGGCACTGGTGAACCGTAATTCAATGCAGGTCAGCGAGTACAGGGGTGATGGGTGAACGGGACTTGGTTCAGATTAGAATGTGGGCAACAGAACCTCTTCTTTTCTCTTGCCAGGAATCCACTCAATTGTCTCCCATTTACATAGACACCACTCAAAGCATCGAGGATAGTCAGTTTATGGCACAGGTTCTGTACACATCAACATAAATCCCAGCATTTAATTTCCAGTAGTCCACACACCCGAGTGAGATCTTCAGAACAACAAACATGAATCAGGTAACTTTCCTCGATTATCCCTTGATATAGTTTCTATTTTCCTGGTACTGACTCGGGGTGGGAAGAGACACATGGAAAGATCATCCACTAAGCTTCAGCATTATGCTTCAATATTTGAATGTCGCCTTCGGTAAACACACTTGCAAAACCTCCTAAACATTTCCTTCAATTGAACAAGTGGAAGAATGACTTTGGTTATTAACAGGAAGCTTCACTTGTTCCCTCATCACTGCCAGAACTTTGGCTCAAATCTCGGTTTGGACTCGTGACAAAAGGAACATGACATAAAGACCATAGTAGGTTTCTCATCCCGCAGGCATCCTCGAACCTTTTTGTTTCCTCCAACTCATCCTTGCAGTTATGGTAATGAAAAAATGCTGCCAGTCTGGTGCCACACCAACTTCAAAGTAAACTGAGAAGCCTACACAATTTCTCAACAAAAAGTGTTTTAGTACTAGATTTGAAGGAGGAAGAGACCAAAATATTTTAAATAAAAGCAATTCATTCCTGACGATTGGGACATTGACACTGCACTCTATGGGGCCAAGTTTCGGCCTGAGTTGCTCCTGTTTTTTTGGAGCAACTGGTTTAGAATGGAGTATCTTAGAAATTTGAATTCTCGGCATTTAGTTTGCTCCAGTTCTAGTCAGTTAGAACAGTTTGGAACAGAATTTTTTTTCCAAAAGGGGGCGTGTCTGGCCACTTACGCCTGTTTTCAAAGTTTAGGCAGTGAAAACTTACTCCAAACTAACTTAGAATGGAGTAAGTGAAAATTTTTGTACGTTCGAAAAAACCTTGTCTACACTTTAGAAAATCAGGCGTAGGTTACAAATTAGGCGTAGGGAAAGGGGGGGGGGCTAGGGTTTAAAGGGAAGTTTACAAACATTAAACACTTCAGTTTTACAAATAAAGAGCCATCATCAATAATAAATGATAAATACATCAATAAATCAACTAATAAATCAATCAAAAAAAATTAATAAAAAATAATTTTTTAAAAAAATCAATAAATAAAACATTTTCTACTTACCAACTGCAGTACCGGAGTCCTTCAACAGCGTGCTGGGACGGCTCCCCCAGTGTGTCTCTGTCAGTGTCTCTATCTCTCTGTTTGTATGTGTCTCTCTCACTCTCTGTCTGTGTTTCTGACAGCGAGAGTAGGGGGAGAAGGGGGGTGGGGGGGGGAGAAGGGGGTGGGAGGGGGAGAAGGGGGGGGGAGAAGGGGGTGGGAGGGGGAGAAGGGGGTGGGAGGGAGGGGGAGAAGTGGGTGTGGGGGAGGGGGAGAAGGGGTGGGGGGGAGGGGGAAGGAGGAGGAGGGGGCGAGGGGGAGGAGGAGCAGGAGGGGGTGGGGGAGGAGGAGGGGGAGGAGGGGCGAGAGCGGGAGAGGGGGAGGGGGAGGGGGGAGAAAGAGGGGGGGAGGGGGGGGGGAGAAGGGAGAGAGGAGGGAGGGAGAGAGAGAGAGAGGAGGGAGAGAGAGAGAGAGGAGGGAGGGAGGGAAGGAAGGGAGGGAAGGAAGGGAGAGAAGGAGGCTGAACGGCCGGACCCAAGACTTCGGGCTGGATTTACAGGTAGATGGCGTCGGGTCTCGGGGGGAGGGATCGCGGAGGTCCGGGGGGGGGGAAAAGAGTCTTGGGTGTCCGGGGGTGGGGGGGTGGAGTCGCGGAGGTCGGGTAGGAGCGTCGCCGGGGGGGAGGGGCGCGGAGGGAGGGGAGGGGAGGGGAAGGGAGCAGAGGGAGGGTCGCCGGTGGTGGAGGGGGTGCGGTGGGGGGGATCGGGTGGAAGCAGAGGGAGGGTCGCTGGGGGGGGGGGCGGGTTTGGTGGGGGGGATCGGGTGGAAGCAGAGGTCGAGTCGCCGTGGGGGGGGGGGAGGGGGTGGGAGAGCGGGGGTCCGGTCGGGAGAGAGGAGCCTTATCCACGCAGCTCCAGTGAGGCCATTTGGCCAGGGCTAGGGGCTGCATGCTTCGGGCCCCTCCCACAGTTTTGGGCGCCTGGAGCTACTGCACAGGCGTGCCCACTGTAGCGCACCTGTGCAGAAGTCCCGGCACTGTTTTCAGCGCAGGGACCTGGTTCCGCCCCCCACAGCTCGTGCTGCGCCGCGCCCAGCTCCAGAGGACCTGCAGGGAGCCGGAGAATAGGTAAGTATTTTTTAGGCGCACTTTCTGGCGCGAAAAACGGGCATCCAGGAACGGCGCGGCCCGAAACTTGGGCCCTATATTATAATAAGCAAACCCATATGGTGAATCAAATTATTGGTTAGATAATGAAAACCAACAAACTATTTGCAAATCTACTAAATGAGCAAACCCATATTTTACACCTGAACTCAAATAAATTGTTACAGGCGCTCAAGAAAATAAACTTACAGTTCACATGCAATCTGTCCCTATACAATGTGCATTACCTCAAGCAAATTGAGGAATCTGTGCCCTTCAGGCAACATTCTTTTACAAATCATCACATATTTAGTGTATGCACCCTCCAAAGGATCAGCAGCACGTTAGGTAATAATGTACATGGTATCAAATGTTCCTGTAATTCGCTGTTCAAATAGAAATGGAAATATTTCATATATCAACAAACCTTTACATTAAAAATCCAATACCCAAGTCCTGTTACAAAATCAGTGACATGCCCAGTCCCACGTCACCAAATGGCAACAGAAAATGGGTCACAATAAGAATTCACACTCTTATTCATATTCTAAATTACAGATACTTCAGTGAGCTAACAAACATGTTGTAATGCAATCAAGAGGCTCCAAAGGCAAAAGAAATACTTACATTTATCGACCTCATCAAGTCAGATCGTCTCAAACCACTTCACACTATGAATTGATTTTTAAGTGCAGTGACTGCTGTTATGTAAGCAAAATAATGCACCAATACAGCTAGAGCTGTTCTGTTGTGATTGATGATGGTACCTTAACCCCGCGATTTAACTGCTGGGTTGTAATTCACTAAGACCTATCCATTGTCCTCTCTGTATACTACACAAACAGTCCCACTGTAACAACCTTCCTCGCATTCTCATTGAAGACTTCATTAAACATCAGCTACTATTTATTTGAAACAGCAAATTACATTTCACAATATTTGATGTTTGGATGTGCAACCTATGAAAACCATGGGGTGGGAACAGACCATTCAGTCCATTCGCTTTACACTGTTATGGCCTCCACCTCACCACATCCAAAGTTTCTGAGCAGGGAATGTAAACGAGGTAAAACTTCTAAAAAGGGCAAAACAATGAACTTTCTCCAACTATTGTTGGTCTGTGTTGAATAACATACTACAGCGTCCATGATTATTTACTGACCTCAGCCTAAGTCTATGCCTACAAACTTCAATTCCATTGCCTGCTAGATAGTTATCCAACTTCTTTCTTTACATAGGATTAAGTAGGATATACGATACAGAATCAGGCCATTTGGCCCAACCAGTCCATGTCGCCATTTATGCTCCACTCGAGCCTCTTCCCGTCTTTTCCTCATCTAACCCTCGATTCCCTTCTCCCTCATATGCTTGTCTAGTCTCCTCTTAAATGCATCTATACTATTCGCTTGAACCACTCCCTGTGCTAGAAAGTTCCACATTCTCACCACTTTTTGGGTAAAGAAGTTGCTTCTGAATTCCCAATTGGATTTCTTGGTGACTATCTTATATTGATTGCCTCTTCCCCACAAGTGAAAACATTCTCTCTGTATCCACTCTATCAAAACCTTTCATAATTTTAAAGACCTCAATTGGGTCACCCCTCAGCCTTATTGTTTTCAAGAGAAAAGTGACCCAGCCTGTTCATCCTTTCCTGATATGTATACCCTCGTATTTCTGGTATCATCCCAGGGACGCTTGCGAAACGCCTGTGCCCCTGAGATACGAGTCACTACGCAGGCCTACGGATAGAGGCTCAGGACCGCAAGTTGCCAAACCTCCCAAGTTGCCACCAGCTAAGTTCATACATTTTTTTTCAGGTGGGAGGCCTCCGACCGCAATTTCTGCACCAGTTTGTTAAACCCCCGATGACCTGGTTAAAGGCACCAGCCAAGAATAACATTAAGCTTTAAAGTGTAATAAAAACGGAAAATGCTGGAAATAGTCAGCAGGTCAGGCAGCATCTGTGGAGAGAGAAACAGAGTTAACGTTTCAGGTCAGTTCTGATGAATAGTCACTGACCTGAAACATTAACTTTGTTTCTCTCTCCTCAGATGCTGCCTGACGCACTTAGCATTTCCAGCATTTTCTGTTTCTATTTCAGATTTCCAGCATCCACTGTACTTCGCTTTTGTACAAGCTTTAATTGGAGATGGCTTGGTTCCCAGAATTTGCCAAGTTCACTGAGCTCACCTACGCAGCAGTTGAGTTGCTCCAATTGACTAGGAGGGATTAAAAAAAAATCAGCCAGGGTTCCCACTTCTGATCCCTCTCTTGCAATTCACACTGGAAAGTGCACATGCCTGGATGTTGTGGGAAAACCGAATCAGGATTGTTCGGTGAATCCCTCCAATAGCCTGCCAACGATCACTTTTGTTGCTTAAATATGAAGAATGCTCTTGTGGGTGTGGCACCGAAAACCGACAGTAGCCATGGAACTGTAACCAAGCAAAACTTAATGGCCCAGAATTTGCGGTCGGAGGTTTCCCCGCGGGCGGATGCCTCCGACTGCAAACATTTCTACGAAAGTATCTGTTGTTCCTGGACTTCTACGCGAAGGCCTGCATAAAGGCTCACGTATCCCAGCAGCATATGTGCTTCGTAAATGTCCCTGGGATCACGTGGGCCGGCCCAACCCATCAGAGTTGGGGTATTCCCATTCACCAAAAGTATTAATGGGAATACCCCCCAAAACACACAAGCACTTAAGATAAACTTTTTTAAAAATCATATTTTTAAAATTAATCAAAATGGAATTGAATTAATTATTTAAAGCAAAAATTCAAGTTTTTGAAAAATAAATTTACATGTTTCAAAGGGTCTAAAAATACCTTAATAGGACTTTAAATGCTTAAATTATTGAATTAAAAAAAATTATTATTCTGTGCTTTAAAAGCCTGCTTTTATCAGTCGTAAGAATTTGAAGGACATTCGATGGGCAGGAGTTGGGCAAATAGCCCAACTCTCCGCCCGCAGAGGCCCTTTAGTTTCGGATGCGGCAATCGGTCAAGAGAATTCCTGACCGATTGCAAGTTCCGGGTTTAGGCACATGCGCTTCACATACAAAAACCCGGAACTTGCGGGGATGCCACATACCTCGTACACACCTTGCACGCGCCCGTGGGGAGCGCAAATTCAGGCCCATTACTTGGCAGGGAGAGGGAAAAAAATTAAACCAAAACAACGATACGGTATTTTGGAGTGTTAGCCGAGTGGAACACTCCCTGTTAGTACTAATGATCAGCTGCTTTACTGCTTTACGTGGCAAACCTCAAATGTGCAGAAGATGCGTTAGCACTGGTTTAGACTGGACCTGTTCTACATTGCCAATAATTACACGATACAGAAAATATCCTTGTGACTTATGATGTCATGTGATTGCATTACTACCCTGTAATTATTATTCTATACATTTACCCATGACCTCCGCAAATGGTTTTACTGAGATTCAGAACTTCCTGTTCGGCAAATTTACGCAAATCACAAAGAAATTATTGCTTTGTGATATTAGCACTCCCTGTTTAACATGTTTCTATGATGTTCAACACTGTTATTTTAATGCAAATACTAACCTGTTTAAAAATAAACCAGTTACTGCCAGTTACTAGTGGACAAAGGAACATTATATGATTGTGTTAAGCATTTAATCCTGTTAAGCACTTGTATGCCAATATTGTAAACAGCAATTTCTAGGTTACTAACTCAGCATTGGGACTGCTCCATTTGTGTAAAAGAATTCCAATTAAGACAAAAGAAGGCTTTATTAAGAAATATGGGTCGAACAGCCCATCCGCTGCACTCCTGCCAATAACCACAGACATTTTCTGTGGACTTATTGGGGGGGGGGGGCTGGAGCCTCCACTCACCCTAAACACGGTGACTGCCATGGCGGGGGCAGAGATTCCCTACGTTGGGAGCTGTGGTTAAACCAAAGTAGGTGTGCCCCCACAACACTCTCCCGCCCGTCATGCGGGCAAGGGGTTAAAATTCCCCCTATGTTGTTGATTTAATCCTCCTTTAATTGGTATGAATGGGGAACATCACTTGAGTGGAGGAGTACTTTCAAAGTAAAATATTCCTAGAGAGATACATATATAAAATATTTTATATATTACATTAAAGAAACTGGGGAGCAATAGGATACTGAGAAGTGAAGAACAACAAAGGGAGCTTTGAGTGCATGTCCATAGATCCCTGAAGGTTGCTGGTGAGGTAAATGAGGCGGTTAAGAAGATGTACAGAATACTTGCCTTTATTAGCCGAGGCACAGAATACAAGAGCTGGGAGGTTATGCTTGAACTGTATAAAACACTAGTTAGACTGCAGCTAGAGTACTGCGTGCACCTCTGGTCACCACATTACAGGAAAAATGTGATTGCATTAGAGAGGGTACAGAGGAGATTTACGGGGATGTTGCCTGGACTGGAGAATTTTAGCTATGAGGAAGATTGGATAGGCTGGGGTCATTTTCTTTGGAATAGAGGAGGCTGAGGTGAGACCTTATTGAGGTGGATACAATTATGAGGGGCCTGGATAGAGTGGATAGGAAGGACCTATTTCCTTTGGCAGAGGGGTCAACAACCAGGGGGCATAGATTTAAAGTAATTGGTATGAGGTTTAGAGGGGATTTGAGGGGAAATTTTTTCACCCAGTGGGTGTTGGGGGTCTGGAACTCACTGCCTGAAAGGGTGGTAGAGGCAGAAACCCTCACCACATTTAAAAAGCACTTGGATGTGCACTTGAAGTGCCGTAACCTACAGGGCTACGGACCAAGAGCTGGAAAGTGAAATTAGGCTGGATAGCTCTTTGTCGGCCGGCGCAGACACAATGGGCCGAAATGGCCTCCTTCCGTGCTGTAAATTTCTATGATTCTATGATTGTACTTTTCATTTTGTATTTCACAGTCTAAAGTGACCTACTCTACTGCCATATATGGCAAATCCATCTGCAAGTAACAACTTGCATTTATATAGCACTTTCACAGGAGCGTTATCCGACAAAATTTAACACCAAGCCATAAGAAGATATTAGGACAGGGAGGTAGGTTTTAAGGAGCGTCTTAAAGGAGGAGAGGTAGAGTGACGAAAAGGTTTAGGATGGGAGCTTCATAGTTTAGGACCACGTGAAGAGTAAAAATTCGGATCCTTTCCAGACTTTAATATGTGTCATAGAGCATAAACAGTGGCATAATTTGGGATACAGCTCCAGCTTCATCAGCAGGAGTTTAAACTTTCTGCTTGTTTGTAACATTTCACGATATTCCCCTCCCCTTCAAAGGGTTCAATTTTCCCCAAAGCATTTTTTTGGCGTACTTGGAGTTACGCCCAATTTTTTGTGGCCCAAGTACATCAAAAAAAAGTGTTGTCAGTTTCCCCGTTGGATCTTCATTTTGGCGTGGCCTAACCCGAGGCGGGGGCCTTGATCTGCACGTCTCTCTCTCTCTCTCTCCTGAGAATGGAACCGGACAGCCTTCCTGTGTGTGTGAATCGGGGACCGACTCTCTCATGGGACCAGGTTGTGTGTGTGAACCGGGGACTGAGAATGGAACTGGACAGCCTTTGGGTGGGTTTGGAGGTAAGTTGCTGCTATGTGTTTTTCAATTATTTCAGTGTGCCATGGCATCTGCAATGCTGCTTTCCTTACCTGCGCCGATTTCCTTAACTCGAGGGAAGGTTTTTCAGGACAGGCCACATACGCTGGTCTAATCAGAACTGGAGTAACTCTCAGCTGGCCAAACTTCCCGAAATGGTCAGAAGTGGCGTAGGTGGCTGGTTACGCCCCCTTTGGCTGAAAAAAAACTGACTTTAAAAATTCATAACTGAGTTACACTGGTGCAAATTGATTGGGGAAACTGGGGATTTTTAAGTTAGGCCAGAAAAAGCAGCCTGCTCCAAAAAAACCGGCGCAAATACTGGGGAAAATTGAGCCCAAAGAAACTTCCATTAGAAGCTTGTTATTCTTTTCGGATAAAGGGTTAAGTCTCAGGACTTAACTTCTAACAATTCTATTAAGAACATTGGAGAAGGTTGGGCTCCTCAATTCAGCCTGCACTGGTCAGGATGAACTCCACCTCAAGGCAAAGTGACAACCAGAACCTTGACACTTGCTGAGCCTCCATCCAACCAACAGAGAATCTTTCTCATGCCTCAAATCGATCACAACAGAGTACAGAAAGGAAAAGGAAATCAATAGGTAGCCACTGAAAATGATGTAAACAACTCAACTAACCATATTCGAGTTACAACTGACACACATTTGTAGTGAAGTGTTGCAATTGACTTCTTGCATGTGTTGACTGGCAAGGTTGAATTTCATTGCCCTTGATGTTGATGTTATATTTGCGAAGGACTCAGGTGTTGATGTGAATGAAGTGCAAATCAAAATGCCACCTCCTTTAGACTGACAGTTTTGCTTGTGCCTCAGAGCTGCTGCTCTGCTTTGCTCTAAATCTGAGGATTACTGTGTGCATGCACATGATCATTCCAAATTTTTGATTAAAAACAAAACTGCATCCAGTGGCCAGGATTTCGCCAACAGGGGCGAGTTCGATGCAAGCGGCATTGGTCCAGGGATGGAAACCCGCTTCGAAGTGCAGCCCGCCCTCTCCCTTCAAGCTGGGGCTTGTTAAGCCCGCCCTGCGGGTTTCCCGGCCAATTAAAAGGAAGCCGGTCTGATGACATCACTTGATGATGCGTCATCAGCCGGTTTTCTTAAACAGACCATTTTGTTTGACAGTTCTTCTGTCAGTCTTTTGCAGCACTGAGCTGCTGTAAACACTGACAAACACTGCACAAAGGGGCACGGCTGCACCCAGGCTCTCCCATGACTCCCTCCAGATGCTTATGGAGGGAGTCACAGAAAGCAGGGAGGTTCTCTTCCCTTCCGATGCAGCCTGATTGCATATTGGAGGAGCTAGCTGCAGTGGGGTAAACCTTTCAATGATCTCAGTAGATCATGGAACGTTACTGCAAAGCCACATTCAACCTCATCCTGCTGTGCCACTCATCATATCCCCATCACTCTGCCTTCCCTACTCTACCCCTGCACATCCTTATTCACCAACTTACCTTGCACCTCCACCCATCCCTCTCTCTCTATCTACATTATCAGTTCCCCATTTCACTAGACACCCCTCACACTCATCCTTGTCCAATCATACCAACCAACAACATGCAAGGGTAGACACTTGGGTCCTTTAATCAATGTTCAGGTATAGTTAATGTTGATATCTTATCAAACATTGAAACCTTTATTTTCAGGACTTTGCGTTCTTGAACAGATTTGTGAGCACCTTTGGAAGTTGCTGAGTGAGTTGTAGTGAATGGTGAGACATAAGGGTACCCCCTGCAATGGTGGTGAGTGTGAAAGGGATGGGTTAGACATTGCAGGGATGCTTTATGGAGCTGGTTTGGGGTGGTGCCAACCTGGCGCATCATGTGGCAGTCAGGGTGTACAGCATGAAGTGAAGTAAATGTGGCCATGGTGAGGCCATCACTGGCCTCCCGGGCAGCAATGTGGGCGGGTGCTGATGCCCTGTGTACTGAGCAGCATCAGATGATTGCAGAGAAGGTTGGTGTTGTTGGTGGTGATGCTGGTGTGTTTAGTGATGTTGGTGTTGGGGCGGATCGTGGTGCGATTCTAACGACTAAGGTGAGATTTTTGCAAGTGCACCGATGCTGCTGGAATCGATGGCAGGTGAGGTTGAGATGACTGAAGCCCCTGTCAATGGTGAGAGAGGTTGCTCCAAGGAGGTGACAGTGAATAGACAGTTCACTGCAAACACTTCCAAAGTGCATACAGCTCACAAATCCTTTCCAAAACCTGAAGGTTTCAGCTTCTGACATTGGAAAGTGAACAGCTGTGAAATGATAGCTTTTATACCACTTCTGCAGCAATCAACTAGCCAAAGTAAAAGAGTCACTGAGAATCCGACTCCACTTACCTGGGTTGAAACCCGAGGGACGGCAAAGCTGTCAAAAGGTTGGTAAAGTTGCAAGTGCCTGTTTTTAAGCCTCTTAACTAGCATTTAAGTACCTTTTAATGATGTTAATTACCTGTCCCGCCACTTGCTGTCAGGTCTGCTATCCGAACGTCGACCTTACAGCTGAGAAACTCACACAGAAGCGGGTTCAGAGTGGGATCCTGACCTGTTGTCAAACCCGCACACACAGGGCTGGGAAGATTCCGGCCAGTATGTGCAAGCTCTCTCCTTCAGCCAAGTCTACTTACTGGAAGGTGTCTTCTGGCTGCAGGATTAAGACGGGTCTGATAGCAGATGGACTAGTTTATATGTGCACTGTGATGCCATGTGTAATAATTCTATGGGGCGGAGCTGTCGGTAGGTGGAGCTGGGGCTCCTCCCTAAGGAAGAGCAGAGGAAGTTAGATATAAAGCAGCTTGAGTAAGGAACGGGAAAAAAAAGAGAAGTGCCTGTCTTGTACCTCAGATAATATTTATTATTAAACACACATGGGCTAAGATTCCTCAGCTACTCTGGTGAAGTGCTGCTTTAACTTCAGATGGGCCTGCTGGAACAGCCACAAACTTCGCCAAGATATGGATGAAGTTTGCAAGGTGGGTGTGACCTCTGCCTGTCCCAAAAATGCCATCGACTGAAGAAATGCCACGCACTCAGGCCTCACATAGATCCAGCTTAGCTTCGGAGTCAAGTACAGGGAGTGAGTAGAGGCATACCAACCTCCTGAAATGTGGAGGTGGGCCCTTTGGGGGTGAGTGTGTTTCCAGGCCAGGAAACCTGCTTGGAATTCCAAAGCTTTCCACCAGACAATTTGTTTTTAATTAACACTGCCCCATAACACTTTAGGAAGGATGTTAAGGCCTTAGAGAGGGTACAGAAGAGATTTACTAGAATGGTACCTGGGGTGAAGGTCTCCAGTTATGAGGGCAGACTGGAGAAGCTGAGGTTGTTCTCCTTAGAGCAGAGAAGACTAAATGGAGATTTGACGAAGGTGTTCAAAATCATGAATGGTTTTGATACAGTAAATAAGGAGAAACTGTTTCCAATGGTAGAAGTAACCAGTGGATATAGATTTATGGAGATTGGCAAAAGAACCAGAGGTGACATGAGGAAACATTTTTTTTTAAGTTGTTATGATCCAGAATGCACTGTCTGAAACAGAGGTGGAAGCAGATTCAAAAATACCTCCCAAAAGGGATTTGGATAAATACTTGAAACAAAAGAAAATT
This sequence comes from Pristiophorus japonicus, assembly GCF_044704955.1. Classification (NCBI taxonomy): domain Eukaryota; kingdom Metazoa; phylum Chordata; class Chondrichthyes; family Pristiophoridae; genus Pristiophorus; species Pristiophorus japonicus. The sequence goes on from NC_091997.1 coordinate 2,923,796, forward strand.
ACAGGGCTATGGGGAAAGAGTGGGGGAGTGGGACTAGTTGGATGGCTCTCCAAAGAGCCGACACAGGCACGGTGGGCCGAATGGCCTCTTTCTGTGCTGTATCATTCTATCATTACAAAGTGGGTCGCGTGGGGCTAATGTTCCTGTGCTTCCAGCGGTTCCATCACCGAGCAGCCAGAGGCTGGATTTCCCGGCATCTTGGGACACGCAGGTACTGAAGATGTGTCTGAAGTGGCAGTTGCCCTTCCCCCAACCCCAAATACTGCAGCGAGGTCAGAGCTTGAGAGTGCCAGCAGTTGCAAACCTAGTGTCAGCAATGAGATTGTGGCCCAGGAAATTTTGGCCCACTCTGTTTCACATACAATTGCTTCTGGAGTTCTGTTGAAAAAAGTTGAAGACCCTGTGGCATTGCACATCATACATGCGCACATCAATTTCTGGGACATGTGCACATCAATTGCTAGCAGGAGCCGCATGTGTAGCATGAAAAGATTAGAGAATTGATGCTGCACCATTGTCGCTTTATCTCCAACTCACATTCCTGTTGAAAGCAGTTTCCCATCGGGAGCACAAAATTGGTGAAATGTCCTACTTTGTTAGTATTTGTGCTGAATCAGATACTAAATGTGAGTTTGTATTCAGGGCTGCATCGAATTTGCAATTACACTACAAAGTAGGCAATGAATGTATGCAGCTAGTGCAGTGAATTCAACACTACATTTGAAACGCAAGAACATAATGTACAGAAAACAGCGATCGGGATTACTCAGAGAAGGTGCTGCAATGTGCCTTGCAACTATATCAATGTTCAAATGACAAAGTACACTCATCATCATCATAGGCAGTCCCTCGGAATCTAAGATGACTTGCTTCCACTCTAAAAATGAGTCGGTGGCTGAACAGTCCAATATGAGAACCACAGTCCCTGTCGCAAGTGGGACAAATAATCGTTGAGGGAAAGGGTGGGTGGGACAGGTTTGCTCTTTTCACTGCCTGCGCTTGGTTTCTGCATGCTCTCGGCGATGAGACTCGAGGTGCTCAACGCCCTCCCGGATGCACTTCCTCCACTTAGGGCGGTCTTTGGCCAGGGACTCCTAGGTGTCAGTGGGGATGTTGCACTTTATCAAGGAGGCTTTGAGGGTGTCCTTGCCTATCTTTGGCTCGTTTGCCGTGAAGCAGTTCAGAGTAGAGCGCTTGCTTTGAGAGTCTCGTGTCTGGCATGCAAACAATGTGGACTGCCCAGCGGAGCTGATCAAGTATGGTCAGTGCTTCAATCCTGAGGATGTTGGCCTGGTCGAGGACGCCAACGTTGGTGCGTCAGACCTCCCAGGGAATTTGTAGGATCTTGCGGAGACACTGTTGGTGGTATTTCTCCAGCGACTTGAGCTATCTATTGTACATGGTCCATGTCTCTGAGCCATACAGGAGGGCGGATATTATTACAGCTCTGTGGACCATGAACTTGGTGGCAGATTTTAGGGACCGGTCTTCAAACATTCGTTTCCTCAGGCAGCCGAAGGCTGCACTGGCACAATGGAGGCGGTGTTGAATCTCGTTGGCAATGTCTGCGCTTGTCAAAGTACACTAGGCCATGACTGGACTACATTTCCCTGGAGCCAGCCAAATTGCTCATTTCAGCATTGCAGTAAGAGACACAAATTATGGGGCTGGCAATCTGAATCAGCCTAGTGTAACACTAGTTAAGGAGAGGCAAAAACACTGCTGAAAGCAATGCTGCTCTTGCAGATGTGATTCAATGTATTCATGTCAGTTAGCCTTTGTTTATTATATTTAAATATATTTTTAAACGTTCACATACTAAATTCATACACAGGATTAGAAACTACAGGATCAGGCCTAGTTTTAGGTAGGGCCTAGCTGGGACCTGATCTGGTGTTGAGAACATTCATACCGGATCCGCAGCAATGCTGAAAGCACACTTGTGGTCAATATGGGTGAACTGAAAGGTCAGACCCCCCCCACCCACTGCCATGTTGAGAGGCCAAAAATGGCAGACATGACCTCTGTGTTGCTGTGAAGCGCCCAGCAAAACTCTCTCCCAAAGTGTTTTAGTATCTCTGTTGCTCTGTTTATTTTACAGAGTTATCTCCAAAGACGTTTTTTCATTGGCAATGTTTGAGGCCAAATGCTGTTTTCAGTTTTGATTACATGCCTCCCAGCATTTACACTACTGTACTAAATCCAACTCTCTTTTCCCGATGGCAGACTCACAGTTCCATGTAAACCTAGATTTGAGACTGCTGGGATATGGGACTGTAACTGCCCATAGCTGTCTCAGAGATGCCAGAATCCTAACTAAAACAGCACCAATATAAGTAAATGGATTATTAGGCACTCTTTCACTCTGCTATGGATGAGTGCTTGGTCCTGACACTTAAATGTTTTCAACCTCGAGTTCTAATGCAGATTTCGACAAAACTACCACTGCCGGGGAAACGTCACTGGCTCAGTATAAAAAGCATCTCCGACAGTGATTCAAATCCTAAGAAAAATCTGACCAAGGGCCTGTTCAACCAAGGGAAGGTTGCAAATAAACTTAACTCGGGAAGGTCGCAAATAAACTTAACTTGGGATTCAAAATAGAAAACTAGGACAAAACATAATCACTAATAAGTTTTTATACGGAATAATGTGAGACGCAGATAACATTTTTGATAATGACTCCTTTGCATTGTATCATGAAAAGTTGTTGAAAGTATTACCAGGCCTCTCTCTATCTGTTTGATCACATGAGAAAGTATGCTGAGCTGAGTGCTATATCTCACCAGAGATCTTGGAATTGCTCATTCCCAACTGTCGAACAGGAAGCAACTTGTAGGGGACACAAGACAGACACATCCTCAGACACCTCCAATATACTATTCTGCAGTCAAACACCGGCTTGATTAAATACATCTGTAAGCTAATTAAAAGCATATTCATTCAGAATTTTTTGTTAACATCACATCACTCATCTCTTTAATAAAAAATCATTATTAAGACCATCACTCATCAACAACGCCTGAAAACCTCCAGAACATTGTATTGTAATAATGGCATCTTAGCACTAATAAAATGAATTGGTGACATGATTCAGCCTCAGGATACTGAAAGACGACACGAGACATCCAATTGATTACGAATAAATGCTAGGCTTTGAGAGACTGGGCCAAATGTACCCTGATGATGTTTAGACAAAACCAACATGGGCTGAAGGAACATAAAATTAAGCACTTTTAACTCAATGAACATATCCCAAGAGAGTGACACTCAAGACTTTGTGCGTCATTATCTCCAATTTGTATTGCAATCTGCTGATACTTTTCCCATATGCCCGTAGCAGGCTGATGTCCATTGGTGGATGTGTGCCAGTGTCAGCAACTGTGAAGCCTACAGTAGGCCAGAAAAGGAAACGCTTGAAACAACAGAGCAAAATGTATTTTCAGCCAACAATTTGTGCAGAAAGGTTTTAAAAATCCATTAATATGTCAAACATAATTAAAAATTCTTCACTGGTCCAGCTCAAGGAGTAAGAGATTGCCATTTCCAGAGTGCTTTGCACAGGGCTGAAATACTAGCCACTGGTTGCATAATAAACAATGCGTTGATCTGGATTTTGGAGCCAAGATCTTGATATTGATGTGCAGGGTTGCATCACGACACAAGCATATAGATGCAGAAAACTTTTAATGGACAAAGATTAGAGCACTCCTACAGAAGATTCTAAGATCTACAAAAATCTGGGTTTACAATGACATCAGAACTCTAAACCATCTGAGCCATGACTGACACACAAAAAAAGAAAGCGTAAAGAGATATTTAAATTTGTTTGGTGTCAAGTTGCTTGTCGGTTTCAAATTGACGAGTTCATCTGAAGCCTTTGAAAAGAGAGAGCCCAGCCAGAGAGCTTCCATGGACATAGAAACATAGAAACATAGAAAATAGGTGCAGGAGCAGGCCATTCAGCCCTTCTAGCCTGCACCGCCATTCAATGAGTTCATGGCTGAACATGAAACTTCAGTACCCCCTACCTGCTTTCTCGCCATAACCCTTGATCCCCCGAGTAGTAAGGACTTCATCTAACTCCCTTTTGAATATATTTAGTGAATTGGCCTCAACTACTTTCTGTGGTAGAGAATTCCACAGGTTCACCACTCTCTGGGTGAAGAAGTTTCTCCTCATCTCGGTCCTAAATGGCTTACCCCTTATCCTCAGACTGTGACCCCTGGTTCTGGACTTCCCCAACATTGGGAACATTCTTTCTGCATCTAACCTGTCTAAACCCGTCAGAATTTTAAACGTTTCTATGAGGTCCCCTCTCATTCTTCTGAAGTCCAGTGAATACAAGCCCAATTGATCCAATCTTTCTTGATAGGTCAGTCCCGCCATCCCGGGAATCAGTCTGGTGAACCTTCGCTGCACTCCCTCAATAGCAAGAATGTCCTTCCTCAAGTTAGGAGACCAAAACTGTACACAATACTCCAGGTGTGGCCTCACCAAGGCCCTGTACAACTGTAGCAACACCTCCCTGCCCCTGTATTCAAATCCCCTCGCTATGAAGGCCAACATGCCATTTGCTTTCTTAACCGCCTGCTGTACCTGCATGCCAACCTTCAATGACTGATGTACCATGACACCCAGGTCTCGTTGCACCTTCCCTTTTCCTAATCTGTCACCATTCAGATAATAGTCTGTCTCTCTGTTTTTACCACCAAAGTGGATAACCTCACATTTATCCACATTATACTTCATCTGCCATGCATTTGCCCACTCACCTAACCTATCCAAGTCACTCTGCAGCCTAATAGCATCCTCCTCGCAGCTCACACTGCCACCCAACTTAGTATCATCCGCAAATTTGGAGATACTGCATTTAATCCCCTCGTCTAAATCATTAATGTACAATGTAAACAGCTGGGGCCCCAGCACAGAACCTTGCGGCACTCCACTAGTCACTGCCTGCCATTCTGAAAAGTACCCGTTTACTCCACTCTTTGCTTCCTGTCTGACAACCAGTTCTCAATCCACGTCAGCACACTACCCCCAATCCCATGTGCTTTAACTTTGCACATTAATCTCTTGTGTGGGACCTTGTCGAAAGCCTTCTGAAAGTCCAAATATACCACATCAACTGGTTCTCCTTTGTCCACTTTACTGGAAACATCCTCAAAAAATTCCAGAAGATTTGTCAAGCATGATTTCCCTTTCACAAATCCATGCTGACTTGGACCTATCATGTCACCATTTTCCAGATGCACTGCTATGACATCCTTAATAATTGATTCCATCATTTTACCCACTACTGAGGTCAGGCTGACCGGTCTATAATTCCCTGTTTTCTCTCTCCCTCCTTTTTTAAAAAGTGGGGTTACATTGGCTACCCTCCACTCCATAGGAACTGATCCAGAGTCAATGGAATGTTGGAAAATGACTGTCAATGCATCCGCTATTTCCAAGGCCACCTCCTTAAGTACTCTAGGATGCAGGCCATCAGGCCCTGGGGATTTATCTGCCTTCAATCCCATCAATTTCCCCAACACAATTTCCCGACTAATAAAGATTTCCCTCAGTTCCTCTTCCTTACTAGACCCTCTGACCCCTTTTATATCCGGAAGGTTGTTTGTATCCTCCTTAGTGAATACCGAACCAAAGTACTTGTTCAATTGATCCGCCATTTCTTTGTTCCCCGTTATGACTTCCCCTGATTCTGACTGCAGGGGACCTACGTTTGTCTTCACCAACCTTTTTCTCTTTACATACCTATAGAAACTTTTGCAATCCGCCTTAATGTTCCCTGCAAGCTTCTTCTCGTACTCCATTTTCCCTGTCCTAATCAAACCCTTTGTCCTCCTCTGCTGAGTTCTAAATTTCTCCCAGTCCCCAGGTTCGCTGCTATTTCTGGCCAATTTGTATGCCACTTCCTTGGCTTTAATACTATCCCTGATTTCCCTAGATAGCCACGGTTGAGCCACCTTCCCCTTTTTATTTTTACGCCAGACAGGAATGTACAATTGTTGTACTTCATCCATGCGGTCTCTAAATGTCTGCCATTGCCCATCCACAGTCAACCCCCTAAGTATCATTCGCCAATCTATCCTAGCCAATTCTCGCCTCATACCTTCAAAGTTACCCTTCTTTAAGTTCTGGACCATGGTCTCTGAAATTACTGTTTCATTCTCCATCCTAATGCAGAATTCCTAATGCAGAAGTTAATAAAAAAACATAACACTGTTATGAATTGTGTGACTATTTTCTACTTACTTGATTTCGGTAGGTTTAATAACTATTGTAAAATCGACAGTGCATCAGTTATTGCTCACTTGTTTACTTTCAATAAATTTAGTTTAGCAATTAAAGCCTATCTCACTGCAAGCAAAGTGTATTCTGCCACCTTCCAATGTTAAGGAAGATCATGTGAGGGCACGTGATAAAAGCAACAAAGGCAGTACAAATAAAAATAGAAAATGGAGGAAAAACAAAGGATTATTTACAGCAGTAAAGAGAAAAGACGGGGTAACATTTTTGATGAAGGGCTGATACCTGAAATGTTACCCTGTCTTTTCGTTTTAGAGATGTCGAGAGTGGCAATTTCTCTTTAGCTTTTACTAATAATCATTCCTACGTTGATAAGAGTGTGATTGATGGCATATGCAAGATGCTCTGGTCATAAATAGCATTCTCAAATATAAATGTTCCAAATGTTAGGCTTTAGAAGCTTTTTTTACTCTAAATATTTTTGATCTTCGGTGTCTCAAACCATTCCTCCCTGTCTCGGTCCTGTGAATGGCCCTGCGTGATCTTAGTTCAATTTTCCCTCCACACACTGAACAGCCACCAAGTGCATACTCGGCATCTCCTCATAAGAGTGCAGCCAAGATCAGGAACTCAGAAGTGAAGTCAGAAGTTAGCGTTGTACTACTGCAGGACACTGCTTGATGGTGCTCCAGTGTGCTGAGCAAATGTGGCACTTGTGCTGAAACACTACCCACCAACTATCGGAGTTTGGTAGTCAATTGGACCATTCACCAGGTTTAATCTCATGAAGCAAGAAGCCATGCAGAAGAAGCAGAATGGTAGGGAAGTATCTTTTCAGTAGTCACCCACAGTGAGAGACAAATTCTATGCAACTTGTATTTCACACTTTTCATTTCCTCCAACTTAGTGAAAGGCTAAGTAATAAATTCCAATATTCAAAAACACAAAACTGCATGTTTTTGTTACATGCATAATCCTATGCAGTGTAAATACAACAAGAAAAGAATTGCATTTATATAGCGCCTTTCATGACCATCAAACGTCTCAAAGCAATTTACAGCCAATGAAGTACTTTTGGAGTGTAGTCACTGTTAGTAATGTGGAAAACGCGACAGCCAACTTGCGCACAATAAGATCCCACAAACAGCAATGTGATAATGACCAGATAATCTGTATTTTGTTATGGTAATTGAGGGATAAATATTGGCCAAGACACCAGGGATAACTCCCCTGCTCTTCTTCGAAATAGTGCCATAGGATCTTTTACGTCCACTTGAGAGGGCAGACAGGGCCTCGGTTTAACGTCTCATCCGAAAGACGGCACCTCTGACAGTGCAGCACTCCCTCAGTATTGCACTGGAGTGTCAGCCTAGATTTTTGTGCTCAAATCCCTAGAGTGGGACTTGAACCTACAATCTTCTGACTCAGAGGCAAGTGTACTGCCCACTGAGCCACAGTTGACACGAGAACAAGAAAGTGCAAAAGACCACAACAAAAAGTGGAGATCAAAATGCAGAACACAGCTTGCATGACAAATTAACTGGATCCATGCCGCTAACCATGGAAGTAACACTCATTTATTAGCGGAATCACTGTTACAGAACTTAGCCCCAAGTCTTTAGAGCAAATTAAGAAACTGCTGCACAGAATGCTGTGCTGTTCTGCTCCTATCCACCTTAGTTGTAAACTGTAAAGTGTTTCCACTTCCTAAAGCCAAGTTCCTGTCTGGACTGGAGCCAAATGTGGAAGAGGAACTCCAGAAATCACGCAACCGCAAACACCTACTCGAGCAAAGACTGTACTCTCTGTTAGAGAGCAGGAATTACAGTCTATAAGTTAATTCCATGAAAATAATTGAAGTACTCCCCCCCCGCCCCCGCAGTGATTCAGAGAGTTCATCCAATAAATGGCTGAGCCGAACAGAAAATGCAGTTCTCTCACTCAATCCGTAGCTTGATCCAGCCTAGGGTCGCCAATTCTGTTTGGACGTAATCTAGGTGGTTTCATTACATGACCTCCTACCTCTCCGCCCCCACTCTACTATCATTGGCCGCCCGACATGTCCAGCCTCTCAGCGCACTGCCATCCCACGGCCAATTGAAAAGCAGAGACTCTTTTTTACCCAACTGCATGATTCTTGACTGTCAAACAGCCTTTTTCTCTCACCTATAATAATTTTATAACTAATAAACAAAAGTGTTCAAGAAAAGTTAAAAAAAACATATTTCTTTTGCTGCCCCTATGATTTTTCTCCTGGGTTGCTCGCAGCAGTGTCCTGGAGATTAACCTTTGATTCCGAGAGACTCCAGGATAATCGTGGAAGGTTGGCAACCCTGTCTTAGCCTCGGTGCTAAAATGGCCTTCAATATTCCATTATAGGGTTCGAGAGGGGAAAATCAGCGAATCTTCCCATATTTAATTGTTAAATATGGGAACCACATGTGTATGGGCTTTGGCGGAGGACAAGATCGAGCTTGACCTTAATACTGCAGTGGTTAAATAGCCTGCAAATACTCACTATTGAGGCCTACACATGAATAACAGCCACTTGGACAAGGTACTGGAGAGTGCCCAGTGCCTGAGGAACTGTACCGCAGCAAAGAGTCACTGCTTTCATGATTGGGGGTGGGGAGGGAGGTAAAAACATGTAGGGAAAGCTGATAAGAAAAAAAAATCATTATGTATAATCCTACAATTAGTCTTTGTGAGTTCACAGATGGTATTCCTGTTTATTCAGCTGCATAAGGCTTAGAATAAAATTAAACCACAATAAATGTATTTCTCAATGCTCATTAATCAGTGTTTACAATGTTAAAAGTTTTACTCGTTCCTTTCAAAGCAAATTTCTTACCACAACTTGCATTTATATAGTGCCTTGAACATAGGAAAACATCCCAAAGCACTTCACAGGAGTGTAAACAGACAAAAATTGACACCGAGCCAAAGGCGATATTAGGCCATGTGACTAAAAGCTTGGTTAGAGAGATAGGTTTTAAGGAGTCCTCAAAGAGGAGAATTTTGAAATCGAGGCTTTGGTGGACTGGGAGCCAATGTAGGACAGCAAGCACAGGGGTGATGGATGAGTGGGACTTGGTGCGGGTTAGGATAGAGCGAGCAGTGTTTCGGATGAGCTCATGTTTATGGAAGGTGGTAGATGGAAGGCCGGCCAGGACAGCATGGGAATAGCTGAGTCTGGAGGTAACAAAAGCATGGATGAGAGTTTGGGCAGCAGATGACTTGAGGCAGGGCAGAGACGGGCAATGTACCGAGGTGGAAATAGGTGGCCTTTGTGATGGTGAGGCTATGGGTCGGAAACTCACCTCAGAGTCAAACAGGATGTTGAGGTTATGAACAGTCTGGTTCAGCCAGACAGTGGCCAGGGAGGGGGATGGAATCAGTGGCGAGGGAATGGTGTTTCTGGAGGGGGGGCCGAAGACAATGGTGCTGATCTTCCCAATGTTTAATTGAAGGAAACTGCAACTCATCCAGGACGCGATGTCAGACGAGCAGGCCAAGTTTCTCTTGACTTTGGCTAAGTTTTTGTCAATTCTTAATGAAAGTGATGGTCTGTTTGAATGTGAAAGCTACTGCTTCTCTACTCCCTGCACAACAGTGTGCCGGTGAGGTCATTCACTTTAGAGAAGAGTGCTCTCTCTCAAATTAAAACCGTGTGTTTGAAATTGTTGATTATTCTGAAGAGACCCAAGAGAGTTCAGGCAAAAGAATAAGAATAGTGCCTATGAAGTAGGTATACAGTACAGTAAGCCTTACTACTATCCACATACCTCTGCAACTGGATTCAAGGCTGTAAAAGCAGCGGGAGTTAGGACTAGAGTCGTATCTGGATTCTGGGTTGGTAGAGCAGGAATCAAGGCTGAGAAAGCAAGGGGAGTTGGAAGCAGCAGTAAGTAATCCCACCCATTATCTTTCCTTCTGGGAAGAGGGAAAACTCATGGCAAAAGAATGAGGTGGAGGAACACATCCCCCTCATTATCTTCACGCATGATTATGTTACTAGCTATTAAAAAACAGCCTCCTTTTAAGACTAATACAAAAGCTGCGAATGCTGGAAATCTTCAGGTCAAGCAGCATCTGTGAAGAGAGAAACAGAGTTAATGTTTCAGGTTAATGACCGTTCCTCAGAATTGGCTGTTCTGACAAAGGGTCATCGAGTTGAACTCTGTTTCTCGCTCCACAGATACGACCTGACCTGCTGAGTATTTCCAGCATTTTCTGTTTTTACTCCTTTTAAGACTGTCTGATATTGGCAACAATGCCTCTAAAACATAAGAAATTGCTGTTGTTATGCCCTGGCAAGCACTGCCTGAAAGTATGGTGGAAGCAGATTCAGTAGTAACTTTTGAAAGGGAAGTGGATATATACTTGAAAAGGAAACATTTGCAGGGCTATGGGGAAAGAACAGGATTGATAGGTCTTTCAAAGAGCTGGCACAGGCACAATGGGCTGAATGGCCTCCTTCTGTGCTGTATGATTCTATAATATTGTTGAACTCAGCCGATTAGTCTCAAATTATGAACAAGAAATCCATAGAAAAATGATCATTGCTTAACCCAAACACAAGCTTTGACAGAATGTGGCTAACTGTACATTTTTATAATAGTGACTATGCATCATCTTCTCGGTTTAGATTTGAATAAAATGTACTCTGGGTGACATTAAGGAATAAAATGGATCTTAGATTATCCGCCAATTTCTATTGCGGTGGATAATCAAGATTCCAGTATAACACTTCTACAGCATTACAGATAATTTCACAACAGCTACGTCAAAGTTGATGCAAGCTCATTAGTCGTGAGTTAATACAGACGTCAGTGGGGGAACATTTTCTATTACTCTTAGAATCATTCTATTGTGCAACATTGCCTTCGACATGAACTCAAATGATAATGTTACACAGTACAGTAATTTTGCAAACCAAATCCAAAAAAGGCAGTAATTTAAGTATCTACTGAAACCAGTAGCAAATTGCTATAAGTTTCAGCATATTCACAGAGCTGCGCTGTCTCCTACAACCACAATATCAGCAAGGCATAGTGCAGCAGGCTCAACGTAACGTGTCACAGCACAATGCACCATGATTCAATTAAATACAATACTGACACAAGACATGACAACACAACTCAAAGCAACTCATAAGAACACAGCACAACAAAGCTCAACACAATGCAATTCAACACAGTACAGCTGAACAGAACATAAGACACCAAACATATCTCCAGCCAGATTGAACAACACAACATCCAGGCATGGTGCAACACAATCGTATAACACAATACATTACAATATAACACAATGGCGCAGTGCACATTTCCAGTTCGTGAACCATTGCATAGTAAACACACATTTCAGTATATTATATAATTCCGATCACAAATTTAGACTGATTAAGGCAACTTGTCCTCCAGAGCAGTTCTGCAAAAAGACAGCGTCATCAGTTATTCAATTGACAGTGAATACTCTATGTTCTGGTGGGACAAGCTATTAAAACACATCTACAATTTTACTCTCTCATTTTAAGCATGACCATTTTTCACTGTAGTTGGGTTAATTAATGCAAGCGATGCACTGATGCAGAGACATGTGCTACTAACGAAACGCTTTGTACAAAGTACTTCAAACATTTTAATCAACAGTGGGAGTCAACTGTTTAAAAAATACAAAGCATTAAAATATCTATTCCTGGAAGTCAAAGGCTTAAATCTGGATATCATTTAACAGCACTGCACATCCAAACTAATTTTATCTTTTAAGTTCTGTTGAGAGTTATATATTTACCAGTGACTGCCAGCAACATTAAGGATTTCCTGTCCCTTGCCTTATTATCCCCTTCCCAGGCGTCTTTCCTGTCGTGTGAAGGCATTCAGAGCAGTCTGCAGCTTGTTGCCGTCATGCATGCTGCTCGCTGAGCATGTTCCTATCTGGTAGCTCAATCCCTCAACTCGCTTCCCATTTCTACACGTCTGACAAATATTTTGCCAGTTGCCAAGTGACTCCCTGGTCGGTGATTAATGATATTGCACAAATCCACCCAAAAATCCCAGGGTCGATTCCCCTGAGAACAGCTATACTGCTTTAACTCAGGGCCAGAAAGCTGGAAGGATGAGGCGTGGTGGGGCTGCACCTTCTAACCCTTCTAGACAAGTTTTTTTTTCTTTACTACTTTAGACAAATCGGTCCAAACAAAAGCCCTTTTCTCCTGCTTTGTTTTGTGCAAAACAAGTACAAAGGGTTCTGAGTGCCATTAGGTGAGTGTGTGGACTTAGAGCAATCCCTCTACTGAGAGGAAGAAGAGTAATAAAGCTGTCTCTAAGGGATGGAATCAAAGCCTTCCTGCAACAATACAAGTGTAAAAATGCAGTTGCCTGCCACTTTGCTGCAAAACAAATACCACCTCCCGAGATGAAAGTCAATTACCACACAGGCCATTTGACTCGGTTTTAAGGCCCCTCCTGTACTGCATGCCATCTTGTTGAAGAGGATGAAAAGGCGGCACTAATAATTCAAGACAGCAAGGCAGGAACGGATGTGTATAAACAAAGCAGCTCTTTTAACGTTCAAGATGGTGGTGGAGATCTATGGTTAATACAAGCTTCACAATTACGACATTGTTAAACGCTTTAGAGTTTAAGAGGCGGATTTTTCTGGTTCCCTTCTGCCCCAGTACTGGACAGCAGCAGCTGATTTGAAGTGCACTGCATCGAACAAGGCACAGGTTAGCCATTCCTGGATAGGCACAGTGCACTGTGGATGAGCTGCTGTTGTTCAGCACTGGGGCAGAAGGGAACCAGGAAAATCAAGCTCCTAAAGTTTACAGGATTTCGCAAAGTCATAAATCTAAAGCTTATATTACAACACGGCTTGGGGACACTCCCAACACAGGCCTGCTCTCCAGCAGAGCAGAGTGCTGGCAATAATTGGAAGAAATGTTCCTGGCTGTCAGCCTTCGAGTCTTCTGGCTGCTGCACAGGCCCAATGATTGCTTTGTGAGGCACCTCGAGCCCTAACTCCAAGAGAAAGATCTCCTTGTGCCTCATTTATACAAGAGCGATGGAGGCTATACCTATTGCAAGCAGAGTTTCACCCATGCAGGGAAACCCTGGAAATCCTGAGCAATGGAAAAAGAAATGCAGACACAGCGAAAACAGGACTGCAGTCCCTTTATTTTGATCCTTGTGCATGGGAAAATGGGCATTCCCGGAACATAGGAACAGGAGTAGGCCATTGAGCCCCTCAAGCCTATTCCACCATTCAATGAGATCACGGCTGATCTGCAACCTAACTCCATATACCCGCCTTTGCCCCATATCCCTTAATACCTTTGGTTCACAAAAAGCTATCAATCGCAGATTTAAAATGAACAATATCAATTGCTACTTGCGGAATTGCGGAACGGACCAAAGGTCAGGAAAATCGATCTGGAGTTGCCCAACAGCTTGATTTGTTATGGGAGTGACCAGCAGTGTCGTACAGAGCAGTGTCTCTGCAGTTAGCTGACCTTAGGGTACTACAATTGGCCTCAGAGTTCCTGAGTTATGGAAGAGAAAATCAGCTTGGGTTCCGACACTTGATCATTAAAAATGAAACCTGCTGGAAGTACATATGCATGAATCTTGTGCCTTTCCTGCTGTTGCACTCTTATGGTCAAATTGTTTTTCTTGGCTCACAAATGAGGAATGGCCACTTGGGAGAGGTACCGGAAAAAGACTGGTGCCAAAGAACTGCATCTCAGCAAGGTGAGGAGGGAGAAAAGCGATGGAAAAGGAGGAATGAAAGAAATAAAAATGAGTAAAATCTTCAAACATAATCTTAAGATTTTCTTCCTATTGTAAAGATCACAATAGACCTGAACCTCCCACATTGTGTTTAATAGTTTACCAGCGACAAAAAGTTCCATTTTACAATATAGAAATGTTGCACAGCCTTAATACTCACAAATTTGTGCACAGTTGCCAGTGTTCCAAATCAAAAAGCAGCATATGAACTGTGATTAATACGCTCTGATGCTACTGCAAAGTATCATCTCTTCCTGTCTCAAACTCCCAATTTCAGTTAGATTATCTAAGGGCAAGTGGCAGGGGGAGGCTCAGTTATTGCCCAGAGGGTGAGTGATGGCCGAGGTCTGGCTGCAGGTCACTTTCCTGTCCCCTCAGAGAGTAATGGTTCAAGCGAACCTAAACTGGGGAAACATTCAAATTACTGGGGATGGGGAGACTGCAGAGAAGCAAGTCATTTTTAAAACTCACTTCTCCTGAACTGTTTTCCCTGTTCTATAATGGTGAAGTTGAAATCTAATACCATCTGATGCACTTACTGGTTGACGTCAAGGTTTAGTGAAAACCATATGCAGTTCTCATTCAATTGGCATCACCACAGTACAGGCTTCTCCTGAACAGCAGAGGCAATGAAGCTTAGCAAAAAAAAAATCAGATTGTCAAATCTTTCACTGCCATAGGACACATGGTATGGCTACAGACAGACCAATGTATTTTCTCGGCCATTAACAATTTGTTGAATCATAGTTTCTGAACAGTACAGGCTTTGAAAAGTACGAATATTCTTTTTTAAAATGTCAATTATTACACAGGGGACTGGCAGGAGGCTACAGGGCCTCAAGCAGCTGAGTTGTATCAATGGATCCAATTAGCAATTGATTACAATAACGCATCCACAGACTATATAAACAGATGATCGAGAGTGAACTGCAGGGAGCGGAGGAGGCAGCTTTATTTATTTTCACTCCTATTGATGAATAATCCAAAAACATTGGCAGAAAACATTTTTACTAATAATTAATCAGACTCGTTGAATCTTTTTACTTGGTTGTAGGAAATGGTTTTCAAACACAACTATGGTAATATTGCAAACTACAAAGTACCATTCTAATGCAACTTCCAAGCTATGCGCACGAGCTGTTGTGTAGTAAGCTAAAATGGAAGTACTACTGTAAATGTGTAGCGCCTTGCGGGTTTATAGTAGAATCATCGAAATTTACAGCACATAAGGAGGCCATTTGACCCATCATGTCGACAAAGAGTTATCCAGCCTAATCCCACTTTCCAGCTCTTGGTCCGTAGCCTTGTAGGTTATGGCACTTCAAGTGCACATCCAAATACTTTTTAAATGCTATGAGGATTTCTGCCTCTACTCAGGCAGTTAGTTCCAGACCCCCACCACCTTCTGGGTGAAAAAGTTCTCCTCAAATCCCCTCTAAACCTCCTATCACTTACTTTTAAATCTATGGCTATTGACCCCTTTGCTAAGGGGAATAGGTCCTTCCTATCCACGCTAGCTAGGCCCCTCATAATTTTATACACCTCAATTAGGTCTTCCCTCAGCCTCCTCTGTTCTAAAAGAGACAAACCCAGCCTATCCAATCTTTCCTCATAGCTAAAATTCTCCAGTCCAGATAACATCCTCATAAATCTCCTCTGTACCTTCTCTAGTGCAATCACATCCTTCCTGTAATGTGGTGACCAAAACTGCACGCAGTATTCTAGCTGTGGCCTAACTAGTGTTTTATACAGTTCAAGCATAACCTCCCTGATATTATATTCTAAGCCTCGGCTAATAAAGGCAAGTATCCCGTTTGCCTTCTTAACCATCTTATCTACCTGGCCTGCTACCTTCAGGGGTCTGTGGACATGCACTCCAAGGTCCCTTTGTTCCTCTACACTTCTCAGTGTCCTACCATTTAATGTGTATTCCCTTGCCTTGTTAGCCCTCCCCAAATGCATTACCTCACACTTCTCTGGATTGAATTCCATTTGCCACTGTTCTGCCCACCTGTCCAGTCCATTGATATCTTCCTGCAGTCTACATTATCAATCATACCACCAATTTTTGTATCATCTGCAAACTTCTTAATCATATCCCTACATTCAAGTCCAAATCATTGATATATACTACAAAAAGCAAGGGACCTAGTACTGAGCCCTGTGGAACCCCACAGGAAACAGCCTTCCAGTCACAGAAACACCCATCAACCATTACCCTTTGCTTCCTGCTTCTGAGCCAATTTTGGATCCAACTTGCCACTTTGCCCTGGATCCCATGGACTTTTACTTTCATGATCAGTTTGTCATGTGGGACCTTATCAAAAGCCTTGCTAAAATCCATATAGATTACATCAAATGCACCACCCTCATCGACCCTCCTAGTTACCTCCTCAAAAAATTCAATCAAATTAGCTAGACACGACCTTCCCTTAACAAATCCATGCTAACTGTCCTTGATTAATCCGTGTCTTTCCAAATGAAGATTTATCCTGTCCCTTAGAATTTTTTCAGATAATTTTCCCACCACAAGGTTAGGTTGACTGACCCATAATTACTCGGTCTATCCCTTTCTCCCTTTTTAAACAACAATAGGGCACTCGGAAATTGAACAATGACAAGAGGAACAAAGGACACTTGAAAATTAGCTTTGTCCTGACCAGTAAACTTGACATTATTTCAAAAAGGCACGATCTTCACTTCGAGAATACTATATCGACCTGCCACTGATGTTCCCACGCAGGTCGGGGCCACCACACTGTCCATGGCAAGGAGCGACAAGTGGCAGCCATGAGCAGCGTGGCGGCATACCACTGCAAGGTATAGCGTGAGACCGTTCAGGAGGGCGACGACTCGCAAGAGGGCGACTGGATTGGACGTCACCAAAATCCAAGTCGCTGATTGGAGCGTGGGCAGGTACAGCAGGAGCAGCGAGGTCGGGGCGAAGGAGCGGCGAGAGATTGTAGAGCGACGTGATGGGGGCCCAGGAGAGGCCTGGGCCCAACCCAGGAGAGGCCTGGGCCCAGGGGTAGCACGGGCCAGCCCACACTGCGATATGTGTGCGTACTAGGTCCGTGCAGCAGAGCTGGTCTCCAGTCATCTTGGTTAGTCCTTGCCACTGGACCAAGACCTAGCTCTGTCAAGCCAGTGTGGTGGCTGGTGTGCAACGGTCATCACACGTTTAAAAAATCCACGCACAAGCATCTTCCACCCTTCAATATATAGTTCGCGACCTGGAATATCAAGTTCTTCATTGAAACACCTGTGAACTCATCCCTTTTTGGTGTGGAAGCAAGTCCTCTCAATACGAGGGACCGCCCAAGAGAGACTATAACGAACAATGCCTCGGTACTACATACCCATTAGATCACCACAATTGGCTTAACTGTTGCCTGGTGTTGCAGTTATCAACAGTCATTCCATTTAACAGCAGCTGCCATTTAAACCTGCTGCTTTCAATGTCAAACATGGTTGGGTTAACTCCTGCCTTTAAATAATGCTGGCAGGATTGCTTTAAGTGCTCACACAAAAAGATCAACCATCGTAAACTTTCCTCTTAGATTCATATGGAATTGTTATTAGGCCCAGAACCCGATGTCAACAACAAGCAACAAGCTGTCGGCACGTAAGTGTTCTCCCCCATACTAGCAGTGACCATTTTATTTTGTTTCCTCCTCTCGTTTGCTCCCCTGGAAGCACTGACTAATGGTGAGGTAAAATTCCATAGATGTCAGCAGCCATCCAGCATCACATCCAAGTAGCTATTCTTCATTTGTGAGTCTAGACAGTGAGAGTCAGCAGACTATTCAACTATCCAAGGCTGATCCAGTCCTTATCATGTGCCTACAAATGTGCACTTTCCAGCAAGGGGTCCCTGGATAGTGATGAAGAACCTTGGCTGATTTTTACTTTCCCTGCCGAAGTTTGATGCTTGGTCAGTGCTGAGTTAACTGATCTCATCAGGGACGTTGAGGCTAACTGTAGTGTCCAGTTCTTGATTTGAATTAGTGACCTTACTTTTCTGTACATCTCAATACCACACGCTGGTGGTGCATTTACCCACATGTCCATTCTTTGTAAACAGGCTCATCCTCGCTACGTCCCCATAGCATCGCGATGTGGTTGCCCCTCGCAGTTACAGGCAGGCTTCTTGATTATTATAACTTCATTAACCATTACTGACAGCTTGTTATTACACAGTATTTCATACCAGTGTGCAAATGGAATACTTTTATAAAATGAAAGTTAGCAGCCAAATTTGAATAAAAAGTTTTCATAAAATATTGAAAATCTTGTCATGTTTTACTCCAAAGCAGATGATGAAGAAATTTGCATGAGAAATATATACCTATCTGTGTTTTGCATCTGCTCAAAGCTATCCTGCAGCATTTCCTGGATTCAATGTATCCTTTGTAAACTGTATAGTAACAAATCTTTCTGGCTAATGTTCCAAAAGCAACATTGCATTGTTCTGGGCAGAACTTTTGCTTCATTTCCTGAAATTAGCACAAAGGTATGGTTCAGTGCTGTAGGTGAGCAAGACCAAAATGCTATAATCCTAAGCACTAAAGCTGTACCGTTTTGCAAGTGCCCCATAACATCCTCTAGTGTATTTTCCATGTTTATTAAACAAAGGGAACCTCACCTGTGACAGTGAGATACAGCAATTCCTTCTCAAGCTTGAACAGCCCATAACTCATGAGCTCCATGGGAAGAAGTGAGCTATGGCTGTCTTTCACACCTCATTCCCTATCATGGCTGAGATGCTCTATTATTCCTATAGTTCAGTATCTGGATGAAACTTTGAAGGTGACTTACAAAATTAATTCTGAAACATTGCCCTGCACCAATGGCCATGAAGCAATAATTCACTATATGAAAAAATAACACTTTGGATTCTTCCACATAGGGGGGCCGAACTTGGTGAAGGCCAAGTCCCACCCAAGTGCCGCCCAAAAGGCCGCTGAAACACTGGGCGGCATTTTGGGCGGGAAATTGATGAAAAATAATTTTAAAGTTGGGCCGCGGCAAATGAGCGACGTAGGTGGGAGTGGGCAGGAGCTCCCAATCTCGGCCGCAATGGTTCTTGCCGCCGAGGATGGAGTCAGGCCCACGGAGGGTTGAAGATATTCAAACAAAAATGATTGGAAAAAAAAATTACCCGGAAGGCCTTCAGGGGAACCCACTAAGGTAAGTCGCTGTGAAAAAAAAAGTATTAAAAAGTTCACTAGCCTTTTTGTTCAGTTTTTAAAACTTACCTTAGGGGTTAGACCACCCCCCTCGCAGCGGTCCTTCCTCCTGTTGGTGCCGCTCCCGCCCGCAACAATCTGGCATCTCGGCAGGCGGGAGGTCACTTGCGCCACTTGGCCGTACGCTTACATTAGCGGGCGGTTCCCATCGGTTCTCCCCTCCTGCCCGCTCCAGCCCAAGTACAAACTGGCACTGGGCGCAACCCGGAGAGGAATGGCGGCGGTAGTGAGCGGTAAGGCCATCAATTTCGCTCCATGAAATGGCAACCAAATCAACATTCAGACCTACTGTATTATTAAGTCCAAAATAGGACGCGGGAAACTTTAAAGTAACATAACTAAAACAAAATAAGCTTGTTTTAGATAAATAATTTTCTTTTGTGATATTTTTGCCCCCATCACGATGGTCACTTGAATAATGGAACACTTTTGTACATTTGGCACCCAGCACCAGCATCAAAACCTCAGGTGACCTCAGGTGAGGTACAGCATTGGCCAAAGCTCCTACTTAGCAATGCACTTCAACACCAGCCTCAGAAAAACAATTACTGCACCACAACATTGTTTTTTTTCTTTCATTTGCCACATCATTTACCCTTACGGGGAATAATTCCTCTATGCACTGCATGTAGCAAAACTATAACTCTTTATAAACAGGTTTATGAGTGCACAGAGAAAATCTTCCAATAGTATCCGGGTGAGGCAGCCAACTTGTACTATGGATTCTTGCCCACTAAAACTGGAATAACAAATTTTACATGACAAGGTCCTTTCAATAAAATAAGCAGCGAGCTTTAGGTCGTGTGGGCCATGGCTCAGTTGGTAGCACTTTCACTATGAAGTCAGAAGGGTGTAGGTTCAAGTGCCACTTCTGATACTGGAGCACAAAAATGCAGAGGGATACTCCAGTGCAGTACTGAATGAATGCTGTATTGTCTTTCGGATGAGATGATAAACCGCCTGTTCTCTGAAGTGGACGTAAAAAAAATCCTATGGCACTATTTCAAAGAAGAGCAGGGGAGTTACCCCGGTATCCTGGTCAATATTTATCTTTCAACCAACATCACCAAAACAGATTATCTGGATTATCTGGTCAAGATCATATTGCTGTTGTGGGAGCTTGCTGTGCACAAATTGGCTGCCGTGTTTCCTACATGACAACAGTGACTACGCTTCAAAAGTACTTCATTGGCTGCAAAGTACTTTGGGACGTCCTGATGCGTGAAAGGCGCTATATAAATGCAAGTCTGTTTTTCTTACTTAGAATCATAGAATGATGCAACACAGGAGGCGGCCATGCAGCTCTTTGAAAGACCTATTCAATTAGTCTCACTCCCCTGCGCTTTCCCCACAGCCCTGCAATGTTTTCCACTTCAAGTATTTATCCAATTTGTTTTTGAAAGTTATTACTGAATCTGCTTCCACCACTCTTTCAGGCAGTGCATTCCAGATCACAACAATTTGCTACGTAAACATTTTTTCCCTCATGCCGCCACTGATTCTTTTACCAATGACTTTAAATCTGTGACCTTTGGTTACCGACCCTTCCGCCACTGGAAACAGTTTATTTATGACCCAGAATGTCGTCTTCATATTGCATTACAGCAATATCATGTAACCACTACACTCAATTGGGCTCTGCAGCCTATGCATATTTTCTCTTACAGGAAACAGAACATTTTTCTCTCATAGACTTTTCCAGAGACTGTCATCACTGGCAAAAATCTCACGCTTGCCATTTCCAAACCTCATTGATAAAGCCATAAACTCTGTTATAGTTTCTATTTTTCTGATTGCATGTCGTTGCAGGCAACTAACAGTGGAAGTGAAATTCCTTCTGTCAATAACCAATTTTGTACATGGACTGATTTCTTCTGTAAAAATATCAACTGGAGGAATTTCAGCCCAGTGATTCCACAATAAAGTAAACTCAGAAAGTTCCTTCCTCTTTCAATTCTTCCAGCTGTGTTTATTAAGATTCTTGTATCATTTGGGCACTGTTTTGCTGTCTACCTTTCGGATTCTGCACCTGTTCTGTGGGGCTACCTGGTGGTACTGAGTATTGGTAGGCCTATGTGCCCGTCAATGGACTTTGGTTTGCATCCACAATGTTTCCATAGGATAAGCTCTCAATCTAATCTGTTGCCATCAAGAGGAATCACCAAATGTGGCCTTACTTCACAAAGAGGAAGTGAAATTTAGAGGGCAAATCACGCTTGGTTCATATCTCGGAGGGGAAAGTTAAAAACGGTAGTGTCAAATACCAGAACAAAGTTCACTTGCCTGTCATCTCAACACGAAACTGAGCGTAAAGGAGGGTGAAATATGAATTTTTTAAAAATCAGTCAAATTTCTTGCCTTACTCCTTGTCTCTTGAAAACATGCAGCTGCAGCCCTGCAGTAACTCACCCAAATAACCAAACTCTAATTCGTGAACTTCGATAATGAGTGCCATCAATGAGGAGCATCACAACTGGTCCAATCTTGAATCCACACATACCGACTTCCCAGCAGGATCAATGGATGGCGAGGAGCAGGAAACCTAGCTAAACGTTCTCCCTTCATTGACTGAGATGGGCTCATCCAACACAGATTACGGAGTGAAACGAAAACCTTCATGGTCTGTTTGGATCAGTGCAATAACATGCAGTGCATTTAACAACTGAGACCTGGAAGGAGATCTATGTGCAGATATTCTAATTTTATGGGTTTCATCGTGAAGTAGTGGCCAGAGAGCCAATTAAAGCATGAGTGCACTCGAGTTTTAATTCACTGGATGCCCCGTGCTCCAGCATAAAACATCCCAGAACATAAAAAGCAATCACGATTAAATAACATTTGATGGTGTAATTACCGAGTGCATAGGTATAATGTATTCCAGAGCATGCTGCTGTCAATTTCAGGTCCCCAATCATTTCAAAAGGATTAAATGAGCTGATTTTACAAAGCTCAGAGCAACCATGGAACAAATAAGTTTAAGTATGCAGAAATCCAACACTCTAACTTAATATCATGTCCCATATGCTCCCACTTCTAATGCCATTTTGTTATAATATCCATAAGCGGTAAAAAAAATTATCTGGTCATTAATAAATTACTGTTTGTAGGGGAGCTTGCTGTGCGCATTACAACCGTGACTACACTTCAAAAAGTACGTCATTGGCTGTAAAGGGCTTTGGGACATCCAGACATCTTGAAAGGCGTTTTTCTTTTTAATGTACATTGCAAGATGACTAAATGATGGGTTAAAATCCTGGAATTCCCTTCCTAACAGCACTATCGGAATACCTTCACCACAGTGACTGCAGCAGTTCAAGAAGGCAGCTCATCACTACCTTCTCAAAGGCAATTAGGGTTGGGCAATAAATGCTGGCCTTGCCAGCGACACCCACATCCCAGGAACTCATTTTTAAAAAGTAAAAGAAAAAAGATCCAAGGTGTCATTTGGGAGAGCCTTCTGACCATGTTAAGATTAAGCTACGTAACTTTAAAAATCTCCTTCTCGAATTGACTCAGTTTGCTTAAAACCCGAAGGAGAAGGCTGCTGGTGCAGTGGGTATGTAACGTTAAATAAGGGGACCGTGGCAACTACAGAGGAATCTTCCCGTTGTCGGCCACTGGGAAAGTCATCGCAAGAATCTTCCTCCACTGTCTTGTCCCTGTGGCTGAAGAGCTCCTCCCGGAGTCACAATGCGGATTCCGTCCACTACAGGATACAACGAACATGATCTTCATGGCGCGACAACTGCAAGAGAAATGCAGGAACAGCACCAACCCTTGTACATGGCCGTTTTTGACCTTGCAAAGGCCTTTGACACTGTTAACCGCGAGGGTCTATGGAACGTCCTCCGCCGTTTCGGCTGCCCCCAAAAGTTGGTCACCATCCTCCGCCTGCTCCACGACGACATGCAAGCCGTGATCCTGACCAACGGATCCACCACAGACCCAATCCACATCCGGTCAAGCAGGGCTGCATCATCGCGCCAACCTTCTTCTCGATCTTCCTCGCTTTACTGCTCCATCTCACGCTCAACAAGATCCCCGCTGAAGTGTAATTAAACTATAGAAACAGTGGGAACCTGTTCAACTTTTGTCGCCTCCAGGCTAGATCCAAGACCGTCCCCCATCCTCTGTCATCTAACTACTGAATGTGGACGATGCTTGTGTCTCGCACATTCAGAGGCTGAACTCCAAGCCATCGTCAACATCTTCACCGAGACGTATGAAAGCATGGGCTTTACACTAAATATCCGTAAGACAAAGGTCCCTCACCAATCTGACCCCGCCACACAGCACTGTCCCCTGGTCATCAAAATCCACGGCGCAGCCTTGGACAACATGGACCACTTTCCATACCTCGGGAGCCTACTATCAAGGGCAGTCATCGACGACGAGGTCCAACAACCCCTCCAGTGCGCCAGCGCAGCCTTTGGCCACCTGAGGAAGAGAGTGTTTGAAGACCAGGACATCAAATCTGTCACCAAGCTCATGGTCTACAGGGCTGTAGTGATACCCACCTTCCTATATGGCTTAGAGACCTCGACCATATACAGTAGACATCTCAAATCGCTGGAGAAATACCATCAACGCTGTCTCCGCAAGAGCCTGCAAATCCCCTGGGAGGATAAACACACAGTCGATTAGGCCATCATCCTCAGCATCAAAGCACTGACCACACTCAACCAGCTCCACTGGGCGGGCCACATCGTCTGGATGCCTGACACAAGACTCCAAGCAAGCGCTCTATTCCGAACTCCTACATTGCAAGTGAGCCCCAGGTAGGCAGAGGAAATGTTTTAAGGACACCCTCAAAGCCTCCTTGATAAAGTGCAATATCCCCACCGACACCTGGGAGTCCCTGGCCAAAGACCGCCCTAAGTGGAGGAAGAGCATCCGGGAGGGCGCTGAGCTCCTCGAGTCTCGTTGCCGAGAGCGTGCAGAAACCAAGCACAGGCAGCGGAAGGAGCATGCGGCAAATCAGACTCCCCACCCACCCTTTCCTTCAACCACTATCTGTCCCACCTGATACAGAGACTGTAATTCCCGTATTGGACTGTAAAGTCACCTGAGAACTCACTTCTAGAGTGGAAGCAAGTCTTCCTCGATTTCGAGAGACTGCCTAGGATGATGCTGGTTATGTAGCTACACAATGGAGGGATAAATCACAGGTCACGGTTCCTATAGAGAAATTGGGAACTTTGCCACAGGGAGAGAAAATGGCCAGTCAAGTTCTCTCTTGTATGTCCCAGCAACTAGTTAAAGAGTGACATACAGCCTTGGCTAGAAGCAAGTCACTTTTCATTTTTGGATGCGAGTCTATAGGTGTGAGGGAGGCCCAAAACAAGCAGAAAAAATTAAAATGGGGAAAATTGGAGTAAATGAAATGAGTCAGCAATATATAACAGACACAAAATCTAACTTTGGAAGACTTAAACTAGGTAGCCCATTCAGGTCTCTTGCTTCCTGAGTTATGAAGCTGAACATCACTGAACTTACTTTTCTAGAAACCACCCTCTCTCAACCAGCCCTATACCGTATGCAGAATAGTACAGCCTCAAAACCAGATGGTTGTAGCTTTCAGTCTCAATTCCCAGTGTTCTTCACTTGAATTCATCTGCCATGGTTTACAACAAAATAATGAAAAGCCAGTCAGCGATAAAAAAAACAAATTAAACTTCTAATCCCAACTGTGTATTAGGACTCTTCAATTTAACTAGAATGTAGCCGAATCCCACTTGTCGAGACAAAATATCCTGTTTGAACAGAATAGCTAAAGAAACATAACAAAAATAAGAAAAAAATAAACTAAAGGGGGCAAAAAATATGGTAATTGAGTTTAATGGGAACGCTGCCAGTTGGAGAGAGAGATTAATGGGTAAACAGTTCTCAGAGCTGCTAACAGTGCTCAGTGCGAAACAACCATGACCTACAACAGTGCAGAGGTAGATTTAGTCTGTGAATATCAATCTGTTCTATATGCTCCAGCAAGATCTTTACCCGAGAGGTTCCAGCAGCAAAATATTTAACATTAAGTTTATTGAATAAAACAACCAGCATGACATTGATGGACCGACGATATCATCCTTTTCACTTTACAATTACAAAACATGACAAAATAACGGAGATGAATAAGAAAGTCGTATAATGAACGCAATCAATTAACCGACTTCGGCAATTCAGGGCATTTCTGATATGTCTCTACAATCAGATCAGCCAAATATCACATCATCAGCACAGTAACTCAATCCGAACATACTACGACGAATAAATGATTCTCTCCAAAATTAGTCACTGTGCGGAAAATATGGTGGTGCAGGCTCGAAGGGCCGAATGGCCTACTCCTGCACCTATTTTCTATGTTTCGATGTCTATGTTTCTAAAACGCAGCTGCCTGTATCCTAACTCGCACCAAGTCCCGTTCACTCCTGTGCTCACTGACCTACATTGGCTCCCGGTTGAGCAACGTCCTAAATTTACAATTCTCATCCTTGTTTTCAAATCCCTCCATGGCCTCGCCCCCTCCCCATCTCTTTAGTTCATATAATTAAACTCTGCAACCTAATCTTACTTTTTTTTTTCCATTTCTCATGTTTAAAATATTTTTCCCCTCTCAATGGACCTATATTCCCTGGTGTTAAGGGCAGACAGGTGAACTATTTTCCAGCCTCTGGAATGTTATTCTTTATTGGCTACTGGGGGTTACCCAAGAAGGCTACAGGATTGCTTGCCCTTTGACTGTTGGTCTTTCCCTGTAGGGAAATGCTTGACTTCCAGCTTGCATTTCCCCTGATGCACAACATAGACTGGAAACTCAAATGTGTTGAGAATAGGAGAAACATGCTTATGTTCTACTATAGTACTGCATAATAGTACTCAAAATACGACACATCGTAACACTGATTGAATCCATCAACAATTTAGCAAACCATATACATCCAAGTATTTGACAATATTTCAAGTTATTTTAAATTTTATTTTGCCCCCTGTTCGGCCTGCGTACAAAGCATTTGGCTTTTGAAACACTGTCAACTCTTTGTGCACAATGACAATGCAATTAGGTCTGCCGTGAAGCTTCTAAGCCGCTGTGAAATAGCAAAGCTTTCGCACTGGTTTTATATGGAGAGAGATACACAGACCTTACAACATGGAAACAGGCCATTGGCCCAATCATTTCATGTAGCCGTGTATCTTCCATGCGAGAAAATAGTCCTACTCACATTTACCTTCCCTGTTCCCATAGTCCTTCATTCCCTACGCAATCTAATCTAGAATGATGACAGTTTCTGCCTGAGCCATTAACCCTGGAAGTTAATGCCACAGCCTCATAAACAAGATGTTTCTCTTGAAAGTCATCAACCAGAACCGTTAACTCTGTTTCTCTCTCCACTGATGCTGCCTGACCTGCTGAGTGTTTCCAGCATTTTCTGTTTTTATTTCAGATTTCCACCATCCGCAGTATTTTGCTTTTGTACAAAATGGTTTTCTCGTTCTCTTTTCTAAATCTCTTACATTTAATCTTGTATCTATGGTGCCTCATCCCAGACCCATCAACTACTGGTAGCAGTCTGCTCATGACTACCCTATTATCTCTAACTGTCCCATCCTTTTTTAATGTTAAATACTTCTATCTTATAAGAACATAAGAAATAGGAGCAGGAGTAGGCCATACGGCCCCTCGAGCCTGTTCCGCCATTTAATACGATCACGGCTGATCCGATCATTGACTCAGGTCCACTTCCCTGCCCGCTCCCCATAACCCCTTATCCTCTTATCAGTTAAGAAACTGTCTATCTTTGTCTTAAATTTATTCAATGATCCAGCTTCCACAGCTCTTTGAGGCAGCGAATTCCACAGATTTACAACCCTCAGAGAAGAAATTCCTCATCATCTCAGTTTTAAATGGGCGGCCCCTTATTCTAAGATTATGCCCCCTAGTTCTAGTCTCCCCTATCAGTGGAAACATGCTCTCCGCATCCACCTTGTCAAGCCCCCTCATAACCTTATACGTTTCAATAAGATCACCTCTCATTTTTCTCAATTCCAAAGAGTAGAGGCCCAACCTACTCAACCTTTCCTCATAAGTCAACCTCCTCATCTCCGGAATCAACCGAGTGAACCTTCTCTGAACTGCCTCCAACGCAAGTATATCCTTTCGTAAATATGGAAACCAAAACTAAACGCAGTATTCTAGGTGGGGCCTCACCAATATCCTGCATAACTGTAGCAAGACTTCCTTGCTTTTATACTCCATCCCCTTTGCAATAAAAGCCAAGATTTGATTGGTCTTCCTGATCACTTGCTGTACCTGCATACTAACCTTTTGTGTTTCATGCACCAAGATCCCCAGGTCCCGCTGTACTGCAGCATTTTGCAATTTTTCTCCATTTAAATAATAACTTGCTCTTTGATTTTTTTTCTGCCAAAGTGCATAACCTCACACTTTCCAACATTATACATTCATCTGACAAATTTTTAACCCACTCACTTAGCCTGTCTATATCCTTTTGCATGTTTTTTGTGTCCTCCTCACACATTGCTTTTCCTCCCTTCTTTGTATCATCAGCAAACTTGGCTACATTATACTCGGTCCCTTCATCCAAGTCGTTAATATAGATTGTAAATAGTTGGGGTCCCAGCACTGATCCCTGCGGCATCCCACTAGTTACTGATTGCCAACCCGAGAATGAACCATTTATCCCGACTCTGTTTTCTGTTAGTTTGCCAATCCTCTATCCATGCTAATATATTCATCATCATAGGCAGTCCCTCGGAATCGAGGAAGACTTGCTTCCACTCCCAAAGTGAGTTCTTTGATGGCTGAACAGTCATCCCCCAATATATGACCCCCAACTCCGTGAACGTTTATCTTGTGCAGTAACCTTTTATGTGGCACCTTGTCAAATGCCTTCTGGAAGTCCAAATACACCACATCCACTAGTTCCCCATTATCCACCCTGTTTGTTACATCCTCAAAGAATTCCAGCAAATTTGTCAAACATGACTTCCCCTTCATAAATCCACGCTGACTCTGCCTGACTGAATTAAGCTTTTCCAAATGTCCTGCTATTGCTTCCTTAATAATGGACTCCAGCATTTTCCTAACGACAGACGTTAGGCTAACTGGTCTATAGTTTCCTGCTTTTTGTCTGCCACCTTTTTTAAACAGAGGTGTTACATTTGCAGTTTCCTAATCTGCTGGGACCTCCCCAGAATCCAGGGAACTTTGGTAAATTACAACCTATTGCCCCGTAATCTATGTTGTTTTGTTAATAAATGTCCCAATTTTTCAAGTTTCCTTCGTTCAAAACTTTGTCTGGAAAGGGCCTTTTCTTCATCTCACTTTGACAGTGGGTTGATTAAACTTTAAACCATTGGTTCTTAAGCCTATAAATTCAAGGCACCAAGTTTGAAAAATATAAACTAGATGAGATAAAGCAGCACTTAGTAATTAGGTGACACCAAGTGTTTAAAAGCCTTAAAAATAGTAAGAGGGGAAAGACTGAGGGACATTAGGAGTTCCACAGTTTTGAGGTTCTGGGAAAAGAGGAGGAAGAAGAGCATTGACCTGAAAAGCAGGAAAGATTATGATGATCATCATCATAGGCAGTCCCTCAAAATCGAGGAAGACTTACTTCCACTCTAAAAATGAATTCTCAGGTGACTGAACAGTCTAATACGAGAATTACAGTCTCTGTCACAGGACAGACAGTGGTTGAAGGAAGGGGTGGGTGGGGAGTCTGGTTTGCCACACGCTCCTTCCGCTGTCTGCGCTTGATTTCTGCATGCACTCGTCGACAAGACTCAAGATGATCAGCGCCCTCCCGGATGCTCTTCCTCCACTGGTGGTCTTGGGTCAGGAATTCCCAGGTGCCCGTGGGGATGCTGCACTTCATCAAAGAGGCTTTGAGGATATCCTCAAAATGTTTCCTCTGTCCACCTGGGGCACGCTTGCCGTATAGGAGTTCCAAGTAGAGTGCTTGCTTTCAGAGTCTCGTGGCGGGCATGCGGACGACGTGGCCCGCCCAACGGAGCTGGTCAAGTGTGGTCAGTGCTTCGATGCTGGGAATCTTGGCCTGAGCGAGAACATTGACATTGGTGTGTCTATCCTCCCAGGGGATTTGCAGGATCTTGTGGAGGCAGCGCTGATGGTACTTCTCCAGCGCTTTGAGGTGTCTACTGTATATGGGCCCGTCTCTGAGCTATATAGGAGGGTGG
Source organism: Pristiophorus japonicus (assembly GCF_044704955.1). NCBI lineage: Eukaryota > Metazoa > Chordata > Chondrichthyes > Pristiophoridae > Pristiophorus > Pristiophorus japonicus. The sequence goes on from NC_091997.1 coordinate 2,953,308, forward strand.
GTATCACTACTGCCCTGTAGACCACAAGCTTGGTGCCAGATTTGAGATGTTGGTCTTCAAACACTCTCTTCCTCAGGTGACCGAAGGTTTCACTGGCACAATGGAGGCGATGTTGGATCTCATCATCGATGTCTGCCCTTGCTGTTAGTAGGCTCCCGAGGTATGGAAAATGGTCCACGTTGTCCAGGGCCGCGCCGTGGATTTTGATGATTCGGGGGGGGGGGCGGTGCTGCATAGCAGGGTCAGGTTGGTGGAGAATCTTTGTCTTACAGATGTTTAGTGTAAGGCCCATGCTTTCTTATGCCTCGGTGAAGATGTTGACAATGACTTGGAGTTCGGCCTCTGAATGTGCGCAGACGCAAGCATTGTTCGATGACAGAGGATGGGATGACCCTGGAGGCGACGAAGATTGAACAAGTTCTATAGTTTAGTTCCACTCCAGCGGGGAGCTTGTTAAGAGTGAGATGGAGCATTGCAGTAAGGAAGATCGAGAAGAGCGTTGGCGTGATGATGCAGCCCTGCTTGACCCTGGTCCGGACGTGGATTGGAACTGTGGTGGATCCACTGGTCAGGATCATGGCTTGCATGTCGTCGTGGATACTATATGTACTGATACTCCAGTTAAATAAGCTAGACTCCTCCTGAACAAGCAGCTGTCACCATGCCACAAGGGTGTGATTTGGTCAGTTAATCTGCAACAATCTGGAGCACAAAATGTCACTCAAGTGGACTGAAACTCAATGTAGTTTTGAATGAGGGATGCAACAGAGTTGATTTACTCTAGTTTGTTGACATGGGACTGCAAAGCTTTGCAATTACTGGCTTGATTTTCAACCAAAATTGGTATGCAAAATAAGATTGTGGTTAAAGCTACTTCTTCTGAGCTTTAGACCACATCTTTTTTGCACTTCCTCTTTCTGCAACCACTTACTGGTGTCCATCCAAGTTTGCTGTTTGGAATCTTTTCATCATCATTTTCTTTAGTTAAAAGGAACCCTGGCCCTAATTCACAGCACAGGTGAGTGGAAACGCCATGCACTGCAGCGTTCCAATAGGCATATTTGTGGTAAATTGTAAGTTTTCACTGCCAGGTGTGTGGCTTTGTGCACTGGGATCGCACATCAGAATAGGGGAGCGGAGGTTTGCAAGACAATTATGGACAAGGAAAGCCATTCAGCCCATCTTAGTTCATCCATTCGACGGTTACCCAATTGGTTCTTAAAAGATTCCAGGATTTTTGCCTCTATTACTCAATCCGATGTCCATCCCATGTATTGATCATTCCTTATTGGAAAAACTTCCTGATTGCCTTTTACTAGTTTGAACCCATGTCCAGTCTCTTACCTTGGCACGTCTGTTTGGCAGTCCAATTGATTTCCTTTCTATTAATTTTAATGGACAGAACATCCGACAGGTTATGAAACTGGAGTGCTTAACCCCGCAGCTCACATTCTGATTCGCGCTGAAGGTGGGTGAGGATCTGAACTGAGTGCGCAAACTTGTAAAACTCCTCCAACAGCATATCATTTATTGACATCATCATGCCACAAGGAAATATCACACTGAAACCACTGTTTGGTTTGTCTCAGTGTTGTCTTTTTAGTCTCGAGTTAGGTTTCTGCGGAACTGGGCAAAGTTATCCTGGGCTGCAACCAGCTGTGCAGGGGGATTAACCTATTTTTCCTCAGTAAACACATCTGTCACTGTTAATGTGATTCTATCTTCACTTGGCAGTGTGCTTGAATGGATTTCTCTTTCCTTTTGAGGATGCACCTTGCATAATCCATCTTTCTCCCTAGTTTGGGTCATCTGTGTTGTAATAGTGTATCCTACAGCTGGGCAACCCCAGAGACCAGAATGCAATAGTTTTTGATGGTGGAGATGTTTTATAGACTATTGCGATTATTACAAACATTTGAATCACATTTGCCTAAAGGGTGTTAACACACATCACATGGATTATACAAGATATTTTCAGTCAGATAAATTTGTGGTACAATAGTGTGATCTAAAAAATGCATTGAGAAATACGTCTTTTGCTTGATGGAAATAAAATGCTAACTGTGCCAAGAATGCTCTGCCAACACTTGCTCACACAGAGCCTTCAGCCATATCAGAAATAAAACAATCATGGCAGGGTGCAGATTCAGAGAACTGCAAGATTCTCTGACGACTCCTGGCCCAAACAGAAACAATGTCAAATTTAGCATTGAGAAAACGAGCTGTTTGATGGTAATATATATGCTATGGCTTATTAAGTATCTATAAGAACTCATGAATTCATCACTCATGAATCGTGAGCCTAGATTCCATGTGTATCAATGCTGTTCCCCAATGTTGAGTTATTTAAAACCCTCAGTGGGAACTAAAAAGAAAGTCTTGCAGTTATATAGCACTTCTCAAGTCCTTCAGGACATCCAAAAGTGCATTACAGCCAATTAAGTATTTTTTAAAGTGTAGTCACTGTTATAATGTAGGACCATTACGATGTCATACTGCGCCCATATGATGTAATATGTTATATTGTACCCAGCTTTGAGTTTAAGAGCACTTTAATTTTAAGGGCTTTTCAAAATAAAGCTTTATTTTATTTTTAATGCCAACAAATGTAACAGAATCCAGTCCCTCCCTATGTCAGCAGATATGCAAGGGCCACCACTACTCCTGACAGAGTACTTAAAAAAGGTATCTGTATTATCAAGACCTGACAATCACAAAGGCCTCACTTTAGACTGGCACGAGGCAAATTTGTTATTCCCTGCTGTGGTAATGTGAAACCACTGTAATTGTTCATAATTGTGATAGATGAACAGAAATGTTGTTAAAATGCAATGCTCTTTAATGTGTATATTAGAATGATACATGTGGTTTTAATTTTGAAAGTAATCAGCTCTTGAACATTTCACATGTTTTGATGACATAGGCTATCCTGTCAATCACTGTGATGTGCATTGAGTTATACCTTGCACTGCACAAAGGTCACAGAATAGGTTTCCAATGGCAAAAAGAAACAGATGCGCCCAAGTTTAGAAATAGTACAAGGCAGCCACTGAAGGAACAAGTAGAACTAGCACCAACAATAGCTGCTTTTATATTGTGTTAAATCACTATTCCCATCTTGGCTCTTATTTGCACTGCTGGTTCCTGAAATGCAGGGCTCATGCAGCCAGAGGCAACCCCAATGTATATATCAGTTTCTTAACCGATAAGGGAATAAGGGGTTATGGGGAGTGGACTCGAGTCCTTAATCGGATCAGCCATGATCGTATTAAATGGCGGCGCAGGCGCGAGGGGCCGTATGGTCTACTCCTGCTCCTATTTCTTATGTTCATATACTTGCTGGATTCACTAAGGCAGGTTTCTAGGAAGAGCCATTTTTACCAGGTCTTACTGGATCCCAAACTTCACGAATCTAACAGGTTTGCATTAGGTTGTCGCTGCTTGTGTGAGACAAACACTTTGGTAACTAGCAGCACAAACATTTCACTAATAGAGAAATAAAATCAATGAATGATTGCTCTGTATCGCATTTTAAGTACTTGTCAATAGTGCTTTTACAGACTGAGACCAGCCAGATGGCCTACAATAGTCTTTTACCATCCAGTACATTTTTTTTCCTATTTCTAAGAAGTGCAGGGGAATTATCCAACATGTCCTGGCCAATATTTATCCCTCAATCATCATAACAAAACAGATTATCTGGCCATTAACACATTGCTGTTTGTGGGAGTTTGCTGTGTGCAAATTGGCTGCCGCATTTCTCACATTACAACAGTGACTACACTCCAAAAGTATTTCATTGGCTGTAAAGCGCTTTGAGACATCCGGTGGTCATGAAAGGTGCTATACAAATGCAAGTCTTTCTTTTCTATGCACAATCAAGTATGTACTGTAATAAGATTAATTGGACGAGGTCACAAGATAAATACAGATGAGAAAGGCCACTTTACAATTTTCGCTCACCCATCCAGATGGCAGTATTGTAGAGCCAGATATCAGTTAGGCTACAATGCTGCTGGTTACTGGAAACTGGGCTTGTTTACACTATAGAGTGCAGCTGATGGAAGAACACCTGCATATTCTGCAGTTGGCTGCATCCTGTAGCGTAAAGACTTTAAAAATTATTCCAGGTTTTTTTTCCCCGACCACTGCCCTACTCAGAAGGCGTTCTCTGTGTTGACTGCTCTTTCTGTGAAGAACTTCTCGTTACCAGTCTTAAATTGCCCATACACTGAATTGAACCTAGTTCTAATGAAATGCATTCATGCATTGGTTGGAAAAATGGTGAAACAACACAAGAAACATAGTACAAAGGCAAAATACTGCGGATGCTGGAAATCTGAAATAAAAACAGAAAATGTTGGAAATACTCAGCATGTCAGGTAGCATCTGTGGAGAGGGAAACATAGGGATCAAGTTTCGGCCTGAGTTGCTCCTATTTTTTTGGAGCAACTGGTTTAGAATGGAGTATCTTAGAAATTGCAATTCTCGGCATTTAGTTTGCTCCAGTTCTAATGAGTTAGAACAGTTTCATTTTAGAACAGATTTTTTTTCCCTAAGAGGGGGCGTGTCTGGCCACTTATGCCTGTTTTGCAAGTTTAGGCAGCAAAAACTTATTCCAAACTTAGAATGGAGTAAGTGTAGATTTTTGTACGCTCAGAAAAACCTTGCCTACACTTATAAATCAGGCGTAGGAGAGATGGGGAGGGGGGAGAGAAAGGGAAGTTTACAAACATGAAAACACATCACTTTTACAAATAAAGAGCCATCATCAATAATAAATAAATAAATAAATCAAGCAATAAATCAATCAAAAAAAATTAAACATTAAAAATATATTTTTTTTAAATTAACAAAAAAAAAATTACTTTTCTACTCACCAACTGCAGCACCGGGAGCCCTCCAACAGTGTGCTAGGATGCCCCCCCCCTCCCAGTGTGTCTCTCTCTGTCTCGGTCTCTCTCTCTCTCTCAGTCTGTCGGAGTCTATGTGTTTCTGACAGCGAGGGGAGGGGGGAGGGCAGAGGAGAGGGAGGGAGAGAGAGGGGGGAGAGAGAGAGAGGGGGGAGAGAGAGGGGGAGGGAGGGAGGGGGGAGAGGGAGGGGGGAAAGGGAGGGGGGAAAGGGAGGGGGGAAAGGGAGGGGGGAAAGGGAGGGGGAGAGGGAGGGGGAGAGGGAGGGGAGGGGGGAAAAGGGATGGGGGGGAAAGGGATGGGAGGGAGAGAGAGAGGGGGGAGGGAGAGGGAGAGGGAGGAGGTGGGGGGTGACTGAACGGGCCCAGCCGATGAGAAGAAGCTGGGCCAAAGACTTTGACGGGGCCCGCCCCCAGCAAGATGACGTAAAGAGGGAGCAGACCGGACCTGAAAGGGGAGGGGGGGGGGGGATGGAGCGGGAGCTGGGGGGGGGGAGGGGAGTGGCAGGCAGTGGAACGGGAGCTGGGGGGAGAGCGAGAACGGGAGCTGGGGGGGGGGGAGGAGCGGGAGCTGGGGGGGGGGGAGGGGAGTGGCAGGCAGTGGAACGGGAGCTGGGGAGCTGGGGAGCAGCAGGCAGCGGAGCAGGTGGGGGGGGGGGGGAGAGAGAGCAGGAGCGGGAGCTGGGGGAGAGAGCCAGAGCTGAATGGGTGGGGGGGGGGGAGAGAGGGCCGGAGCAGGAGCTCGAGGAGGGAGGTGCAGTCCAATTTTCACCACCCCAGTGAGCCCATTCAGCCAGGGCTAAGGGCGGCGTGCTTCGGGCCCCTCCCACACAGTTTCGGTGCCTGGAGCTACTGCACATGCGCGCACACTGTAGCACGCATGTGCAGAGGTCCCGGCACTGTTTTCAGCGCCGGGACCTGGCTCCGCCCCCGACTGCTTGTGCTGCGCTGCGCCGAGGGCTTGGATCACCCTGAGGGAGTGGTTTTGAGCGCGGAAATCAGGCGTGGCTCGCGAGGCTGCGCTGTTCTAGGCGCGGCCCGAGACTTGACCTCAGAGTTACTTCAGGTCGATGACCCTTCGTCAGAACTGGAACAAGTTAGAGAGGTAACAGATTTTTAAGCAAGTGTAGGGGCAGGGAAAGCAGGGAGGGGAGGAAAGAACAAAAGGGAAGGTCCGTGACAGGGTGGAAGGTAGGGGAGATTAAAAGACAAAAGGGATGGTGGTCGAAGGCAAAAGGAGATGGTAATGGGACAAGTTAAGAAACAAAAGATGAGTCAAAATGAGGTGTAAATGGGAATGGCAGATTCTTTATCAGCTGCCATGTGAAAACAAAATAGGGGCAGAGGTTATGGCCTGAAATTGTTGAACTCGATGTTGAGTCTGGAAGGCTGTAAAGTGCCTAATCGAAAGATGAGATGCAATTCCTTGAGTTTACGTCGAGCTTCGTTGGAACAGTGCAAGAGGCCGAGGATGAAGAGATCAGAGTGGGAGCAGACAGTTAAAGTGGCAGGAGACTGGAAACGCGGGGTCACGCTTACGGACTGAACTGAGGTGTTCCACAAAGTGGACACCCAATCTGCTTTTGGTCTCCCCAATGTAGAGAACGCATCGTGAGCAGCGAATGCAGTATATTAAATTGCAATTACAACAAGTAAATCGCTGTTTCACCTGGAAGGAATGTTTGGGGCCCTGGACAGTGGGAAAGGAGAAGGTAAAAGGGCTGGTGTTGCATTTCCTGTGCTGCCATGGGAAGGGGAAGGGGTGATTGAGAAACATAGGCCCCAAGTTTCGACATGATTTGCTCCTGATTTTTAGGAATTCTCGGCATTTAGTTTGCTCCAGTTCTAGTCAGTTAGAACAGTTTCACTTTGGAACAGAATTTCTTTTTCAAAAGGGGGCGTGTCCGGCCACTTACGCCTGTTTTCAAAGTTTAGGCAGTGAAAATTTACTCCAAACTAACTTAGAATGGAGTAAGTGAAGATTTTTGTACGCTCGAAAAAACCTTGTCTACACTTTAGAAAATCAGGCGTAGGTTACAAATCAGGCGTAGGGAATGGGGGGGGGGTTTAAAGGGAAGTTTACAAGCATTAAACATTTCAGTTTTACAAATAAAGAGCCATCATCAATAATAAATGACAAATACATCAATAAATCAATCAAAAAAAATTAATACGAAATAATTTTTTTAAAAATCAATAAATAAAACATTTTCTACTTACCGACTGCAGCACCGGGAGCCCTCCAACAGCGTGCTGGGATGCCCCCCCCCCCCCCCCAGTGTGTCTCTGTCAGTGTCTCTATCTCTCTCTGTCTGTGTGTGTCTCTCATTCTCTGTCCGTCAGTGTCTGTGTTTCTGACAGCGAGGGGAGGGGGAGGAGGGGTGTGGAGGGAGAGAGGGGGGGAGCAGAGGGAGTGGAGGGGGGGAGCAGAGGGAGGGAAGGGGGGGAAGCAGAGGGAGGGAAGGGGGGGAAGCAGAGGGAGGGAAGGGGGAGGGATGGGGGAGAAGGGGGAGGGATGGGGGAGAAGGGAGAGGGATGGGGGAGAAGGGAGAGGGATGGGGGAGAAGGGGGAGGGATGGGGAGAAGGGAGAGGGATGGGGAGAAGGGGGAGGGATGGGGGAGAATGGGGAGGGGGAGGGATGGGGAGGAGGGGGGAGGGGGGGAAAGGGGGAGGGGGAGGGGGAGAAGGGGGAGAAAGGGGAGGGAGGAAGAAGGGGGAGGGAGGAAGAAGGGGGGGATGGGGGGAAAGGAGATTGGGGGGGGGGAAGGAGATTGGGGGGTGGGGGAAGGAGAAGGGGGAGGGAGGCTGAACGGGCCAGGCCCGAGACTTCGGGCAGGGCCCGTCCCCAGCACCAGATTTACAGGTAGGTGGCGTTGGGTCGGGCCGGGTTGGTGGTGGGAGGGAGGTCGGTTCGGTTCGGGTCGGGGGGAGGGAGGGAGAGGGAGGTCAGGTCGGGGGGAGGGAGGTCAGGTCGGATCCAGTCTGGGGGTGGGGGGGGGCGCGGGAGTCGGGTCGGTGTCGGTGTCGGGTCCGGAGGCGGGAAGCGGGAGTCGGGTCGGGAGGAAGCAGGAGCTGGCCGTGGGAGGAGCCTTAGTCACGCAGCCCCAGTGAGGCCATTGGGCCAGGGGCTGCGTGCTTCGGGCCCTTCCCACACAGTTTCGGGCGCCTGGAGCTACTGCACATGCGTGCCCACTGTAGCGCGCCTGTGCAGAGGTCCCGGCACTGTTTTCAGCGCAGGGACCTGGCTCCGCCCCCTACAGCTCCTGCTGCGCTGCGCCGAGGGCCAGAGGACCTGCAGGGAGGTGGAGAATACGGAGGGGTTCTTTAGGCGCAATTTGTGGCGCGAAAAACAGGCGTCCAGGTCGGGACTGCGCCGTTCTAGGCGTGGCTCGAAACTTGGGCCCATAGTGCCCAGCTGTAAGAGTTTTATTCCCATGAACAGTTCATTTTAAAAACCTGCAGTAAGACAGTTCTAACTATGCACTGCCGTGAAACATTGTTAGTACCCTCTGGAGAGCTATGGGCTCTTAACAGTTTGCAATATCATCACTCCAACTAGATTTCTGCCTCAGAGATCAGCTCTACAGACAATGTCAATATCCTCTGAAAAGTGGTACTGAGCCAAAGGTTCTTTAAAAAAATGATAGTGAGATAGCTCAAACCATACTACGGCTTCGAAACTGAGCCTGAAGCTTTAGCCATATCACCTGGCAGGAAACTGAATGGATCGGGTTGAAAGCTGGGTTTACACCCAACGCGATGAAGTCAATGAAGAGCAAATTTGGCTAAGGTGTTACACTGGCGTTCAATGCGATCTGGTCAGTTTCCCGGTTGGCGGGTTTGGCTAAAATTACTCCCATTGTGTCAAGGTCCTACGTAAAGTGACAGGAAGTCATGAGCTCTTTAAAAAGCTGCTCAAATTATATCAATGCCCTCACATTTAATATTAATTCCAACATTAATACATTTCTATAGTATACAATACAAGCATAACTAATCCACACAGATCCGAGATGTCCCAGTTTTGATCCCCACTGTCTGTTGGGTGGCAGTAGAGGCCCTAGAATTTGCCTCAACTTCCCTGGGTTAGGGAATGGAAAATTGGCCAGGATGTTCACTTTCCCCCGCACTGTCCAGTGACCCATGCTGGAAAGTGCGTGCGAGTGTGACAGTGGGAGAGGACAGCGTCAGGTTCACCGGTGATGCTCCCGCTGTTGTTGACACATCAAGACACATGCAGGGATGACCATTTGGGGAGAGTACTGGAGAATGCTTTCACACCCTTGGAAATAAACCTCAAGGGAATCTACACCTTCAGAAGAGGAAAAAAAAATGATATGAAAGAAAAAGAAGGAAAAGAAATATAGTAGGAATTGTGGTGCCGATCGGGTCTGCCTGCCTTCTGGGAAGTTTTGTTGGAAAAAAATAGTATTTTCTGAACAATCATTTTGTGGATAGTTTCCAGATGGTTGGACCCTTTAGACAAATACTTTAGAATAACTGGAGTATTCCTTAAACTCAATTTCTGGTTTCTACTGCTCATCAGAAACATCTCGGGCTTCATTTCCACACTGTGTGATGTCATTAGACCACTCTATTAAATTACTGTGCATAATTCACTACTAGCAATTAAACGTAACTTCACTTTATAACATATGTCACTTAAACAAGCAGAGATTAACGCGGCCAGAAATATAATTGCGTGTCTTATCTCCAAAGTGTGAATTCTCCAAAATAGAAAGTGATTTTCTGGTCTTTGTGCCTTCGCACCATTCAACGAGGTCCACTAAACAACGAAGAGCTCTGGCTAGATTGTTGCTAACAGAAGAGTAAATTTAGTCACCTCTTCTTTTTGGGACATCCTGAGGTCATTAAAGGCACTACTGCATATAAATTTATTTCGTTCTCAATTCTTTGCTGCTGCACGGTCAATATCCAGAACCTTGTTCAAATGCGAGTGGCAGCAGACTAGTTAACCACAGGGACATCTCAGCCAAGCCTGACCCTGTGCACTTTCAGGCAGGGGTGATTGGATAGGTCACTGGAGCAGGATTGATTTATCTTTCCCTAATCCAGGGGCACTGAGCATAATTCCAGTGTCGCTGCCACTGTCCTTGCGGTGAGAGAGGCTAATTCAGCACGGACGGGATATATATAGTAACCAATGAGTAACTTCATAACATTTCGCTAGCATTGCATGCATCTGACTCATATTCATCTGAATTCATCAGCACTAAAAATAATACACAATAGGATTCAGTTTCGTCGAGACAGTGCATGAAATTTTTTTGCTGCGTACAACCAACAGTTTTACTACCTGATTTATAGAGATGATGGAAAGTGTGGTTTGCTCTGTAAAATGGTGGAAACATTCAGTACACGAGGTGTAGGCACCTCCCTGGTACACTAACCACAGAAACCCCATTTTAGCTGTACATCTATGACAAATGGAATTCGGCTAATTGCCCGTGCTGAAGAAAATGTTTAGAAAATGTTTTTCCACATGAATTGGGAAGAAACAGGATGGTGTTGCTCAAGAAAGCAGGTGGACTGGAGCAAAATTGTAACATATCAAGTCATGCCGGTCCAGCCAGTATCAAGTTCAAACAAAAAGCTGTCAGTGTAATCAGACCTGCTGCCATGTAATTCCTCCTGTCACCTTCATTGCTTGGTGATTTCCCTAATTTATTTGTAAACCAGTACCAAAAAAAAGAAGCCCTCCGCCAGATATGGAATCCTTTCAAACTCCATTACAGGAATATTTGCACTAAATCTAAAAAGGTTTTTGTTTATTTAGTAAACAGTGAGTAACTGCAGTTTTCCATATGAAATCCAACTTCAATTGTATTCAGTGCTGAAAATTACAAAAAAACGCACAATTGTAGGTCATGAAACATTGTCTAATAAAACACTTGCCTTTATTAGCCGCGGCATTGAACACAAGAGCAGGGCGGTTATGTTTGAACTGTATATAACACTAGTTAGGCCACAGCGAGAGTACTGCGTGCAGTTCTGATCACCACATTACAGGAAGGATGTGATTGCACGAGAGAGGATGCAGAGGAGATTTATGAGGATGTTGCCTGGACTGGAGAATTTTAGCTATGAGGAAAGATTGGATTGGTTGGGGTTATTTTCTTTGGAACAGAGGAGGTTGAGGGGATACCTAATTGAGATGTATAAAATTATGAGGGGCCCAGATAGAGTGGATAGGAAGGACCTATTCTCCTTAGCAGTGGGGTCAATAACCAGGTGGCATAGATTTAAAGTATGTGGTAGGAGGTTTAAAGGGGATTTGAGGAGAAATGTTTTCACCCGGAGGGTGGTGGGGGTTTGGAACTCACTGCCTGAAAGAGTGGTAGAGGCTGAAACCCTCATAGCATTTAAAAAGTACTTAGATATGCACCTGAAGTGGTGTAACCTACAAGGCTTCAGACCAAGAACTGGAAAGTGGGATTAGGCTGGATAGTTTTTTGCCGGCTGGCACGGACACGATGGGCCGAAATGGCTTTCTTCCGTACTGCACATTTTTATGATTCTATGAAAATGGTCATTCTTTTCCCTCTGATTTTCTCCTCCTACTCTTCTGAAGATAGGGATTTGTGCGAGAGTACAATTCCAAGGGCATGCTTCTGGAACTTCGACCAAGTATCAATTCCTTATATGTGAGCCTGAACAGCATCAACGTATGTCTGCATTCAACCAGATGAAGTGGTGGGATACACAAATCAACTTGATTCCCATTCCCGGCCGACATTCCTCATTTGGTGGCACAGCTTTCGGCCATCTTGGTCCTCGTCATCTGGAACTCCCGCCCTACCTTTAAAAATGTCAAACATATCTTATTGAATGTGTCTTAGAAATTCTCTGCTGCTTAGTCTGTCTTTCCTGTTGGGAAGCATTGTGGGACATTTATTACATTAAAGGTGCTATACAAATACAACTTCTTGTAATTGATGATGTTTGAATACACTTTCCAATAAGAGTCACTGGACAGCAATCAAGAGTGGAAGAGCTGGTTGATTTCTTTCCCCTGTCCAGACCAGAGGTGCTCAAAGGCTAATTGCAGCATCCAGACGATGTCAGCTAATTCAGCACAGACTGGAGATCAAACCTAGGACCTTGTGATCTATATGGCTCAATATAACACCAGGGAGTGCATTTAACCATTAAATCAGTGGGGAAGCTGATAAAACGCAGATTCAAAAACTGGAGATTGAAAAATACTCAATTTCATTCATGCTGTGTTGTACACATGGAAACTGTTAGAATGTTAGTTGGTTGAATTGCCACCTTTCCACCCATTGAGAAGGTGACCACTATATAGAATTCGGTAAGTTCCAGTGCTAACTTGTCACGTATACGCTGTAAAATGGCAGGACGATCAATCGCACAAGCAATCACCCAGTGCACATCGGCTGTTATTCAGGAGTCTTTAGTATACTTTGTTCTTTGATGACTATGAAAGCGAACATAAACTTTTGGTTTTGCGCTTCAGTGTTGGTTTTAAAAAAGGATGAAGCAGAGAACTAAACTCATGTTGGCACGTGAAAACAAATATGTTAGACATGCACCAAAGCACTCATTAGCACTGTTAATCGAGTGCTTTCGGTGTTTAAGGTGGATTCTCTTGATGGAATGCTACAATTTAAGAAACCTAACACAGCAGTAAGTCTGAAATAGCAAAAGAAGGGTACTGAGGCAGAGTCAAATTGTATGTTAATTATAAATGTTAATGTTTTTCATCATCAATCAAGCCCTCTTCTTATAACACAGTAACTGTAGTGGGTTTATATTCTCACTGTAAGGAGATAGCATAATATGTAGTAAAAAATAACACATGTGCTCCAATAATAGAATAGTATGCATTTGCCACTTCCCAAGGATGAGTTCCTAATCTTGGGCATAGCATCAGGGCTAGGTATTTCTCCAAGGGAGGAAGATAAGGTAAAAAAAAATACAGTGGGTGAGTCACACTAGATTGCTCTTACCCATCTCCTAGCACTGGGCTGATAGAAGCATCAATCGAGGTTTGGCAACTATTCCGTTGGCCACTCTCAGCCAGAAGATGGGGCAATCATAGGGAACCAAAAAGGGAGAAAACGTTAGTAAAACTAGGGTCAAGACAAACAACTGCAGAAAACAAATCAACACCACTAAAACAGACTGTCTGGTCACTATCACATTGCTGTTTGTGGGAGCTTTCTTTACACAAATTGGCTGCTGCGTTTCCTACATTACAACAGTGACTACATTTCAAAAGTGTTTCATTGTCTGTAAAGTGCTTTGGGATGCCCTGAGGTTGTGAAAGGTGCTGTATAAATGCAAGTCTTTCTTATAAGTCTTTCTTTTGCTCACAGAAATGACAACAGTGCTCACATTAGATGTATTTCCACTCAGTATAGTACAGCAGAGTGCAGTGCATTACAGAGCGCCTCCATCAGCTAAAATGTACATTCGATAGGAACCTCTGTGGGTTAACACAATAATCAGAATCACCTATCTGTAACTGAAAGGTGATCAGCACTATGGTTACATTTTACATAACGTTATCTTTTGTATACAAGACACTGTAAAAACAGGATACAGCCAAAGGCAACTGCAACAAGGTCAAATGTCTCACAAATGTACCTTGGTGGCTGCTGAGAGCACAGTTCGAATGGAAAAACTTTTCTGTGCCACAAGTGAACAAGCAAGAGATTTTCTGTAGCCTAATGTACAGTACACAATAATGCTCACTCACCAAGCAATGGTCAATTCTGTGCAGGAATCACAGACGATAATCATCATATAAGGCAGTTAGTCTTGTGAAAATGTTACCAACATCGCCCTTCAATGTATTAGTTTGACATGACCAATTTTACTATGGATATAACCCTGGAGTAAATCATACAGTATCTTGTTCATATCAAACTCATGTGTACTTCAAAGCCAGAAACTCATTGCTATAGCCACTGTTTTATATCTAAATTACTTGGGCATTGAAGCATTGTTTTATACCCAAATGTAAAACTCTCAAGTCCAGAATGAACACAGAATCTTACTTCTATCTAAACCATTTGTTTTCAGCTTAGAAGGAATGTCAGAGAGATGATGTGGTCCTATTGTCTTGTATACCCATACAAGCACGCTGTTTAGGTCAAGTTCTGTAAATTTAGCAGAACTCAGTCCTTATCTCAGCAATATCCAGACTGAGATGCACTGGTGTCGCTCCAGAAACTAGTGTAAATGCAGTACCGAAGTTTTTTTTTTAATTGGCAGTCTATACAGTCCCCTCCCCTAAGTAACTGCTATAACATGAAAATAAATTCCAATCCCAAATTGATCCCAGAGAATAAGCCATAGGCAGTGCTTCTCACTTCATCTTTTTAACTTTGACCGACATTTTATTTGAAAAGTAAAACAAAATAAAGTACCTGGATCACCTGGAGATGTATTTTTAATTCTGTGTTTTGATATTTGACTTGGATAATAGCAGCACTCCTGCACATCTCCCAAGTAGCCATTTTCATGCTTCAAACCTGGACAATGAGCCAATGAAAGCTATTTCAGCCAAGTTCAATCCTGTTCTCACTGGATACCTACCTCCACCCATCGTCCAGCAGGCATCATTGAATATCAATCATGAATGAGAACCTTAATTTATTTTTCTACTCGCTAACCCAGGCGAAGTCAATTGTAGCAAACCAATTGCTGCAAGTCAGCCAAGATCAGCAGCCTCAATGTAGACCACAAATCAAACCTAGAATCTTCCTAGTCTGTGTCACTCAGTGCCATATCAAGCAATGTAATTTGTTACTAACAAAGCAGTAGCATAAGCACATAATGCATCCCAGGGTATTAAAAGATATGGCGGAAGTTATAGCAGATGCATTCTTTATAATCTACCAAAATTCTCTAGACTCTGGGGAGGTGCCATCGGATTGGAAAGCAGCTAATGTAACGCCTCTGTTTAAAAAAGGGGACAGACAGAAGGCAGGTAACTATAGGCCGGTTAGTTTAACATCTGTAGTGGGGAAAATGCTTGAAGCTATCATTAAGGAAGAAATAGCGGGACATCTACATAGGAATAGTGCAATCAAGCAGACGCAACATGGATTCATGAAGGGGGAATCAAGTGTAACTAATTTACTGAAATTCTTTGAAGATATAACGAGCGTGGTGGATAGAGGTGTACCGATGGATGTGGTGTATTTAGATTTCCAAAAGGCATTCAATAAGGTGCCACACAAAAGGTTACTGCAGAAGATAGAGGTACGCGGAGTCAGAGGAAATGTATTAGCATGGATAGAGAATTGGCTGGCTAACAGAAAGCAGAGAGTCGGGATAAATGGGTCCTTTTCAGGTTGGAAATCGGTGGTTAGTGGTGTGCCACAGGGATCGGTGCTGGGACCACAACTGTTTACAATATACGTAGATGACCTGGAAGAGGGGACAGAGTGTAGTGTAACAAAATTTGCAGATGACACAAAGATTAGTGGGAAAGCGGGTTGTGTAGAGGACACAGAGAGGCTGCAAAGAGATTTAGATAGGTTAAGCGAATGGGCTAAGGGTTGGCAGATGGAATACAATGTCGGAAAATGTGAGGTCATCCACCTTGGGGGAAAAAAAACAGTAAAAGGGAATATTATTTGAATGGGGAGAAATTACAACATGCTGCGGTGCAGAGGGACCTGGGGGTCCTTGTGCATGAATCCCAAAAAGTTAGTTTGCAGGTGCAGCAGGTAATCAGGAAGGCAAATGGAATGTTGGCCTTCATTGCGAGAGGGATGGAGTACAAAAGCAGGGAGGTCCTGCTGCAACTGTACAGGGTATTGGCGAGGCCGCACCTGGAGTACTGCGTGCAGTTCTGGTCACCTTACTTAAGGAAGGATATACTAGCTTTGGAAGGGGTACAGAGACGATTCACTAGGCTGATTCCGGAGATGAGGGGGTTACCTTACGATGATAGATTGAGTAGACTGGGTCTTTACTCGTTGGAGTTCAGAAGGATGAGGGGCGATCTTATAGAAACATTTAAAATAATGAAGGGGATAGACAGAATAGAGGCAGAGAGGTTGTTTCCACTGGTCAGGGAGACTAGAACTAGGGGGCACAGCCTTAAAATATGGAGGAGCCAATTTAAAACTGAGTTGAGAAGGAATTGCTTCTCCCAGAGGGTTGTGAATCTGTGGAATTCTCTGCCCAAGGAAGCAGTTGAGGCTAGCTCATTGAATGTATTCAAATCACAGATAGATAGATTTTTAACCAATAAGGGAATTAAGGGTTACGGGGGGCGGGCGGGTAAGTGGAGCTGAGCCCACGGCCAGATCAGCCATGATCTTGTTGAATGGCGGAGCAGGCTCGAGGGGCTAGATGGCCTACTCCTGTTCCTAATTCTTATGTTCTTATTAATGTTGGGGAAGTCCAGAACCAGGGGTCACAGTCTAAGGATAAGGGGTAAGCCATTTAGGACTGAGATGAGGAGAAACTTCTTCACCCAGAGAGTGGTGAACCTGTGGAATTCTCTACCACAGAAAGTTGTTGAAGCCAATTCACTAAATATATTCAAAAAGGAGTTAGATGTAGTCCTTACTACCAGGGAGATCAAGAGGTATGGCGAGAAAGCAGGAATGGGGTACTGAAGTTGCATGTTCAGCCATGAACTCATTGAATGGCGGTGCAGGCTCGAAGGGCCGAATGGCCTACTCCTGCACCTATTTTCTATGTTTCTATAAGAAATAGGAGCTGGGGTAGGCCATATGGGTCCTCAAGCCTGTTTTCCTATTCAATAAGATCATGGCTGATCGTCAACTTCATAACGGGTAGTAAGAGGAGGGGTGGGGCCGCTGAGGGATCAAAAAGGAGATCTACGTATGGAGGCAAAGGGCATGGCTGAGGTACTAAATGAGTATTTTGCATCTGTCTTCACCAAGGAAAAAGATGCTGCCAAAGTCATAGTGAAAGAGGAGATAGTTGAGCTACTGGATGGGATACAAATTGATAAAGAGGAGGTACTAGAAAGACTGGCTGTACTTAAAGTCGATAAGTCACCAGGACCGAATGGGATGCATCCTAGGATACTGAGATAAGTAAAGGTGGAAATTGTGGAGGTACTGGCCATTATCTTCCAATCCTCCTTAGATACAGGGATGGTGTCAGAGGACTGGAGAATGGCAAATGTTACACCCTTGTTCAAAAAAGGATGCAAGGATAATCCCAGCAACTATAGGCCAGTCAGTTTAACCTTAGAAACGATAATCCAAGACAAAATTAACAGTCATTTGGACAAGTGTGGATTAATTAAGGAAAGCCAGCATGAATTTGTGAAAGGAAAATCATATTTAACTAACTTGATTGAGTTTTTTGATGGTGTAACAGAGAGGGTTGATGAGGGTAACACGGTTGATGTGGTGTACATGGACTTGCAAAAGGTGTTTAATAAAGTGCCACATAATAGGCTTACCAGCAAAGTTGAAGCTCATGGAATAAAAGGGACAATGGCAGCATGGGTACGAAATTGGCTATGTGACAGGAAACAGAGAATAGTGGTGAACGGCTGTTTTTCAGGCTGGAGTAAGTAGTGTTCCCCAGGGGTCAGTATTACTGCTTTCCTTGATATATATTAATGACTTGGATGTGGGTGTACAGGGCACAATTTCAAAATTTACATTTGACACAAAACTTGGGAGTATAATGAACAGTGAGGAGGATAGTGATAGACTTCAAGAGGATATAGACAGGCTGGGCAGATGCGTGGCAGATGAAATTTAACGCAGAAAAGTGTGAAGTGATACATTTTGGTAGAAAAAACGAGGAGAAAGCAATATAAATGAAAGGGTACAATTCTAAAGGGAGTGCATGAACAGAGAGACTTGGGAGTATATGTGCACAAATCATTGGAAAGTGGCAGGGCAGGCTGAGGAAGCGGTTAAAAAAGCATACGGGATCTTGGGCTTTATAAATAGAGGTACAGAGTTCAAAAGCAAGGAAATTATGATGAACCTTTATAAAACACTGGTCCCGACCTCAACTGGAGTATTGTGTCCAATTCTGGGCACCGTACTTTAGGAAGGATGTAAAGGCCTTCAAGACAGTGCAAAAATGATTTACAGGAATGGTTCCAGGGATGAGGGACTTCAGTTACGTGGATACATGAAGCAGAGAAGGTGGAGAGGAGATTTGATAGAGGTGTTTAAAATAATGAGGGGTCTAGATAGAGTAGATCGAGAACACACAGTTTTAAGGTGATTGGCAGAAGAACCAAAGGCAACATGATCAGATCAGCCAGGATTTTATTAAATGGCGGAGCAGGCTCGAGGGTCCAAATGACCTACTCCTGCTCCTATTTATGTTCTTACGAGGAAAAATGTTTTTACGCGGCGAGTGGTTAGGATCTGAAGATTGGAGGGCCGCATTATTATTATTGTATTTGGTCTGCTTCCAGATCCATTGGGAACTATATTTTTTTTTTACCTTTTCTTTTTTTTTTAATAAGAAAGAGCTTGTTGAGTTCTGCCCATATTTGTTAAAACCACAGCTGGGTCTGAATTTGACAGAAAACCAGAACAAAAGTAGATGGCAACTTACAGTATGCCTAGAAGCAAACCAAAGAGATCAATAGTAATGCTGAGTGGATGTTCTCCACTGGGGTCTCCTTGGCTGAAGAAACCAGAGTAGTATCCCTTAATGCAAGAAATGAATGTCTCTGGGGAGGAGCAGCTGCCTGATAGAGTACATTACATAAACATAAAAACCACATGGAACACATCAAGCGCTAGGTACTTCATATGAAGTACTTCCACAGTGAGTATTCTCCCTTAGTATTCAAGTAACCGACGTTGCTCAGGACAAATTATGAATCTCAAAAGGAATAGGAGGTAGAAGATTTTTTAAACAGAACAGCGCTGTTTCTGTACATACAAAAATCAAGGCACCACATCAAAACCAGTAATGCTGGATATACAGTGAATTCCTGCTATGTGAATAACTTACCTTGCACAGCATTTTATTCAATGAGTGAAGGAATTCATGGAGAAGTATTACAAGGAAGTCTTTGCAGTTTCTTGTACACTTTTCACTATAATAGAAGAATGCTAGAAGGCAAAGGGCCCGAGTTTGGTTGGTTTACCGCTGGCTGCCGCCGAGTTTTCTCAGCGGTCTCGATGTTTTCTGGGCGCTCTCCCCTCCGAGCGAGTTTGGTCAGGACCTCACGCCGGTGGGGAGAGAAAACCGCTGGGGAACGCCCGCTGGCGTCCACCGCCGACAAAAGTCCTCCTGCCCGCTGAGTCCTCAGATTGGTCCGGTCGGTCCTCCATTCCAGCAGCAGAAGAGCCTGCCGCGTAGAGGCTGGTCTTACCTGAACCCTAAGTATGAAGACCTGCAAAAAAAGGTTAATGCACTTCTTTTCTTTATTTATTTTGCACCGATTTTAGTCGATGGAGTCCTCTGAAGGATTTCTGGTAGTTTGTTTTTATTATTTTGAAAGATATTTTTTGCCGTTGCCCCCTCCCTGGGCTCGACTTTATTCTTGGCGGTACTTTGCTGAGGATTGCATTTGCTGCCCAGAATGGGACCTACTGCTCGCTGCCGCCCAGAATTGGTGAGTAAGGCCCATTTTTTCCACCGGACGGTTTTCCCCACATTTATTCACGAAACGTCCGCCCAAATTACCATCAGGATCTTAGCGGTCCTTTCGACAGTACTTGGGCGAAACTTAGGTTTCACCAAACTCGGGCCCAAAATCTTTTAATATTTTAATTACATGTATCCTGCTTTCATGTAGAAGATTATTGAAATTACTGAAGTAGCCTCCCAAATCTTTGCTTGTCTCTCCTGCAACTCCGTTTGAATCTCCTCAATTAGGTTTGCACCCTTGCCCACAGCTCAGAAATGACCCTAATCAAAGTCACAAATTACATTCTCGGTGATTGTGGTGCATTATCCCTCCTCGTCCTCTCTGACACGGTCAAACCTACCATCATCCTCCATTGCCTTTCCTCCATTGTCCCATGTCAGGGGGATTGCCCTTGTTTACCCATCCAATCCCTCTCCCCAGCCACTGTACCAGGCTGAACCACAACATTGGATATCCCAACATCCTACACAAGCCAAGCTGAATTTCCAACTCTATGTCCGTTCCATCACAAAGACTGCCTACTTTCATCTCCATAACATTGCATTCCTCCACCCTACCTCAGTCCATCTGCTGCTAAAACTCACATCCATGCCTTTTTCACATCCAGACTCAACTATTACAATGCTCTTTTAGCCAGCCTCCCATCCTCCATTTACCGTAAACCTCAGCTCATCCAATAATTTGCTGTCCATATCCTATCTTGCACCAAATTCTGGTCACCCATCAGTCCTGTTCTCATTGGCCTACATAAATTCCCAGTCCAACAATGCATCAAATTTATTATGAGCCTCGAGTTTAAATCCCTTCATGGCCTTACCTCTCCCTATCTCTGTAATATCCTCCAGCATTACAACCCCAACCAAACTCTCTACTTCTCTGGCTCTGGCCTCATGTGGATTCTCCCCTCCCTTTGCCACACTATTGGCAGCTGTGCCTCCAGCTGTGCCTCCCATGCTCTGGAATTCCTTTCCTAAACCCCTCCTCCTGTCCACTGCCCTCTCCTCCTTTACGAGACCTTTTAAAGCCCACCTCGTTTGACAAAGCTTTTGGTCATCCTCTGAATAACTTCTTCCTTTACTCATCGTCCAACTTTTGACTTAACCTTGGGAAAGCACTTTAAGACATGTTTCTACGTTAAAGGTGCTATATAAATGAAAGTTCTTGAATAACAGGTAACCAGGTAACCAAGTAGAATTTGGGGTGAAAATCTGGTAAAATATATAACCATGGAAATTTTTAAAAATTCATTTTGATGGATAAACAAGTAAAATTGTTCCATTAACAGCAAATGCTTGGTAAAAGTGGACTTAGAATATCAATACTATTTATTTAAATATTCATTTGTGTGAAACAGACTATTGGTAAAATGCAATACCTTAAGCTCATCCCCACAGGGGAAGTCTTCTGTTTGTTATGTACATACACAATACACACACTTACACCAGCTGCTTACCTTTTACCAACAAGCAATTGACAAATCAATAACTACTACTTAAGCCAAGAACTCTAATGCTATGTGATGCATTATTCCCCAATTTCAAAACATTCCAAAAGGACCAACCTTCAGTAAAGAATCTGGCAGCAGTTTATTGAATCAATCCTACTTAAATCCTTTTTAACCGCCTCACCATGTTTACCAATTTTTTATGTTTGCTTTTACTGCACCAGCCCTATCCCAATCCTGTACAGAAAGTTAAACAAAGGCTGCAGGCAGCACATCATGGGAGGAGTTGGAATTCACTCTTGGCCCTGATCTGATTTGTTAAAACTAGTGTACGCTATACCTCATACTCAAACCTGCTTATCGGAAAATCCCATTTAAGGGAAAAATGTCCAGCGTGGAAAAAATGTAAAGGCGAGGACCCCCATTCCACATCATCTAAATCTTTCTTAAAGTATAGCTAAAATCTCATTCTTTCTCCTGGCTCAAGAGTGAGAAGAAACTTTACTCTGTACTTTTTCTTTTGGAAGTGGGGGTGGGGGAGGGGCGTTTGCGGCTAATCTAAAAAGTATTTGTATACCCAGTCCAAAATCTCTCATAATATCATTTTATGCTTAACCTGAAGTTGAACTAACATTAAAAAAACAAAATAAAACATACATTATAATTTTTTTTTCAACAAAAACAAAAAAAATCATTTAATTATATGACAGAAAATGTGTGAGCTTCGAGTACTGCAAAGAATCTTCAGCAACAAAGGGTTAACAGTTTCCACTGCAACCCGCCCTGTCTGAATAGGAAACATGCACTGCATTGTCTGAAGCACGGATAAAGTTCTACGTGAATTATAAATGTACCAACAGCAGTGATAAATTCTCTCTGGCTTGGATCTCTGGGTACAGTTCAAAGCCATTAAAAACTGTAAATACTTTTCTCTCTTAACATTATTCAAACCTGTCAGTCTGAACAATCAGTCAAATCCAATTCATCACAGAGCATGTGGTAATCCTTTTGGAATGCAGAAAATTACTTCCAGATGTGGACCCCAGGAATATTTAAAAACCGTTTGCCCCCTCTTCTAAAAAAAAATAATAAATTATCCAAATATATCAAAGTTGAGCTTTTCTTTTTTTACGAAAATCACTCACAACCAGATGAGCATCTGCAAAGTTGTCTGTTGAACTCAAGTGAACTGATGTTTATGTTGGAGAGAGCTAGCACTCAGCAATCTGACCTTAATAGAATATACTGTCAACATTCCAGTTAGAGCGCTGGATTCAAGCTCTGTCACTTCTTCAGGAAAAAAATAAGCACAAGTCTTATCAGATATGGAAGAGAGAGAGAAATACTAAAGCTGGAGTTCTGACAGACTTAAAATGCAAGGCCTTGGAACAGTACATTTTGAACAAAAGGCTCATGTCCCATTTTAACAGCAGTACTCAAATTAGGCATTAGGATTTACAGCAACAGGCAGCTAGCTGGCTTGTAGTTTTTTTGGGAAAGGATCTCAAATATGTATCATGGCTCAAATAATCTAGTCAAAGACTATAATTCATGTTGGTATTAGAACAGTACTAAAATGATCTGAAATGATTCCAAAAATACAGTTTAAAATACGGGGTTTGTTTCTGAACTGGTCAAGACCAGAGCCCAAAGAACTGCCATCATAAGTTGATTTGGGTTCCAGTTTTTGCAAAGGTTCAGCTGCAGCATAGCTACAAACCTGTTTGGGTTCATGATTCTGTACTCCATGATGCACTGCTCAAAGATGTGCATGACACCAATATGGTTGTGCAGTCCCCAAATTTCTCACTGGCTTGAATTATGAAATCTAATTCAGGTGCAATGAGAACAGATGTAGCAGCGCCTGGAGTCTGGGCAATGGAAGTCAGGTTAACCAGGTGATAAAGTTCCAACAGCTCTCATTAGTTGTTGACCAAATGGTGACTATCTGCGTTGGGTTAAGGGTGGTAAACTGAGTTTTTGGGGATTGAATTGACTCCAAGATTACACAACTGGTGATGGGAGATTGGAATTAATTGATCCTCTGTGACAGACTCAGTAATCCAGGCAGCTCCACGGTACTCTAGGGCACTACTGATAATTGTTGGTGGGAGTAGATTTGTCACTGGGGGCTGGGATTCTTGTGACTCAGTTATTGGTAACCCAGCAAGCCCAGGCCCCAATACATAGGGTGGTCCTACATGGATAAGCTCTGATCTGGTAAGCTTTGCATTTGTGTCCAGTTAAACTTTGCCATTGCCCTTTCGAACTTGGAAATCCCCAAGCCGTAGCTTTTTCCAGCCTGCATCCAAGTTCTGTGGGCTTAGATAAGTGGAGTATGCCCACACAGAAAAACAATGTTCACTCCATATCAGGCTAATGGAAGATGTACTTGGTTTGGTTTGGACATTCTGAACAATAGTGATGGGTCTGCACACATGACAGACATCCAGTTATGTATTGTCATTAGCCTTTCAATCAGTGAACGTTGTTCTTGCGGGTTTTAAAATTCACATGTTTGCGAATATCCACTTGAAAAACATGACTTCTATACATTTCAAAAGGCAATTGTTATAAAGCTTAATTTATGAAAATATATATATAAAAGCAAAAATATTCTCCATTAGGAACACTTTAAGAAAAAAATTGTACATTTTGTGATGCATAGATTGGTCATACTTTCTTTCTGGCCCAAACCAATTAATTTGTTCACATTTTGCCCATTGCTTTTTTTCCCCTCCAATTCCTCCCCTCTGATCCTGAAGTTGCTATACCTTGTTAGGAATTCACAGATTGTCACCCTACAATACCTTGCCAGCGGATAACTCGTCATTTGTGAGCTCAAGAGAGTGAACTAGTCATCAGGCTGTTTGATCTTGCAGCCGAGCCTGATCCTGGTCATACCCAAGGTCCAAATGTGCACTTTTTAGTAGAGGTCACGGGAGAGTGATTGGGGCAAGTACCCTGGCTAACTTCCCCCCTCCTTAGGCTAAGGGTGTTAAGATCAATTGTAGTGTTCTAATTATCACTCCAGATTAGAACAGCTAACTGAGCACAGATCAAGGATCGAACTTGAGACTTTCCTGGTCTGCAATCTTATCTTGCAGTGCAAAGAACAAGAGAGCACTAAACATGGAGGAGTGCACCAGCTCGGACAAGACAGATTCATCCAATGTGGATGAAGTGCTATAGAACTGTTTTGCTAATTAAACATTTAGATTGAAGTGGTGGTTTGTGCATTATATTCTTGTTCTTCACGTTATCATCTGGGTTGGAGCCCCCCTCTGAAAACATTAAAAATTAACCAACGAAACCCACCAAAACAGTTTTGGGCAGCAAAAACCTGGGTATCACTAGGCAACCCTTATTTTTGCTGGATAATTTTGTGTGTTAACAGTCTAAGAAGGAAACGACTGTAAAACAAGTGTACTGTAATTCAATCTGTGACGTTATCAATAATCAAACATTCTCAACAATGGAAAACATATATTCAAAACAACCCAAACTCACCACCCTCTTGGTACAGACACTAAAGGGGATTACAACTGTTTCGAAATTGGCCTTCAAGAGATACATATATACCACTGGCTTCCAACAGGCAAGTCTTGCAGCAACCCCATAAAAGCTTGTCAGATTTGCGAAGCTGATAGCCAGGAAGAGACATTTTCTAATGGGCTTCCTGGCGTTCAGTCTGATCAAATCCCAGACATTTATTGTAATTTACATGTATTTTTCACATAATTCTATGTAAATACACTGGAGTTGGGATCAGGTACACGAGATTGCAGCATCAAACATCAGCGCAGTCACCCCTCAAAAACAATGTAAAAGCAGCATTGAAGGGCCCATTTGTAAGCTGCCTCAGTCATAGCAATCTCATTAAGTATATATCATAACTCAATGGAATAAACGATCAAATAAGCAAGATCTTATTATTTTCATTTGTCAAACTTTTCACTTTTCCCCCCGCCCCCCACAACAAATGATTTTTTTACTTTGGAAATCGAACACACACGTTGGGCACTTGGGAATTAAACAACCAGAAGCAGGAGATTAGATGGTCATTAGCTCCACAGCGCTACAACTCTTTTCTCTCTCTCCCCTTTTTTGTCCTTCCTTTGTTTTTGGCACAGCGGCTGGAAAAATATCAGCAAACTCTTAGCCTTCTGACAGACTGGGGCCAAAAACCAGGCTTCAGACACAGCTCCGATTCCCACAGGCGGACAGACTGATCGAAAACAGAACACAGTCTAGGCACTACAAGACTTGAACCAGAGCCAGTCAGTAAACATGCAGCCGAGAAAACACGTTATCTGCACCTAATTCCTCAATAACATTTTTTCCCCCTCTTTCTCGAGGTAACCGGAATATTCAGAAGAACAAAATCGTAAAAGGATTTCCACTGTCTCCAGCTGCACATTTAATTGTGAAGTTTGCACCAACCTTATGTCTGGAATTCTAGTAAGAGGCACACACTGGTGTCAAATCCATTTGAACAGAGAGCAGAATGTTGAAACGGAGGGGAAGGCAGGTTACAGTGTAAACTTTGGGAACAAAAAAAACAAAGCTGTAATACGAGAACTCTGCCGATGTCATCAGCCTAGCAAGCCAGTTGAAACCCTGAGAGTGCAGACTCCCAGCACATCACTCACTGCACCCACCTGTCGAGCAGCGCATCGGATTTGCAAGCTTCTGTGATTTCCTGTCTGTCCGCCTGGCAGCACAGTCCGTGCACTGGCAGCAGAAGGATTACAGGGAATGACACAGGCAGTTACAGTACAACAGCAACGTTGTGAAACACGAGAGATACTGCTCAGCATTTTTAAAGAGAGAAAAAAAAGTTCAGCTCTTCCCTGATCGCTTTGGAAATTTAACCAGTGAGTAGCTAAGTGGCACAGACCACAAAGGTCCCAGGTATGGTCCTGGCTTTGTGCCGAAACAGCGGATCACAGCAAAGGCAAGAGTGCTGTCAACTGAGTCAGGGAAAGGAAATTCAGCCAAGGCTTCATGGCTCTGGTCGCTGCCCAACAATTCCTGCTGGATGTACATGTACATGGATGCTGGGTGAGGGCAAGGCATGCTCAGCTGTGATGCCTCCCACAGTGGAAGAACTTATTGGCACTAACTCTCATGCACAAACAGAATGGCGGGAGGGTGACCAGCATCTTTGGAACTCTATCTTAGCAAGGAGTCAATGATTTCAGGAGAGGAGATCAAGGGGAAAAAAGTTGGCAAAGATAAATAAATGTTCAGCAAAACAGCTTTTCAATCTGGCTCACTTGAGATTCTTGCTGTAATTTCAAACTGCTGCTCAACATTGCACTTTGCTAAGGGGGAAGGAGGAAAGAGATACACTTTGGGGGGGTGCAATTTTCAACTGGAGTGCACATTGGGTGCGCAGTAGGAACACTGCTTCAAACACCTGTGTAAAAGTGATTGATTCATAGGCATTATTGCTGTGTTCATTTCATGCCCTGAAGAGCAGCCTATGCTTCACAGTCCAGTGGAAATCACACTTTCAATGAATCGTTTTTCACAATTAGCCTAGCCCAAACTAACAGGCCAATTCCTGCACTTCCAGCATTGACCACTACAACACTAATTCCCCGACCCTCATTCCTTTTGAGTGCGGCTGAATGCGAAGTGCATGGGGATCAACTTCTGCCTTCATGTTTTCAATGACAAACAGGTCATCTAAAATGCCCTCTCCTCCTCCTGGAATATTTGTGAAGCTGTCCCAAATTGCCAATGGAGTTAATTCATCGAATTATACAGCACAGAATGAGGCCACTTTGCCCAGTATGTCTGTGCTGGCTCTGTGAAGTAATCCCTCTCCCCTACCCTGTGCCCAAAGCCCTGAAAATGTCTCCTTTTCAAGTACATATCTAATTCCCTTTTGAAAGTTACTATTGAATCTGCTTCCACCACCCTTTCAGGCAGTGCATTCCAGATCGTAACAACGTGTGTAAAAAAAAATTCTAATTTCCCCTTGGATTATCTGAAATCTGTGTTCTCTGCTTACCGACCCCCTTTCAGTGGAAACAGTTTCTTCCTATTTACTCTATCAAAGCTTCTCACAATTAAATCAAAATCGTATTCGAAATGTAGTGTTAGTGGCCCCAAGTTTCCACACGCGGCAAAACAGGTGCCCCTCAGAGCTGGGTGCCCGTTTTTCGCGCCGAAAACGGCGCCTGAAAAAAAACGCGCTATTCTCGAGCGCCTTGCAGCTCGATGTCTGCTTGGCGCGGCGCCCAGGGGGCGGAGCCTACCACTCGCGCCGATTTTGTAAGTAGGAGGGGGTGGGTACCATTTAAATGAGTTTTTTTCGTGCCGGCAACGCT
This sequence comes from Pristiophorus japonicus, assembly GCF_044704955.1. NCBI lineage: Eukaryota > Metazoa > Chordata > Chondrichthyes > Pristiophoridae > Pristiophorus > Pristiophorus japonicus. The sequence continues at coordinate 2,980,621 of NC_091997.1, forward strand.
GCGCGTGCGCGTTGGAGCGTTTGCGCACGCGCAGTCTGAAGGAAATATTGGCACTCGGCCATTTTTGTAGTTCTTTGCAGCTGTTCATTTTTTATTAAAAGCACATTGCCCTTCCATGATCAGCACTGAGGCTTCTTGCAGCAGGGAGAAGGCTGCAGGAAGCCTCAGAAGTTGAGGCAGCCGTTTCCCGACGGGCCCGACCGACGGCAGGGGGCCTCCCTCCCCCCCCCCCGCCGTCGGGAATGGCTGCCTCAACTTCTGAGGCTTCCTGCAGCCTTCTCACTGCCTCCCCCCCGCTGCGGTTGGTCGGGCCCTTACTGCCTCCTCCCCCCACCCCCCTGCCGTCGGGAACGGCTGCCTCCTTCTTGCCTGCCCCCCGCTGCGGTCGGTCGGGCCCTTACTGCCTCCCACCCCCCCCATGCCGTCGGGAACGGCTGCCTCAACTTGTGAGGCTTCCTGCAGCCTTCTCCCTGCCTGAAGCACTTTCACACAGGTAGGAACATGGTTTATTTAATCTTTTCTTTGCTTCTAAATTTTTATTCAGGTTGGAATTATTTGTATAATATTTGTATAACTAAGGATTTATTGTAGAATGTAATGACTTCCCTTCCCCCCCTTCCATCCCCCACCTCGTTCCCGACGCCTAATTTGTAACCTGCGCCTGATTTTTTAATGTGTAGACAAGGTTTTTTCAGGCCTATAAAAATCTTCACTTGCTCCATTCTAAGTTAGTTTGGAGTACGTTTTCACTGTGGAAACTTTCAAATCAGGCGTCAGTGGCCGGACACGCCCCCTTTTGAAAATAAAATTCTGTTCAAAAGTGAAACTGTTCTAACTGACTAGAACTGCAGAAAACTTAAATGTGGAGAATTGCGATTTCTAAGATATTCCGTTCTCCACCAGTTGCTCCTAAAAATCAGGAGCAAATCAAGTGGAAACTTGGGGCCAGTGTGTCTGGATTTACCTTGGAATAAATACAGATGGAGAAAAATAATGATTTGATCTGAATGAATTCTAGACCTGCCATTTAAAATGTATTGGGGTACATCACATCACCTAAATCCTTCCCGACACAGATCAACTGCAGGATGTGCAAAATTGGTCTGAAGTTAAACCTGATCAGCTTCTTCAGCTTTTAAAAAAATGTCTCCTTTCCATTGCTTAATGCATTAAAAATTTGACATTTTTGAAATATTTTATTGTTGATTGCAAAGAAAAATACTTCAGAGGATTCTTACATCGTACTATTTTTAGAGTGAAATAACAAACTGTAATCGTGTTTCATGTCTTGGTGAAGCATGTTTGTATTGGTTCATGTGGCTCCAACTGATCCAAATATGCACTGCTTGGCAGCTGTAAACATGGCATTGCACTTCAGCATGACCATGGATCCATGGATCCGATACTGAAAAGTGAAAGCAGCTGCTATCACCTGCACACTATTAATTATTCCAGCACATGTTACGCCTTGAAAGATTTACCACAACCAGCTCAGTTTCCATTGCGAGGCACTTTATACCAATAGTATGGTGCTCCTGCCAGCAACAACACTATATTATATAAAGAAGGTAAGTGCCGAGCTTCCGATGGCATCTGGGACTCAACCTTCTCTGGGCCTAAGAGCACAGCAAGACTTGCAGAAAAACTGGACAGCTTCTTGCTGACCCTCGAATAAATGGTGGTACACTTCTGGAAGCCCAGGACCAGTACAAGAGGGACTGCATTCTCCATTTCAATTTACTATAATACAGTGCAGTGAAATCCATTCTTGACCCAAGCATGAAACTTATTGTTGGCATCATTTATCCAACACACAAGTTGGGAGCACACAGTTAACTGCACGCAGACTCGCTAAAGTGCAAATGTACAAAATTGCGACTTTACCCACGCTGTACTCTTTATTGTTTGAGATCGTCACAATCAATAGTATTTACCCATTTAAGAGATGTATATACAGTTCTTAAATGGATATGTTGAGGTATAGTACACACTGATCACTATATATACCCTGCTGGAAAACATGCATGCTTGCACACCAGATGAGCTCTAGATTAGATACCGCAGTGATGCTTTCTATTGTAGAATAGCCAGCTGATGGGGTCTGGGTTCATACACAGAGAATGCTCTACTTGGGTCGAGGAACACAAGGGTGTTCAACCTCCTGATAACCACACCTCAGCGAGAATCAGAATACTTAGGAGAGGAGTGCTAATTACTCCCTCTCGTGCCTGCCAACCACAAAACATCCTGCAAGGCACATCAGAGAATCATAATGAACATCCATTTTTGTAATACAAACAGAAAATGGAATTCAGATCACGTTTCCCTGTGATCTCTGTGGGAAGGGCTAATCAGTTTGGGAGTGTGGGTGGGAATTTGAACTTCAGAGGCCTTCTGGAGGCACATTGAGCAACAATTTTTGTCAACGTCATCTTTTTGAAATGCTTAATACTAACTTTGGCACAATGTCAACTGGGGTTATAGGGCTCAATTTTCCCCAAAGCCGTTTTTTGGGGCCCAGCTACGCCAAAAAAAAATCCAACTTTCCCCGTTTGAATTGTTCATTTTAGCACGCCTAGCCTGTCCTTTAGCTTTGGGGGTGGAGCCTAAGGTCTGCGCCAAAAAGAACGGGTTGCCAGGGACACACTGAGACATTCTGGCCAGCTCACAGCAATTGCACAAGCACATTGCAGCAGCATTCCATCATTAAATTATTAAAGTGTGTATGCCAAAAGTCTAGCAACCCCCCTTCCGCACCCCCACCCCTCCCGGTGCTGCTTCTAACCCTGGTCGAAAGGCCTCCCGGTGCCAGTTGCCGCTCCTAACCCCGGCTGAAGGACCTGTCCCTCCCGATGTCGGTTGCTGCTGCTAGCCCTGGCTGAAGAGCCTCCCCTCCTCCCGGTGCCGGATGCCGCTCCTAACTCTGACCGAAAGGCTTCCCACCACTCCGGGTGCAGCTCCTAACTCGAGGCAAAAAGTTTCCCTCCCCTGCGGTGCTGGTTGCCGCTCCTAACCTTGGCCGAAAGGCCTGCATCCCACTCTCCCCCTCATTCTCTGCTGCTGCTGTCCAGGCCGAAGTGAATTACACTAGTGCAGAAACTTTGGGGAAACTTGGAGATTTAAATTTATTCCAAAACGGGGCAGACCAAAAAAAACGGCGCAGATAATTGGGGAAAATTGAGCCCATAGAATTTTAAAGAAAAGAAAAAGCAAGGCTCTGTTGTGCAATATTTTCTTCAGATATTTGTTTCGCTGCACGGAGAGGAAAATATTTTACAGAATAATGTGGCCCAATAGGAATTTTCCTAGAGTTCTTATTTCATCATCATCATCATGGGCAGTCCCTCGAATCGAGGATGACTTGCTTCCACGTCAAAAAGTGCACAGGTGTTTCAATGATGGACCTAAAATTCCAGGTCCGAACTAAATCTTGAAGGATGGAAGATGCCTGTGCTTGGATTTTTTTTTAACGTGGGGTGACCGTTGCACACCAGCCACCACACGGGCTTGACAGAACTAGGTCTTGGTCCAGTAGCAAGGATTAACCAAGACGACTAGAGACCAGCTCTGCTGCACGGACCTAGTGCGCACACATATCGCAGTGTGGGCTGGCCCGTGCTGCCCCTGGGCCCTCGCCTCTTCTGGGCCCCAAACTCACGCCTCTTCTGGGCCCCGATCACTTCCCTCTACAATCTCTCGCCGCTCCTTCACCCCGACCTCGCCGCTCCTTCAGTATCTGCCCACGCTCCAATCACCGACCTGGACCTTGATGACATCACTCTTCACGGTCGTTGCTCTCCTGCTCCAGCATGTGCTACTCCCTGGAGTGGTATGCCTCCATGCTACTCCCTCCGCTCCCCGGCCTGCTCCGATGGTGCTCATAGGCCGGGGGCCGCTCAGGCACTGGGGTCCGGTTGGGAACAGTTCTTATTTACTTTGACCTGATACACAAAGTCTATAATATTTAACCTTTTTACATAAAATTGTGACTGTTCCTTTTGGCGATATTTTGACTTCAAACATAGCTTCCAAAGCCCTTTTTGGTTTTAAAAATGTGAAAATAAAATTGCTAATCTGAACTGGTTGGAACCGAACACAATGCGGACCCAGTAATTCATCACTCAGAATTTGATGTACCTAAAACTGGTGAGTCCAAGGTAAACTGAGGAGTAGGGCGAGTGGCCATTCGATTTTTAAATCAGGAGGGAGAATTGCTATTTAAATACAGTATCATAGCTTAAAATTAGCAGCAGGCACCAGAACTGAAATCTGAAGTTGATGGGGAGAGTTGACATTTAAATATCATAGGAAGAGTGCAACAATTGAAAGTAACAGCTGATGGGAATGCCTTCTGTTCCACCTGTGTTGTACTGTTCGAGTGGCATCACTCCCTTCCAACTTCAAACCCACTGCGATTTTAAGTTTTAACTGTCATCGCTACATTTGGAGAGTTTTTTTTGCTGTTCCACAATTCATCAGAACAGTTACACAGCCAACATTACCTGTCTGTGGCTAAACAGATCATCCCTTCCCTGTCATCTAATGATGATTCTTCAACAGTCTTTTATAGGTGTCAGATATTATTCAAGGTGGCTGCACATTTTACATAATCCACACTATAAACTATTCAAGCTGTGCCAAAACACTGTGCTCTTTTCAAAGCCGTCAGCCCAGAAGGAAGCCATTTGCCCTATCACACCTATATGGCACTCTGAAAGAGTTACACACTTAGTACAATTCCCCTGCCTTTTCTATGCCGATTCATTTTTTTTCTTTTTGAATTATTTATCCATATCCTTTTTAAAAACTAATATACCGTTGTTTCTTGCAGGGCTCCCCATATCCAAACATTCCTCTGCACAAAAAAAAATCTTAACCTTTCCCTTCCTGGTGATAATATTACGTTTATATAACTCTAATTGCTGACTCACTGACCAGTAGAAATAGTTTATCTCTTATCATCAAATTTCCTCATAATTTTTAATAGCTTAATCAGATCTCCTCTTAACCTAATCAGTTATTGTGAAAAGAGTGTTAAGTGTCTCTAATCTCTCCTCATAACTGAAGCTTCTCATCCCTGGTGACATTTTAGTAAATCTCTTCTAAACCCTCTATGACCTTGCCATCATTCAGAAAGTAGGGCACCCTACTGTACTGTAATTCCAATGGCCTTTTTCACTCTAATTAATATCTTAGTTTCAAGTAACATTCAGTCTTTGGCAAGCTATTGCGCACGATGTAAACAAATCCTTAGCAGAGCTGCTGGAAAACCAAGTAGCAAAAACCCAGTCCCTAATGGTGCATTGTCCTAAGATGGTTATTTTGATTACTCTCATGGACTGTCTCACTATTTCCCTTCTCACTCACGTAGCTCCTTATTACTATTTCGTGGTTTACCTTGTATTTTTATAAAGAATTACGTAAAACCTGGAGCACAGAGCCAAGTCATTCGGCCTAACTGGTATATGCCATTGTTTATACTCCACACCAGCCTCCTCCCACTCTAATTACCTCTTTTCACCCTGCCTCCGTAACTGTCTATTCCATTCTCCCTCAGGTATGCATCAAGCCTTGCCTTAAATTGGTGAACTTCAACCACTCCATGTGGCAGTGAGTTTCACATTCTTATCACTTTTTTCAAACTTGGTGATACGCTGCAATTAAATAATTCAATGTTTTTGAAACCTAGAACATGTTATACACACAAGTCTTGACCAATGTTCCCCCTAATGTATTTTTGGGCGTGCGGTCCCTTTAAAGGGCTGCGCGCCCCATTCAAAGTTTCGTGCATGCGCGACATTTCACACTGGAAAAGCCAGTCCCAGACAGCTGGGCGGTCGCATAGCTTAGCGGGAAAGTTAGTCCTGACTTTATCAAACAGGTTGCAGCAAAATTGTAGGTACGAGGATTAAATAACTGCTCTGCTAGGGGATAAGAAGGAGAAACTCTGTGACTAAGCCTTTAACCTAGGTTTCCTAGTGCTCAGGGGATCACTTTCAGGGTTGGAAAACTAGCATTAGTGGATCGACCACTCGTTACATTTCCCGCCTAATTTTCCTTTCCATGGAAAAGAAATCCTGGGCGGGTGTAAATTGGGCAGCCAACCTGCTACCGCCAGTGGTGAAAGTCATAATTGGCAGGAATAAGTTCAGATCACAATACCCTCCCAGATGAGGAAGCATCTCAGTGGCCAGTGGCAAATAAGTACAAATGTACACGTAGAACTCTCATTAAAAAAAAAGTTCTCTGTTTATCTCAACAAAAATTTAATCTGGATTCAATCCCCAGCTTATACTTTATTTCAATATTTGCAGAATTGTTTTGGAAATTAATAAAGAATAGGCCAACTTACCACGTTACTGTGAGATTGACTGTATTGCCAAGAGTTCCAAAGATAAACCAAACAGGATATCTGTGAATATAAAATGTCAAACGGTTGGCGGCATATTCTTTTTTTAAAATGTAACTACTTTCCCCCCCACAAAGTGCAATTGCTGAGACATCTTGGATTACTAAAGTAAAGATATGGGTCATTCCTCAATTATCCATGACACTGCAGCTTTGTATGGGGATTGTTCAGTTATACATTTGTAATCTGGGCAGTCTGATTGGTTACTGAGTCTACCCAGTGAGTAGCTTAGCTATATAAACCAGATCTCAGGTTCAATACCTGGCCTGTGCCAATTTTGTGAAACATAGCCAAGGTAACCACAGGAATGTTACAATTGACCTCAGCACCCCTAGCTTAGGGAGATGAAAACTATTGGCACTCCAGATCATTATTCAGCAGCCTCTGTTGGAAGGGCATGTCCATCAATGTCGGGTGACAGCAGAATCAGGCTTGATTGAGATACTTTACACTATCGAATAGCTTCCATAACACCAAGAAGCATCACATACAACTATTTGAGTGAAGTTGCGGAGGGAAACTGCAGCCCATCCAACTGTACCCCAGCAAGGAGTTCGTGTTTTCAAGAGATATTGGGAGGAAATTGGCAAGAAAAAACTCAATTGCAATGTGTACATTACTAATGTTCCTTGGAATGGTGAGGCGTAGGTTCAGACAGACAGCGCTCATAATGCAAGTCCCCAGTAGAGCTGCCAGAAGGAGCTGAGAAATGAAATGAGGAGGTTCCCCATACAGTGCTTGATAGTCAAAGGGGCATCCACCCAGGCTGCTTTGACAAAATTCTTTGCAGGCTATTATACGATAGAATCAGCAAGGGGTCGGAAATTCCTCATTAACAAAAAAAACAGAAGACTGTCTATTTGTGCGTCTGCAATAGAAGGGCAAGCTAATACTACTGCATCCTCCAAAATTACATATTTCAAAGCAGGACTTTCCCACAATTTATCAGCACATGTTTAATTAATTAAAAAACAAAAAGCATACATTATTACAGCACACTACATGTCCTTAAACAGCTTCACAGCCAATGCCCTACAGAGAAAAAAAGGACATTCTCCCACTTTCTATTAAAGAAGAATTTCGGGCTTAAATCAACTCGGCTTTTAACATTCCCCAGAGCAAATAGCCTGGCAACTCTCACTGCCTGGGTTCACACAAGGAGAATAACCAATTACAAAGATTAATCAAAAATTAACATACAATCTTTAGCACTCCAGGCCACAAAGCTCTGCTGGGTTTGGGGACTTGCATTATGAGTGCATCACTCTCCAACCTTATGCCAAGTCCCTGTGATGCCGCAGGGTGCTTGCTCATTGCCTTGTAGGAATAGCTGGAGGACCACACCCCTACAAGGCCTTCCAGGAAATGGACACCACAGCTGGAATCTGGCATGTCTGGACTCCAGAGAAGTTTGTGGTCATTCCAACACATTACCACCAAAGATATGGCAGAAGTGCACTGCAATTGCCAAGGAATTTTGGCTCAATCTGATCAAACTACACAGAACACTGAATAACTCATGACCTCATGGTATTTTTTAAACTCATTACCAGCTACTCCCAGATAAACAATCAATAAACTTACAATAGTAAACACCATCACACTTGTAAAGTACATTCAATAATGCCACCCTCAACTTAGAGGGAACGTTTTGGAAAGTTCACTGTCTGGGAAATTGTGGGCACAAATCCACATCCTCTTACTCCATGGTGTGAAATGCTGGAACCTGCAACTCACAGCATAGCTGTTATCCTTCTATTTTCTTCATCTTTTGGTCTTTTGCACCATTGGTTGGCAGCAAGGTCGGGCTTGCAACTTACTTCCAAGACTCTGCCAAAAATGCTCTCAAGCCAGTGCTTAAGAAATGCAGAAGGGGGGACTGGGTAACTCATCCTCGAATTGACCTTTGCTCCCTGTGGCAAAGCACCTGGCGCTTAGCCTACTGTGGAGAATTGCCAGTGTGAGTCCACATCATTACAGCACAGTGCCACTCTTAGTTTTCAAATAGTTTTTTAAAATTCCGCTTTCCCAATGTCAGTTTGGCTCAATGATAGTACTCTCGCTCCGGGGTCAGAAGGTGGTGAGGTTCAAGTCCAACTCCAGGACTTAAACACAAGATCTATACTGACAGTGCAGTGCAAAGCTGAGGAAGTGCTGAGGATCTGGCTGCCTATTCAGGTGGAGCGAACTGATTTCATGGCACTTTTTCGAAGAGGAGCAGGGAGTTCTCCTCATCTCCTGGACAACATTATTCTCTCAAGCAACACCACTGAAAACAGGCAAATTGGTCATTCATCTCATTGTTGTTTGTGGGACCTTGTTGTGAGTAAACTTGTTGCTGTATATGCCTACAAAACAAAGCGAATGTACTTCAAAAGTAATCCATTGGCTGTGAACCACATTGGAACATCCTGAAAGGACCAATATTAAAAAATGCCATGATCTTTCCTTCATACAGCCTTCCAGGATAGTGTGCTGGATAAATGCACTACAGCATACAGGCCAGAAATACTAGGTTCAATTCCCAGTGCTGAGTTAAATGATCTCAGGCAGGACAGCATTTGCGGTTTTTCTGGGATAGGGAAGGTAAAATCAGCCAGGGCTAGAAAATAAGCAAGTGTGGAGGTGAAGTTGGATCCAGACTGCATTGGGCTCAGCTAGGCTAGTGTAGCCAACCCGCAACCACAGTCCAGTCGCACATTCGTAGCCTTGGCTCACACAGGAAGAACGGCCTCTTGCGTGAGGCACGAGGGGAATTGGATTTTGGGGAACTATATCCCAATAGTACCTTAAGGAGAGGAAAAAAGGGGGAACTAAACAGTGAACTGTAGATTTACATGGCTGTCTATTGCAACATATTAATGCAACGAGCTATTCCATCAAGATGTCTTTAATCGATCTTTACTGCAGCTTAGTCAAAACTGTGTGGCAAGCCCCTCAGCAGTCAACTATTTTCTCAGGTGTGACTGAATTGACATTGAAAGAAATCCAGTTTCTTTTCTTTCATGTTTGAATTGCCGCGAATACCATAAAATCTTTTCCTCATTTCAAACACTATTACCGCTGCATATCCAATGTTTTTATAATAAATTACATTTTATTTTTATTAATTTATCTTATTTGCGCCTTCAGTAACCGATACTGAGTGAGCCAGCTTATTTGTTTCTTCTCCTCCACCGAGGTTAAAAAATGTCCTTGTTGTTTCCTAATGGAAAGGCTATGCCTCTGGCCAGTTCCCTCATCTCTGCCAATTCCACTCTTGCGAAATGGATGCAAATAGCTTAGAATGATTTGTCTACAGATTCCCTTTTCTTCATTTAAGGAAACTATCAGTCCCTGGTCAATGTCAGTTATTGTCAGCCTAGCCAAGACTGAGAATGAACTGCATGGAGAATCGGAGGTCCTGACCTCTGACAAATGCCATTTTTTCCCCCTCGCATTTTTCTTCCCTCTAACATTTCTCTTTTAATCTCCTCTCTTGAAGGCACTAACTCGTTGGATACAGTCCCATGGCACCACCTGTCCTTCCAAGTGGTTAATCTTCATATATGAGCCTAGGCAGCGAGTGTTGCTTCATTATTCAACAGTGAAAGGCATAATAACTTAGCACAATCCTGGCAAACTTGCCGGATTTCCAGCACCCCATTACCACCAACCCACCCCGTTATCTAGCCAAGGGCACTGCAGCCAACTGGAACAGCCTGACTGCCTCAGATTAGGGGCCAATCCTGGCACCTTCTGGGAATACATTGGCCAAAGTCAAGTGGGTAATGGCAATCAGGAAAGCATTCCTGTTTTTATTTATAAAGAACATAGCTTCCTGTTTGAGCACAAATGCTAATCTGATGGAAAGGACCGAATGCAAAGAGGTAGATATTAGATCTAAACAAATTTGGTGGCAGCAGTGTAAACTGACCATAGATTTCCCTCTGGAGTAAACAGAGCATCGCCATTATAACTGAGCATGGGTAGTGACAGCAGAGGCCCAATCCCAACTACCACTCTCATCTGTGCACCTCCCCCACAGCTATTCCCCCAATAGAGATCGCACCCCGTGTTAAATAAGGAATCTTGAGTGCGATTCAACTGGGAAATTTGATCAAGAGAAGCCAACATAAAAAAGTATACTTGCTGTTATTTTTTTTATTTAACCATTGCTACTTAGTCAGAGAGTGAAAACAGTGTCACTGTGGCAGTAATCACGGCATAGAGTTGCCACTCAGTAGTTTTTTTTCGGCGCAATTCACACACAATCGCCGTATAAAGTGCAAAAGATTGTGGATTTTTTAAGTGTAAATTACATCCAGCGCAAATCGAGTTTTGCGCTAGTCTAAAAAACATTGTCAAATATTTTTTGTCTTATAATACCCGTGAAGCGACTTGGGACGTTTTACTACGTTAAAGGTGCGATATAAATACAAGTTGCTGTTGTTGTGCTGGAAGCCGGCCCTGCCCACAAAATTGGCTATGTCCCCTAAATGAATTAATCACCAATCAAGTTTCCGCTATTTGCGCTTGTTTGCAGTCCTTCCGCGAGGTCCTAAAAATTAAGCTGGTTTTTTTGGGTGCATGGACTAATAGGCATGTTTTAAAAGCTTTTAAATGTAATTTATTTTTAATTTACTAATAAACTGACTACTGTACCCCAATATAACGAGCAAATGGTTCTGTATATTTTTTTAAAAGTTATTTTTAGTCATTTAAAGTCGGGTTTCCCACAGGTGGTGGATTGACACTGATTAAAAATGTTTATTTTTTTGTGATTAACCCATTTTCCGGTGTATCAATCAAACTGCACCAAGTTACCACTCTTAAATATATCAACGAATACTTTTTAAAGTAATTTTTTTTTAAATCCGCATTAAAACGCTGCCCGTTTGCGCTGGTTCATGGGAGATTGTGTGTTCGGCGACAGGCAAATGAGTTTGAGTGGAAACTCGAGAAAATGATGTCTTTGCCGGTTCTGAAATGGAATAGGTGACAGGGAGAAGGATAAAAATCACTTTAGTTCTGCATAACCATTGATAATTCCAAATGTTGCACATTACCACTTTGAAACAAGGTGTGTCTAACAAATGATGGTTTCATCAGGGATTAATGCCTGCTTGCAAACTAATCAGGTGACCAGATTTTCATTATCTCACCTACTAATGATGTCATTTGCACCAGAGCTGTTTGATGGCAATCAGATGAGTTGTACTGAATAAGTCGCTGCATTTCACAAATCTGCGCCACTCTAGCATAGCGTCATCAGTCAAAACATCAAATTGATCAGTAGCAAACAGGCATTTTCCACATAACAAGCAACCTCCACAAAATCTTTTTCATTAGCCTGAGCATGCTATGAAACTGCTGATAGGGCACATTCAAAAACTAGCACAAACACGTGGATTCCACCACCAGCAACTTCCTTCCGAACAGCATTCTCATTTCAGCATTTCATACTAACACAATGTTCAAACTCTGATCCATCTCATGGCTTTGAAGTTAATTTCAGTTCAACAGTAATACAGGCAGGTCAGTGGATGTTGCAGCTGATAAACATTCCAGCCCTGGAAATATCTGCTTTTTCTTTGATAAAATACAGCTGATTTTAATAGAGATCAGCTATAGCAAAAACAGGCCAAAATGTTCATGTTTACTGTTAATTACTGCCAAATGTGAGGCTCCTTTTGTACTCTAAACTAACATCCACTAAACCTGTCTCAGATCACTCTGATACTCCATTTATATTACTGAGCTGCCTTTGAAGGCAGCTCAACATTATAAACAATGTACCCCCTGTGCCTCCGGAGGCATGGAGTGCTATTATGCAAAGAGGTTTTATTCTCGAGCTACGGAGGCAGTGTGGATACACCAAATTGCAGGCAAGTTTTGTTCTGGCTGGGGAGTGTGCTTGCTAAGTGTGTCTGTGTGGAGACAAGGTCACGATTGGACTCAGCTATGATGGCTCCCACTTTCAAACAGCACACTGACACTCGTGCATAAAGAATGGCCGATTGAGTGAGGTCATTGATTGGTCAACTGGCTGCCAGCTCATGCGGCGAACGCTGATTCGCTGAATTCCTTCAAGCCCGAGCTGGATTTGTTTCGGGTCGAGGTGAAGAACACCTTGTACAAAAGGTAGGTACTGTATCACATTAATCCCGGAGTAGTTTCCCTGGACTGGTTACAATTGTCGAAGGTGTTGTGAGTGGAATTTTCTGGGTTTATTTTCCCTAGTTGGTCTGGTTTTTCGCCTCACCTAGGAGATCAAATGGCTCGTAGGTGGGGTGGGAAGTGACTATATTTTGATGCACAGAGCATTGCAGTTGTGGGGGACAGGCTGGCTGGATCGGTTGACCTTTTCCTGTCCATCATTGTTCTTATGTTCATACCAAAAAGGGTTTCTGGTGCCCATGGAACCATGCCCCCAACAGGAGTCAGCACTTCTAGAAGAGGAAGGTGAAAAAATGTCAGGGGGAATAGGACATGAAATTCATTTGGCAGTCAAATGGCTTAAAGGTCTGAGGTTTGACATTTCGAACCGATCATTTCACCGAAAATATTCAATGACAGGAATTTCATCAACCTGGATATTAAAACTCATTTGCAGTTTGGAAATCATATGCATCTCCAAGATAATGATTATATATTACACCAGTGAAATAACATGGTAGCTTGGCACCAGGACATCCTCCAACAGCTCTTGCACATTCCCAGGTGCCCAGTTGGAAAGACTATCCTTCATATGGTGTCAGCTATGACTCAGTGGGTAGCACACTCGCCTGAGTCAGAAGGTTGTGGGTTCAAGTCCCACTCCAGGGACTTGAGCACATAAATCTAGGCTGACACTCCAGTGCAGTGCTGAGGGAATGCTGCACTGTCGGAGGTGCTGCCTTTCAGATGAGACGTTAAACCGAGGCCCCGTCTGCCCTTTCAGGTAGATATAAGAGATCCCATGGCACTCTCTCAAAGAAGAGCAGGGGAGTTCTCCCCGGTGTCCTGGCCAATATTTATCCCTCAAGTGACATAACAAAAACAGATGATCTGGTCATCATCACATTGCTGTGTGCGAGCTTGCTGTGCGCGCAAGTTGGTTGCTGTGTTTCACACATTGCAACAGCGACTACACTTCAAAAGTACATCATTGGCTGTAAAGCGCTTTGAGATGTCCGGTAGTCATGAAAGGCGCTATATAAATACAAGTCTTTCTTTTTTTTACATATACACTATCAATTAATGGATAATATCAGCAGGTGAATTAATTTTTTTAGCCCTGACCCAAGTAGCTTCATTTCTCAATGGATTAGAAACTGCATTTTTGTATGACAATGGGTAACTTCACCTGGCAACCTGGCTGAGATTGGTGCTCAAATTCAGAGGGTGAGAACCCATCATGATGGGACTATCGGAACAGCAGTAGGCCATTCAGCCCCTCGAGCCTGCTCCGCCATTCAATTTGATCATTTCTGATCTGCACCTCAACTCCATCTACCTGCCTTGGTTCCGTAACCCTTAATACCCTTGATGGCCCAGCATTTTACTCAGAAGGTTAAAAGATTGAAAAAGATGGCACAGCACATAATAAATTGGAGCACAAATCAACCCTGGATGACAACAGTGAGGTAGAATTCACCTCCTTTACATTGATAGCGTGTTGTCAGTAGTGGACTACTGCTTACTTCCACCAATGGTAAACTGTCATCATCATAAGCAATCCCTCGAAATCGAGGAAGACTTGCTTCCACTCTAAAAGTGGAAGCATCAGTATAAAAATGCTCAGAAGCACTCACACCAAGTCCTTAAATCTATCAACATGAAATCCGATGAACCACCTGCTGAGCCTAGATGGTGCAATAACCATTAACACCCCTCTGTTTTGGAGCAGATGAAGAGAATGATAATGTGAATAGTAATAGCAGAAGATAAACATTCTGCATGGCTGCTGATCCAATAACACAGATACAAAGTTTAATGAATACACAAACAACACAATTGCCCTTCTACCTGTAATTTTAATTGGTTACAAAAAGGAAAAAGAATCAAATATTAATGGAAATTTTGAAGAAATCAATGAGCTTGAACATTCAAAGTAGCTGCACCAACTGTTATGAGAAAAATTAATTCACTACATTTAATTAACATTAAATTAGTCTCAGGGGCATGATAATTAATGGGGCTATGTAAACACCGCATTTAATAGCAAGGGCATATTTTCATACAGAAGATACTGCCCCTGCTTTTTGCATCCTCAATCTAATAAGCAGCTTTCTGCAAGGCAAGACAAAGTCAAGGACAAAACTAGAATATTAACAAGGTTAGCATCATCCTCCACATGAGCCAGGACCTTTGCCTGAAGGCAGTGTACAAATAAGGAGGTGGAAGAATGTGATATCTAGCCAATGGCTGTGGCCTCCGGAGCATCATAACAGAGCTGCTGCTGTGCCACTTTGTCATGCAATGACGATCAGTGGCGCATGGTGAATAGATGGCCAGGTTTCACACTGCAGCTATCACTCACTTGGAACCAGAGTCACTCTCGGACAGTCAAGTCAAAGTTTGGTAAACGGAGGTCAATAGATTTGGCTACGCTACAAAACTCAGTCACATCAACACAGTTCTATTTCCTCTATTAAAGTGTGCGTATTCCATAAATATACTTCAGAAATTTATACGGGTAGGGTAGCCCAGTGGTTGTGGTACTGGACTGGCAATCCAGAGATCATGAGTTTTAATTGTAGCAAGTTATTAAATGGAATTCAGTAAGTCTGACAATTTGCGGTCTGGTGCCAGATAAAATGACCATGAAAGCTGCTGTAATATTGATAAAAAAAACTGGTTCACTAATGTTCTTTTTATTATCGTTGATTTTCTTTCATCCGAACATTTCTTCAACCTGGCTTCAACATGGTGCCTATAGGCACCAGGCAACATCTCAGCCAAGTGAGATTGTTCTTCTAGGATTTGGCCGTAAGTGCTTCGCGGTTGAGCCCGATCCTGTCCTCATCCAGCATCGAGAGAGAGCCTGGTTGGGGGGCTGGGCGGGGGGGAAGGGGCGGGTAGAGAGAGCCTGGTTGAGGGAGGGGGGAGAGAGAGAGCCTGTTCGGGGGAGGAAAGAAAGAGAGCCTGATTTGGGGGGGGGGGGAAAGAGAGGGGGTGGTGGGGAAGAGAGAGGGTGGGGGCGGGGGGGGGAAAGAGAGAGGGGGGGGAAAGAGAGAGGGGGGGAAAGAGAGAGGGGGGGAAAGAGAGAGGGGGAAGAGAAGGGGGGAAAGAGAGAGGGGGGAAGAGAGAGGGGGGGAAAGAGAGAGGGGGGGAAAGAGAGAGGGGGGAAAGAGAGAGGGGGGAAAGAGAGAGGGGGGAAAGAGAGAGGGGGGAAGAGAGAGGGGGGGAAGAGAGAGGGGGGGAAGAGAGAGGGGGGGAAGAGAGAGGGGGGGAAGAGAGAGGGGGGAAGAGAGAGGGGGGAAGAGAGAGGGGGGGGAGAAGAGAGAGGGGGGAAGAGAGAAGGGGGGAGAGAGAGGGGGGGAAGAGAGGGGGGGAAAGAGAGAGGGGGGAAGAGAGAGGGGGGGAAGAGAGAGGGGGGAAGAGAGAGGGGGGGAAAGAGAGAGGGGGGGAAAGAGAGAGGGGGGGAGAGAGAGGGGGGAAAGAGAGAGGGGGGGAAGAGAGAGGGGGGGAAGAGAGAGGGGGGGAAGAGAGAGGGCGGGGGGGAAGAGAGAGGGTGGGGGCGGGGGGGGAAGAGAGAGGGTGGGGGCGGGGGGGGAAGAGAGAGGGTGGGGGGGGGGGAGAGGGAACTCAGGGAAGACAAATCATGTTCTTCCAATCTCCTTTACACCCACACCCGACATCGTTGGAATGGATGAAATCCAGAAGTCATGACACTGATACTGCATACCGAATAAACCAGTTAACAATCCGCATACAATGCCCCATCTATGGCAGGGAGCATAAAGTCATGCACTTACACTTGGATAAGAGACTTCAGCTGGGGGAGGAATGCACTTGCTCTGGGGTAAGGAGGGACTTCGGCCTGGGGAGGGATGCATTTGCGCTGGGGTAAGAAGGGACTTCGGCTGGGGGAGGGATGTGTCCTTTCTGACTTCTGAAGTTCAAATGGATCATGTTACAATGTGCAAAGTTAGGCTGGGCAGTTCCATTTACACATTCCAGAGAAACTTCAGCGTGTGGCTTATCCTCCAAGGGGACCAATCAGCAATAGGTCATGTGATAATGGAGAGCTAATCAGAGAAACGGCTGCAATTCAGTTAATACAAATAAACACATCCTTCAATGAAGGACCTAAGAATCGAGATCCCGAACTACATGTTGAAGGGTGGAAGATGCCTGTGCGTGGATTTTTAAAACATGTGCGATAATCCCATTTTCAGTTGCATTGGTCAAACTTTGCCAAGTTACTACTATTAAATATATCAAGGAATATTTTTAAAGCAACATTTTTTTTAAAAATTAAGTTTTAAACCGCTGTACTGGTTGCACTGGCGGATTTTGCATTTGGCGATATGCAAATGAGTTTGAGCAGAAACTCAGGCGGAAAGAAAGAAAATGTTCCAAAACGGGCGCAATTTATGTCGAAATCACCAATTGCACCAAAAGCAGAAGCTCTACGGCCTGAATCTGAAAGTAGTTTGTTGGTTTGCTTCTGTTGAAATGATAAGTACTTATTTAAAAGTTAAAATGATTTGATCAGTAAATTTGTATTAAAGAATACAAGTTTGGGTGGGCTTTAATGCAATGCTTTTAGTACAGCCCCTATTCCTTTCCCTCTAGCATTACTCTTATTCACTTTGCCCCATCTGTGTTTTTTCTCATCTATATAGTACTTCCTTTTTTCCACAACTGCACATGTGCCCAAAGCTGCTGAAAAAATATATAAAATGTGGAATAATTTAATACCAAACTATTCTACACGGGAAAAATAGTACAGGTTGCAACTCTCTAGTCCGGGACTCTTTCATCCAGAAATATCCGTGGTTCGGCATTAGTTGGGCTTGCGGGAGAGGAGCGTTTATTGTTTTAAAGTTTCGATCGGCTGCAATGGCCGATCAGTGTGTTCAACGATTGGCTGGGAGCGTATGCCAGTCAGTGAGTGCGTGTGCGGGTGCTGAGGGAACCGTCCATAGGCTGCCGTGGCACGCACTCACACATACAGGAGCATGGACGCTGTCCGCTGGTACCAGTAACCGAGACCTCCCGTGGTTTGGGAAATGCTCCGATCCGGCACCAATCAGGTCCCGAGGGTGCCGGACTGGAGAGGAAGAGGAGTAAGCCATTCAGCCCCCTGTGGCTGTCCGCCATTCAATTAGATTATGGCTGATCTGTATCTTAACTCTATCGACCCGCCTTTGCTCCATATCCCTCGATCTTTACCTAACAAAAATCTATCGATCTCAGGCTTAAAAATTTAAATTGACCGCCAACAGCCACAACCTTTGGAAAAAAGAGTTCCAGATTTCCACTGCTCTTTGTGAGAAACTTTCGGAAGGATGTGAAGGCTTTAGAGAGGGTGCAGAAAAGATTCTTAAGAATGGTTCCAGGGATGAGGGACTTGAATTACGTGGATAGACTGGAGAAGCTGGGGTTGTTCTCCTTAGAGCAGAGAAGGTTGAGAGGAGATTTGATAGAGGTGTTTTATCATGAGGTGTCTGGACAGAGTAGATAGAGAGAAACTGTTCCCATTGGCAGAAGGGTCGAGAACCAGAAGTTTAAGGGAACTGACAGAAGATCCAAAGGCGACATGAGGAAAACATTTTTACGCAGTGAGTGGTTAGGATCTGGAATGCACTGCCTGAAAGGGTGGTGGAGGCAGATTCCACCGTGGCTTTCAAAATGGAATTGGATAACTACCTGAAGGAAAGAAATTGCAGGGCTCCAGGGAAAGGGTGGGAGTTTGGGACTAGCTCAAGTGCTCTCGCAGAGAGCCAGCATGGGTCTGACGGGCCGATTGGCCTCCTCCTGTGCTGTAACTAGTCTATGATTCTAAAAAGTGTTCCCGAAAAGTAACGTCTTAATGTTTTAGAAAAATTCTTAACCCTTTCCCGCACCCCCGCCCCCAACCTGGAAAAAACATTCCTTAAACATAGTAAAATGTTACTGACTACTCAATATCCTGCTTACACGCAAGAGCCACACATAAGCAATGAAATCAGAAATAAACACAGAACTGTTGACAGGATGAGGTTGTTATCTTAGGGTAAATTTAATGAATTAGCGCACAGGCCTTTGAGCGACAATAGCATATTTCAGGATTTTGAGTGAGGAAGTCAGTGCATCCTGCCAAATTTTCCACTGAATAAGATGAATGAATGGAAAATCATGCGAGAAGGATTTACCTGTGCACCTGACTTTCAAATATGCGCTTCGGTTTATCAAAATTCTGTCCTAGCAGCACTAACTTGTAAAATCTCTCTGCATCAGGTTACCTATTGCACCAATAAGTGAAATATATGCAGTGGAAACTCCTTGCTTCCCCTCTGAACCTGCTCAACACAAATCAACCTGCATCATTTTCATCTGTGAATCTAAACAGTTAGTGGTCAAATTCCCTTGGCTCTTCCAGCGGACGCACGACATAACTCTGGCGAAACAGCTTGAAAATACTCCAGGACCGGGATAGGCTGAACACCAACCAAAACGGAGATCTCCAGCAATTTAATCTTGCGACTGAGGACAGGTACGTCTACTAAATTCAACTGACAGCTAGTGGCATTTTATGCCCAAATCTGATTGCAGTGGCAGCTTGCAAGAGTAATTACGACTCTGTTCAAGAGTGACGGATTGAACCAGGTGCGGGCTCCATTTACTTGCACTGCTAACCTGTCATTTTAATTCTGGTAGATGCAGCTCCTAATAAATTAAATTAGAAACCTGTTAGTTTTGAGAGAGAACAAAAACAGCTGCTGAACAGGCCAGTCGTTTAATTAATGCTGAGTGAAATGTTCAAAGTGGGCGTGTCTCTTTGTGAAGCAGTGCAGCTATGCACCTTGTCGGAAATTATTTTTGTCAAGCTCCACCAATATCTAAGCAGCACCACAGTAATTAAAACTCCAACCTGCTACACTATCATGTCACAAAGCAGCATTTTAGTACAAACAAGCACATGCTTTGAAGCTCGTTATCCACATGCCCAGCACTTAAAATGGCAAATCCATGGGCCTCATCAAGACATGCTTTCTTAAACTGAGATGGCACACTTTTCCCAGGCAGTAGTTTTCATGATTTTTTTTCTTTCTCCCTTTCATATTTCTTAACAGCGTCGACTCCTTGCTGGGGTCTGGTTACATAGATGGAAAGCAACCTGCTTAAGTAGGCATTCTTCATACGCGAAAGAAAGTCCAATGACCTCCCCATGATATTCAATGGCATTATCATCGTTGAATCCACCACCATCACTATCGGGTCACAATTGACCAGAAACTTAACTGGATCAGCCACATAAAAGCTGTGGCCAAAAGAGCAGGTCAGAGGCTGAGCATTCTGCGGCAAGTGTCTCACCTCCTGACTCCCCAAAGTCTTTCCACCATCTACAAGGCACAAGTCAGGGGTGTGATGGAATACTCTCCACTTGCCTGGATGAGTGCAACTCCAACAACACTCAAGAAGCTTGACACCATCCAGGAAAAAGCAGCCTGCTTGTTCGGCACCTCATCCATCACCTTTAACATTCACTCCCTCCACCACCGACATACTGTGGCTGCAGTGTGTACCATCTACAAGATGCACTGCAGCAACTTGCCAAGGCTTCTTCAGCAGCTCCTAGCACCTAGAAGGACAAGGGCAGCAGGTGCATGGGAACACCATCACCTCCACGTTCCTCTCCAAGTCACACACCATCCTGACTTGGAAATATATCACCATTCCTTCATCATCACTGGGTCAAAATCCTGGAACTCCCTCCCTGAAACTCCCTCCCTGACAGCACACAGACCACAGCGGTTCAAGCTCACCACCAGGTTCTCGAGGGCAATTAGGGATGGGCAATAAATGCTGTCATTGCCAGTGACGCCCACATCCCAGGAACGAATGAAAAGTGAGCCTGGACAGCGAGTGTTGATGGGATATTCAACTACAAGGTACATCACAGCCATGCTCAATCCTGTCCATATTCAACGTCCATATATTTCCACTAATATCAAGGATCACAAGAGAGTAGTCAGAAGTGGGAGTGCTGGCTGAAATGTTTCCCCCCTTACCTAATAGCATTGAGGCTAACTGTTGGATGCTTGCTGTCAACCCCAGCTGAGGTCAGCTAACTCAGCACAGACTGGTGGTTTAGTAGGAGTCAACTACTTGAATCCTTAACTAGTTCAACCACTGGAGGAACTCTCAGGCAGTACTTTTTCCTGCATGGTGTCAAGCTTCTCGAGTGTTGTTGGAGCTGCACTCATCCAGGCAAGTGGAGAGTATTCCATCACACCCGTGACTTGTGCCTTATAGATGGTGGAAAGGCTTTTGATTCCATCCTATTATTCCTGGAGTTTCTGCCGAGCCACTTACTGAAGTACACAGTCTCTTTCTGTTTAACTTCAATTTTGCAGTGCTCAGGCCGGCTTGTCAGTATACTGAGATCAGTGGTGAAGTCTGCTATCAGTGGACATGGCCATGCTGGGCAACTCAATTCACATTCGCATCAAAAATTCTGTGTACTCATGCACGCTGGGTTATTTGTTTACTTCTTCAAAACAAATTCCACCCAGGTGATACATGAAGTAACAGCAGCAGATTGTAGAGAGGAGCCAGATGATAGGAGGGCTGGACGGCATCTGCAAGTATCCAATTGCCACTGGAGTAATACTACCCGAGGTAGGTCTTGGGGATACTGGCACTGATTTGAAACCATCTGTTTGGGTTGTTTATTGTGGTAAAACAGATGTCAAATTTTGGGATGAATTCAACGTCCTTGATAAATTTGATGATCTTGGTAAGGGCAGCAGTTGAGCCATAACTGGCCCTATTGCCCCTGGGCGGAGAGAAAAATGAGCTCTGGTTTCACTCTTGATTGACGTTTGCAGTAACTTCTGCTAGAAAGTACACGTGTGTAGATGTTGGATGAGGCCAGCATTAGGCTAAGCTATGATGCCCAGCAACATCAAATGTCCTGCTGACATTCACCATCAAGGCTGAGACATGAAGAATATAATCGGTACCTAGACAAGATACTGGAGGGCTGTCATTGCCTGTGGAGTCAGAGCCTTCGGGCAAGGAGGGGACAAAATTGGGGAGAAGTTATTTTTATTAAAGAAAGAACTAGCATTCATATAATGCCTTGCACATCCTGAGAACGTCCCAAAGTCCTTCACAGTCAATGCAAACTTCTGAAGTGCTGTCACGGTTGTTGTGTAGGCAAACAGGGAACCCATTTGCACACAGCATGATTCCACAAACAACAGTCAGATAAATCTCTCAATCTACTTGCTGGTATTAATTGAGGGAAGAATGTTGAACAGGACACGAGAATAATTCTCTTCTTTTTCAAAAGAGAATGCCATATGGTCTTTAAGGTCCACCTGAACAAGCCTTGGTTTAACATCTCATCTGATAGATGCCCTGACCATGCAGCAATATTACAGAGTGTGTCAGGTCTAAATTATGTGCTTAAATCCTACGGAAGGATTGAAAGCCACAATCTTCTGACTCAGCGCTGAGAGTGTTACAACTGAGTGAAGGTTAAAAAAAAGACACAGAGAGCATAGAAGAAACGGGGAAAAAGTTTTGTCAAATTTTAAAATTATTTTAAGTTGTTTATTTTTATAGTTTTAACATTACAGTAATAAACATTTCAGCTGCCTTACACTGTCAATGCTGAGGCTTGTTTCAAAGCGTGAGCTGAAAACTTCAAAAAGGGTGACCCAGGTGTTTAGAATTTGTGTTATGCACTGGCACTTGAAAGGTTAAGTTGAGGAGTTGAAACTTTTTTCCCACCTGGGAGTTAGTTGTTGGTTAATGTCAGGCTTAGAGCAACCAATTACTCAATCGGATTTTCAGACCTCATTTCTTGCTCACTTCTCAAATGCTTCCCTCACAAATCTTCAGCTTTGCCCAACAACAACTAAAGCGGAATGCTCATTCCTGCCATGCACTTCTTTGCGATTCTGATTGTTTACATATGTAGATTTTTTTTCTTCCTCAGCCTTCTGACAACTGACACTGTTTGAACAAAGATAACAATTTCCAAACTAGCCAACTCAGACCGACTGCCCTCCCCAAGACGCCCATGTGTAGTCAGACTGAATGAAGCTTTGCCCTCAAAGAGTTATTCTCTGCTTATAGTGCAGCACAGCTTGGACCTTTGTGTTCTTGGCACTCTCTGGACTGCCAGGACAAACGGACAGCCACAACTTCTCTACAAGCTCCATCAATATTTCTCTATGAACAAAGGAAACTTATGATCGGAGGTATAATCTCACCTTGTTTCACATGGGTGATAAAGCAGGCAAGATTGGCAACTCATCAGCTTGGAAAAGCCAGACTCTCAGTGTCATCTGAGATTTGAACTTTGATCAGTGCAACAGTATGTTGCATCATCAAGCAACCCTAGTTATTTTGTTTTCAGACCTACATATTTTGAAAGTCTATCAAATGGTTAAAAATTAGAGTCACACCCATCAAACAGGAAGCAAAACTGACCACAGCAAAATGTGCACACCAATTCCTTCAGGGGTTTACACGTGAAGCTTCCTAGCCTTTCCCCACTTCCTGTCTACTTTGCACACAACAATAAAGAGGAACTTAACATTTAAGTGGTATTTGAAGCTGTTAAAAAGAATTGCTACTTAATTATTTCAAACCAATACCTAACAGCCTAATCTGAGTGAATGTGGCGCGAAAGGAAGATTTAATAAATTTTAAGATATACCAGAGATTCCTGATCAAGCTCGGGATTGAGTAGCACAAATGCTCCAGTCTGCTTCCACATGGGACAGCAATATGATTTTGCTATTGCTGGTTTGTACAGACCTTCCCTCACCACTGGGGAAGGCATCAGCCCAATGAAATTGTTGCTATTTATAAAGTTAAGACAACTGCACAACATAGCTGGATGTGGTTGCTGCAGGAACTGCCCTCTCTTCCCCCCCGCCCCAGCTAATATAAATTCCTACAACAGCGGGAGCAGTTGAGTTGGATCTGTGGCACAAGTATCAGCTTGGCTTTGTTTGTAATACCTCTGAATCAGAAAGAAGTGAGAGTAAGTCCCACTCCAAGAATTGACTGTTGCCGCCTTCAGTTAAAACTGCCCTATTTAAAGTGCAAAAGGGGACGAAAATACCTGACCAAAATAAGGCCAACTGCAGCTTCCCGTACCAATGCTTGTACCATGGCTCTTCTCACAACGGCATTCAGATGTTTGGTGGAATAAAAGGTATTACTCCCTTCACACATACACAACTTTCAAGAGTTTCCACGAGAAGTTATGTAAGCAGCAAGCCACATCAGTACCAGTAAGACGCACAACAGAAGAGTCTGAGACAGTAAAGACTTTCCTTTCACCTCTGCTGGTTTATTGTCCAGGAAAGAAGTTTAGAAGTCTTGTCTGGCACCTCTGACCTTTGCAAACGTATCAAAAAGGTGCACTTCATTTTAAGCAGATGGTAAATTTATATTGGCTAAAGAGGGCCGAACTGTGCGTTCACTTGCATCCTGTTTGTTTCTATAAAACGGATACAAAATCATTACAGAACTGAGGTTCCTCTTGCCAGGCCCACTTAGAAGCTTACAGAGGGAGTGAAATATTAGCAGAAAGGTTCCTGCAACCAAACATGTTGTGATGCCTGAAATAAAATATCTTTGCCAGCACAACTGAATGTTTGCTGCCTAAGGCACCCTCAGCAGTCAGTAGGCAGTGACACCTACCAGCATGACTGCAAGACTTCTGCTTCGAGGTGTGCATAGCAGCGTCAAAACAATGGTATTCCTGTGGTGAGGTGGAAGCTGCTGAATTTATCAGGCGTCTGCTACAAGGAGCTGTATTAAAAGCCTAAAGGAAGACAAAAAGTACAAAACATATTGATGCATGAATATATTAAGTTATTAAAAGAAATTATAAACTAAAAAGACCAAAGTTGGCCACAATTATGTTTATAATAGGAGCTATCAAGAAATACAATATTTTGATAATTTATTTTTCTCTTCTGAAAGTGCAGATTCTGGCTGGGATACAGTCATGTCCACATAAAACAGCGAACGTCATCACGCTTTTTAACCATAGCCGTGGCTCAGTGGCAGTCCTCTTACCCAAGTCAAAAGGTTTTTGATCAAGTCCCACTCCACAGACCTGAGCACAAAATCTAGTCTGACACTCCAGTACAGTACTGGAGGGAGTGCTGCACTGTTGGAGGTGCCATCTTTCAGATGAGACGTTAAACTGAACCCCCATCTGCCCTTTCAGTTGGATGGTAAAGGTGCCATGACACTATTTGAAGAGCAGGGGAGTTCTCCCGGTGTCCTGGCCAATGTTCATCGCTCAACCAACACCACTAAAAAACAGATTATCTGGTCATACATCTCACTGCTGTTTGTGGGAGCTTGCTGTGCGTAAATTGGTTGCCGTGTTTCCTACATTACAGCAGTGATTGTACGTCAAAAAATACCTCATTGGCTGTAAAGGGCTTTGAGAAGTCAAGATGTTGTGAAAGGCGCTATAATGAATGCATGTGTTTCTTTTCTTTATACATGACATGACAGCCAAGCCCAATCCTACCCTCACCCGATGTTCCCTTTGCAGCAGGAGATGCTGGGTGGCAATCAGCAGCAGGAATCTGGAGTGATTTACGCCCCCCCCCCCCCCCCCCCCCCCCCCACCCAAAAGCCCAGGAGTACTGAGGCCATGTGTATCACCTGGAAGGTTGCCCCCACCGAGACCAGCTAAATCAGTAAAAGGCTAGAAAACGTAACTTAGCTTTTCTGGTCTGTACAATTCAAAGAAAATGTAAATAACAAAATTAAAGTGATACGGAAATTCTGAGTGAAGATATTCAAGTTTCTTACCTGTTGTTTAATGTCAATACAAACGTATAAATGGTATGAGGAACAGGGAAGCTGTAGTTTTCATTGTGGAAATGTCATCGCCGTAGTACCAAGTAGCAGGGTACTTTGAGAGTGGAACTGCTGAATTGTCAGAAATACTAAATGCTGGCATTCAGTCAGATTACCCATATAAAACAGTGACTGTTCAGGCCATGTCTGGAATGTTCTCTGTTTATGAATATCTTTTTAGGTTAAAGCAGTTTAGTGTTAACCAACCTTTTCTGATTAAACCCACCTCCCAGAGGTGGATTACATCAGGTTCTGCTCCTCCCTCCACCCACAGTCCAGACACTCGGACGCAGGCAGCTACTCTGAAAATGATTTTGTTATTCAGTGCACTCTGTGACCCTATCAAGACAAGAGGGGGTGTTCAGTGCTGAAGATTAATATTTTTAGCGAATTCTAGAAATACTCATCTTTAAAACCATTTTTTTTGGCAATCTATCCAATTGTACCTCACATTTTTTTGTTGATGATTTATCACAAAAGGTCTGCATTTTGAAGGTGAAAGATTTTTCAGGCTTTATATAGAAGGCAGCAGAATTTTGGCAAACTAACAGGCATGTCTTTAGATTGAGTATATGTGGAATGGATGGCAGTAAACTGGTAAATTCAACAAATTGATTTTTTCCCCTCCCATTTTGAAGGTACAGGTACTGACTTATTGCTGGGATATGGTTCCACAGGCTATGGTCACCCTCCAGTACCTCAATCAAGCAGCCATTGTTCATGTGTGTGCCTAGATGGTAAACTTTGGTGGGATATTCAACCATAGACATTGTAGCTGAATACTCACCTAATGCCCAGATGAGTACTTTACAGCAGTCATTGGACAATCATTAGCTGTGATAACTCTGGCTGATGTTTTCCCCCTTTCACAGCCTAGGTGCTGGTGAGTGCTCCAACTGCAATAAGCTAACACAGCACAGAAATGGAATCGAACCTCCGATCTTCAGGCCAGCATGGCTTAACACTACACCAGGCAATGGCATTTCCTCTCCAAGCCATCAGTGTAGCTAAATGAAAAGTTTCAATTAGGCTTAAAATGTTCTGTTTTTAAACAACTGAAATGCATAATGACTCATCGGTGCGCATTCAGTGGGCAGTTATTCTGGTTCATTAATGCCCAAGAACAATATGGCCCCAAGATGTGCTCACTTTACAAAATCAACAGTCAATCTGGCACCATAATTTAATACACAGCAATCATCACGTTAAATGAAGTTCCACTTATGAGACCCAGCTCTGAATGAAGCCAAGAGACAAGGAATTGAGTTCCTCTCTCCGACAACTGGTAAAAACAGTCAGTTCAATGAGTTCATTCTTTTTTTCTCTTCTCCCAAAATTACTAACACAAAGCCGGGTATGATTCCAGACAGCAAAGCGTATTCAGTACTCATTTATCTGAGGCTCGACAGTGAATATCAGCAGGTTATATTTGTGTGGCGGTCATACCAAACCTCTACACAAGCATATTCTCTTGACCAGGGATTGGTGGAGCAAGACCTCCATCACCTCCAACTCACATACCATCCTGACTTGGACATATCGTGTTCCTTATTTGTCGCTGGGTCAAAATCCTGGAACTCCCTGTACATAACAGCATTGTGGAAATACCTTTGCCTTCATGCACTGCAACGGTTCAAGGAGAAAACCTACCACCATCTTCTCAAGGGCAACTAGGGATGGCGAATAAATGCTGCCCTTGCTAACAGCACTCACATTCCAAAGAATGATTTAAAAAAAAATTTCTGCTATTTTTTCTTCACCCAGTCCCAGGGAAACTGAAGCTAAATTTATTGCTCTCATCACCACGACTCCAGTACAGAAGTAAACTCAGGGCAGAATAGGGATTGAACCTTAGTCTTAACACACCACAGTGCAATTACTCGCTGAGCCATCTGGGGAATCAGCTGATGATCTTTTGAGAGCAATTATAGGAGAGCAGCCAGGTAACTATGCTCCTGGCAAGTGAGAACTTTAAGGCGAAAGCTGGACTTCAAACAGAAAGGAAATTCAAGTTTTCTGAGACACTCCCCAAGTCAATAAATAGCTCAAGTCTTTTGCATTGAACTTTACCTATCTTTTATCGTGATCCTATTTTACGACCTGTATCACAGATGGCAACTTGCCATTTCTTTCCACAACGGGCACCATCATAGGTTAAAGCTAAGTTTGATGGTCCTTATGTAAATTGCTTTTGACATTCAAATTTCTTAAACCAAAGCATACTTTCTCTGACTAGAATTCTCATCAGAATAGGTGTTACAGCATTACAATATAGTAAACAAGAGTAGCTCTTATATTGTTATTTTCATTTGGATTCTGAAACACTAACATCCAAAAGCCAGTTCCCAAGGTTTATTATTAAATCCAGTTTTGGATCAACGAGTCAAGTTCTAGGCTGCGGAAAATGGATTTCACAACATTAATACATAAATAAATGACAGAACTCAAAATTCAATAGCACTTAAATATCTAATTTCGGTGAAAAATGTGTGCAACGATAATGCAAATTCCCCCATGCCTGCTTGATGCAGTTGGCTGTAACAATGCAACTGCAGTTATTTCTGGCTGTTCTGCTAGGCATATTAAATTAAGCCAAATGTCCAAACATATAAACTTACATTTATATGGCACCTTTCACTCAATCAGGGCATTCCAAAGAGCTTCACAGCAAATTATCTACTTTTGAAGTGTAGTCTCTGTTGTTTTGAAAACACAGCAAAAAAAAACCCTAAAGAACTTGGATTTCTATAGCACCTATCACGGTCTCAGGACATCCCAAAGTGCTTTACAACCAATTAAGTACTTTTGAAAGGCTGTCATTGTTGTAATGTAGGCAGCTAATTTGCGCACAGCAAACTCCCACAAACAGCAATGAAATATATGATCAGATCATCTGTCTGACAAAGAGTCATCGACCTGAAACGTTAACTCTGTTTCTCTCTCCACAGATGCTGCCTGACCTGCTGAGTATTTCCAGCATTTTCAGTTTTTATTTCAGATTTCCAGCATCTGCAGTATTTCGCTTTTGTATTTGTTTTGTGTGTTGGTTTGAGAGGTAGATGTTGGCCAGAATACTGGGAGAACTCCCCAGCTCTTCTTCGAATAGTGCTGTAGGAACTTTTACATCCACCAGGCAGATTGAGATTCGGTTTAGCGTCTCATCTGAAAGATGGCAGCTCCGACAGCGCAGCACTCCCTCAGTACTGCACTAGATTATGTTCTCTAGTCCCTGGAGTGGGGCATCAACCCCCTACCAAATAAAATGGCCGGTGTGGGCTACTGTTCTATCACTGTCACATGAACATCTGGGAGCACAAGAATGTAGGCAGAGTAAAGCCTTCCTTCCACTTCCAGCAATGCACTATTTGTACTATCATGGACACTCCACAATGTATTTAATATCCAGAGTGAAGTGAATAGTCTTGGGGCTAAACTTACAAGTAGATAAAAATCTTAAACATTTCTCCCTGATCCCAAAGTTAATCAGATTGAAAATCTAGGATATCGATCTAACAATTATTCAACTGTACTTGCATTCTGCAGATGACATTTCCACAATTCCAGCAAGATTGGAATCTTTGTATTCATCTCTAGGTACTTTTACTTTCCTGCTGAAGCTCCAGGAAAACAGCAGTCAAAATAAAACCTTGCAAGCTTCCAGTGCAGCTCTCCGCTTTATATGTCCCATGTGTTTCCAGAACCCTATCAGGCCAATAGAAAGAGGCATTTGTTTTCTGTAGCGTCAACCTTCATTCTTGAGACCTGTAAGTGGTCATGCTCAAAGCACAGAGTTCAGTTGCTTTGCAGAGTTTCACAGTTGGCAGGGGTACTGATCGCCTGCCACCAACAGCAGCATCAATGCAAAAGTGCCTTAGGTGTCTACTTGTCCTTATAATATTCAATTAGCTTTTTATCAAAGGGGTTACTCAACATAGCATTAACTGCTTTTGATGGGAGTCTACTCCAAATATCTACTGCAGGAAAAAACACATTGCTTCTAATCTTGTCTTGTTTGAGGTTTATTAATTTTGTTCTTTTGCCCTCAAGAACACAATCACAATTTAAATTCAATAATCTACACTTCCAACAGTTTAAACTATTGGATGCTGTACCCGCTCAAATCCTTTTTCAAATACAAAAAATAATAATACTTGTAATGATATAGCTTTGAAATGTCTCAAAGTGCTACTCACAATGCATTACTTCTGGAATAAACTGAAAGCATGTTCAGTTTGTGCCAAGCCTCCTCAACCTAGCCCCTGATTCAATGGCCCTCCCTGACAGGTCCTATTTCAGCCTGAAGCTGAGCTTCCAACTCTACATCCAGTCCATTATCAAAACCTCTTGCTTCCAACTTTTTCTTCCACTTTGACTCCTGCAATTTAATGTTCGATTCCTGAAAGTTAGTCACAATACTAGATCAAACTGTCATATTTGTTTTATCAATGCATTGTAATATATCTACATATAATTATATATGTATAACAAATCTCAGAGTTTATTTCCTTCCCAGTTAAATACTGCTAATATTCCTCAATTCTTCCAGTCAAAATATTATTTCTCACTTATTTAAGCTTCTTGAGTTGCATGAGATCATTGTCCTGCTGAGAATTATGAGTAAATCATATAACTGAGGAATCTCAGTTCCTGTTTAAAGTTCTGCTGTTAATGGAGTGACCATTGTTCATTTGTGAGCCTTGTCAATTAGTTTCAGCCAATTTCAATTCTGTCCTGACCCAACATCTACTCACACAGAGATTGTTGAATAACACTCAGGAGCGAGAACTCTGGCCCATTTCCCCCTCCCAGACCAATTGTATCACCCCTACCACTTGAGACGAGTTAACGCAGAACAGAATGAAGTCACACCTGGCACTTTGCTGCTCTGAATGCATCTACCACTTACCACAAACTCCTTACGCCATTAGAACAGTTCCTACCTCTTTTACTGATGATGCAATGATCGAGAAGCATTGTTTCTGACTGAAGGCAAAAAAGTATTGGCCCCAAGTTTCGTGCCGCGGCGAAAACGGCGCACCTCCGAGCTGGGCGCCTGTTTTTCGCGCCAAAAACTGCGCCTAAAAAAAAATCCGATATTCTCGAGCTCCTTGGCGCAGCGCGCTCTTCGCAGCAGGGGGCGGAGCCTAACACTCGCGCCGATTTTCTAAGCAGCAGAGGGCGGGTACAATTTAAATTAGCCTTCGTGTTGCCGGCAACCCTGCGCGTGCGCGTTGGAGTGTGCGCACATGCGCAGTCACACACAAACATTGGCACTCGGCCATTTTTAAAAATACTGCAGAAAAAGTGAAGATTTGTTTCTTGGACCCCTGCAAAGGCTTGTAATTTAATTTTTTTTTGATATTTCTGAGTGTGAGGGAGTGCTTTTAGCAGCACTGCTGAATAAATCACCTGCTGAAATCAGTGAGTTCAGCTTTTCACTGCTAAACTTGCAGAACCGGTGCTGCATTGGTGCATGCAAATTAAGGACTGTGTGTTTGGAGAAATAAGAGTGCCAATTCAACTTTGCAATAATACGTGGTGTTGACAATGCAGCACCCATTCTGCAAATTTAAATATAAAACTGTCGATGTGGCTGCCTCTCCCTGTCCAAATGGCCTCAGTCCCCCTCACAGCTCGAAGGCTGCTGCTGTATCTTCGGCTGCCGGCCAGCCACTGACGCTGCTGATATCCTATGGCCGAATGGCCTCACGTCCGTCCACTGCTGATTCTTTGGCTGCCGGCCAGCCACTGACGCCGCCCCTAAAGCGTGGCCGAATGGCCTCAAGAACCTTAATGAGCTGAGTGTGTCCTGCGTTGATTCTTCGGCTGCCGGCCAGCCACTGACGCCACTGATATCTCATGGCCGAATGGCCTCACATCGGTCCGCTGATTCTTCGGCCTCCGGCCAGCCACTGACGCCGCTGATATCTCATGGCCGAATGGCCTCGGGTCCGTCCGGTGCTGCTTCATCGCGGCCAGCCACGAAGAAAATGAAGGCCTGCCTCAAGCACTGCAGCTCAGCTCGAAGCTTGCTGCCGCTGCCGTCGAGACACTGACGCCACACCCCTGCCTGTGTCCAACATGAAAGGCCTGCCTGAAGCACTTTCACACAGGTAGGAACATGGTTTATTTAATCTTTTCGTTGCTTATAAATTTTTATTCAGGTTGGATTTATTTGCAAATATTTGTATAAGTATAACTAAGGATTTAATGTAGAATTTAATGACTTTCCTTCCCCCCCCCTCCATTCCCTACGCCTAATTTGTAACCTACGCCTGATTTTCTAAAGTGTAGACAAGGTTTTTTCGAGCGTACAAAAATCTTCACTTACTCCATTCTAAGTTAGTTTGGAGTAAGTTTTCACTCACGAAACTTTGAAATCAGGCGTATGTGGCCGGACACGCCCCCTTTTGAAAAAAAAATTCTGTTCCAAAGTGAAACTGTTCTACCTGACTAGAACTGGAGCAAACTAAATGTGGAGAATTCCGATTTCTAAGATACTCCGTTCTATACCAGTTGCTCCTAAAAATCAGGAGCAAATGATGTGGAAACTTGGGGCCATTATATTTAAAAATTCAACAAGAAGTGCTCAATCTCATGGCTTTAATTCTACGGAAGTTGCAAAAATGGGGAATTTTCCAGATTTGTTAAGATTATGGCAGCAATGGGGAAGGAAACAGATAGAAATAGATCCAGTCATGATGTTATCACTCACACTTCCAGGATATTCTTGCAGTTTACCACAGCCAACATATCAGAACCACAGGTGCATAAATTATAGAATATCCAATGTGAAATTAAGAAATATAGAAGGAAGATCTAATAAAACTATAAATAACAAGACCAAGGGTGGGCCATAAAGTGGTTTCATGCCTGGGATTTCCGACATCATGACTTCAGCTGGACCATCGGTAGAGGTACTGAAGAAAGGATAGGTCGATCCTGACAGAGTAGGAGGTTCTATGGGAAGAATGATTCCTGAGATGAAGGGGTTGACTTATGAAGAAAGGTTGAGCAGGTTGGGCCTGCATTGGAGTTTAGAAGAATGAGACGTGATCTTATTGAAACATATAAGATACTGAGGGGGCTTGAAAAGGAAGATGCAGAGAGGATGTTTCCACTCATGGGGGAATCTAGAACTAGGGGGCATAGTTTCAGAATAAGGGGTCGCCCATTTAGAACTGAGATGAGAAGGAATTTCTTCTCTCAGAGGGTTGTAAATCTATGGAATTCTCTGCCTCAGAGAGCTGTGGCGGCTGGGTCATTGAATATATTTAAGGTGGAGATAGACAGATTTTTGAATGATAAGGGAGTGAAGGGGTACGGTGAGCAGGCAGGGAAGCTGAGCCCAAGGTCAGGTCAGCCATGATCTTATTAAATGGCGGAGCAGGCTCGAGGGGCCAAATGGCCTACTCCTGCTCCTATTTCTTATGTTCTTGTGTAATAGGGGGAAACCACTATGGGCAGTTCTCATAAATACCCTAATGGCTGGTTAGATGGCAGCAGTAATAGATGGGGAAAATTCATTTGGGCGTGGAATAACGTGTAGCATGCTGGGCCGCGAAAGAGGGGTGAAGACAACAAATCAATGGGGAAAAAAACAAAAACATTGTTCAAAAGATGACATCTACTACAGTGCTATTGGAGATACTGAAATAAAGATCGCAAAGGTAAATAAATAAATCTATGATCCCCATAATAGCAACTAACTGCCTCTTCAATGGTTCCAGAGTTTTTGCCTCCACCACCATTCCAAGTATGAATCACTCTTGGCTTGAAGAAGTGCTTTCTGTCATTAGTCATGAACTTGCTTTTACCAGTTTGTACATACGTGCCCTTATCCTGCAGTTGTGGTTAAATTTGAAATAAAAATTATAGAAATAGAATAGTACAGCACAGAAGAAGGCCCTCCAGTCTGCACCAGCTCTTTCAAAGAGCAATCCAGTTAGTCCCACTCCCTCGCTCGTTCCCCGTATCCCTCCAATTTTTCTTCATGTATTTATCCAATTCCTATTTGAAGCGACGACTGAATCTATATGTACCACCTGCATTCCAAATCCAAATCACACTCTGCGTAAAAAACGTTTTTCCTCACGTCGCCTCTGATTCTTTTCCCAATCACTTTAAATCTGTGCCCTCTTGTTATCGACCCTTCAGCCACTGGAAACAGTTTTTCTTTATTTACTCTACATAATCCTTTTGTGGGATTAAACAACTCTATCAAATCTCCTCTTAGCCTTCTCTGCTCCAAGGAGAACAACCCCAGCTTCTCGTAACTGTAATCCTTCATCCCTAGAACCATTCCAGTAAATCCCTTCTGTACCCTCTCCAAAGCCTTCACATCCTTCCAGCTGGGGCCGAACGAGTGTGTTATATAGATTTAGCATGACTTCCATGCTTTTGTACTCTATACCTCTGTTTACAAAGCCCAGGATCCCATACGCTTTATGAACTGCTTTCTTAAACTGTCCTGCCACTTTCAAAGATTTCTGCACCAGCACCCCCAGGTCTCTCTTCTTGCAACCCCATTAAAATTGTACCATTGAGTTTATATTGTCTTGCCTTATTTGATTCTAACAAAATGTACCTTAGTGAGTTGGTCAGAGACCATTGATTGTGGGAGGCTAAAGCATTGAAGATGGACAAATGCGAGTGTTGCAGATTGACATTCTCTATTCTGCTTATTATCTATTCTGGGTTGTCATGTTAGCTGTGTTATGTGGAATACAGCCCATCTTCCATGCACACAAAGGTTATACAAGCAAATTCCATTATTTTTCTTACTGGCCACAAATTTTGTGAACAGTAGGCAGTTACATTCCAGTGACTACGGTATTGGTTATTGGACCAGCTCCAAACCCAATGGCATGAGACCTGATGACTCCAAGCTGACTAAGAACTGGAGTCATTCCAAGTAATAAAATACAGGTCTTGTCATGATGTAAACACAATACTGTACAGGATATATGCACACAAATTCTGTTTATGTGAGAAGTCAGGAGCAAATTCAAGCACCCTTGATGCAAATCCAACATTTCTTGATAGTTTGATATGCTTCCTCTGCTATTTGCACATGTTGAAAATAAAATCTTTCCCAGCACCCGCGCACCCACATTTTCCTCTCGTCACTAATTTAAACATAAAGATAAACAAGTTAGCGAGAGCAGTAGAAATGGGTCATGGACCTTTCCCTCTGTTGTTACAACTATTCCAAGGCTTGCTTCCTTTGTAAAATGGATGAAAGGAAATGAATGAGAATTATTTTTTGGTGAATCTGTTTTGGGCAGGGTAGGTGGGGAGAAAGGGTTGAGGTCAATGATTGAGTGAATCCTGAACTAGGATGCAGAACATGGTTTGGTTATAGAAATAAAGGGAAAGATTTTGATATATCAATACAGCTAATACTTGTTTAAAAATAATCTGAATATGTAGTGCTGCTCGATAATACAACAAAGCTATAGACAATTCAAATGCGTTTTAGAAACATGTCATTATGTATACAAAGTGGCAACATTTCGCATCAAGCATACACTGCAGCTTTTTGTACCTCATACATTGCAGAAGGTCTATTTATTGTTTATTTCAAAATACTATAAATGAGTGAATTGCACCAGTGCGTCACATTGATGGTAAAATGCCATGATGTGATTTAGCAATGTATTCAATATTTCAAATATGATAGAATTTCTAAACATTTCAAAACCATAATTTTTTATATGTGAAGACAGCCATAGTAGGTTGAAGGAATCTGAAACGGTGGTACTTAATATTCATTCTAAAGGACTTACAAGGGAAATACAGACTCAAAATAGCAACTTAATAATTAACAACATAAGAACATAAGAAATAGGAGCAGGAGTAGGCCATATGGCCCCTCGAGGCTGCTCTGCCATTTAACACGATCATGACTGATCCAATCATGGACTCAGCTCCACTTCCCTGCCCGCTCCCCATAACCCCTTATTCCCTTATCGGTTAAGAAACTGTCTATCTCTGTCTTAAATTTATTCAATGTCCCAGCTTCCACAGTTCTCTCAGGCAGCGAATTCCGCAGATTTACAACCCTTTGAGAGAAGAAATTCCTCCTCAGCTCAGTTTTAAGTGGGAAGTCCCTTATTCTAAGATTATGCCCCCTAGTTCTAGTCTCCCCCATTGTGGAAACATCCTCTCTGCATCCACCTTGTCAAGCCCCCTCATAATCTTATACGTTTCGATAAGATCACCTCTCATTCTTAAGAATTGCAATGAGTAGAGGCCCAACCAAGTCAAACTTTCCTCATGTCAACCCCCTCATCTCCGGAATCAACCTAGTGAACCTTCTCTGAACTGCCTCCAAAGCAAGTATATCCTTTCGTAAATATGGAAACCAAAATTGTACGCAGTTTTCCAGGTGTGGCTTCACCAATACCCTGTATAACTGTAGCAAGACTTCCCTGCTTTTATACTCCATCCCCTTTGCAATAAAGGCTAAGATTCCATTGGCCTTCCTGATCATTTGCTGTACCTGCATCCTAACCTTTTGTGTTTCATGCACAAGTACCCCCAGTTCTCGCTGTACTGCGGCACTTTGCAATTTTTCTCCATTTAAATAATAACTTGCTCTTTGATTTTTTTTCTGCCAAAGTACATAACCTCACATTTTCCAACATTATACTCCAACTGCCAAATTTTTGCCCACTTACTTAGCCTGTCTATGTCCTTTTCCAGATTTTGTGTGTCTTCCTCACACATTGCTTTTCTTCCCATCTTTGTATCATCAGCAAACTTGGCTACGTTACACTCGGTGCTTTCTTCCAAGCCATTAATATGGATTGTAAATAGTTGGGGTCCCAGCACTGATCCCTGCGGCACCCCACTGATTGCCAAGCCGAGAATGAACCATTTATCCTGACTCTCTGTTTTCTGTTAGTTAGTCAATCCTCTGTCCATGCTAATATATTACCCCCAACCCCGTGAATTTTTATCTTTTGCAGTAACCTTTTATGTGGCACCTTGTCAAATGCCTTCTGGATGTCCAAATACACCATATTCACTGGTTCCCCTTTATCCACCCTGTTTGTTACATCCTCAAAGAATTCCAGCAAATTTGTCAAACATGACTTCTTCTTCATAAATTCATGCTGACTCTGCCTGACCGAATTATGCTTTTCCAAATGTCCTGCTACTGCTTCTTTAATACTGGACTCCCAACATTTTCCCAACCACAGCTGTTAGGTTAACTGGTCTATAGTTTCCTGCTTTTTGTCTGCCTCCTTTTTTTAGTTTTCTAATCTGCTGGGACCTCCCCAGAGGTAAATTACACCAACGCATCCCACTATCCCTGACGCTACTTCTCTTAAGACCCTAGCATACAAGCCATCAGGTCCAGGGGATTTATCTGCCTTTAGTCCCATTATCTTACTGAATACCACCTCCTTAGTGATTGTGATTGTGTTAAGTTCCTCCCCCCACTATAGCCCCTTGACTATCCACTGTTGGGATATTGTTAGTGTCCTCTACCGTAAAGACTGATACAAAATATTTGTTCAGAGTTTCTGCCATCTCCATGTTCCCCATTACTAATTCCCCGGTCTCATCCTCTAAGGGACCAACATTTACCTTAGCCACTCTTTCCCTTTTTATATACCTATAGAAGCTCTTACTATCTGTTTCTATATTTCATGCTAGTTTAATAATATTTGCCTGGATATTTTAATCCTGGTATTCTCCACCTGTCTACACCCAGGCACTGGGGCACGGGGGCATTGGCCAAGGCAAATTGGCACTCTTTTTTCAAATCCACTCCAGAGTCTCATCATCATCATCATAGGCGGTCCCTCAAATGAGGATGACTTGCTTCCACGAGTTCACAGGTGTTTCGATGAAGGACCCGATGTTCCAGTCCTGAACTCTAATTGAGGGGGTGGAAGATGCCTGTGCGTGAATTTTTTTAATGTGTGTGACCGTTCCACCACACAGGCTTGACTGAGCTAGGTCTTTATCCAGTGGCAAGGGTTAGCCAGGATGACTGGAGACCTGCTCTGCTGCACGGACCTAGTGCGCACACATATCGCAGTGTGGGCTGGCCTGTGCTCCCCCTGGGCCCTCGCCTCTTCTGGACCCCGTACCCTCATCTGTCGTACCTCCGCCCCAATCTCTCGCTGTTCCTCCGCCATAAACATTCACCGCATCTCGCCACAAACAGTCGCTGCTCATCCGCCCCGACCTTCTCACACCTCTGTACCTGGGCCCTGCTGATACAGTCGGCAGGTAAAGCATCTTGCATTAGGTGAAAGATGCTATAAATGTGTAAGCTGTTGTAAATTTGCATTGATTTCATCAATTATTAAAAAGAATGATAATTAAGCATATTGCTAATGGTTTTAATCATTAACCCCATGACTGCACCATCTATACATCAAATTTGTTTTAATTCAGCTTAAACTCTGTGCACAGGGGGAAAAAAATAAAACACATATGTTGTTGGAACTACAGCTGTACAATGCACAAACATTTTTATTGTTCTTAAGCAACACCTAGGCCTGGGAATTGGATCTCGCCTGAATTGGAGTGAATGCCTAGTGCCATCCTTGCGCCTGTAGCACTGTTGGAGGTGCTGACTTTCAAATGAGCAGTTAAACCAAGGACTCATCTGTCCTCTCTCAGGTGGGTGTAAAAGATCCCATGGCACTATTCGAAAAGGAACTGTGGAATTCTTCTGGTGTCCTGGCCAATATTTATCCTTCAACCAACATTACTGAAACAGATTATCTGGTCATATATCGCATTGCTCTTTGTGGGTCCTTCCTGGACGCAAATTAACTGCCACATTACCGTACATTATAACAGTGAGTGCACTTCAAAAAGTAGTTAATTGGTTGTAAAAAGCTTTGGGACGTCCTGAGGCAGTGAAAGGCACTTTATAAATGCTAGTCCTTTCCATTAAATTCATTGAAAGCTATTGAATCCTTTCAAAAGCCCCATGGACAACTTTATAGTACATTATTCTTCAACTTACGTAATATCCTTAATCATAATGATTTTTCTTTTGTAAAACTATGGGATTGTCAACAAGTGCAAAGTAAAATGGTTCACAAATACAAACCACGAAAACATCAACACTAGAATGAAATGTCTGAACTGTACAAAATGAATTACTCTAGCTCTGTTATGGTAACCACGGTGAATTTAACAATTTAACTTACAGTAATGCACTCAGGCCTGTTTCACATTAACTGAGTGACACAGAGATCCAACTCCACGTCTTTATGTAACACAATAAGCCGTCTTACATTGCTTTAATACTTCAGACCTCAAATTATCAGATTTTACAAAGGCGATTGGAATTTCTTGGAGAAATTCAATCTTTATTTGGATTTCTAAGTACTACACTTTGATAAAGAAGAACCTTTACTATATGTGGTTTGCAAGGACTACACAGTGGTTTGCCAGTTCTGTGAAAACCAATAAGCAAAGCTGATGAGGGTAAATTCACCAATCCCATGCTCCAGCAGGGAGTCGAGCTAGAATGGAACGGACACAGGGCTATAACACTGTACATCGTGAGCCGCCCCGACCGGAGAGAGAACACCACCGCAGGTCAGGGCTATAGGTAGAGCTGGAGCGCCGGGCCCTGGAACACCGTGGGCAAAGATGCGGCGAACGAGGGTATGGGGCCCAGAAGAGGCGAGGGCCCAGGGGCAGCACGGGCCTGCCCACACTGCGATATGTGTGTGCACTAGGTCCATGCAGCAGAGCAGGTCTCCAGTCATAGAAACATAGAAAATAGGTGCAGGAGTAGGCCATTCGGCCCTTCGAGCCTGCACCACCATTCAATAAGATCATGGCTGATCATTCACCTCAGTGCCCCTTTCCTGCTTTCTCTCCATACCCCTTGATCCCTTTAGCCGTAAGGGCCATATCTAACTCCTCTTGAATATATCCAATGAACTGGCCTCAACAACTCTCTGCGGTAGGGAATTCCACAGGTTAACAACGCTCTGAGTGAAGAAGTTTCTCCTTATCTCGGTCCTAAATGGCTTACCCTTTATCCTTAGACTGTGTCCCCTGGTTCTGGACTTCCCCAACATCGGGAACATTCTTCCTGCATCTAACCTCTCGAATCCCGTCAGAATTTTATATGTTTCTATGAGATCACCTCTCATCCTTTTAAACTCCAATGTATAAAGGCCCAGTTGATCCAGTCTCTCCTCATATATCAGTCCAGCCATCCCGGGAATCAGTCTGGTGAACCTTCGCTGTTCTCCCTCAATAGCAAGAACGTCCTTCCTCAGATTAGGAGACCAAAACTGAACACACTATTCCAGGTGAGGCCTCATCAAGGCCCTGTACAACTGCAGTAAGACCTCCCTGCTCCTATACTCAAATCCTCTCGCTATGAAGGCCAACATACCATTTGCCGCCTTCACCGCCTGCTGAACCTGCATGCCAACTTTCAATGACTGATGTACCATGACACCCAGGTCTCGTTGCATCTCCCCTTTTCCTAATCTGCCGCCGTTCAGATAATATTCTGCCTTTGTGTTTTTGCCCCCAAAATGGATAACCTCACATTTATCCACATTATACTGCGTTTGCCCACTCACCTAACCTGTCCAAGTCACCCTGCAGCCTCTTAGCATCCTCCTCACAGCTCACACCGCCACCCAGTTTAGTGTCATGTGCAAACTTGGAGATATTACACTCAATTCCTTCATCGTCCTTGTTCAACCCTTGTCACTGGACAAAGGCCTAGCTCTATTGAGCCCGTGTGGTGACTGATGTGCAACGGTCACCACACTATAAAAAATCCAGGCACAGGCATCTTTCACCCCCTCAATTGGAGTTCAGCACTGGAACATCGGGTCCTTCATTGAAACATCTATGAACTCGTGTGGAAGCAAGTCATCCTCGTTCGAGGGACCACCTATGATGACAACATTGTAGTGCTGATTCTCCAATCAACATGAACGCAACTCCCTGCTCAGAGCACAGGGTTAATGAATTCCTGCCAAAGTTTAATGTATATACAAAGTTACCTGTGCCATATTTTTGGAAGGGAAATTGTTTTAAATGTTTGTTTACTATTCCACAAAAAGCAAATGCAAACACATACTGTCTTCGTGATAAAAATGTTTTCTTTTTTAGTTTACAAATATGATACATCAACAAAAATTATGCACCTCTTCTAAATCTACCCCACAAAAAATCTTTTCATTAAAGCGGTGTCCATTTATATATGGCATATCGTCACTATTGAAATCAAAACTCCTCACACAACCTCCTGCTTTAACTCATTCTTTCTTGCACCTTATTTCCCTCAGTCTTTCCTTCCTCATACAATAGTCAGGCTTCTGAATTCCAAGCTTGGTATCACCTAATTATTACTTCCTGATTTACCTTGCCTTCCCTTTTTTTTCTTTTCAACCCTGGTGTCCTGCATTATTGGTTTGTGGTTTCTCAATGAAAATAAATAAATAGTGGATCCATTAGCAGGACCCAAAGTGGAAAAATTGAAGATATGGTTTCAAAAAGTACTAGCATGGGTACCACAAGAACAGGGCAAGACAACTGTGCATTCAAGACTGCCGGTTTCAGTGTGCATGCTTGCTGATTATGTGGCCATTTCATATGAAATAGGAGCAGGAGTAGGTCATACGGCCCCTCGAGCCTGCTCCGCCATTTAATACGATCATGGCTGATCCGATCATGGACTCAGGTCCCCTTCTCTGCCTGCTCCACATAACCCCTTATTCCCTTATCGGTTAAGAAACTGTCTATCTCTGTTTTAAATTTATTCAATGACCCAGCTTCCACAGCTCTCTGAGGCAGCGAATTCCACAGATTTACAATCGTCTGAGAGAAGAAATTCCTCATCAGCTCAGTTTTAAATGGGCAGTCCCTTATTCTAAGATTATATCCTCTAGTTCTAGTCTTCCCCCATCAGTGGAAACATCCTCTCTTCATCCACCTTGTTAAGCCCCCTCATAATCTTATGCATGGCAGATGAAGTATAATGTGGATAAATGTGAGGTTATCCACTTTGGTGGTAAAAACAGAGAGACAGACCAGTATCTGAATGGTGACAGATTAGGAAAAGGGAAGGTGCAACGAGACCTGGGTGTCATGGTACATCAGTCATTGAAGGTTAGCATGCAGGTACAGCAGGCGGTTAAGAAAGCAAATGGCATGTTGGCCTTCATAGCGAGGGGATTTGAATACAGGGGCAGGGAGGTGTTGCTACAGTTGTACAGGGCCTTGGTGAGGCCACACCTGGAGTATTGTGTACAGTTTTGGTCTCCTAACTTGAGGAAGGACATTCTTGCTATTGAGGGAGTGCAGCAAAGATTCACCAGATTGATCCCCGGGATGGCGGGACTGACCTATCAAGAAAGACTGGATCAACTGGGCTTGTATTCACTGGAGTTCAGAAGAATGAGAGGGGACCTCATGGAAACGTTTAAAATTCTGACGGGTTTAGACAGGTTAGATGCAGGAAGAATGTTCCCAATGTTGGGGAAGTCCAGAACCAGGGGTCACAGTCTGAGGATAAGGGGTAAGCCATTTAGGACCGAGATGAGGAGAAACTTATTCACCCAGAGAGTGGTGAACCTGTGGAATTCTCTACCACAGAAAGTAGTTGAGGCCAATTCACTAAATATATTCAAAAGGGAGTTAGATGAAGTCCTTACTACTCGGGGGATCAAGGGTTATGGCGAGAAAGCAGGAAGGGGGTACTGAAGTTTCATGTTCAGCCATGAACTCATTGAATGGCGGTGCAGGCTAGAAGGGCTGAATGGCCTGCTCCTGCACCTATTTTCTATGTTTCTATGTTTCTAAGATCATCTCTCATTCTTATGAATTGCAATGAGTAGAGGCCCAACCTACTCAACCTTTCCTCATAGCTCAACGCCCTCATCTCCGGAATCAACCTAGTGAACCTTCTCTGAACTGCCTCCAAAGCAAGTATATCCTTTCGTAAATATGGAAACCAAAACTGCACGCAGTATTCCAGGTGTGGCTTCACCAATACCCTGTATAACTGTAGCAAGACTTCCCTGCTTTTATACACCATCCCCTTTGCAATAAAGGCCAAGATTCCATTGGCCTTCCTGCTCACTTGCTGCACCTGCATACTAACCATTCATGTTTCATGCACAAGTATCCCCAGGTCCCGCTGTACTGAAGCACTTTGCAATTTTTCTCCATTTAAATAATAACTTGCTCTTTGATTTTTTTTCTGCCAAAGTGCATGACCTCATATTTTCCAACATTATACTCCAACTGCCAAATTTTTGCCCACTTACTTAGCTTGTCTATGTCCTTTTCAGGTTGTTTGTGCCTATCTCACACATTGCTTCTCCTCCCATCTTTGTATCATCAGCAAACTTGGGTATGTTACACTCGGTCCCTTCATCCAAGTCGTTAATATAGATTGTAAATAGTTGGGGTCCCAGCACTGATCCCTGCGGCACCCCACTAGTTACTGATTGCCAACCCGAGAATTAATCATTTATCCTGATTCTCTGTTTTTTGTTAGTTAGCCAATCCTCTATCCATGCTAATATATTACCCCCGACCCCGTGAACTTTTATCTTGTGCAGTAACCTTTTATGTGGCACCTTGTCAAATGCCTTCTGGAAGTCCAAATACACCACATTCACTAATTACCTTTATCCACCCTGTTTGTTACATCCTCAAAGAAATCCAGCAAATGTGTCAAACAAGGGGATGACTTCCCCTTCATAAATCCATGCTGACTCTGCCTGACTGAATTATGTTGTTCCAAATGTCCTGCTACTGCTTCTTTAATAATGCCTGAATATTTTCCCAACCACAGATGTTAGGCTAACTGGTCTATAGTTTCCTGCCTTTTGTCTGCCTCCTTTTTTAAATAGGGGCATTAACATTTGTAGTTTTCCAATCTGCTGGGACCTCCCCAGAATCCAGGAAATTTTGGTAAATTACAACCAATGCATCCACAATCCGTGCCATTACTTCACTAGGGCGCAAGCCATCAGGTCCAGGGGATTTATCCGCATTATTTCTAAAAATGCCTGTTTAGTGTAGTGCCAGGTATCACATGTTCTGATGAATAGCCCTAAGCAGCAGTAGCTGTAGAAGTACTGGAAGGTGAGCAGCCCTAGTACAATAGAATAGTGACCTAAAGTCCCACAAGCTATTCTTGACCCCAGCAGGGATCACTGGTTCGATTATAACAGGAACCATGCCTGATTTCCCCCTCCGTAACAAAGAGATATTGAAATTGTGCCACTCTGGCTGACATCAGTCAACTGAGCACAGAACAGGGATCAAACTGGGTCCTTTCTGGTCTGCATGACACAGTTACTGATTGGATCTACGGTCCATGGTCTCGAAATTGTCAGACTGCTTGTCCGACACCCAGTTCTGGATGAGCAGAAATTTTCTCCAATTAAATATTGGGAAGACCAAAGCAATTGTTTTCGGTCCCCGTCACAAACTCCATTCTCTAGCCACTGACTCCATCCCTCGCCTTAACATCTGCCTAAGGCTGAACCACACTGTTTGTAACCTTGATGTCATACTGACCCTGAAATAAACTTCCGATCACATATCCACGGCATAACTAAGAACGCCTATTTCCACCTCCGCAACACCGCCTACCTCTGTCTTTGCCTTAGCTCATCCGCTGCTGAAATCCTCATCCATGCCTTTGTTACCTCTAGACTTGACTATTCCAACGCACTGCTGGCTGACCTCACACATTCTACCCTACGTAAACTTGAGGTCATTCAAAACTTGGCTGCCCATGTCCTGACTCGCACCAAGTCCTGTTCACCCATCACCCATGTGCTTGCTGACCTATATTGGCTCCCGGTTGAGCAACATCTCGATTTCAAAATTCTCATCCTTGTTTTCAAATCCCTCCATGGCCTCGCCCTTCCCCATTTCTAATCTCCTCCAGCCCCACAACCGCTGTCACCCACCATCCCTCCTCCCGAGCACCTCTAATTCAGCCCTTTTGAGCACCCCTGATTATAATCGCTCAATCATTGGTGGCTGTGTTTTCTGTTGCCTAGGCCTAAGCTCTGGAATTCCCTGCCTAAACCTCTCCGCTTCTCTATTTCTTTTTCCTCTTTTAAGACACAACTTAAGACCTACCTCTTTGACCAAGCTTTTGGTCATCTG
Organism: Pristiophorus japonicus; assembly: GCF_044704955.1. Taxonomy (NCBI): domain Eukaryota; kingdom Metazoa; phylum Chordata; class Chondrichthyes; family Pristiophoridae; genus Pristiophorus; species Pristiophorus japonicus. The sequence goes on from NC_091997.1 coordinate 3,025,205, forward strand.
CCTTAATTTCTCCTTATGTGGCCTGATGTCAAATGTTTTGTCTTACAATACTCCTGTGACGCGCCTTGGTACATTTTACTATGTTAAAGGCGCTATATAAATACTTCTTGTTGTTGGATAAATTACTGAACCATTTGGGGGAGTCCTAATAGGTTATCTTAATGGAAGAGTCATCAAATTATATTTGTATAGCATTAGCATCACACAAAGGAGATTGGTTCAGAACAAAGGACAAGCATCCAGTAGCGTGGTCTATTAGTGGCATCATCGAGTTTTTTTTTAAACTTTGAATTATTGAGAGTGGGTCAAACAAATGGACCAATGATTTTCAATTCCTAAACTGGCATCTTCTAACGTTGTTCGTACAATTTCAAACATTTGAAATACAGAACAACCCCAAACAGGTCACAGTATTTCAATAAGAACTCATCAGCTGTACTTACCTAACAAGGGTTTTTTTGGCATGCACAATGAAAGAAATTACAAAACAAATATTGGCTAAACATACCAACAGCTAAACCTTCATTTAATGTTGAAGACAGTGAGAATTAGTTGCATGTAAACACCAGATTGAAGACAGCAGTCAGATTTTACAGTACTTACTACTCCTGTTGCAATCCGTCAAGTTGCAGGATGAAGGTCTGCAGTACAGACTGGACCTTTTTGTTGTTAATAACCATGACTTTTGTACCCTGATTATATGAACCCATAAAAAGCAATCAGAGAGAATCTTGTTGCTCGAGACCTACACAGAGAACCAAGCCCTATACATTTCTTGTATAACTGCCATCAAGCTGCCGCTCAATAGCTTTTTCAGCTGTTGGGTTAGTCACTAAAACTGTCTCCAATGTCAATGTTTCCACATGAGAAACTTTACAAAGAAAAACATACGGTTTCTTTACACTACATTGTGTGATGCTGAGTAAACAGGTTATCTCAGGCACCGCCAATAAGTTTCTGACCTGGGATGTTTCTCTGCCAATCATTTTTGAATTTTTAATAGCAACAGACTCCCAATTTGTTTACACTAATTTTAGTCTAATACTACGTGCAGACTGGAACAAATTAACATTTCAATTCATAGAAGCACCTTTGGACACTTAACCAACACTTCTGGAACATTACCTTCAAATTCCTTGGAACGATTGTAGCAAAAGTGCAACAGGACTCACATATTCCTGTACTATTTCTGTAGAAGCTTAAGCTTTCACTGCAGAAGCAGTTTTGCACAGTAACCAGCTGGAGAATTAAACGTGTCACATTATGGGCAAAATGATACAAGCGCTAAAATGAAACAACAACTTGCATTTATATAGCACCTTCAAAGTAGAAAAAACATGCTGAGGCGCTTCACGGAGGCGGAAGAAAAAGATGAATGCTGAGTCAAAGGAGATCAGAAGAAGGGTGATCAACTGCTTGGTTGAAGACTTGGGTTTGATAAGGAGGTAGGTGGAGAGACAGCGGGATTTAAGGAGGGAATTCCAGAGTGTGTGGCCTAGCCAGCTGAAAGCACAGTTGGCAAAGCTGGTGAGGACTCACAAGAGGTGAGTCAAAGAAACAGAGCATTGGCTGGGTGGGGTGGTGGGGTGGTGGGAGGGGGGGCGGGAGCGGAGAGGATCGTGCAAGACTGGAGGAGATAGGGCAATAAAGGCATTTAAACACAAAGATAAGAATATAAAATTTGAAATGCTGGGAGCCAATACAGATCAGCAAGGACAGGTGTGATGGTTCAACATGGTGCAGAATAGGATATGGGCAGCAGAGTTTGGATGAGCTGAAGTTTACAGTGGGTGCAGGATGGGTGGCCAGCCAGAAGAGCATTGGGACAGTCAAGTCTGGAGGTGACAGAGCTTGAGAAGGGTTTCAGCATTTGATAGACTGAGGTCAGGACGGAGTCAGGCACTGAGTGGGAGGTGAAAATAGCTGAGGATATGGGAAACTCAGCTCGGGGGCAAACTGGGCACCGAGGTTGCGAACAGTCTGGTTCAACCAGAGAGGGAAATGGAATTGGTGGCAGGAGTTTGTGGTGGTGCTGCAGACAATAGCTTCGGTCTCACCAATGTTTAGCTGGAGGAATTGCAACTAATCCAAGATTGGATGTCAGACAAGCAGCCTGACAAAACAGACAGTGGAGAGGTTAAGACAGGTGATGGAGAGGTGGAGTTGGGTGTCGCTAGCATATGGCTTCAATCAAAAAGAAAATCAGGTGCAAGATAAAACAGGCTGCTGACTCACGAGGAGTTCCTGGCAAAGACCAATTTTACCCCCAGAGATTTCATGGATACTAAACATTTAGGGCTCAAAGAAAGAAAGCAAGAATTGCATTTATAAAGCACCTTTCACGACCACCGGATGTCTCAAAGCGCTTTACAGCCAATGAAGTACTTTTGGAGTGTAGCCATTGTTGCATTGCGGGAAACACAGCCGCCAATTTGTGCACAGCAAACTCCCACAAATAACAATGTGATAATGACCAGATAATCTGTTTTTGTTATGTTGATTGAGGGATAAATATTGGCCAGGACATGGGGGCTAACTCCCCTGCTCTTCTTCGAAATAGTGCCATGGGATCTTTTATGTCCACTTGAGAGAGCAGACGGGGCCTCGGTTTAACGTCTCATCTGAAATAAGGCACCTCCAATAGTGTAGCACTCCCTCAGCAGTGTCAGCCTAGATTTATGTGCTCAACTCACCTGAGTGGGACTTGAACCCATAACCTTCTGACTCAGAGGCGAATGTGCTACCCACTGAGTCACAGCTAAAGAAGACAGAAGATGTAAATTTATTCATTCTCACCCACACACCAATCTACTCTGATATTTATAACTAAGATCACTGAGCTCTAAAACCAAACTGCATAATTCTTTGCTGTTTTTTGATCCCTTCCTAACAGGCCATGTTCATCTGCTCGCCAGAATTTGGACCTTTGGCACTGTGAAAAAGGTTAATTCTGCCTGGCTTTTATTTTTGCTCACTTCACTTTTGGTGTTTCAGCATAAATAAAACACACATAACTGTTTCCCGCCCCCCCCCCCCATCCCCCCCGTTAATAATACTAGTGGTATCGTAATAATATTGCTGGTATGTTTTTCTGATAATTCTCATAGGCAGCAAAACTACAAAGTTCAAAATTGCCTTTAGCTCACTAATGCAATCATTTGGCCCGTGTGGATTTCCCATTATAAGTCACATCTCTACCTGCCCTATCACATTTAGACCTTGTTGGCAGCTACAGTCATAATTTGACTCCTATACATGCCAAAGTGCTTGGCTAAATCTGAAAGGGGAACTAATCTGTGGTGGTAGCATATTGACATCACTAGTATGACAGCAGGCACTCTGAAAGTTCCCAGGATGTACTTGCTCAGCAGTGAGTCAGAGCCGTGTGATACAGTTCATGCTTGAATGGATCAAGCATAACTGCCAGTCCAGAGATCTATAGGAAACGGCAGTATGACAGCAGGGCTTTAGATTATCTTGAGACAAGTGTAAACCATTAAGCTTGTGTGGAATAGTACTTTTCCATTCACCTCCGGGTAAGACGGTTTTCATGACCATCGAAGTCGTTGAAATCAGAAAGTGTCGAGATTTGCAGTTATATAACTTTAAGCCAGTACAAAGAATGAGCATACTGCAGCCTCTTTGTGTAGAAGTGTGACTAAGGCTTAAAAGAAATGGCCCCTAATCCAAGCTTGGATGTCAAGGCTATTAAAAGCAGCAGCTATTTAATACAAGCAACTATTAAATGTGAGTTCCACTGTATTTCAATCTACTGCACCAAGGTACTGTGATACACAAAGCCCATGATAATCGATGTGTGTGGTCCCTGGAGCTGTTGAATGTTACAAGTTGAATATGATCTCAATCTGGAGTATTTCTCACTGGTCCTGGCATAGTATTCCCACAGGTGCACCTTTCATGGTTTCCCCTCATGCCTGTGAATGCTGGTAGTGACCGTGTCCACTTGCTGCTTTTCTCAGTAAGCTCAAATGATTTATTGGCATATTTCCTTTATTTGTCAGGAAAAGGTTAATAATCCAGATTTTTGGCAGATTTTACACCAATGTAATCATGTGCACAGTACCAAACATTAGGATCCACGCGTCTATTTTGGCAATTCCACCTTGAGGTAAAAGATAAACTGAAATTTATAGTTCTTCGTGTAGAACAAATAAGTCCAGACATGTGGCTTATTGCTCCAGTCCAAGGTAACATAACATAAGAATAATACACAACATTGATGTGAAACTATACTCTTTCTTTTACCTAAGCCATGTATCTCCAGGTAAGACAGCATAGTGACTATCGATGCAGCTGGAATCCGGAAAGAAAAACAAGACTTGCAATCATATAACTTTGGGCCAGTAGTCATGGGCTCAAATTTGCCCAGGAGTTGCTCCATTTTTTTTGGAGCAACTTGATTTTTCTGGAGTATCTTTTTAAAATCCCCATTCTGCACATTTAATTTGAGCCTGTATATGTGAGCTAGTTAGGATTTTTGTTAGTTTATTTTTTTTCAAAAGGGGGCGTTACCAGGCATTTTGGCCATTTAAGCCAGTTTGAACAGCTAATAGTTGCTCCAAACTAACTTAGGCCAGCATATGTGGCCACTTGCGGCCGCACAGAAAATCTTTGCGGAAAGTTAAGAGATCAGCGCAGGTAGCCAGAGAAAGGGGGGTTAAGGGAAGTACAGAGGCACCTTGCAAAACACTAAACACCTGCACAGCAACTAATATAGATCTTGTACTGTAACTTTTGCATCATTTACACATTCCACTATATAAATCTTCATAAAATATGCACTTTTTAATATCATTTATATCAGAAGACAAAGGGTTTCATAAAACCATTTATGAATCAAATATTTTGCTAGCATGGCTATGAACAATGGTCACTTGCTCAAGGTACCTGAGGGTGCCCATGCAGTTACTCCCCAATAAGGCACCCGTGGGTGCTGATGGAATGTTCCCAACAGGGTATCTACAGGCATCCATGCAGTTGTTTACTAAGAATTGGTGAGATTTTTAAAAAATTGACCCAAGTCATGATTACTACCAAAACAAAAGCCACAACCAGATATTTGCTGGTACTGAGAGACCAAACCCAAGGAAAGTTTTCTCTCGTCATTCTCGCCTCTTAACAGCCAGTTGCATTGTGCCATTGACAGAGACTTATTCTAAATCATTTAAAGAAACTCTCCTCCTCGCCCCCACCCAATCAAAACTCTTCCCCACCACCATCCCTTCCCCCCCCCCGATCAAAACTCTTCCCCCCCCCACCAACCTGTTTCTTGTAGCCCACAGCGTGGGAAGGCAGCAATCGGCATGTGCGTCAGGCCACTCAGCCAGGGATAGGGGCGGCGAACATCGGGTCCAGCTCACAGCCTGCAGGACGCACTGGGAGGGTGAGGAGCTACTGCGCATGCGCGCAGCTGCCGGCACTGTTTTTGGCGCAGGGCTGTAACTCCGCCGCCACCCCCCGCCCCGCCCCCCCCACTTCACGAGAAAGGCTGCACCAGGACCCGGGACACACAACAGAGCGGCGAGAATCGTAAGTTCATTTTTTGGCACCGTTTTGAGCGCACAAAGTTGCCGCATCTCGGGAGAGTGCGCCAGAAAAAGGAGTTGGGGAAATTTGGAGACCATATAACTAACTTCAGACTACTTTTGAATAGTCTCACTTATGGTACCCCCCTCCTTCCTTTCTACCACCTCTTGACAATTTTTCTTTTTCCTTCCCCCACCCTCTACCTTCCCCTCTTGTTTTTCTCCTGCCAACTCTCCTGGTTTCTCCCACAAGTACATTTTGGCTCTCCTGTGAATTCACTAGCTCTTCTGTAAAGGGTGTCAGTCACCTTAAGAATCAAAGAAACTTACAGCACGGAAGGAGGCCATTTCGGCCCATCGTGTCCGCGCCGGCCGCCAAAGAGCTATCCAGCCTAATCCCACTTTCCAGCTCTTGGTCCGTAGCCTTGTAGGTTACAGCACCGCCAGTGCATATCCAAGTACTTTTTAAAATGTGGTGAGATTTCTGCCTCGACCATTCTTTCAGGCAATGAGTTCCAGACCCCCACCACCCTCTGTGTGAAGAAATTTCCTCTCATATCTCCTCTAAACCTGCCACCAATTACGTTACATCTATGCCTCCTGGTTGTTAACCCCTCTGCTCAGGGAAATAGGTCCTTCCTATCCACTCTAGCTAGGCCCCTCATAATTTTATACACCTCAATAAGGTCTCCCCTCAGCCTCTTCTGTTCCAAAGAAAACAACCCCAGCCTATCCAATCTTTCCTCAAAGCTAAAACTCTCCAGTCCAGGCAACATCCTCCTAAATCGCCTCTGTACCCTCTATAGTGCAATCACATCTTTCCTGCAATGTGGTGACCAGAATGCATGCCGCGACTACAGCCTGGCTGATATTAGAGAACCTCATAGTTGCCTATGCCATAAAAGCTAAGTCATAACCAGAGAGCAGCACGGAAAGAGAAGCACGGTCGCAGGATATCATGCAGTCGTCGACAGACTGTCCTACTGCCTCTACGGTGAAGCGCACTCTTCTTGCACATCTCCTCAGTAAAGGTCCTTGTATGACCTGTGCTGCCTCTTTCTTCTATGGGAGGGGTTAATAGCTGGTGGGCTGCATTCTCCTTAAATGCTGCTCGGCTTTCCTTTGGCCATCGTGTGCTGGTTCTCCTCCATGCTCATGTCTTACTAAGGGTATACCCAGAGGTAATGCTGTACCCTGCTCCTCAGAAGCCCTCATTGCGGGCAGGGATGGGGGTGGAGGTTGAAATTCTTCCGACTGGTATGACCCTGTTGTAAACAGTGAAATGCAAGTCAGTGCAAAGAGTGCTTACCAGCTGCAGAAAGTGATCGTCAAATTCACCAGATTCTTCGTGCTTAAAGAATCATTGCTGCTGCCTGTCTCAGCTGATCCTGGCACCAGCTGGGCTTTATAAATCTCGGTCTAAGTTATCCCAGTGCATTGCAAATGTAAAGGATGGCACTTGTGATTTGGCGCACAAATCACAGGAATACCAAAAAAAGCACAAGAGAATTCGGGGAAGCTCTTTAATGGCAGAAAACCGGTGTCAACAACTTCTGCCTGATTTTGCTGCCACAAAAATTTACTTGCCCTAATTCTGCACTGGAAAAACGACGTAACTAAAGGAAATTCACCCCCATCATTTTTAACCCAGTCCAACCCAGAAAATGTTTTCATTCCTAATGAGCAACAGGAATGAGCTGTTTTCTTTGCAGATACTGTACACACAAGAGCTTTGCAACTTTTGATTGACAAAAGGAATGAAGATGCTGTCAATGCCACCATTCACTCAGCTGCCGAGAAAAATTGCACACAATAAAATCCATTCGGCTCCGGGCTCACATTTCTGTTACATGAGAAAGTTTTCTGTTCTGCTGTCAGAACCTATCACAGTCGGTTTTGTGTTACACGAAAGATTAGCATCAAGAGGCTTGTGATGTGAGAATGAAAAATAAAAAGGAGCGCATTGTTTATTAATTTAAAAATGTGAGGTTGAGCCTGATATAGTTACTTTTCTCATTTCCTTCTTCACCTTTAGCACACATTTTACACATTATTGTTGCACGAGGAAGGGGGTATGCGTGACGACAATTATCAATCATATGAGCTTTCAAACAGATAGTTGAATGTTGCAATGGATTATATGTATCAATGCCTTATTTTAACTTTTCAAAAATTCTTTGCTCCATTTTTAGAGTCCGCCCCCTCCCCCAATTCATTCAAAGAGTGACAAGCAGCCTACTCTCAGTTCTCTCTCATGCCAGCCATTACAATGTTTCCAACATTCATCTAGGGTGCTGTTCCTGTTGCTTTTTTTTGCCTCCTTCCAAGTTGAGAATTACCAAATCTCTACTCGCTGCCTCTCTGACAATGTAACTGGGATCAGGAATTCAATGGAAAAGGAGTTACGGCTATAATCCCATCCTTCAATGGCATAGACTGCCTTTTGGTGCCTTGAAGAGGGGACAGAGTGTAGTGTAACAAAATTTCCAGATGACTCAAAGATTAGTGGGAAAGCGGGTTGTGTAGAGGACAGAGAGGCTGCAAAGAGATTTAGATAGGTTAAGGTTTGGCAGATGTAATACAATGTCGGAAAATGTGAGGTCATCCACCTTGGAAAAAAACAACAGTAAAAGGGAATATTATTTGAATGGGGAGAAATTACAACATGCTGCGGTGCAGAGGGACCTGGGGGTCCTTGTGCATGAATCCCAAAAAGTTAGTTTGCAGGTGCAGCAGGTAATCAGGAAGGCGAATGGAATGTTGGCCTTCATTGCGAGAGGGATGGAGTACAAAAGCAAGGAGGTCCTGCTGCAATTGTACAGGGTATTGGTGAGGCCGCACATGGAGTACTGCGTGCAGTTTTGGTCACCTTACTTAAGGAAGGATATACTGGCTTTGGAGGGGGTACAGAGATGATTCACTAGGCTGATTCCGGAGATGAGGGGGTTACCTTATGATGATAGATTGAGTAGACTGGGTCTTTACTCGTTGGAGTTCAGAAGGATGAGGGGTGATCTTATAGAAACATTTAAAATAATGAAAGGGATCGACAAGATAGAGGAAGAGAGGTTGTTTCCACTGGTCGGGGAGACTAGAACTAGGGGGCACAGCCTCAAAATATGGGGGAGCCAATTTAAAACTGAGTTGAGAAGGAATTTCTTCTCCCAGAGGCTTGTGAATCTGTGGAATTCTCTGCTCAAGGAAGCAGTTGAGGCTAGCTCATTGAATGTATTCAAATCACAGATAGATAGATTTTTAACCAATAAGGGAATTAAGGGTTACGGGGAGCGGGCGGGTAAGTGGAGCTGAGTCCACGGCCAGATCAGTCATGATCTTGTTGAATGGCGGAGCAGGCTCGAGGGGCTAGATGCCCTACTCCTGTTCCTAATTCTTATGTTCTTATGTTGCCTCATTGAACATTCTTCATTCAGAGTGGGAACAGTGTGTTGGCAGGCGATTTTGACAATAGTACCTATCCAAGTTGAAGCCAACATTTACAGCTGGGGATTTCAGGATAGTGATCGGAGTTAGAACTGGGGCTTTCTCGCTTCTCAACTGTGCTTCCCCTCATCCAACTCAGCACAAAATCAAACCTTGGACGGTGCAACACCACACAGTTCATTCCCACTTAGAGCCATTTGGGGGGGAGGGGAGAACACCACTGACATGCAATCAAAATTCTCCTTGAAACTTACTTATCAATTGCACCCCCTTATTGCTGTGTTTAACACGGGCTATTTACATATGTTACAAATTGTGCTTCACAAATCACCAACATGTCCATATCATGCTCAAACTGCTCTGTGATTCTAAGGAAAAACCTTTGCACTCCTCCCCGAACGTCACTGCCTGATTCTGGTAGATGTTGCTCACCTGAAGCTGTTGTTGTGCTTCGAGCATATAGATTTCTGGCAGAATTTCAGCCTGTTCACTGACGCCAACCTGGCCAAAAATATCGCTGCTGCCATCTTCCACACAGTGAAATAAACCGTTTTAACCCTGGATACAGAGTGAGCGAGAACACAGGGTACCAACCACTGAAGGCACCCCAGCCGCAACAAATGACCCAATGCCAATCGTTTCTGTACAGCTGGATCAGCGAGCAATTTAGACCATGGGCGAGCAGCACAAGCACAGGCCAAAAATACACATTGTCTACGCAAACCATGGATTAATGACAATTGTTGAAAGAGAGAGGGTGGAAATACCGGCCTCGGACATTCTTAATCAGACCGCTGTGGAGGGGCAGATGGCCGGCCATTCAACAGAAGGATAAAAAGAAAATGAGAGGGGTAGTTGCTGTGGGCTACTTTTGCACTGTCTATAGGGGAAGGCAATGTGCCAATGGTAGAGGCCTGACAGCATAAGTGTATGGCACAAGGAGCTTTCACAAAGAAAAAAGAAAAAAAATGAGCCGAACTCCTGAACAGGATTTGTAACAGGTTTATGATCATCAACTCTGGCACTCCAGACGGATTTCCACTGCTGGCTTTTTTAGACCCAACAAAACATAAAACATCTTCTAAAAAGTTGTTTTATCTGGTTCCTCAATTGGGAGAGAGCTAGAAGCTGCACACGCATGTCGGTTGTTGTGATGTATCACACATTGTTAAGAGTTAAGAGCCAGTGTAACTTAATATTGCTTTTAAACTCCCTTTCAGATCCAGTAAATGTATTTGAAAAGCCTTTAGCAGGTTATAGCAGTTGTGAAGTTTTGTTAAAAATGTACTTCGGCTTAATATGTGACCAATTTCTGAAAAAAAGGCATTCGTATTCAAAATACTTCCTTTGCAGCCCTTTTCTCTTTGTCACCTGCTTTGGTCCCATAAAAGATGGACAGCATGCGACCTTCGACAAGAACAATACCAATTTTACTCTGTGAATGACCACAAGAGAGGAATTTGAGCAATATAGCCTTTGTGAGGAGGCCTTCCTTAACACCATGGCCAAAATTATGAATTTGCACGTGAGAAATCACAGGGTCCGCCCTGGATCACGATATGTGGTACCACTTGGCCAAACGATGAAATTACTTTCAGAACCTCCAAAAATGTAGAGTCGTCTTAGAAACAACGAGGCCTGAAACCAAAAAGACTAAAACTTTTGCTGAAGTATTTCACAGGGTGCTTGCTGATTGAACTACAGAAAGATATGAAATTTGACTGATTGCATATAAAAATGAACTGCAAAGTAAGCCTCAAAAAAGGTTAATGTTACCCTCGAGACCTTCTGTAGAAACCTTTATACAGGGTAATGCTGGTAAATGGGTCTCAGTGTGAATAATGCTTCTGCTATTTAAATACAGTTCCTACTGTAATGCTAGCATGAAGTTTATACAAAAGGCTGTCACTCTCACTGTCACTAAAGCTGCTTTTGTACTGATTTAGGATGGATTATGGGAAACAGGTGTTCATGCGCCAGGCATTTACAATTATTATATCTGGCAGCTATAGCCAGGCAGCAGAATCGTAGACACACAAAATCTAAGTTTATGAGGCTGCAGCCAAAATAAAAGATTCAAGTTTTATACTGTGCAAGACCTCTGATAGTGCCAGCAGCTAACTATAGGGGCAAGCAACCAGGGCAATTGCCCGGGGCTCCAGGCCATGGTATGGGGTGGAGGAGGGAAGATGGCACTATGCTAAGTTGGGTCGTATCTACAGAGTAGTGGAAAACGCTGAGATGTCCACACCTTAGCCTCTGCCCAAGGCCGCCATGAGTCCATCGACGGCACTGTCACCAGCATCAAAACATTCAGCAGCAATCCCAAAGTAGACTTCCTGGATTTGCTGAGGTCTGTCACCAGGAAGCAGCAGCAAAACTTGAAGTGCGTTAGTATGACCAGAACCAAATTCCAAAGTGGTCCAGCTTTACCGATCACTCAGTTGGTAAAGACAGCATGTAGCTGAGCCATATAGACCAAGAAGATCCCAGGCTTGATCCTGATTCGTGGGGAGTTTGCTGATCACCCGGCAGGTTGCAGCAGTGGAACCACAATTGGTTTTACTGCTTCTGGGCTAGGGAAGGAAATCAGCCAGGATTTGCACTCCTAATTGCGATACATTGGGCCCTACTGGAAAGTTTGAAAGCATGACCATTAGAACAGGATCGGGCTATCCTATGATGCCCTGTGCTTATTATCTAGGTTCACACATGTTTCCTACATTACTACAGTGACTACATTGCAAAAGTACTTCATCAGCTGTAAAGCGCTTTGAGACGTCCGGTGGTCGTGAAAGGCGCTATATAAATCCATGTCTTTCTTTATGTAGAAGGGGCCTTAGGTGAGATACCACTGTTAGAAGAAGCTCCTAAATAGGAATCAATGCTTTTAAGAGGTGGGAGCAGTGAAAATTGTTGCAAAAAGAAAATTGCGTAAGCAACAACTGACCCAACAGCAAACTTTTATAATTCATACAGCAAATGAATCTCCTCTTAAATTCAAAGTTTCAATGTTCAAAATCTTGAACTTTCCAACTTGAGTCTTAAGAAAACAATACTAATCTTCTCTATCAAGTAAGTCAAAGAGTACAAGTAGGAATCATCACTGAGAACATAGAAAGCAACGCAAATTTGTTGATAAAAATGAAGGTATTAAGCCATTTGAACATTCATTTTAATAAGAGACCTGCTATTTGTTAAAATCTTTAAAGTTCGTCGTTAGTACTTTAGATTGGGGAATTTCCTTTCTTAGTTATGCCATGGGAACAGGAAAAGGGTTACATAAAAAACGTGATCATTTCCATTCAGATTGATATCAGACAGTGATATGAGAACAGATTGTGGAGGAGTCGCAGGATTCAGTACACCCACATGTCTACATGCCAAAAGTGAGTAATATTCTCCCATTCCCATGCAAAAATAATAAGACACTTGCCCAAACTGACTACATTTTCCTGTCAGTGTGGATATGTCCTCTAATACAGTTAGATTTTGTGATTATAGTGCATTTTGATATTGGTAAAAAAAACATCATCATTACGCTTTCAGTAAGCTGCTGACGGATGCTTTGATAGTGAGCTGATACTTTTATACTGACTAGTTCCCATGTGACTGAAAGTTTCTTGTGGCTTCTGTCTGTCTTTGAAGTGCTGTAAGCTTTGTGCTCTGCCGTCTACCCCATTGCTTTAATGTGAGGATTCCAAGCTGCAGAGTGCCGTAAATAAACACAAGTGGCAACGTGCTCTGTGTAGCATATATATTTAGTTTTCTTGCAAATATAATGAACAAAAAACCTTATCCATGCTGATACATGAATAAATGAAATAAAACATGTAAGACACTTGCTGATGACAGCGTGATCTCTGGTGAAATGAGACTAACAATGAGGTGGGTGGCAGGGTGCAGGAGCAGCTTCAAGATAACGAGAAAAAAATTCAGCCAGGGCTCTTACAACTGACTGTTGAAAGTTCTCGGGGCCGAAATTCAGGGTCCGTATAAGGCCTGTTTCCGCCGTTTTGTGGCGGCCATGTGGCAGAATCGAGTGGCTGCCGCATTGCAGTCCAATGGCCACCCCAACCCAGGTCGGGGATTTTTCTGCCTGTCCCCAATTCCGCCCTGCTGCTGATGACACGCTTGTGGCGATCATCAAAACTTGCACCACCGCTCTCCCTCACCTGCAGAATACTCCCCCGAAATTTAGGTTAAAAAAAAATCGTTGCCCGCTGCGTGGTGCCCCCGACAGGTTTCTCTGTCGGTGCACCTGGTCTGCTCTCAATCTGCCCTGGCATTGCGGCAGCCATTAAAGGCAAGGGTTAAATGCCACAGCCACCGTCTTATTTTTTTTTGCCGGCCAACTTCCATGTAGGCCAGACTATTGCTCTCTTGAGTTCGGCCAGGCCAAAACCCTCCCCGGTGGCCCAGTGGGCAAATCTAAAAAATGCCCGATTCACTCCCCTTTAATGGAGGGGCGAGAGCGTGGTGACACACATGTGCTGTGACATCACCACCACTCTGCCGCTGAGTGACGGCGGCAGAGTATCGATCCCGCCCCAATTCCTGCCCCTCAGCCTGACATACCACCACATTTCTGCCCCCACTATGACTGACTTCCGGTCCAACGTTAAAGAAAATACAAAGTCCCAAAAATCGATGGAAAGGCCGCCTCAACGCTCCCAGTGGAAAAAACTTCAAAAAGGTAAGTGTGGCAGCTTTCTGGCGGCACTGAATTTCGGCCCCCTCATCTCCAGACACCAAATGAAGATGCAGTGGGCTTGAGTGTGATGGCCAGCACGGTCAAGTAGTATCATCATCATCGTCATAGGCAGTCCCTCAGCATCTCGGAAGGTTTGCTTCCACTCCTGAAGTGAGTTCTTTGGTGGCTGAACAGTCCAATATGAGAGCCACAGACTCTGTCGCAGGTGGAACAGACATTCGCCGAGGGAAGGGTTGGGTGGGATTGGTTTGCCGCACGTTGTGCTTGACCTCTTCACGCTCTCGGCGTTGAGATTCGAAGAGCTCAACGCCCTCCCAGATACACTTTCTCCACCGAGGGCGGTCTTCGGCCAGGGACTCCCAGGTGTCAGTGGTGATGTTGCACTTTACCAGGGAGGCTTTAAGGGTGTCCTTGTAACGTTTCCACTGCCCACCTTTGGCTTGAGAGCAGTTGCTTAGGGAGTCTCGTGTCTGGCATGTGAACCATGTGGCTCGCCCAGCGAAGCTGATCGAGTGTGGTCAGTACTTCAATGCTGGGGATGTTGGCCTGGACGAGGACGCTAATGTTGGTGTGCCTTTCCTCCCAGGGGATTTGCAGGATCTTATGGAGACATCGTTGGTGATATATCTCCAGCGATTTGAGATGTCTTCTGTACATCGTCCATGCCTCTGATCCATACAATAGGGTGAGTATTACCATGACCATGAGCTTGGTGGCCTGGTCTTCGAACACACTTTTTCTCAGGCGGCCAAAGGCTGCATTGGCGCACTGGAGGCGGTGTTGAATCTCCGCATCAATGTCTGTTTTAGTCAAGTAGTACTGCTGACTTTCTCTATCCATCTCCCCATTCTAAGAAAAGTCACAAGAAAAGTGCAGGGGATCACCATTGCCCACAGAAGAATACTTCTAATAAAACAAAACTGGATGGAACAGAGGACCAGGAGTTGGCCATTCAGCCTCTCAACCATGTTCCACCATTTAAGTAGATTGCGGCTGATCTGTACCTCAACTCCATTTATCCGCCTTTGCTCCAGATTTCTCGATACCCTTACCCAATAAAAATCTGTCGCTCTCAGTCTTCAACAATTGAAATTGACCCAGCATCCACAGCCTTTTGAGAGAGAGAGGGGAAACATATTCTGCTCATCTTCAGTTAAAAATGGTTGTGCGAAACTTTCGACTTCAGCTTGTGTGTCAAATGGGTGGTAGAGCATTGGCCATATGTTATATACCTCACTCAATTTTACTTTCTGTTGACTTTAATGGAAAGCAAAATCGGGCCAGGTGCGTAACAGGCGGCCAATCTGCTACCACCTGTTTTATGCACATGACAAAATTGAAAGTTCCAGTGGTTACCTCTCCACCCATTTTGATTTCTCTCTTCCTTTTGGATGCCTTCAGGGTTTTCCTCAGCAGGAACTGACTAGCTCCCAGGCTCCTGCTAATCATAATTCATAATACTGGACATGTGCGAGAGCTGCAGAGTAAGCGATCTTTTCATTTCCCTTGCCTCTCTATTGGGAAGGGCCTCTAGTTGCTGCCTCTCCAAGATGGCTAACTGAAATCCTAAACACACCATTTGTGAGAATTATAAAGGCATGATCTGTATCAAACTATGCATCCAGAATTTACATTAACACCATAAACTTGACTTTGCTAGTACTGAGGTCTATCAGTGCAAAAATATGAAAAATGGCTACATCTTTCTTTGTGAATTAGGCTTCAATGTGTTTCAGAAAGGTGTGCCTTCAAATCGCTCTACAGATGTTGAGCAAATAATCTAGACTGACACTTCAGTGAAGGAATGCAGTATTGTTGGATGATAGGTTAAATCAAGCCCTGCTAGCGCAGCCACGATTTTAATTTCTCTACCATTCCCGGTCGTGCCTTCAGCTGCCTCGCTCTGGAATTCCCTCCCCAAACCACTCCATCTCTCTTCCCTCTATTAAGACACTCCTTTAAACCTACCTCTTTGACCAAGCTGTCCTAATATGTGGCTCGGTGTCAAAATTTTGTTTTATAAAGTTTCTGTGAAGTGCCTTGGGATGTATCACTGCGATAAAAGCGCCGTATAAATGCAAGTTGTTGTTGTTGTTGAGATGAATATGTAAATATAAATGGCACTTGTTTGCAGAAGAGAAGGAAGTTCTCCTGGTCTCCACCATTTGTCTCATGCCTGTTTGTGGGAGCTTGCTCTGTGCAAATTGGCATTCGTGTTTGTGTACAAAACTGCAACTAGATTTTAAGAGAAATTAATTGGCCGTGAAGCACATGAAAAGTGCTATATAAATGCAAGTTATTTTTTTCTTCCTCATGCACTGTATAGAATGATAACAGGAGGGTGTGCATTGGCAATTCTCTGTCATTTCCAAATTTAATACGTGCGGCCAGGGAGGTACTGAGCAGCCAGTACGCTTTTCCTTCAGAATCCAAAGGCCAGTCATCAAAGCCTATTCTCATGGAGAAGATTGGTAGCAGGTCCTTTGCCTAACCAGAGGAAGTCTATGGTTCAGGGAAATGCAAGAGCAGGAGAAAATTAAAAATAACAAAAGAAAGATTTCATCACAGCTGTTCAGATGACTCAACTAGCTAAACACAACAGTCGTATACATTGCGATGTTCTCATACTGAATCCCTCAGTGCCGAGTTAAATGATCTCAGTCAGGGTTAGTTAGGGAGGGAAAAATCAGCCAAGGTTCTTGCCCCTGACCGCTATCGCTTGGAAAGTGTACATGTTTGTGATGTCCTTCTGGACACTCACGCATAAAGAATGGGCAGTTGGACAACGTACAGGATGCCTGCTGATGCCCATGGAACTACAGCCCACATAGGTTCAATAAACCGTACAGTAGAGGGGAGAAAATTGGAAATGAAAATTAATCAAAAAATTATTTTTATTTTGTGGTATCCTTTTTGTTTGAAAGCCAGAAATACACATTTACAATGCTTAAGCAATAAAATCTGAAACATACTCAAAAAAGAATACATTCATGAAATAAAACTACATCGGCCTAGATTCAATCATACCCGAGAGCAGCTGAAAGATACTGATAGTGCACCCATCACAGGTTCAGTTATTAAGCTGAGAAATGTTTTTTAAATAATTAAAATCAGACAACCGATTTATTCATTTGAATTTATGCACAATCTTCCAGCCACAGAAATGTCTTCCTAAAAAGACTTGAAGACTACATGAACTAAGAATATGAAAATAAAATATATTGAATAAATAATTCAGATCTACTGCACCACCGGCAACATTTTTAGTTCAAAGGAAAATATGACTCACAACTATTTAAATCATTCAAATAAATCACTCTTTGGAAAGTGCACCACTGCCCAATATCCCACCCTTAGCGACCCGCCTACCCACTGCAATGGTCCCTAGGGCCCTAATGTAAATGAGATGAGCCATCTCACTGAGCAAGCCTGGTTAAACATTTTCAAAATGAAAATAAATCATTGCAGCTGTCAATGTTGGCATTCAGCCTCAAAAGAAAGCCTTTGACTAATTCAAAACTAGCGAAACTGACTTGCTGTAGTCTAGGGTCACGGTAGAAATTTTTGCAGGGAGTAAATTTTGTCTATTGGAATTGTACCAAGGAATTTTTTTGTACTCTTCGGAGTGCTTGTACAGATGTTCAATCACAGCTTGAAATAATTTGAAGAAAAATTAGTATTTTGGAGCAAAGTTGCTATATATTTGACCATTGCTATAGTACTGATTTACGAGGATGGTATCAGTAAGTATAATTTTATTCGTGCCATATTGGTACAAAATCCACAGGATGTGCTTCATATAAATTACTCCCACATATTTAGAAGACATTAAAAGAGGCGTTGAAGGTGCACCAGATTTTAAAGTATTATTTGCACACAACATTTCAAAATATGAGAGAATATAGGTTTGTGTCTGTGATTCATAGGAACAGGATTAGGCCATCCGCCTCTTCAAACCTATTCCACCATTCAATTAGACTATAGTTGATTTGTACCTCAACTCCATTTACCCATCTTCATGACCATTAATGCAACATTTAGGCAACAAAAATCTATCGATCTCAGTCTTGAAAATTTGAGTTGACCCAGCCTTTTGAGTGTGTGTGTTCTGGATTTCTGCTACCCTTTGTGTAGAAAAAGTACTTTCGATTTCACTCCTAAATGGCCGAGCACTAATTTTAAATTCATGCCCTCTTATGCTGGATAACCCCACCAGGACAAATAGTTTCTCTTTATCTACCCTATCAAATCCCAGTATCATTTTAAATATCTCGATCAGATCACCCCTCAACCTTATAATTCAAAGGAATATAAGCCGAGTTTATGCAACCTGTCCTCGTAATTTATCCCTTTAATCCCTGGTATAATTCTGGTGAATTTGAACTGTACCCTTGTCCAAGCCCAATATATATTTTCTGAGGTTTGGTGCCCAAAACAAATGCAATACTCTAGAAGGGGTCTTTGTACAACTGAAACATAACTTCCTCACATTTGAATTCCAACCCCCTTACGATAAAGGCCAATGTTCAATTAGCCTTTTTGATTACTTTTTGTAACTGTGCATTAGCTTTTAGCGATTTGTTTACAAGGTCACGTACATTCCTTTTGCTCCACTACAGTTTCTAGTCTCTCACTATTGAGAAAATATTCAGATTTGTCTTTCTCAAATGCAACATGGATAATCGCACACTTCCTCACATTCAACTCCATCTGCCATAGTTTTACCAATTCACTTAGTCTGTCTGTGTCTCTTTGCAACTTCCTGCTCCCATCCACACAATTTACTGTGCCTCCTAACTTAGTGTTATCTGCAAATGTGGGTATTCCTTCATCCAAGTCATTAATATATATGGTGAAAAGTTGAGGCCCCCAGCACAGATCCCTGGGGAAACCACTTGTCACATCTCGCCATTCAGAGAACGAACCCTTCATCCCTGCTCTGTTCCTATATCTCAACCAATTATCAACCCAGATCCCAAGGTTATGCGTTCATTTTTGCTAATGATCTCTCATGTTTTCTGGCAGTCCTAATATACATCAATAGACAATCCCCTATCTACCATGCTAGTGACCTTCTCAAAAACATTCAACTAGATTAGTCAGACATGCCATTACCTACCCATCACAAATCGATAACAGTAGCATAGTGGTTATATTACTGGACTAGTAAGTTCGGGACCTGGAATATTAGGTCCTTCATTGAAACACCTGCGAACTCATCCCTTTTTGGTGTGGAAGCAAGTCATCCTCGATACGAGAGACCGCCGATGATGATGATGAGGATGATGATGAATAATCCAGAGATGCAAGTTCAAATCCTACTACAGGAGCTGGGGAATTTAAATTAATTTAATTAAATAAATCTGGCTATATAAAAAAGCTAGTATCAATAAGAGTGACCATGAAACTATCGGATTGTCGTAAAACCCCATCTGATCCACTAATGACCTTTAGGGAAGGAAATCTACCTGGTCTGGCCTATATGTGACTCCAGACCCACAGCAATGTGGTTGATTCTTAACAAGCTGCTACAGAAAACAATAACAAAACTGGATAGATCAACCGGCATCAACTTCGGCACCAATTCGGACATGACACACCCAGCCCAGTGGACCCTGCAATGTCCTCCTTACTAACACCTGGGGACTTGTGTCAAAATTGGGAGAGCTGTCACACAGACTAGTCAAGCAACAACAGCCTGACATAGCGATACTCGCAGAATCATAGCTTTCAACCAATGTCCCAGACTCCTCTATCACCAGAGATGGTGATACAATGGCATACAGTGGGGAGGAAGTGGCCCTGGAAGTCCTCAACATTGACCCTGGACCCCATGAAGTCCCATGGCTTCAGGTCAAGCATGGCCAAGGAAACCTCCTGCTGATTACCACCTACCACCCTCCCTCAGCTGATGAATCAGTACTCCTCCATGTTGAATGCCACTTGGTAGAAGCACTGAGGGTAGCAAGGGCACAGAATGTATTCTGGGTGGGGGACTTAATTGTCCACCAAGAGTGGCTCGGTAGCACCATTACTGACTGAGCTGGCAGAGACCTGAAGGACACAGCTACCAGGCTGGGCCTGCGGCAGGTGGTGAGAGAACCAACATGAGGGAAAAAACAACTTGACCTTGTCTTCACCGATCTACCTATCGCAGATGCATCTGTCCACGACAGTATTGGTAGCCGTGATTACCGCACAGGCCTTGCGAAGACGAAGACCCGTCTTCACACTGAGGACACCCTCCATTGTGTTGTGTGGCACTGCCACCATGCTAAATGGGATAGATTCAGAACAGACCTAGCAGCTCAAAACTAGGCATCCATGAGGCCCTGTGGGCCAACAGCAGCAGCAGAATTGTACTCCACCACAATCTGTAACCTCATGCACATCCCTTACTCTACCATTACCATCACGTCAGGAGACAACCCAATATATCGCCGTTCCTTCCTCGTCGCTGGGTCAAAATCCTGGAACTCTCCACCTAACACTATGGGAGTACCTTCACCACACGGACTGCAGCGGTTCAAGGCGGCGGCTCACTACCAACTTCTCAAGGGCAATTAGGGATGGGCAATAAATGCTGGCCTTGCCAGCAATGCCCACATCCCAGGAACGAATAAAAAAAATCCAAGCTGACTCTCTTGATTAGCTGATAGTTATCCACTTGTTCAGCCACTCTGTCCCTGATGATAGATTCCAGTAAGTTCCAACAACTGATGTTAAACTGACAGGTCTGTAGTTACCAACTTCTTCCTGCCTCCTTTCTTAAATAATGGAGTGACTTTGCAATTTTCCAATGCAAAGGCACGTACTGAGATGTTTTCTGCAGCAAATTGCTGAGGAAGAAGCCAATTGAAAGCTGAGTGCTTTGACTACAGGTAGGGAGGGGAAAGTGGCAGCCATGAAATAATTGGCTAAACTCATACGTCTCAACAGCAGGGTACAGTATGACACTGGCAGAGATCTGGCAGCAAGTCAATGTTTACTCCCTTGGACAAGGAATAGTTGGCAAAAGAAAAAAGACTTAGAGAAGATGGTGAGAATGGAAAGACCTAAATATTAGCAGATACACTCTATATATTACTTTACCCTTCTCTTGTTTGGTCTCCTGAGTGGACAATCTGCCAATTACATTGTATAATCAGTTTCTGGGAGATGTGGCAAGAGCAACCCCAGCAATCACTCAACTGATCTTTTTTCTCCCTTCTCTGTGCAAAAGTTCTCAGCCTCCATTCTGCACCATTCAATAATGAAACAGCTGAAATTGGGAATGGCAATGTGGAATTGCTCTAAATCTGCACCCTACCAGTTCTCCATTAGAGCTTCAACTAAAATGCTGTATCCTGAGAGCAAACTTTCCCCTTTCCAATGTTCCTTTCCCCTTGCCAGAAGACAGCTGCACTTGCTGGGATATAATCAGCGTTGACACTTCACCCAAGTGACCATTCTTCATGTGTAAGCCTAGCCAGTGGATGTCAACAGGCTACCCAATCGTGGAAGTCCCCTGCCCTCATCCAATGGCCACACGTGAGCTTTCCAACAGGGGTCACTAGAGAGCAAACAGAAAAGGGAACCATGGTTGATTTCTCCCTGACTTGACCAGGGTGGGGGTGCTGAAATCAACTGAGATCAGCTAACTCAGTGCAGACTGGGAGATCATTTTTTTTTATGTACTATTTTCCGCTGAATGTTGGTTTTAAAAGAAATCTAAACATTACAATGATAGTGTCAATGTGAAGCACTTTCCTTTTGCTAAAATCTGGTAAAAATGGAGGTAGGGCCCAAGCACGTTAAGTGGCCATTCATCTCATTGCTGTGTATGGAGTCTTGTTGTGTGTAAAATGGCTGTTGCACTTTCCCACAAAACAACAGTGACAAATATTTCATTGGTTGTGAAGAACTTTGAGACATCTTGAGGATGTGAAGATGCTATATAATGTAAGTTCTTTCTTTTCTTTCAATGTGACTCTGGAATACAGCAAAATCAGACTCCCATTTTACTGTAAATGTATTGTAATGTATTTTAGCCTGGACCACCCATTGATAGAAAGAGAAGAAAATGGACAGCTCTGTTTTAAAAAGTGATAGACAAGTATGAATTCTGGGCTGGTATTGAATAACAGTCTCACCGTGGGAATAGACTACAACAGTATAGGTTGAAACTGATCCATCACTATCCCCTTCTCCAATTTAGAAATAATTCCTCCTTTAGGCTCCCCCAACACCATGCACCATTCCTCATTGAAGAGGTCATTCAAATGACCTACTCCCTGACCCCTGCCTATGCCACTCTGGATATGGCTGCTTGAAGCCGCGTAAAGGCGGCCCTGAGGGATTCTTCACCATTTTTTTGACATTCCCACATGGCTTTGCACAACAACAATTTCTCCGGAGTGAAATTAAACAGTTAAAAACACTTGCCTTAATGGCCTGTCACAGCTGTGAAATGAAACAGGTCTGGAGTACTCATATCAGCACATTACAATTACATAGTTTTATCACCTAATCCTATTTACAACTGGGAATCTCAAGAATGATGAAACCCTTCCTATCAGACATGATCAAATCCGCTTGGATGGATTTTCTGCTTGTTTCACATTTTCCGAACTTTCCCAGCCACTACGGTTACAAACAACGGCACAATTGTCAATGTTGCAGATGTTGGGTGAGGCAGAGCTGATAATGCACGGAACGTAAACTACCTTACAGTTAGGATAGTCAGGATGTACAGTTCTCTTTCATGAACATATTTCAGCTAAAAGCAAACAAGCAAAGGTGCTGGATTGCACTTGTACCATAGGCGGAACAAACTGCAGAACAGAGTCAACGTGAGTGCTAGAGACATGACCGAGAATCCTACTGTGTATTTCTTCTCTTCTCATGATAATCGTGTCAGATCAACAAAAAAGAGATAAGACCGCCATGACAAAGCCTTTTCACTTGAACAAAAGGACACGGTTGGGCCAGCCAATTATTGTGTCAATTGATTAATCTACCAATTACTAAAAAGATATAGTGAATATTCAAATCAACAAAATTACCATAAAAGTTACAATTTACAATCTCCTGGTTAAATGCAAGTTCAGTGTCTTGGGCAGCAATGTGTCAACATCAGAGGGAATGAACCAAGTAGCTTCAAATTGCAGCCTCTCAGCCAATATACATGCAAATTAGCCTGTTAACAAGCTGAAGACAAAATGGGAAAATAAACTGGTGCTCGTTTTGTTCCATAAGTACTGCCCTGGTCCCTTCCAGAGCAGAAGGAAAGATCAGATATATGAGAGTTCAGTATTTGTAACGGGCTGCCCTAATAGCAAGTCGACAAATTGATTATTGCCATTCGTTTGTCAGAGTAGATTTATAATCAACTGGAATGAATTAATCAGCACCTCCCTGCAAAGGTGATGACATTTCATGGGGAAACTGCAGCTGGGGCTGTGTGCTCCATTGTTGTATATTCCAAAATACTAAACTTTGCACACAAAAGGTTCGCTCACTTCAGCTGTCCCACTGAGGTGTTGCAGAATTACATTAGCTAGAGAGCTGCTTTAGAGTTTTTAAAACAGAAAATATCTGCCAATTTTAAGTGGCAAGAATTTATACTTGGAAAAAATATTTCTATTTCTCCACCTCTCCCAAAAGCACTGGGATACGGTTCCAAATATGCAACCATGCTTCCAGCGCCTCACTGAAATGGACATTCTTTCGGTGCAAGTCGGAAAAGTAAATTTCTTTGGGCTATTCAGGAGAGTGGTACATCACAATCAAGCCCAACAGCCAACATGTGTGCTTTCTCGTAGTTGTCACTGGTTAGCCATCTTAAAGCAATCAGGCAGAATTTTCTCTTCCCGCGCCCAAGGCCTCTGGGATGAACTGTAGTGTCCCTACCATTACCACAGCTGAGATCCAATAACCCTACACATATCTGGGATTAAATCTGGAACGTCGCTGGTCTCAATGATTTTGCAATATGCGTTTTATTTACTCACTGAACTACTGGGAGAGTTGAGGACTGCCATTCGTAGCGCTGGTGAGGCTGAAGTATGTGTTCCGGAATACTTCTGACTCTGTGCTACGGAATCACCATCAGTTAACTCACTATTATGTTTTTAATTCTAGCACACCCAAGATCCAATGGTGAGATTTCGGGACCAGTAGAGCTGAAGCAGTGCTATTTCAACTATTCTTAAACTCACTCATTTTGCTTTTACAAAAATATTTGACTATATTAATATCCTTACTTCATGTGGCATTTTTTTCCTAAATTAAGCTATGCTACACTTTAAGATATGAAATTGCATTGTCAACAGATAATACAAATATTATTTCATGCACTATCCTCTATTAAGCGATAATGACATTTCTTCCCAGAACATTCTAAAATACAGTTTGTCATTTTGATAAAACAGAATACAGTGTACCCTGGTGAAATGAGACAGGATTGTTTCCAGTTAAATGGCCTCTTCCTTTCACAAACTGCAAAGTTCAGAAAACAAAACCTTGGTGACCATGACCCCACAAAAGAGAAACTGTTTGTGGTAACACAAAGTACACCTTGAAAAGAAGAATGCGAACAAAAATGGAATACTACATGCACTACTTAAAAATAATTAGGAGTGCATTATAGGGTGCAACAGTGGCAAGAGTTACTAATAACTGTATAAACCTTGAGCTTGTCTTTTTTATCATGTTGTATCATTTCATCAAAATCTCTGTTGTGTCACACCATTTGTAAGATGTTCCCATCATCCTTTACTCTCCAGCCATACAATCCAAGATCAGGCAGCAGTTGCCCGTACTCAAGACTGGAATTGTCCGCACAATGTATAGGACATGGTACACCACTTCAAGCTGAAAGAAGATACCATAATACTTCTGACAGTTGAATAATGTTAAAAAGGAAACAATATTTAAATGACCAATTATCACAATGACATAGATAAAATAATTATGTTCCTTATTGAAATATCTAACTTTCTAATTGCGAATTTTATTTGCTACATAGAATATACAGCACAGAAACAGGACATTCGGCCCAATTAGTTGACCACAACAATTATTTTTTTTAAAAGGTTTCTAATTATCAGGTTCAACAGGAAATATAAAAGGCTCAAGCCTCGCTCCAGGATTTCAGTAAATAATCTAGGTTGACACCCGAGTGCAGCCCATTCTGATGAAAACTTAAACTGAGCTGCTGCCTACCATTAAAACTCCTGTGGTACCACTCAGAGATTATTCCCAGTGGCCAGCATTTCTGTCTAAACACCACTAAAAATTAACTAACTGGTCATTCAATTCACTGTTATTAATGAGATCTTGTGTTCAAACGGCAGCTGCATTTAGCTACATAATCGCAGTCGCTGCACTCCAAAATAATTCATTTTATGTGAAGTGCGTTGAGATGTTTGAGAAATATGTTAAGGTGGCAAGTAATATGTCAAGTACATGTTCTTTTATACTGGAGGATTGCCCATTGAACCATATCACAACACAAGTCACTGCAAGGGACAGAAGAAAGAAAATTAAAAAGATGTATAATATTTCAGATGGAATGTCCAAAAATAAATGGATGCACTGTACTGTATTTAAGAGCAGGGGAGTTATTCCTGGGACCTAGCCAATATTTATCCCTTAATCAGTATCGCTAAAATAGATTATCTGGCCACTATCACATTACTATTTCTGGGAGCTTGCTGTGCACAAATTGACTGCCGCGTTTCCCACATTACAACAGTCACTACAATTCAAAAAGTACTTCATTTGCTGTAAAGCGCTTTGGGATGTCCGGTTATCGTGAAAGATGCTATATAAATGCAAGTCTTTCTTTTCACTGTACGGCAAATATAAATAATCCCATTAGAGCTTTTGGTGTACTTTTCCTATATTTATTGGTTTGTGATTTCACGATTTAGGATTAGAAAGACTATTGCACTCCTTCATCTAGTTGTTCAATGCAGGTTATATAGACGGTCCAGGTACAACACGAAGATGTGTTTCTTGTGAAGCAGTCAGTGAATGTTGAATATGCTGTTAAGTGATGCTGCACACACTGGAGTGTCAACATATTTTATGGCAACACACTTGCTTGACTCCCACGAAAAAAAGTACGGCATCACATTTTGAGCGATGTGGAAAGTTTTTACTATTCTTTAATCACAAACTTTTTTTAAGCACAGGTTATACGCAATAATCACCTTACTTTAAACTGACCTAATAACAAGTCTCAATCCCATTTCCTGAAGACCTTTCGTTATCTCCCTGCATTCACCCCCAACCCGCCCCAATCCCAAAAATAAAACATTACGTTTCCATTTATTAAACTTTAGGCTGCATTTGAGAGTAATTTTGTGCTGTGATCTTGTTCAATGGGAACCAGATTGAGACTGGTCAATTTAAGTTGACTTGGGAGCCAGAGAGTTATGATTTTCATCCCATTTGTCTGGGGCTGGAGTTAAAAACTCCATTTAGGAACATAAAGGGGCATGGATCAAGAAAACACCACTCAACCCATCAATCCTATTCCTACCACAAACCATGTGCAGTGTGCTCTACCTTGACGTATATCCCATTTATTGAATATCTTTGAAGAAAGGTTTGTGAAGTTTCTCCCGATTCCCTTTCCCAAAGATAACTGACCAAAACATCTATCCTTACACCTCCATTATTCTACTCTGCCATGTACAACTACTTCCCCATGGTTTTATAAACTCTCAAAGTTTTTCCTTTTCCCACAATGGAACCCTGTACACATTACTGAAAACTCTTCAGACAAAAAGGTAGTGCAGGGGCACTCGGGTTCAGATTCCTGCCTATATGATGATTAGCACAGATGCGAGAAGCTTTTAATTACTTTTTAACCATGTTGACAGGTAAGCTGTCCCATGAAAATGGGCTCGTACACAGCAGAACTGGGGACGTTGTTTAATTTAATCTGCAATAAATGTGTCTCCTGTTCAGCAATAACATTGGAAGCTACGGAGAAATTTTAGGCCTATTTGTCTTGTGCCTGCCTAATTGAAGATAATGAAAGAGATGAGTAAATAGGAAATGAAAAAATAAAAATCAGAAATTATTTCCCCCCAATTTTATCTTCCACCTTTCTTGGCTGAGGAGACACAGAGGACAGTAGAGCTCATTCGTACTACCCCAGAGTTGATGCCCATGGTGATGGGAGTCTTTAGGTATCTTGCGCAAGTGGCCCTTCCTCATGTATGAGCCTAAACAGCGATTGCCAGTGGGCTATCTACCCATGAAACGCACCACAGCCAAGCCTGAACTTGTTTTCACTCTTTCTCGCTCTATGTCCACAAATTGTACTGTCCAGTAGGTGTGTCATTGGATAGTGAGCATCCCTTCCCTACACTGAGGTCAAACGTAGCATTACAACCACTATATTGTACATTTAAATAATTTTCTGCACGATTATTTCTGAAATAGCACAAAACGCACCCAAATCTTAGTGTATGAACATTCTGGATGTCAAATAGATGGTGACTGTTCCTACCAAGACAAATTAAAACTGCGACACTAAAACAAGATAATGTGCCAAAATTAATATTCCACAAAAAGGAATTACTACAATTCTCCAGTAATTACCTGAGCCCTACATAACAGGGAGGGAAAGGGAAAAGAAAGGGCAGCAGGATATGAATGGAAGGGAAACAGAGGAAAGGATAGAAGGAGAGGGAAGATGTGGAGGGAGGGAAGGAAGGAGAGAGCGGAGGGAAATAAAGGGGGACAAACTGACTGCATAAACTATCTGAGTTAAAAAGTAGGTTTATTGTGGCCATGGCAAAAGATGGAGACACAGAGATCTGAGACATGAGCCAGCTAATGAGTCAGAGAGCAATCCACATACTGAGAATAGGATGTATACTCACACACAAGGCTTACAAACTCACTGGCCCAGCTTCCTTTTTATGCCTTTTAAAATAATGTAACTGAGTAGATATTAGTTTAAATGAGGACCAACAAACCTACATCAAATCCTGGGACAAATTAGGATTAGTTAAACATTTGTGGCAGATGTAGAGCTGGCACCATGAACATTTATACAAAAAACAATCAGGAAACCACAACTGTTTCCTTGCTTATGGAATCCTCAAGACATCACAGAAGACACAGCAGAGATCTGAGTAGTGGCAGTGTTACTATGTCAATACAAAACAGCAGCAGGGAATGCGCGTAGCGAATCGTGGTTTGAGAAGGCTGACAAATGGGAAAAATGTGCAAATTTATGTGGCCAACCCTGTGCAGGGAGCAGAATTTGTGTAAATCACAGACACGCACTGTTAAACCGTAGCAGTTAATCAGTACGGAACAGAAAACTAAACAGAAGCTTCAGGTAAGGCAGCCAGACCTCGGAGCTTCACTTTCAAACAGTAGTTTATAGTATCTGAATAAAATTCCTGGATGACCAGATCAATATTTTTGTGCCTGGCATAAATATTTAGTGGACAACTACAGGAGCTAGACCACGTTTAGACTGAGTTTTGCATTACACAGCACAGATACCTTTGTTGGACAAGACTGTGATTCTCCCCATTCCTTTTTCCACCCTGCCCTCCTTCTGAAGGAACTGATTTCCTGCTGAGCTACAATTATGCAAGTGTTGGGCATCCTCCAGTAATTCACCCTAGTGGCCATAGATATATGTGAAGTGTCACAAGCTGCAAGTCATGGACCCAGCAGGGACTGTGTGAGAATGAAAGTGGGATTTGACTTTTTGTGGCTCATACTATGCAAGGGAGAACCTCAACATGAGCAACCACAGGACAACTAAGGAACGGGCATTACTGAATCCTACTCGAAGGCTGCCTTCAGAAAATGGAGCCTAAAGATAGGAGGAAAAAGAAAAAAATCATTTTCGCAATGTTGCAAATAGAAAAGTTACATTTCGCCCAGGCATATAGCTAATATCAGTGAAGTGGGTACATGTTCTGTATAATTTTCT
Source organism: Pristiophorus japonicus (assembly GCF_044704955.1). Lineage (NCBI taxonomy): Eukaryota > Metazoa > Chordata > Chondrichthyes > Pristiophoridae > Pristiophorus > Pristiophorus japonicus. The sequence continues at coordinate 3,053,862 of NC_091997.1, forward strand.
TGAAGTTCTGCAAATTTGTAAAGCTAACCCCCTGGATCCCAGAGATCTTTCAAAGGGGCACTGAATTTAATAAAACAATAAAATTGCTTCAGTTGTTTAAAACAATACCATTGAGACAGTGGGAAGCTGAATACTGGTACAGGAAGCACAATTTGGAATACGAATTTCTTGACAGAACCAAATGTCAACGTCCTACTGGTTTACATTTTTTGCAATCGCGGCAACAAGGATAGCGGGAGTCCTAGCCCGATGGTCACAATGCATGGACTGCACAGAGCAAGTAGAGAAAAATACAGGAACAGTATTTCTATTGTATGTTCATAGCAGTACGAGCTTTATTGTTAAGATGCACTGAGACTATGTAAATACACAGCCATGCCAAATGTGAAAATTCATGTCACACATCCGGGCCTTCAGTTTTCTCTGGTTCTCCTCTCCTTTCCTCAAGGTGCCAACATACATTCTGTGGATACCATGCTCCCTGTGATACCTTGCCCAACTAGTTATGCGTCATGTGTGAGTCTAGACAGCAAGTGTTGTCAGAATGTTCAGGCGGTGCCTCACTTAATCTGATACCCAGTAGTCATATATGTACATTTTCCAGATGATGTCACCGAATGTTGAACTACTGTGGCCTTCTTGGGGTGTGTCCCTCTGGCGCTGAGCCCTGCGTTGGGATGTCGTGTGCTCTCCTCCCAAGCTCACGACAGCTTAACGCCGGTCTGGTTATTGCGTACAGAAAATAATTAAACCACAGGCCCTTCAGACCTGCGTAACCAAGAGCATTGCAACAGTTTCCTGAGAATGATGCCTTCTCTTATTTATCCGTTCCCAGGATGTAGGCGTCACCGGCCAGGCCCGACATTTATTGCCCATCCCTAATCGCCCCTTGAGAAGGTGGTGGTGAGCCCCCTTCTTGAACTGCTGCAGTCCGTGTGGTGACGGTGCTCCCACAGTGCTGTTAGGGAGGGAGTTCCAGGATTGTGACCCAGCGACGATGAAGGAACGGCCGATATATTTCCAAGTCGGGATGGTGTGTGACTGGGAGGGGAACTCAGAGGCAAGGCACATCAATGATCTAGACTTGAATGTAGGGGGTATGATTAAGAAGTTTGCAGACGACACTAAAATTGGCTGTGTGGTTGATAATGAAGAGGAAAGTCATGGGCTGCAGGAAGATTTCAATGTACTGGTCGGGTGGGCAGAGCAGTGGCAAATGGAATTCAATCCGGATAAGTGTGAGGTAATGCATTTGAGGAGAACTAACAAGGCAAGGGAATACACATTAAATGGTAGGACACTGAGAAGTGTAGAGGAACAGAGGGACCTTGGAATGCAGGTCCACAGATCCCTGAAGGGCGCAGGCCAGGTGGATAAGGTGGTTAAGAAGGCATACGGAATGCTTGCCTTTATTAGCTGAGGCATAGAATACAAGAGCAGGGAGGTTATGCTTGAACTGTATAAAGCACTGATTAGGCCACAGCTGGAGTACTGCGTGCAGTTCTGGTCACCACATTACAGGAAGGATGTGATTGCACAGGGGAGGGTGCAGAGGAGATTTACCAGGATGTTGCCGGGACTGGAGAATTTTAGCTGTGAGGAAAGATTGAATAGGCTGGGGTTGTTTTCCTTGGAACAGAGGAGGCTGAGGGGAGACTTGATTGAGGTGTATAAAATGATGAGGGGCCTGGATAGAGTGGATAGGACGGACCTGTTTCCCTTGGCAGTGGGATCAACAACCAGGAGGCAGAGATTGAAAGTAACTGGGGGGAGGTTTAGAGGGGGTTTGAGGGGAAATTCCTTCACCCAGAGGGTGGTGGGGGTCTGGAACTCACGGCCTGAGAGAGTGGTGGAGGCAGAGACCCTCACCACATTTAAAACCACTTCGACATCCCCACCGACACCTGGGAGTCCCTGGCCAAAGACCAGTCCGTCCTAAGTGGAGGAAGTGCATCCGGGAGGGCGCTGAGCAGCTCGAGTCTCGTCGCCAAGAGCGTGCAGAAACCAAGCGCAGGCAGCGGAAGGAGCGTGCGGCAAACCAGTCCCACCCTCCCCTTCCCTCAACCACTGTCTGTCCCACCTGTGACAGGGACTGTGGTTCCTGTATTGGGCTGTTCAGCCACCTAAGGACTCATTGTTAGAGTGGAAGCAAGTCTTCCTCGATTCCGAGGGACTGCCCATGATGATGATGAGTATGTGCACTCGAAGTGCTGTAACCTACAGGGCTACGGACCGACAGCTGGAAAGTGGGATTAGGCTGGGATGGCTCTTGGTCGGCCGGCATGGACACGATGGGCCAAAATGGCCTCCTTCTGTGCTGTAAACTTCTATGATTCTATTTAACATGCGAGTATCACAGTTAAGCTTGAACCTGTCCACACTCAATGTCCAGACATACTTCAGAGCAGGAGCCACTGAATAGGATCAAGAGTGGAAGTCCTGGATAAGTTTTGTTCCCCTTCCTAGTCTGAAAATGCCAACACCAACTGTGCCTCATTTCTTCCCTCTCCACCTCTCGCCAGCTTGTGTGTGAACTCAGCGCCACTCACGGATCAAACTTGGCACTTTCCAGGTTTGGATGGCTAAGTGCATTCACTCACTGAGCACAAATATGACATTTTATTTCATAGTTTGCTCCTGGGAATAGAGTGTGGTGGAAATATTATAGGATAAATTTGAGCAGTTAGGACTCCCAGTGCAGAGCCTCGTTGGACAGGAGGATAGATGAGACAGTGGGGGGTGTGGAAGCCAGTTTGACCAATGTGCAGCTCTCTCAATTTTTGGTTTATTCATTTTAATGACAGAAATATCAGGAAGGCTGTGAATCAGGCACACTGACCGCTGCAACCAATTACCTCCTGTTGAACGAAGTTCTGCACCTGGTAAGTTAGTTCTTAATTTAATCCAATATACATTTGGGAGTTTGAATAACTTTGCTTTGCAAAAGAACTCCATTCTACAGGTACAACGTCCTGAATCCGGAATTCCGAAAACCGGAATTGTCCGAAAACTGAACATTTTTGAGACAGCCAAGATGGTGACATTGGGCGGCGAGGGACGAGGAAACCAGTAAAAAAAACGCAGTGCCGGGGTGGGGGGGCCGCGGACGGTGAGGAGCGGAGGGTCAGCGGGCAGCGAGGAGCGGAGGGTCAGCGGGCAGCGAGGAGTGGAGGGTCAGCGGGCAGCGAGGAGTGGAGGATCGCGGACGGTGAGGAGCGGAGGGTCAGCGGGCAGCGAGGAGTGGAGGGTCAGCGGGCAGCGAGGAGTGGAGGGTCAGCGGGCAGCGAGGAGTGGAGGGTCAGCGGGCAGCGAGGAGTGGAGGATCGCGGGCAGCGAGGAGCGGAGGATCGATGGGTGGCAAGGAGCACCAATAGTGAGGTCTGAGATCCAGCAAAACCCGAAAACCGAAATGGATTGGGTCCAGAGGTTGCCCGATTTCAGACTATTGATTTTCTTGTCCGAAATCCGGCAAAATCCAAAAGCCAGCACGGACTAGGTGCTGGATTTCAGACGTTATACCTGTATCTTTATTTATCTTCTCTCTGAAATACTACAGCCATAAACCCATAACTATATTAAGAATTAAAATGGTTTCCTCTTTTATAAAAAAAACAATTAATTTATCATTTTAGAAAACTTACAAATAAAATGTAAATAGGTTTCTAGCTGCTTTTATCTTGGTTGCCAGCCCCCAACTGCTGCAGCTAGGATCACGAGGCTGGCGACAACACCAGGATAAAGTTGCCGGATATTTAAAGACACGCAGCCCAGAAGACCCGGATTTTACTGGCCTTCCCGATTGCCGCAGATCTGCCTGGAGACAGTAAATGTGCTGTTCCGGTAACTGTGGCACGTTTTGGTAGTAATGTCATTACACAACGCCAAAATAGCATCATGCACGCACAAAGATATCCTCTCTATAGCTATAACTTTGCATATTTGGACTAGCCAAAATGCCAGCCAAAAATGCCTGAATAGCGAGCACCACAATGTATCGAGTTTCAAGGAAAACACGTTGCACTATCCACAAGTGCAGGAATAACAGCATCATTAACTTGCTCTCCCAATACACAGGCAGTAATGTAAAAACAGAACGAGTTTCCAATTTTCTTTCCATCCCTATACTCATCCGCTGCATGTGGCAGTGACTTGCACTAGAGTACAGATGCAACAGCAGTCCTCTGGTATCTCATCCAATTGGCTATTCTTCAAGTGTATGTTCAGGATATCCAATCACAACAGATATCAGAACTTAACCCAATGGTAATCAGGAGTATGCACCATACTGAATTTTTTTCACCTTCCTAGCCTGGGGATTCGGATTACAATTGTGGCATGCTACTTCTTGTTAAGATTGGATAACTCAGCACAGACCAGGGATCAAATCTGGGATCCGCTTGGTCTGTGTACCTCAATACTACATTGCGTTGTGTATTTACTCACGGAGTCATTGGAGGCTTAGTTCTGCTATTTATTAAAGACATTTTGTGAAATATACTAACACGTCTCAATAAACATACAAACTATTTTTGTTCTCAGCAATGTTCTCACCTTTTCTGCTCCCCTGAAGCTGTTGACTTCCTGCCGTGGTTATGATTCGACAGGCGTCGTCATTTTCTGATGCCTTGCCCAAATAGCCATTCTTCACGTATGAACCCTGACGGTGTGTGCTGACAAACTAATTAACCTCAGGGGGCACACAGCCAAGCCTATTCCTGTCCCCACGCAACATTCATACAAGTGCACTTCGATTAAGGATTAGTGAAGAACTTTCATTTATATAGCACCTGTCACATCCTTAGGATGTCCCAAATCGCTTTGCAGCCAATGGATTACTTTTGAAAACGTAGTCACTATGTTTTGTGGGCAAATGCAGCAACCAAGTGGTGTACAGCAAGGTCCCATAAAAAGCTATGAGACAAACAGCCAGTTTGTCTGGGTATTGGTCAGCCAATTTTCCCCTCCTTAATTTAGGACCACTGAAGCCATTTGTTACGTCACTCCTGCAGCCCCAGAAGATATCGGCTAACTCAGCACAGACCAGGGATCTCTGTTATTCACTGGATAAACTCGCTGAGCCATCAAGGGATCCATATAATAACTTTAGCCAATTTAGTTTGAGCTCATGGTCTTAAATTTAATTAGCAAACAGCAGGAGACGGATCCTCAAACAGTGCAGCGTGATTTGCCACCCGAGGATGTTAATGCACTATTTTAAAATCCTTATAACAACTCAATTCATCATAGGATAAATTCACCAATTCCAGTGGAAAGTCTCGCAAATTGGAACATTGGTAGTACAGTGTTGCGTCATCCTAATTCCAACCTGTGCACTGTTTGAGTACCCTTCCCACTGGGAGTGTGGGATTGGTAAATTTACCAGAATACGTAACACATTGAGAACCACTGATTCAGATATACTGTATGCCCGGCTTCCCATCAGAGCTGAAGCACATCATTACAGAGTCCTCCCAACCCCAATATTCAATTAGTCTGAAAACATATTCTTCCCTTTTGATCTTTAAAAACATATACCAAGCTATGGAAATAAAGCAGGATAATCATAAGCTGAACCTGAGTAACATCATATAAAATCTAACTCATGAATAAAGTAATGCACAACTATTAATAGTCTTTCCTGGACTTTGACAGACAATAGAGTATTTCTCAACAAAGTTGCTTCAGCTTGAATATTAATTTATAAAAACTTCAGAAAAATTAAAAGCACAACAGGAAACCATGTAAAATGTGACACTTCATTCTATAACTCGTAATTTAATTAGTATTTAACATCAGTCTTCACAAAACAAAAATTATTTCCATCAGGCAACAAGAGCAACAACAGCAAACAATATAAAACTTGAGAGAATTACATGGCAGTGAGGCCTAACTTGTACAAGCTGAGTAAATGCAGCTCGACCCACATTGCCCCCCCACCCGCAAAAAACAACTACCCACACAGCTACATACCTTCACAGGCCTCAGAGACTTGCTGAATGAAATGTGTCCAAAGCTGAAACCTTCACACCTAAATCACTCGCTATTTAAAAAAAGGCAAAGAAAAGTACAGCTGCATCACAGTTTAGACCAACACAGGCCGAGAAAGGAAATCTGCTTCACCAACTCTTCAGAATCTGCCATTAATCTGCACATCCTGTGTTGTGCTCCACCTCTGTTTCCTAAGGACAGCAGAAGTCATGAGACCCAGACCTGCAGTGCGCATGGGTGCCAGCAGCAGCAGAGTTTTGTCTGTGTGCCAATGGTTCTAGTGTGGCGTGCATTCAGCCGTAAATCACCAATGTCAGCTCGAGTCACAGTCACCCTGCCTAAGCGGATTTGACATTTACAGCACACAGAGCACGAGAGAGAGAGCGAGAGAGAGAGCGAGCGCTCTGAACAAGACTGCTAATACAAGTGAAGGTTACTGTGTTTGCTTTTGAGAGTTTAGCTCGTTCATTGGCACAAATCTGTCATTGCCTGACATCTGTTCCTGCCATTTGTATCAACTCACTCTGCTCTGGTTATTGATCAAGCAGTAACAATATGGTTATAATGAACATTCTAATGTGTTTTCTACTGGAAGAGGGAAACAACACTGCTGATTAAACCATGAGGTGCAGCTGAAGTACTTGAATCATCTCTCAAGGAGCCTATTCCAGCATAAGCACGACAGAACATTCATTATAACCATTAGTAGATGCGGAGGAGGGGGGTGGGGGGGGGTGGGGGCGGTGATCAAACATGAGCCAAAAGAAACCATTTAACAACTCTCACAGCCCTACCCGACCTCTAAGCTTGTTCCAGGAGTGCGCTTATTTGTCCTAAATTGATGCGTTTTTATATTCAGCAGATTTCCCTTCATGCTTCGGGGGATCAGCTTCCCATACGCTGTCCTCCTCCATTTTCTGTTCAATATCTGGAGTCGGACTTTGTAATGCTGGATATGACAACCCAGAATCCGACCATACGCGACAGGTTCTCCAAGTTTATTTGAATAAAACCAGCGACCTTAACCAAGCAGCATATTGATAGACGCACATTTCTGTAGGTCTATAATACCACTAGTTCCCTGAATATTACGTTTCTTACACGATGGAATGCAGCTGATGGTGGAAGAGCGCTTGCTGCGCGTCCATTATGTTAAAGTCTTAAGATGGTCAATTAAGTGACAGTCGGCTGACACCCAGAGCAAACAGAGAAACTTTTTTTTTTAAATAGTAATTTATTTTTGGATGCGGTGAGGCAAGGAACAAGGGCAGTTATTGTCTAAAAGGTTTACACACATTTGTACTCATAATTTTCTAGAATGGATCAGCAGCGTGAATGATACTGAAGTATAAAGTTGAAAGAGATCTGGGGATATCACTTGACACAGGGCTCAACCTGTCCAAACACTGCAGAGCAGTAATCAACAAAGCAAAGAGAATGCTGAACTAGTGTCCAGAAATTACTGTTGGCAATACAGGTATTAATGAATGAATGCTTAGTGCATTCATATAACCGATCACACTCGACCAGCTCCGATGGGCTGGCCACATCGTCCACATGCCCAACACGAGACTCCCAAAGCAAGCGCTCTACTCGGAACTCCTACACAGCAAGCGAGCCCCAGGTGAGCAGAGGAAACATTTCAAGGACACCCTCAACGCCTCCTTGATAAAATGCAACATCCCCACCGGCACCTGGGAATCCCTGGCCAAAGACCGCCCTAAGTGGAGGAAGAACATCTGGGAGGGCGCTGAGCACCTTCGAATCTCGTCGCCGAGAGCATGCAGAAACCAAACGCAGACAGTAGAAGGAGCGTGCGGCAAACCAGACTCCCCACCCACCCTTTCCTCCAACCACTGTCTGTCCCACCTGTGACAGAGACTGTAATTCCAGTATTGGATTGTACAGTAACTTGAGAACTCATTTTTAGAGTGGAAGCAAGTCTTCCTCGATTTCGAGGGGCTGCCCATGATGATGATGATGATGCTTTGTCTGGTGCCTTAACACAAACAATTATTTCAAAATTCTTCCAGAAACAGTTGTTATGAGGAGAATATAATATCATCATTTGGTCTATGCATCTTTTGTCCTCATAACAACTGTTTCTGGAAGAATTTTGAAATAATTGTTTGTGTTAAGACACCAGACAAAGCATCATCATCATCATCATGGGCAGCCCCTCGAAATCGAGGAAGTCTTGCTTCCACTCTAAAAGTGAGTTCTCAGGTGACTGAGGAGTCCAAGGCGGGAATTACAGTCTCTGTCACAGGTGGGACAGACAGTGGTTGGAGGGAAGGGTGGGTGGGGAGTCTGGTTTGCCGCACGCTCCTTCTACTGTCTGCGTTTGGTTTCTACATGCTCTCGCCGACGAGATTCGAAGGTGCTCAGCGCCCTCCCGGATGCTCTTCCTCCACTTAGGGCGGTCTTTGGCCAGGGATTTTTGCCAGCATTACTTTGATTTTACATATGGCCACTCATGTCTGCCAATAAAGAGTTCCAAACTTTCTCCTCGCCAGACAGAGCAGTACGGGGCGTCATTCAGAACACTTTTATCCAATGGTCCTGAAATTCTGAAAGGGACTCAAAAGTGCCGAGCTGCACGCACGCGGGCAAGTCCGCCGTTGACCACACTAAAGTTCTCGGGGTCAAGGGGAGGATATCTGTTTTACATGGCGATTGCAGGCACCCATGCTACCAACGTTGCATTTAGAGAACCTGCCATGTTAGAGGGCCCAGAAATTATGGCAAAGGAGTGCCAGGCTTGGGGGTAGTGGGACTGTTGCCCTCCCCCTCCCTTCCACCCACCGCAAAGAACTTACACAGGGGCTGATTTTAAATATATATAAATTGGATACTTTTGTTTAGTGTCCAGGGCACAATCCTAGCCTGAACTCAAAGTGAGCAACACTTTCACTCTTCATTACAACATTACAACAGTGACTTCAGTAAAGCGCTAATGAGACGTCTAGTGGTCATGAAGTGCGCTATATAAATCCAAGTCTTTCTTCTTTCTTTCTCTCACTAGGTCAGTCCGCCTGGTCTAATCATGCATAACTCCACCAACCCTTTGCCGGGTTCTTCCGAGGACTGGGAAAGCAGGGACACCCCTGAATGGCCCCCACCAGTTCAATCCGAAACTCCAGTGCAAAACCGGGACCGGAATGCTCAAATTATGACAGGAGTGTACCAAAAAGGCCATAAATGTTTGGGACCAATGCGTCCAGCAAACACACATTCCGTTTCTTGGCAGCTATAGCTAAACTGATTCAATCTCATCAAAAGTTTATCAGTCACTAATTTAAAAATTACATTCAGTATACATATTTTCTTATACTATGAACAGAAATGATAAAATAAACCCAGAGGAAGGGAGGGGATAACTCCGCGGACATATTTATCAAATGAGCAGACCAGTTGTCAGAAAGTTCTTGTGACTGTTTTATTCGGCTGTATCCACTCATTGTATGTTATACTAAACAGGGTCTCAATATGCATTCTATACACTTGGAAATGTTTTAAAGAAATGTGGACAGACTAACATCAGTAGGTTAGATGACTTACCCAATCTGATGGCAGTGGTTCAGGCACTGCATAGTGTGGTTGCTGACAATGGAAATGCAATGCTACCAAAGGGCTGATGTTTGCTGGAGCAATTCTGAAACAGTGCATTGAACAGCATACTTCAGTTTTCTGCTGCCAATTGTTTTGAAAGGGTTAATAAATTAGGGAGCCATGATTGACGAGGTGGGGATGGATCGCTACTAAGAGCAGGAAATAAAGTAGAAAAACAAAACAAAATGGAGGAAGGTTGAGGGGCAAATGGAAAAAGGAGAGAAAAAGACGTGAAAGAACAAAAGAGATATCATTTGGGGAAACCTAATTCTGTAAGAGAGTTAGACAGAAAATAAAATGCCATGGGCATCACAGAAATCCAATAAAATCTAGAAGGGAAATGTATCACTTCAGACTCTTAATTTTAGACACCATTTTGAGGCAGGGAGTACCTTCACCACACGGACTGCGGCGGTTCAAGGCGGCAGCTCACCACCACCTTCTCAAGGGCAATTAGGGATGGGCAATAAATATTGGCCTTACCAGCGACGCCCATGTCCCGTAAATGAATAAATAAAAAGCATAAAAAAAATAATTGGGATTACACACCCACTTTACATATTTCAGCAAAAGATAGTGGTTGCTTAGTTAGCATCATCAGAACTATCAAAACTAATGAAAATAAGCAATAAAATCTCACATCTTTGAGATATGAGTTTTAAACTATATTGGAAACCTGTCCCTGTGCCTTCTTCCTGCCCATTATCTTCACACTTCGACATCCTTACAAACTCGGGGCCTTTGCTCCCAAGTTAAACGTTCTGATGTCGGCTCTGGATACATTTACAAAATAATATTTTTTCTTCCTCCTCTAGGTTTATCTTCGGATCTCCATGGCGCCATATTCTCTATATTTACACTTATGCTGTGGCTTGCTCCGTTTTGATTTTGAGCCATCAGTTACCCTCTGTAATCAGATCACTATCTCATTCCCCCTCTGGTTGATCTTCCTGCCCAGATGTCCCATTTTATCTCTTACTATGACTGCACTGTAAAATTTATTAATGTTAAAGATATAGTTACAATTCCCACTGAGCACATCATTTTCTGTGTCCTTTAAATTAATCTCTGCTCAACTCCTGCTATGAATTATTCCATTTAGGCCTCAGGTATATTGCAGCCACAAACCCAAAACCACTAAGTCAGTTGCAGAAGCACTCACTCGCCTGGCAGCCAATGGGGCATTGCAGCAGCAGCTGTTTTTTTTTGGAACATTAAAAATGTTCCATTCAAAGTTTTAAAAGTTCCCAAGAGCTCCAACAAACCATTTGGACATCTATGCATCAGACTGGAATCATACCGCTAAGGGTGTGTACCCAAACAGTGCGGGACAGCTTCTGGAAGGGAAAGGCCTCAACCTGCCTCACTTCACTTTGTTCAGGATTCAAATCGAAACTTGACACCCAAGTAATACGGCCACGTTTCATGTCAATTTACACCTGAAACTACTTAACATTGATGCAAAAATGGCAATGTAACTCAGTCTTGTCTTTGTGAGGATTTTTTTCTTTTAGATTACTTGGTAATACAACCATTATTGTTACTTTTTCTATCTTTGTCACCATCTTTATATTATTTTCAAATTATGTATGAACATTTATGAATTGTATTTTCTATTTCTACAATGTTGTTACAGCTCGGAAGTTACTGTTAGAGAAATTGGAGGATAGATGTTTAACACAATCCTACAACATTCCTGTGTCTGCTATTGACTTGTTAATTTTAAATTAATTGACATCATCGCTAAAATAGTTACAAAGGAATTCATACAAACCGTTAAATGTTCATTCACCAACAATGGTAACAGTAATTTCAAGGTTTATACCTCTATCCAATCTTGTGCTCACTCATGCTTTTTCCAGGAGTCATCACTGAAAAATGATCGCGAGAGTAACCTGGGCACTGAAGCCAACTGGAGCTAGTTCAGCACAAACCAGAACTCAAACCAGGTTTTCTGGTCTATATGACGGATCACTATATTAGGCAGTGCCTTTGGCAGCTAGGCCATCACTGAAGTCCTTAAAAAGTCATCTGAGGGTGATTGCTCATCTAGTCTGTAACCAGCTTTATGATCACAAAACTAAAAAAAATTACAAAAATATAGTACTGGAAGCACTTATTTACATAGGATATTAAGCAAAAATCCACTGGAAGTGTGTTTACCAGTTGTCCTGTTGCCAAATCTGCCCCTTTTATACTACAGGGTGAATTCATCAATAATGGATGACCAGGCAACTGCAAAATTGGCACATGCTCCAAAATCATAAATGCAACTTTAACGGAATATGCATAATTAATACAATGTCACATTTCAGATTTTGGCATTCAGTTTGGAATCCAATTTAATGTCAAGGAAGGCCCAAACAGACCAGCAATGTAGAAAATCGATTGCCAGTCTACCTGATCAGGCTGCGAGCTGTCTGTCTCCGAACACATCTCAAATGATAGACTTAATGTTGGTACTGCTGCTGATCATTGCTGAAGTTTGTCCCTGTTAGCACACAGAGGTTACAGGCACCTGCCAAAACCCCCATCTTAAAGAGAGTCTTGCTGCCTCTGATGGCATTGTCATTACTATTTTGACTTTACATTGATGCTTCTGACAGTAGGCAGATCTGTAAAGTAAAAAAAGGAGTATCAAGCTAGAATTTTCAATGCTATATTTGAAAAGGAATGCGCTTGTTTGCAATTTAAATTTAATTACTGATCTTGAATGTCACAGGAACGGATTTGTACTGTCAAAACATTTAGCCGGAAAGCTGAAAGCATATAAAAAAAATGAACACAGTCAAACAAATGCTTCAACTTTCCCTGAGGGAGATTAAGAAAAACAGTTCAACATACTGAAATGACAAAAAAACTTCCTCTCAACAAACTACAACTCATCATCATCATAGGCAGTCCCTCGGAGTCGAGGGAGACTTGCTTCCACTCTAAGCGTGAGTTCTTAGGTGGCTGTAGAGTCCAATACGAGAACCACAGTCTCTGTCACAGATGGGACAGACAGTAGTTGAAGGAAAGGGTGGGTGGGGAGTCTGGTTTGCTGCACGCTCCTTCCGAAGACTGCGCTTGATTTCTGCACGCTCTCGGCGACGAGACTTGAGGAGCTCAGCGCTCTCTCGGATGCACTTCCTCCACTTAGGGCGGTCTTTGGCCAGGGACTCCTAGGTGTCAGTGGGGATGTCGCACTTTATCAGGGAGGCTTTGAGGGTGTCCCTTGTAACGTTTCCGCTGCCCACCTGGGGCTCATTTGCTGTGGACGAATTCCGAGTAGAGCGCTTGCTTTGGGAGTCTCGTGTCTGGCATGCGAACTAATGTGGCCTGCCCAGCGGAGCTGATCAAGTGTGGTCAGTGCTTCAATGCTGGGGATGTTGGCCTGGACAGACGCTAATGTTGGTGCGTCTGTCCTCCTAGGGGATTTGTAGGATCTTGCGGAGACATCGTTGGTATTTCTCCAGCGACTTGGTGTCTACTGTACATGGTCCACGTCTCTGAGCCATACAGGAGGGCGGGTATTACTACGGCCCTGTAGACCATGAGCTTGGTGACAGTTTTGAGGGCCTGGTCTTCAAATACTCTATTCCTCAGGCAGCCGATGGCTGCACTGGCGCACTGGAGGTGGTGTTGGATCTCGTCGTCAATGCCTACTCTTGTTGATAGGAGGCACCCGAGATAAGGGAAGTGGTCCACGTTGTCCAGGGCTGCACTGTGGATCTTGATGACTGGGGGGGGCAGTGCTGTGCGGCGAGGACAGGCTGGTGGAGGACCTTTGTCTTACTGATATTTAGGGTAAGGCCCATGCTTTCATACGCCTCAGTAAATACCTCGACTATGTCCTGGAGTTCAGCCTCTGTGTGTGCACAGACGCAGGCATCGTCCGCATACTGTAGCTCGATGCCAGAGGTTGGAATGGTCTTGGGTCTGGCCTGGAGACGGCGAAGGTTGAACAGCTTCCCACTGGTTCTCCAGTGGGGACTACAACTAACTACTCTAGTAATTGCTGCTAAAACAATATGAGCAAGTTTATCACCTTTTCTACTTTCAGTTCTCCATTTCACCTGAAATTTCACTGTGTGCATATATGCCATTCTCCTATAAAGCTCCATAACACAGTGTCTTAATTATGCTGATAATCCTTTGCAAACTGAATTCTAGCTTTCTTGTTTGCAGAGTTTTAAATGCTTGAGTAGCATTAGACTGGACTTGTAACACAAGCAATCAAGTATCATGGCACATATTCAATTTGATGGTCACCCTGGCACTGAAATCTAAGTAATGAGGATATGGTAGTGTAGTGGTTATATTATTAGACTCGTAATCAAGAGGCCTGGAATAATAGCCCAGAGAATAAGAGTTCAAATCCCACCATGGCAGTTTGACAATTTGAATTGAGTTAAAAAAATCTGGAAATAAAAAGCTGGTAGCAGTATAAATTTGGTCATAAAAACCAAACTAGTTCACTATTGTCCTTTAGGGATGGAAACCTGCAATCCTTACCTGGTCTGTCCTAAATGTGACTGACCAACATGGCTGATTCATAACTACCCATTCAATTCTATCATAGGAACATAAGAAGTAGTAAGCCATTCATTGAGATCATGGCTAACCTGTATTCTATGTCCGCCTTTGCCTCATATCCCTTCATACCGTTGGTTAACAAAAACCTGTCAATCTCAGATTTAAAATGAACAATTGATCCAGCATCAATTGCCGTTTGCAGAAGAGAGTTCCAAACCTCTACCACCCTGCATGTAGAAGTGTTGCCTAATTTCACTCCTGAAAGGTCTGGCTCCAATTTTTCTCAGATTTTAAATTATTAATCTGCTTGCAGTGGTTCAAGAAGGTGACCCACCTCCACCTTGTCAGAGCAACCTAGGGATGGCCAATAAATGCTAGCCTTGCCAGTGATGCCCACAACCCGAGAATTAATAATGAGTTTTGTCAATGTTCATCTGAGCAGCTGAATGCAACTTTATGTGGAAATCCATAACACACAGATGAGAGAGAGATGAGAACAAAGTTCAGCTCATCTGGCTTACTATGCTTTTATCAGAGTAGCACAGAGAGAAGTAATGGATAAGTCAGCAGTCCAATCCATCTTGTCCATCTGACTAAAAGATGTCCTTCAAAGATGACAAGAAACTTATATGGTAAGAAACACTATTTCCTTATAATTGCGTGGGCTGTCTACATATGGCATATACAGATCACATTACAGCAACCACATTACCCAAGGTATGCAGCAAAGAAAATTCATGATTATTAATGAATTAGAGACGTTCTACACTAAATGCAAATTTCTGAAGGTTTTTGCAGAATTAGAAACATAGACAATGATCACCAGTTCGCCACACTAAACATCAGCTCTGTGTGGGTGCTTGCTCACAGCAGGGTTTACCAGATTACTGTATTTCTCATGATCATCTGTCCTGTCCTTTTGAATGTTATCATTTTTTTCATAGGCGGTTCCTCGAACGAGGATGACTTGCTTCCACAAGAGTTCACAGATGTTTCAATAAAAGACCCGATGTTCCAGTCCTGAACTCCAATTGAGGGGGTGGAAGATGCCTGTGTGTGGATTTTTTTTTAACATGTGACCGCTGCACATCAGCCACCCACAGGCTCGCCAGAGCTAGGCCTTTATCCACTGGCAAGGGTTGAACCAGGACGACTGGAGACCTGCTCTGCTGCACGGACCTAGTGCGCACACATATCGGAATATGGGCTGGCCCGTGCTGCCCCTGGGCCCTCGGCTCTTCTGGACCCCATACCCTCATTTGCCGCACCTTCGCCCACAATGTTCCAAGGCCCGGAGCTCCAGCTCTATTTATAGACCCGACCTAAGGTGGTAGAACACCCTGGGCCGCCCCGACCTGTGTGAATGTTATATTGGGGTATCAAAAAACCTTGTTCCAGTTTGTTCTTGAATATGGTTGTTTCCACATGGGTTTGTTGAACAGGGAAAATTAAATGAACAAGTCAGGATTCTGCGTGTTTGATAAGTATTCCAGGGAGAGATGCCATCAGATAGTTATAGTCTTGTAATGTCCTGACTTTCAGCAGTGTGTTTGGATAAGGTAAGCCAGCTAAAAAAAATGGAGGAAAACATATCACAATGATAGATGGATCAGATCTGCTTTCCAATCTATGTGTACACAGCACGAGAAGCAGCTATTGCTGGCCTGTACAGACCTTCCCCGAGCATCCGGTAACATCCCAGCCAGATTAACATTGCAAATGCAACTTTAGAATATCTGTACACATGCAAGATTTATATATTCAGCAGTTATTTTCTTGCTGCCGAATCCACTCCGCAGCATAAGGAGCGCAAGTTTGACAGTGAGAGAACCAGGCAACATTATGAACCTGCTTCCACTAGACATCTTGGAGTACAGTGCCCATACTGTCAAACAGAATCCCTGAGTCCAGTAGTGTATGTGTGCTGAACAGCACTTTGCCACTTTTAAAATATAGTATATTATAATTGTAATAAAATGCCTTACAAGGTAGTTTACTTGGCTTAAAAGCCTCTCCTTCGACCCATGCCCTCAGTACTTATGCAGTGCAATCAACTTTTACTGCCTCACATAATGCCTAAGAAAGACCTCTTAATCCTTTCCCATTCACAACACATTGCTCATCACACAATGCCTCAACACAGTCACCAATACAAGCAGAGGCACAGTGATTTTTTTTCAGTTACTGCATACAGCTTATTTAAATTCAAAATTTTGGGTGTAGTGTGGCTCTGTTGAGCTGACTATGTTCTGAGAACAATGGAAGCTAAACTGAAAAATAGCTATGGCAAAGAGTTTATAAAAAATTGATATCACAGCATTACCCACATCCTGATTTATAGCAGTACTGTGTAAAACCTATAATATTCCTATCATTTTTTTCTGCAGCGATAATCATAAACCAAAGGAATTAAGTCCCTGTCCCTGGGGCTACCCTTGTGATGTGGAATTGGTTTCAGCTGACACTGACAATTACAATAATGATGAAGCTTCTGTGCCACAATAAAGAAGGTTGTACCCCAGTTATGATGCTATTGTATATTACCGGATCAATTGATCGTTGATATATGGGTTCCACTGTTGGCCTATTGAGTAACTGCATCACAGAAATGAACCATTGATACATTCAGACCAGGTTCAATTTATGGTGTGAACTAGCAGCTGATTTCCGTCGGGGAAGCAGTGTGGCACTGCAGTTAGCCTCAGTGTCCTGGGCTAGGGAGGTTAACAGGATCAGCTGATTGGCATCTAGTCATCCCTGCTGCTAAGTCCACAGGTGGAAATTGCATAAAGACAGAGTAAAGACTCTTAAATGAGGCCTTACACAGCTGAATAGCCTACCAACACACATGGGTAAGGATCACACAGGGAAAAATGTAATTGGAATAGGATCTTGAAGAGGTTCAAGCACTCTTAGAACCATACCCCAGAATGCATCAGCATCTCAACCAGAGAACACTGAAAATAGTAGTTTTGAGACTTGCGGTAATAGCAGAAATATCCCCCAATTATAGCCAATGAGGAACATTCCAGCTGAAGATTCTAGTCCAGTAGCTGCACCAAAAGAGCGTTGGGCTCACATCCAGAGAATCCAAATTAAAATCCAAGTTTTTATTGCCATTTGAACCAAGCTCTACTCAATAGTTTTATCATCAGTGATCGGCAATGTGTTATGTGGACGTCTTATCGAAAAGAAAAATATCCTCGTGAAAGGACAAGTCAGAGTGACTGCTGACACCACGCCTCCTGTAGGTAGTGAAAAAAATCTAAAGTATGGGCCAACCTCTCATCAAAAACAAAGTAGAAATGGAGGCAAGTAGCAGTAATGAGGACATTATTGGTTGTGGTGGGGTGGTGGTGGGGGGGGAAATCTAGCATAAACGTGGAAATTAAAAACTAAATCTAGCTAAAACGTGGAAAATCATATCTGAAATCTAAGACTCCCAGTCTCAACCAACCTTCACACTCATGCTTTCCCTAAAGGTCATTTGAAGGAGAAGGGTAGGGAAAAATAAAACCGATAAAGCATCTATTTTCATTCCCAGTCAAGCATTTTGATGGATCAACCTAGGAACACCATGGAAATGGCTGCAGGTTAACGGGTAGAGAGAGAAGTAGAAAGAGTTACAAATAATCAATTTTTCTTTTCGCCTTAAAGCAACAATTTCTTTTAAAGATCTCTGCCACCATTCATTACATGAAAAGCCTTACTCCATCTGCCCAAATGTTCATCCTGCACCTGCATAACCACAACAGGGGCAACTATTTATTAACCTAAACAAAGCTCATTTCAGTCCTGTCTTTTCTTCTTCATAATCTACATCTCGGTGTAAAATTAGCTTGCTTCACTTCATTCAGTGTTGAAATTAACATTAATTATTCAATAGGTACATTAAAGTAAACCATAAAAATTGATTACCCCTTAAAGATGTCAAGGGGACTGCATTTAATTAACAAATGGCATGGGGAAGGTTGTGCTTAATGGAGGTCATGGGTACTTAGATCATAAACAGCAAACGGCCTGTTTAAATGAAGTGGAATTCCAAGCAACAATCACGGCTTTGCATTAAACATAAATAGCCTCAGAGTTACTGCTTTTACCGACCAATTTAAATGTGCCCTTTTCCGACATGCTGTATCAGTAGTGGTGCTATTGTAATTAATATTTGCCAAATAGTTCATAACAGGGCATCTCAACTAACTGTCCAATATTCCTTTTTCACCCCATATTCAGCAAAACTAACAATTGACAAGATTCCTCAACAAAAAGGGTGTGGAGTTGAGGCCGGGATCAGATCAGCCATGATCTTATTTCATGAGAGAGCATGCTCTAGGGGCCAAATGGCCTATTCCTGCTCCTATTTCTTATGTTATGTTCAATATGCCAAAACACAAGACTAAATAAATGGCAATTGTTCAGAAAATATTATACATTTTCAGATTTAATGTTCATTTCTCAGAGGTTTCTCATGTTCAACAACATAAATTGAAAAAAATATGTACGTTTTTTTTGCTGATATACAACAATAGCAACTTGCATTTATATTGCGTCTTCAATGTTGTGAAGATCCCAACATTCAGTGTCGAGACTAGTACTTGGGTGAGGTACCAGTGGGCTGGTGGTGCCCATGGAACTATTCCCTTGAATGAGTTCCCCCTTCAGGAAAGGAGATAAACTAGAGGAAATCTTCTTTTATTTAAACATTTTAAATAGATACTTTCCGTTGCCTGTATTCTAAATCTTTATTCATTGCTTGTAGCTTATTGTAGGCCTTATTCCCAATTACATCAAGCTCTGTATATTGAGCTTTCGAGACCTCGTTTCCACTATGAATGAGATTTTGCACATATTCATTTATCCTCAGACCTTTCACTCTTCAAAGAATCAAATCAAACTAACAGTAAACCTTTACACTCTGACAGAAAATAAAACTGCCATTGAAATGAATGATTTTTTGATGAAAAAAGTCTCTCAGTATGGACATTGCATTAAATAAAGAACTTTCCTCACTTACTGTAAAACCAACACTGAACATATTTCATTGAAATGAATAAAGCCCAGGCAGATGATTTGGTTGAATGATGCAGTAAAATGACACTTCGGATTGGCTAGGAGTGATATTGCTATTGTACTTATCTAGAGTATCCATTTTGAACATTCATGGGATAGGATTTATATCCCACAAATGGGCTGATCTGGTAATTCACGAGTGAGTTATGGTCCACACCATGACTGCAAAAGAAATCTTCTATAACAGGTCTTCTGAATGTATTCTGTTTGCATTAATCTGCTATGGCTACCCAATGGCTCAGTGAGTTTATATAGTGAGTAACTGTATAATAAAGACCAGAAGGTTTTAGGAATCCCCATTCTGTGCTGAGTTCGCTGGGACAGTGATGAAGGCATTACAATTGGTTTCAACCGAGGTCCTCCTTCTAATCACAATCCAGTGAGTGTATGTGGATTGGGCTCAGCTGTAACGTCCTCAACAGCCGCAAACACTCCAATATTCATTCATTGTCTAGGCTCAGAAATTAAGAGTGGTCACGCGGTACTAGAGGGAAGCCAGAACCTATGGAGCTATACTCCAGCAAGTCAGCACTTTGTGGACAGTAGGAGAGAATGAGAGAGAGAAAAAAAGAATACTTAAAGCATCTCCCAGTCCTGCTCTGCCTCCCTCTCGATTGCTGGTCCAACAACCTCCCCCCCCGCGATGATCTCCCCCAGTCCCCCACTCCTTCCCCATTGGCGGTCCGGTCCCACCCAGTAATCTTTCCTGGTTGCCGAGGATAATCCCTGCCCAGCAGCTGCCCAAGCCCGTCAATCTGGTCAATGGCCGGGCAGGAAACAGAGTTGTTAAAAAATGATAATGCGGTTCTGCCATTAAATTCAACAAGGCTTCCATTCTCCCGGAATTTCCAGGTCCCCTACACCCACCCCACCTCAACATGCTCCGCATCCCTGTCAATATTGGGGCCAATGATTCAGACATATTTTGAATATCTTGCCTTAATCAAATTTTAAAAAGAACTGTCAGTTATATACAAATGGAACCATGCTATCGTACAGTATTGTTTAAGTTTGAATTATTCCTCACTCTGGCTGTTAGCTGCTTAAACTTGCAACAGTGCATTGGGAGAGACTTGATACAAGCATCTGAATTGTGGTCGATTGTTGAACTGCTTGTGTACTGTGAAATTTAAGGAATAGGCATCAAATCAAAAACAGACAAAAGGACCTCACTATTGTCATAAACTCTTTGCAGTTCCTTATGACCATCAGACTCCGAGTTTGTCAATTTATATATGAAAGGACTTTATGCTGCATTATATGAAAAATAAAAATGACTAAACACAAGCAAAGGCAATTTAAGGAAACAATTTTAACAGTGGAAACACAAATTTTGAGCGCATTCGGGAGGGTGGATGGATTACCAAACAAAAGGAGCTGATTGATATAGGAACTGGCTCAGCCAGCTGGATTCACCATTACAGTGAACCATAAAAAAAGACTTGCATTTATATAGCGCCTTTCACAACCACCGGACATCTCAAAGTGCTTTACAGCCAATAAAGTACTTTTGGAGTGTAGTCACTGTTGTAATATTGGAAACGGGGCAGCCAATTAATGCACAGCACGCTCCCACAAACAGCAATGTGATAATGACCAGATAATTTGTTTTTGGTGATTGAGGGTTAAATATTGGTCAGGACAATGGGGTAACTCCCCTACTCTTCTTCAAAATAATGCCATGGGATCTTTTACGTCCATCTGAGAGCGCAGACAGGGTCTCGGTTTAACATCTCATCCGAAAGATAACACCTCCAATAGTGCAGCACTCCCTCAGCACTGCACTGGAGTGTCAGCCTAGATTTATATGCTCAAGCCTCTGGAGTGGGACTTGACCCCACATCCTTCTGACTCAGAGGCAAGTGCACTCACTGTGAATCAAACAAAAGAACTTTGAACACCCTACTCTCCCTTTCCTCAAAACTTAACATACTTGTCAATGAACTATCCTAAGCTTACTCCTCATCGATTGGTGTGACCTGATATACTGTGTATGTGTACATAGTAGATATATTCTATCTTGTACCTTGTCTCTTTCTTTGAAAAGTCATAGCAATAAGAACAGATATTGTCTGGCAATTTGAAGCTACTGCTCTCCAGGGTCAGTGTAACTGCAAAACAATCCTATTAGAATAATGCCACTAAAGCAAACACATTAAACACTCAAGAGTACAGTTTCCATCGTTATAAACATAAAAAGCCACTCCGAGCTTACTGACCTGGATAACAAGATCATAACTTCTCTGAATACAAAACTGGATACGTTAACTGGATCTTTGCAGCAATTACATGAATTTTGTAATAAAAAATTGAATTTAAACATTGTGAAACTACAGTATGTCCCAGCAAGAGTCAATGGCTTTAGGGTAGGGGAGACAGGGAAAGTTTTAAAAAAGAAATGCATTTCATTTAAAAGCTGAAAATTCATTAAAGGCTTAAAATGACAGTTGCCGATATTATCAGAGGAATGATTCATCTGCAACTATTTTAATAGAGGCATTAAGCCATTTGAGCAAAAAAAATAATGAGTTAGAAAAAGAGAAAGACAGGATAAATTAGATAGTGGGAGGTGAGCAGAGAGACAGCTACAGGAAGAGCAAAAGGCTATATTTGAAAAACTTAATTCTGATAATTTTCTGCAGTGAAAAGTGCTATGACAATATGAGAAAGATTAATACGTATTTTAATTGCATTATGGAAAGAATGAAAAGGACATTTCAAAGGAGTATAGACTACAATATCACCAATAAGACAAAGATAAGATTATGACTGAAAGCCAGGGGTTGGGGACCAATCACATAACCAACAAGAAGTTTGTATTGAATTCTCTTCGGCCGTAGAATAGCTTGCCAGATATGGAAATTGTATTCAAGTCATGAATTGAGTGTAACTTTATAGGGAATTAAGAGGCATTGGGGTTGATTTTAGAAAAGAATACTACCAGTGAGGAGCCTTACTTGTTGGCTCTGCAAATCAGGAATCAATTTTCCATTCAAATGGATGCAAAATCATGACAGCTGCCTATAATTTCCCAAAGTGCATGCTCCAACAGGTGAATCTTCCCAATGGTAGGGGACATTCATAAAATCAACTCCACTGAGGGGAAAATAAATATTTGGCACGAAATAGAAAAGTGAGCTTCTTAGAGGTAGCTTCAGCAATGGAGATGTGGATGTTCTTGAGATCAGAGAAGACAATGAGGCCAAGAATGCTGGCACATCAACAAGGATTAAAGATGAAGCCATCAAAAGCTTGCAAGAGACAGAAAACTGTTTCTCAAAAGAATAGAAAAAAGCAAGAGAATGGAGAAGTATTATCCCACATAATCCAAGAATATCTATCACCTATTCTATAGAAGCACAACAACATCTATTTATATAGCACCTTTAACGTAGTAAAACCACCCAAGACATTTCACAGGAGTGTTGTAAGACAAAAATTTGACATGAGCCACATTAGAAGAAATTATAGATGATCCAAAAGCTTGGTCAAAGAGCTACGTTTTAAGGAGCGTCTTAAAGGAGAAAAGAGAGGCGGAGAGGTTTAGGGAGGGAGTTACAGAGCTTTGGGCCTAGGCAGCTGAAGGCATGACCACCGATGGTTGAATGATTATAATCAGGGATTCTCAAGAGGGCAGAATTTGAGGAGTGCAGATATATTGGAGGGTTGTGAGACTGAAGGAGATTACAGAGATAGAGAGGGGCAAGGCCATGGAGGGATTGGTAAACAAGAATGAGAATTTTGAAATCGAGGAGTTGCTTAACAGGGATCCAACGTAGGTCAGCGAGCACAGGGGTGAAGGGTGAATGGGACTTGGTGCGAGTTAGGATACGGGCTGCTGAGTTTTGGATGATCTCAAGTTTACGAATAACTTAAGTCTAGAGGTAACAAAGGCATAGATGAGGGTTTCAGCAGCAGATGAGATGAGGCAGGGGCGGAGACAGGCAATGTTACGGAGGTGGAAATAGAAGGTTTTAGTTATGCCGTGGATATGTGGCCAGAAGCTCATTTCAGGGTCAAATATGACACCAAGGTTGCAAACAGTAAGGTTCAGCCTCAGACAGATGCTAGAGAGGGATGGAGTCGGTGACTAGGGAACGGAGTTTATGGCAGGGACCAAACACAATGGCTTTGGTCTTCCATATATTTAATTGGAGAAAATTTCTGCTCATCCAGTACTGGATGTCGGACAAGTAGTTTCGATAATTTAGAGACCATGGAGGGGTCGAGAGAGGTGGTGGTAAGATAGAGCTGGGTGTCGTCAGCATACATATGGAAACAGATGGCTTGTTTTCGGATGATGTCGCCAAGGGGCAGCATATAGATGAGAAATAGGAGGGGGCCAAGGATAGATCCTTGGGGGACAGCAGTGGTAACGATGCAGGAGTGGGAAGAGAAGCCATTGTAGGTGATGTTCTGGATACGATTAGATAGATAAGAATGGAACCAGGCGAGTGCAGTCCCACCCAGCTGGACGATGATGGAGAGGCGTTGGAAGAGGATGGAGTGCTCAACCTTGTCAAAGGCTGCAGACAGGTCGAGGAGGATGAGGAGGGATAGTTTACCTATGTCACATCACAAAGGATGTAATTTGTGACTTTGATAAGAGCTGTTTCGGTACTGTAGCAGGGGCAGAACCGGATTGAAGGGATTCAAATATGGAGTTCCGGAAAAGATGGGCACGGATTTGGAAGGCGACAACACGTTCAAGGACTTTGGAGAGGAAAGGGAGATTGGAGATGGGGCGGTAGCTGGCAAGCACAGTGGGGTCAAGGGTTGCTCTTTTGAGGTGAGGAGTGATGACGGCTGATTTGAAAGAGAGGGGGACAGTACCCGAGGGGAAAGAACAGTTAACAATGTCAGCTAACATGGGAGCCAGAAAAGGAAGTTGGGTGGTCAGCAGTTTAGTGGGAATAGGGTCGAGAGAGTAGGAAGTGGGTCTCATGGACAAGATGAGCGTGGAGAGGTGAAAAGGGGAGATCAAAGAGAAACTGGAGAAAGATGCGAGTTCAGAGCTAGGCAGGGGGGATCTTAGAGAAAGTTTGGCACGCTGGGCTACGAAGGACAGTGGCAGAGACAGCTGATCGGATCAAAGATCGATCTCAATCTTTGAAACAAAGAAGTCCTTGAGCTCCTCTCACTTGTTGGAGGTGAGTGTGGTGGAGACAGGGGAGAGGGGTTTAAGACGACGGTTAGCAGTACAGAATAGTAGTCAGAGGTTATTTTTGCATTCCAGAATGATCCTGAATAGTGAGCAGTTTTGGCAGACAAGAGTAGGTCCAGCCAGATCTGGAGGTGAATGGCTAACCTCATTGTCCGCAATATCCGTTCAAGTCTGTGCCTCTTGGACTTGGGGGAGCCAAAGATGAGTTCCGTACCAGACTGTGAGAGAGTAATGGTTTTAATAGGGACGAGTGCATCAAAGGTGATGGTGAGGGTGTGGTTGAGCATATTGGTGGCTGCAGAAATGTCCTGGTGAAAGGAGGGCCAAAGACTGGACAGTTCGGAATTCATGTGCAGTTGTAAGAGAGTTTGAAGAGAGTTTTTTCCAGGGGCGAGGCAGAAGGAAGTAGGGTTGGGTGGAGGAAGGGGATGTGGGTGGACAGCGACACAAAGAAGTAGTCAGAGATGGCCTTGTCTGCAATTGATACGGTGGGAATAGCAAGGCCACGAGAGATGGCAAGGTCAAAGGGGTGGCCATGAACATGGGTTGGGGAGAGACTAAGGGAGGATAGGAGGTAGTGAACTCAGAGGAGAGAAATCATGATGAATTGAGATGGAGGTTGAAATCACCAAGGATGAGACGTCACTCGGTGCAGAGGCTGAGGGAGGAAAGTAGTGAAGATATATCCGTGACAACATTTTTATGGTACTTGGGTGGGCGGTGGAGAATGAGAATTTTAAATGAGGTGAGAGGGGTGGAATAAAGTGAGATGCTCAAAGGAGGAGAAAGTGCCGGAGGAGTAGGAGGCCTGACCAAGGTGTGATTTGGTGATGAGAGCCACACCGCCACCACGGTGGTCTGAGGGGGGCAAGTGGTGGAAGGTATAGCCAGGAGGGGAGGGGTCATTTAAGGGTAAGGTGTCATCACGCCCCTCAGCCAAGTTTCTATCAGGGACATGATGTCGATACAATCGTCCATGATAAAGCTCATGGATGGCAAGGGCCTTATTCGCAAGCGAACGGACATTCTGCAAGGAGACGTAGGAGAGGGTCGGTGATGGCTGATCCACTGCCAGCATCCACAGGGTCAGCGCTTGGAGGGGTGAGTTGGATGGGGAGGAGATTGGCGGGCCATCTGGGTGGCAAGGTCGGTGAGAGAGTAGGATGGGACAGTTGGAGTTGCTACTTGTGAGGAGACAGCAACGAATGCCACGGTGGGCCCTTCGGAGGATGCCAAGACAGGCACAGAGGAAGGCTGCAGGCTTATCTTATTGAAACCTTATTAAGCACATCTGCCAACTTTTCTTTTTTGGCAGAATACCACAGAATCTTTTGCAGAGATGATTTTTTTATTATACCTCAAAACACGTAAAATTTAAAATGGAAACATGTGTGGCTCTTTGAGCAGTTTTTAGAACTGTGTTTACTTTGAAAATAATGCTCCGGGGTGCGGAAGTTCAGTTATTATCCACCAGATATCAAGGTATGTGAATGAGTAAGATTGGAGTCAATAACAAAACTTCAGACATAATAGACCTGATTTTGCAAGGCCCCAACAGAGGCCTAAATTTTTCATTCAAGTCAAGGATGGCTCTATCCCAGCATGCAGCTTTCATGCTATTGGGTCACAAAACAGGGAAGGATGGCTTTTGCAGACCAAGGATATTTCCTGGCTCATGGCACCATAGTATCTGAGGATAAGAACTCAGCCAACATATTCATCGTGGTCATAGTGAAAAACACCTTTGGCATCCGAAACATAGATTCCAATGCTTAGACTGATATGGAGTAGTTTTACAGTACAGCCCAGTTTGCCACTCTGCCCTGTAAATAGGCCTAATGATGGAATAGCCAGAAGATGAAAGGCAGCCAAGAAGGTGAAGAAGAGGATGGCAAGGGCCGATGTTGAGAGAAAAGATCTGTCTACTGAATGAGCTTCTCTGATTGCTGCCGTCTTTGGATAGGATCTAAATGGGCACCTTTCAATAAGATTAGTATCACTGATCACCACAGGAAAAATGAATCATGAGAACTGCCAGGGAAAATGAGCATTCACCTGCATGAATCTATTGCTGTGCTCTTGGGTCAATGTACATTAATGTAGAGTGACCTTAGAGCATAGGAACAGATTCATGCATGTGAATGCTCATTTCATGGTGCAGAGTTTAGGCTGGGTGAAGTATGGCCACAAGTGCAATTGATGATACCCTGTACTAATGGGAATCCTGCAATACAGTTATACTGGAGGGCTCTTTCTTGCTGTTAGCTGATTTCCACAGAGATCTTTAGCACCAACAAAGAATGTGCCTGTCCCCTGCTAGAAGCAATTGTGGACTGAAGGTTGGAAGATGTAACACTAATATCACTGATCGAGGTATCACTCTTCGGAATCTGGTCTCCAAATCTAGCTACAGAAGTGGGTAGAGCTCTGTGATGGCTTCCTACGGGAATCAAAGTTAGCGTTGGCAGATTTCTTCAAACAGGTCCAGATAAGATATCCCGTCTCTTTCTGCAAGAGTGTTAGCATAATGGCATATCTGCTCATTAAGAAGCTGCAAATAAAGAGGTATGTCCACAGGAATACCCGTAGCTGGATGCTAATGAGCTGTCGAACAACTACAGTTGTACAAATAGACACTGACAAAAGATGCAGTACAGTGAAAAATCAGGAATGTTCCAAAATGTTTTTTTTTTTGGAAATTCATAGCCAATCGTTCCAATTCTTTGTCAAATCACAAACGCCAGAGGTCATCTTGCACACGCCAAGGATCACTCTGCGCCAATGCTCTTAGCCAAAAGGCCTAGAGCCACTGCACCGTTCCTGGAAGTACTGCAATACCAGGTTCGTGCCATGGAGGTGGATGGGTCAGGTCCCCCACACACCTCCGTGGAGGTGGATGGGTCAAGCCACCCCACCTAATGTTCCAAAATGTTTCAATAACCTCTTTTGTCCAACAATACCAAAACAGTTCTGAAACTAATCAGTACCAGTTTGGCTTAGTTGTACGGCTCCCACCTCTGTGTCAGAAGGTGCTGGTTCAAGACATATTGCAGGCCTTGAGCACATAATCTAAACTGATATTTTAGTGCAATATTGAGGGAAAGTTGCGTTGTTGGAGCTGTTGTATTTTGGATGAGACGTTACACTGAGGCCCGTTTTGCCTGTTCAGGTGAATGCTTAAGATCCCATGGCACTATTTGAAGAAGATTATGAGAGTTCTCTTGGAGTCCTGATCCCTCAACATCAAAAAAATACAGATTAAATGCTCATTTTCTCAATGCTATTTGTGAGACCTTGAGGTGTGCAAACTGACCACTATGTTTGACTGCTGAACAAGGCGACACTTCAAAAATAATTAACTGGCAATAAAATGCCTTGGGAGCTCCAGTGGATATGAAAGGTGCTTTATAAAATACAAGATCGTTGTAAAGAAATAGAGCAAGAAATAGAGCTATGCACCTTTAACCACAAGGACATAATTGAAGCGTACACACTTTCACAGCAGTACCCATTTCATAAAGGTGTTCATCTTACTTGACGTGGCTTCAGCCTCTGGATTGTATTATGGGGAGGACCCGTCATTTAACTAAAAATGTACACTTTAGCGAGCCTTAGCAATCTGTGTGCAGGCTTCAAATACTGAAAGTGCTTTCCTACCACAGTAGTGTACTATGTTCACTGGGTGCGAAGTAAGCCTCAGGGTTCAATAGTATAAGTCTCTTCCTCCCAAGGCAGTCGGCACATTGCATTATCAGTCCCAATTTGTCAGATATCACTACAGAATCTTACCTAACTGGGTCAGGTATCCACTTGGGTACACGTACATGCTTCTTGACCCAGTGAAATTTATATCCAGATGTATTTATGAAGCAAAAGTTTCCCTTGCTCATTTTTTTTTTTGCTTCAAATAAAACTTTGAGATTGCAAAAGACTGCTCCAAGGCTCCAATTTCTGGAGATACTTGCTTTTTAATAATACTGGAAATTGAGAGAATTATATCTGTAACTGAGGTTTACAATAAAGAGATCTGTAGTATTTTAGATACAATCTCCTGTGACAGGGTAAGAATCATGATTGGAGAAACTGGGCCTTTCAGCTTGCAAAGGAAGTATCTGAAAGCTGATAGAAAGGTACAGAAGATTGTTCCTCCTGTTCCTGTATAACAGGTTCGAGGGGCTGAATGGCCTCCTCCTGTTCCTGTTTAACAAGCTCGAGGGGCTGAATGGCCTCCTACTATTTCCATGACAAGATAATAACAGAGATAGATGAAAATGCGTGACAATGGGTTGTGAGAAAACGAGACTATGATCCGCTGCTGTGTGAATATTGCACCGCAGTTCCCACAGGGAACGGATAGTGCGACTATTAGCAGTGAGATGGGTGGGACCGACCATGTGTGGAGCCTCGTGCTCCCATCTCTATGTTGGGTGAGCTTCCCCATCGGCCCCTGTCGCTGGGGCAGGCAGGGGACCCCCAAACACAATGGCAAACGCCAACTTTAGATCCCGAGACACTCTGGGGCTGGTTACGGTCTGGTTGCTGAAACATCTGTCAACTCATCCCTTTTGGTGTGGAATCAAGTCATCCTCGTTCGTTGTATGGAGAGAAAGCAGGAAAGGGGTACTGAGGGAATGATCAGCCATGATCTTATTGAATAGTGGTGCAGGCTCGAAGGGCCGAATGGCCTATTCCTGCACCTATTTTCTATGATTCTATGATTCTATGATTAAGGATATAAGAACATGAGAACATAAGAACATAATAATTAGGAACAGGAGTAGGCCACCTAGCCCCTCGAGCCTGCTCCGCCATTCAATAAGATCATGGCTGATCTGGTCGTGGACTCAACTCCACTTACCCGCCCTCTCCCCGTAACCCTTAATTCCCTTATTGGTTAAAAATCTATCTATCTTTGACTTGAAAACATTCAATGAGCCAGCCTCAACTGCTTCCTTGGGCAGAGAATTCCACAGATTCACAACCCTCTGGGAGAAGAAATTCTTTCTCAACTCGGTTTTAAATTAGCTCCTCCGTATTTTGAGGCTGTGCCCCCTAGTTCTAGTCTCCCCGACCAGTGGAAACAATCTCTCTGTCTATCCCTTTCATGATTTTAAATGTTTCTATAAGATCACCCCTCATCCTTCTGAACTCCAAGGAGTAAAGACCCAGTCTACTCAATCTATCATCATAAGGTAACCCCCTCATTTCTGGAATCAGCCTCGTGAATCGTCTCTGTACCCCCTCCAAAGCTAGTATATCCTTCCTTAAGTAAGGTGACCAAAACTGCACGCAGTACTCCAGGTGCGGCCTTACCAACACCTTATACAGTTGCAGCAAGACCTCCCAGCTTTTGTACTCCATCCCTCTCGCAATGAAGGCCAACATTCCATTCGCCTTCCTGATTACCTGCTGCACCTGCAAAGTAACCTTTTGGGATTCATGCACAAGGACCCCCAGGTCCCTCTGCACCGCAGCGTGTTGTAATTTCTCCCCATTCAAATAATATTCCCTTTTACTGTTTTTTTTCCCAAGATGGATGACCTCACACTTTCCGACATTGTATTCCATCTGCCAAACCTTAGCCCATTCGCTTAACCTATCCAAATCTCTTTGCAGCCTCTCTGAGTCCTTTACACAACCCGCTTTCCCACTAATCTTAGTGTCATCTGCAAATTTTGTTGCACTACACTCTGTCCCCTCTTCTAGGTCATCTATGTATATTGTAAACAGTTGTGGTCCCAGCACTGATCGCTGTG
The DNA here is from genome assembly GCF_044704955.1 of Pristiophorus japonicus. Lineage (NCBI taxonomy): Eukaryota > Metazoa > Chordata > Chondrichthyes > Pristiophoridae > Pristiophorus > Pristiophorus japonicus. The sequence goes on from NC_091997.1 coordinate 3,083,970, forward strand.
GCATACCACTAACCACTGATTTCCAACTGGAAAAAGACCCATTTATCCCGACTCTCCGCTTTCTGTTCACCAGCCAATTCTCTATCCATGCTAATACATTTCCACTGACTCCGCGTACCTTTATCTTCTGTAGTAACCTTTTGTGTGGCACCTTATCGAATGCCTTTTGGAAATCTAAATACACCATATCCATCGGTACACCTCTATCCACCATGCTCGTTATATCCTCAAAGAATTCCAGTAAGTTAGTTAAACATGATTTCCCTTTCATGAATCCATGCTGCATCTGCTTGATTGCGCTATTCCTATCTAGATGTCCCGCTATTTCTTCCTTAATGATAGTTTCAAGCATTTTCCCCACTACAGATGTTAAACTAACCGGCCTATAGTTACCTGCCTTTTGCCTGCCCCCTTTTTTAAACAGAGGCGTTACATTAGCTGCTTTCCAATCTGCTGGTACCTCCCCAGAGTCCAGAGAATTTTGGTAGATTATAACGAATGCATCTGCTATAACTTCCGCCATCTCTTTTAATACCCTGGGATGCATTTCATCAGGACCAGGGGACTTGTCTACCTTCAGTCCCATTAGCCTGTCCAGTACAACCCCCCTAGTGATAGTGATTGTCTCAAGGTCCTCCCTTCCCACATTCCTGTGGCCTGCAAATTTTGGCATTGTTTTTGTGTCTTCCACTGTGAAGACGGAAGCAAAATAATTGTTTAAGGTCTCAGCCATTTCCACATTTCCCATTATTAAATCCCCCTTTTCATCTTCAAAGGGACCAACATTTACTTTTATCACTCTTTTCCGTTTTATATATCTGTTTTTATGTTTTGCGCAAGTTTACCTTCGTAATCTATCTTCCCTTTCTTTATTGCTTTTTTAGTCATTCTTTGCTGTTGCTTAAAATTTTCCCAATCCTCTAGTTTCCCACTAACCTTGGCCACCTTATACGCATTGGTCTTTGATTTGATACTTTCCTTTATTTCCTTGGTTATCCATGGCTGGTTATCCCTTCTCTTGCCGCCCTTCTTTTTCACTGGAATATATATAGAAATAATTCACCCAGAATATTACTTTTAATTAAACTGTAGGAGTAGAATTAGGTGACTTCGGTTCAAATTAGAGAAAGGTAATTTCAGGGCAGACATCTAGACAAATACCTTGGAATTATTTAAGAAACAATCGGATAGTACACTAGGGGGAAGGGCATTAGGATCTCTCTGGATGGATGAATCAAATGGCCTTCCTTATCCATAATTATCTTCTGATCTTACTTATTCTGGTGTACAAATGTATTACTGTAATCTTCTAACAGTTCATAAAACACAAAGTGGTACCCCCTCCTCACTTGATTGAAATGGGTCAGTGCCGGTGTTAAAACTGTCATGAGAGGAATTTATTATGAATGTATTAAGCCTTCATACAATATCATCCACCATTATGTCTTGGCTCTAATTACCCCTTAATTGTGTAAATACGAGAGCTGATCTTACCTGTTTCAAACTGAAATGCTTCCACAGTTTTGATACCTTGCAGTTTTGTTCCTCTATTAAGAGTGACCTAAAATTAAAAAAATGTTATGTACAGTAAGTTAATTTATTCTGTAAAACACAATAGTTTGTCAGACATTATCTAAGCTCTTAATTCATTATTTTCCTAATGCACATTCTTCCTCTTCGAAAGCGTTCACTCATTCCAAGATATGGTTCTTTTGGTGCTGGCAGCCCTCTGGTACCTCACCCAAGTGGTCATTCTTCATGAGTGAACCTCGACAGAGAGTGTTGGCAGATTTTTCAACCGCGAAAGACATCACAGTCAAGCCCAATCCTGTTCTCATCTGTTGTTGTTGCAAGTGAACCTTCCAGCTGAACTCACGTTCTTCAGGACTGGGAACCTGAGTTGATCGTTCCCCTCCCTAGTCCAGGGGTACTGCATTACAAGGACTGTACTCCAAAAATTACTTCATTTGCTGTAAAGCACTCTGAGACGTCCAGTGGCCGACAAAGGTGCTATATAAATGCAAGTCTTTCTTTTCACTAACAGTTATAACGGGCCCAAGTTTGCCCCGGGGTTAGAACAGCGCATCGCTGTGTGGTGCGCCAACTTTTTAGAATAGAAACGGCGCCTATTATTTACCTTGGTATTCTCCCCTCCGTCCGGTCGATCCAGCCCTTGGCACAGCACAGCAGAACGAGTGGAGGGTGGAGCCAGGTTCCGGCGCTGAAAACAGTGCCAGGACCCTGCACATGCACGCTAGAGTGTGCGCGCATGTGTAGTCGCTCCAGGCCCCCGAGGCTGTGTGGAAAGGGCCTGAAGCACGCCGCCCCTAGCCCTGGCCAAATGGGCTGAGGGGGCGAAGATCGGACTCGGGCCTCCTTCACTCCCTCCAGTTTAGCTCCCGTTCCTCCACACCCCGTTCCTCACTCGTTTAGCTCCCGCTCCCCCGCTCTCCCTCCCGCTCCCCCCTTCTCCCTCTCCTTCCCCCTCTCCTCTCCCCCCTCCCTCTCCCTCCTGCTCCCCCCCACTCTCCTCCCTCCCATTTAGCTCCCGCTACCCCCTCCTCTCCCCCTCCCCACATCTTCGTCGACGGGGCCCGCCCGCCATCTTGCTGGGGGCGGGCCCCGCCCGAAGTGTTTGGCAGCCCGGCCCGGCTTCTACGTCCTCGCCGGTGCCCGCCAAAAGTCTTCGGCACGGCCTGTTCAGCCTCCCTCTTCCCCCCTCCTCTTCTCCCCCCTCCCTTCCCCCCGTCCTTCCCCCCGTCCTTCCCCCCTCCCTCCCTCTCCCCCCCTCCCCCCTCTCTCTCCCCCTTGCAAAACAGGCGTAAGTGGCTGGACATGCCGCCTTTTGAAAAAAAAATCTGTTCTACAATGAAACTACTCTAACTCACTAGGAACTGGAGCAAACTAAATGCCGAAAATTGCAATTTCTAAGATGCTACATTCTAAACTAGTTGCTCCAAAAAAAATAGGAGCAACTCAGGCCAAAACTTGAGCCCAATGTTCCAACTATTGCTCTGGCTGAGATCAGCCCACTCAGGATTGGGTCCTTCTAGTCCATATAGTTTAGTACTGTACTTGGATATCAGGGCCCTGCTATTAATTATATATTAATCATGTAATTTCCACTGTTGTCACTTCTACTCTCCTGTCGCAAGACTTGGAACT